>NC_092723.1:23652788-24252788 GCF_047496885.1 Scyliorhinus torazame | reverse complement strand
ATCGTAATATACGAGCATTGCGCCATCTACCAATTGACCTTTCCACAACAGGAATGCGTGTTACACTCCTTTGTCCAATTTCACGGAACACCCTTCATTCAGTGGATGCAATATGGTTGCCAAATTTGATATGAATTTACGGTAGTAATTCTCTGAGCCCAAAAATGACCTAGCTCAGAGATATTCTGAGAATGTGGGGTATTTCGTACAGCTTGAACCTCGGGGCTAGATCCTTCGGCCGCGCCCGCCGCAGGATCGCCACAGACGGGACACGGACCATGTAGAGGTCCACTGACCTCGGGCGGGAATTTCCGGTCAAACTCCAAGCCTTTCCAAATGTTGGAGCATCTTTTTCCGCCAGTCATCGTGGGTCTGCCTGTTTGGAATTGAAATAATGATGTGATTGGAAGAGTGCACTAACTGCTCCCTGAAATCCTGGCAAAATTTGGTCCATTACCACTTGGAAAATTCCAAGGGCCAAGGATAAACCAAATGGGAGCCTGTGAAACTGAAATAGTCCCATGTGTGTATTAATAGTCAAATATGACTTAGACTCGTCACCTAACTCAAGTTGCGATGGGCATTTATCAGACCTAACTTTGAAAATATCTGGCCTGCTGACAACATTGTGAACAGATCCTCCACATTAGTTAAAGTATCGAGTAGGTGACATTCCACTACCTGATTTACAGTTACTTTATAGTCCTCAGATATTCTTACACGATGGGAGTTCTTATGACACAATGGGTTGCATCCTTACCATAGGACTAGAAGCTCCAGGTTTGCGTCTGTTGCGTTCACAGAAGCAGATGTGTTGGGAGCGAAAGGTTTATTTACAGAGATACGATATCACTATGTCCACAGGTCCCGGCAGGGACTGCCGCACCCAGATCACACTCGGACGGGGATTAAACACTCTGATTTCCTCTCCCGCTGATAAGGGGGCCCCTCCCCTCAGCGGGACTTCTCATTGGAAAAGTCTGGTGGCCGAACCTCCTTTGCGGAGTCGGAATCTTCGGCACCCCGTGTCAAGTAACCCGTGGGACGACACCTGCGGGGGTCGGCCTGGGGTTGTCCCGGTTCATCCAAAAGGGGGTCGCCAATCACGAGGATCCTACCGTGGAGATGGTCAAGGTGCCTATTCGATTTCCGGTGCTCCACACACAAACCCGGTACACCACCGGCCAGGTCTGCCGAATGACAGTGCCAGGAAGCCACATGGCACCATCTCTGTAGTTGCGCACGTGGGCCACGTCACCTGGTACAAATCAATGAGGTGGGACATGCTCAACAGGGCCATGCCCCAGTTGCTCCTGTCTGCGGTGTACATTTCCACTGATATCGGGCAACACCAGGCTGAGGTGAGTTCAAAGCTGGTGATCCATGAGAAGGTCCGCTGTGCCACGCTGGTGGTGGCGTGTGGCGTGGAGTGGTAAAAGAAAAGGAAAAGTGCCAAACACATGACAAGGGACCCCGAGGTCTGCATGTTCATGCCACGCTTGAACGTTTGGACCTCTCTTTCGGCCAAACCATTGGAAGTGGGGGTGATATGGGGCAATGCGTATGTGGCGCACCCCATTCGTCCGCAAGAAATCTTCAAACTCTGCACTAGTGAACGGTGTTCCATTGTCGGAGATCAGTGTCTCCGGATGCCATGCGTGCTAAATTAGAGCCTGAGCTTCTCAGTCGTCGCTCTCGAGGTCGTTGGCGACATCCTGCGAACATCCAGCCAATTTGAGTGCGTGTCGATGAGGAAGAGGAACATGGACCCATGAAAAGGGTTGGCAAAAATCGACATGAAGATATACCCACGGCCACTCCCAGGGATTAAGCGGCGACGCAGGTGGAGATTCTGCTGCTCCTGGCACACTCAGCACTATGGGGCGAGCCGCTCAATCTCCACGTCCAACCCTGGCCACCACACGTAACTTCGGGAGAGCATCTTTATCTTAGACATGCCGGGGTGTCTGTTATGGATGTCTGCCAGTATGGGGCCTTGTCCCTTGTGCGGAATCACAATGTACGCCCCTCAAATGTGGATACTGTCCCTCCACACTGAACTCAGTAATCTTCGAAGTAAAAACCTTCAGTTCACTGGGAAGGGCATGATGCTGGGACCCATTGATGCATGATCAATGACCACTAAAGCGAGGTTGTAGTCCAACTGAAGGCTTTAATAAGCTAGATGTTTTCCCCAGCAGCTCAGGTTTAGAATGAAGGCTGCTGGGGCGGCACGGGCTCTTATACCCCACCTAGCAGGGTGGAGCTACCATACATCTTGACCAATAGGAAGCATACAGTTTCTACCAATGGTGTCCCAGCATTACCAGGTACTGTAATACCTCTACTATCACATTCACCCCCTGTTAAAAAAGAGTCCGGCGGGGGTGGTGGCCTGATACTACAAACATGGCAACATGGGAGAATTAGTTACGGAGGTACGTAATACCTCCGTACAGCGTTTTGTAACTATTTACAATTCTAATAACTATTTACAATTTATGATTTAAATTTACAATTTTACATGAAGCAATCAGTCAATCGGGGGCCCTGTCATCCTCTGTGAACGTCGGAGCTTCGGTGGTGACTGCGGTGGAGGCTCGGGCGTCTGTGACTCCGGGAGCGTGTCTTCGATCTCCATGGCAGCTTCGACACACCTAGACGGCGCTAGTGGGGAGAACGGTTGACCTGGGAAGGGAGCACCTGCGGGCTGCGTCGGTGAGTGGGGGGGCCGAGAAGGGGCCGGCAGAAGGACCAATCCTGTAAGGTGCCCTGGTGGAGGGGAGGGTGGGACTGGTGGCTGGGGTGTGCGTGGGGCTCCAGCGGGCGCCAGATCTCGTAGGGAGACCGTATCTTGTCGGCCATCGGGGTACGCCACGTAAGCGTATTGGGGGTTAGCGTGAAGAAGATGGACCCTCTCGACCAACAGGTCCGACTTGTGCGCCGCACGTGTTTTCGGAGCAGGATGGGTCCGGGAGCTGCCAGCCAGGTCGGGAGCGAGGTCCCAGAGGAGGACTTCCTGGGGAAGACAAGGAGACGTTCGTGAGGTGTCTGGTTGGCTGTGGTACAAAGCAGTGACCGGATGGAGTGGGAGGACTTGCTGCCAGCGGGAGACTGGGAGATTCCTGGACCGTAGGGCCAGTAGGACGGTCTTCCAGACCGTTCCGTTCTCCCTCTCTACCTGTCCGTTACCCTGGGGGTTGTAACTGGTCATCCTGCTCGAGGCGATGCCCTTGCTGAGCAGGAATTGACGCAGTTCGTCGCTCATAAAGGAGGACCCCCTATCACTATGTATGTAGGCGGGGAACCCGAACAGTGCAAAGATGCTATGGAGGGCCTTGATGACAGTGGTTGCGGTCATGTCGGGGCAGGGGATGGCGAATGGGAACCAGGAGTACGTGTTGCGGTCGGTGGAAGGGAGTGGGCCTTTGAAGTACATGCTGAGGCGTTCAAAGGGACGGGAAGCTTTTATCAGGTGCGCTTTCTCTGGTCGGTAGAAGTGCAGTTGGCACTCTGCGCAGATTTGACAGTCCCTGGTGGCTGTCCTGACCTCTTCGATGGTGTAGGGCAGGTTTGTGGGTCTTGATAAAGAGGAAAAAGCGAGTGGTCCCCGGGTGGCAGAGGTCGTCGCGGAGGGCTCGGAGGCGGTCCACTTGTGCGTTGGCACATGAGCCGCGGGATAGGGCATCAGGAGGCTCGTTTAGCTTCCCGGGACGATACAAGATCCCGTAGTTATAGATGGAGAGTTTGTTCCTCCGCCGCAAGATCTTATCGTTTTTTATCTTGCCCCGCTGCGCATTATCGAACATGAAAGCAACCGACCATTGGTCAGTGAGGAGAGTGAATCTCCTGCCGGCCAGGTAATGCCTCCAATGTTGCACAGCTTCTACTACGGCCTGGGCCTCCTTTTCGACTGAGGAGTGGCGGATTTCGGAAGCATGGAGGGTACGTGAGAAGAAGGCCACGGGCCTGCCCGCTTGGTTGAGGGTGGCCGCCAGAGCTACGTCAGACGCGTCGCTCTCGACCTGGAAGGGGAGGGACTCGTCGATGGTGTGCATCGTGTCCTTTGCAATGTCTGCTTTAATGCGGCTGAAGGCCTGGCGGGCCTCTATCGACAGGGGAAAAGCTGTGGGTTGGATCAGGGGACAGGCCTTGTCCGCATAGTTGGGGACCCACTGGGCGTAGTAACTGAAAAACCCTAGGCAACGCTTCAGGGCCTTGGGGCAGTGAGGGAGGGGGAACTGCATAAGGGGACGCATACGTTCAGGGTCGGGGCCTATAACTCCATTTCGCACTACGTAGCCGAGGATGGCTCGGCGGTCGGTGCTAAACACGCATTTATCCTTGTTGTATTTAAGGTTAAGGATCTTTGCGGTCTGGAGGAATTTTCGGAGGTTGGTGTCGTGGACCTGCTGGCCGTGGCCGCAGATGGTGACATAATCGAGATACGGGAATGTTGCCCGTAAACCGTACCGGTCAACCATTCAGCCCATCTCACGCTGGAAGACCGAGACCCCGTTGGTGACACCGAAGGGAACCCTAAAGAAGTGGTAGAGCCGCCCCTCTGCCTCGAAGGCAGTGTATTTGCGGTCACTAGTGCGGATGGGGAGCTGGTGGTAGGCGGACTTAAGGTCCACCGTGGAGAAGACCTTGTAATGTGTGATCCTGTTTACCAGGTCGGATATGCGGGGGAGAGGGTACGCGTCCAGCTGCGTAAACCTGTTGATGGTCTGACAGTAGTCGATGACCATCCTATGCTTCTCCCCGGTCTTTAGCACCACTACTTTTTTTTTTATTCTCCTCCTTTTTCACATTTTCTCCCACATTTACACCCATCAACAATACACAATAATCAGCAAGATATGTCAGTCCCCATAATAACAACGATCCCATCCGCCCACCAACCCGCATGTTTACATAAACAAATGACAAAAAGGAATCAGGGATTACCCGTAGTCACCCTTAATCTACACAGTTCCCCACCCCCCCACCCAGCCTCTGAGAGAGTACCGTACATGATACCCCAGAGTTGTACCCCCACCCCCAAGTCTCCAGCTCCTCCCGTCCACTGCCTCTTGTAAAACTCCTCCTCCCAACCTCGGTTCCCTCCCCCCAACTTTCCACCCCGGCTAGACCACTCGGACCCTGTTCTGCCAGGCTCCGATGGCCGCAGCCCCTCCCCCCACCTCACTCCCGTTCACTGGCCGGCTTAAACCGGCCAGCGTGGAGGCACCCGCCCGGGTCCCTTTCCCCCTTGCCCGGCCCTAGGAAAGCCCAAAGATCCTCTTTTAGCACACAAACCCCGCATATCCACCTGCCCCCCAAAGAGCCCTCATTTCGAGTGAAAGTCCCATCCCTTCCCTTGTCCAAATATATGCAACATTGGCTCCTTTAGCCTCTACACCCGCGCGCAGTGATACAAAAAAGAAGAAAATACAGTCATGAGGTTACATCGGCACATGGCCATTTCTCAATTTGTCAGTCCTGCTACAGTCCTTCTGCCTTCGCAAACTCCTCCGCTGCTTAGTCCCTGAGCTTATAAGTCACCCTCAGCTTCGCTGGATATACAATGCCGCACCGCACCTTGCTAATGTACAGTGCCCTCTTCACCCGGTTGAAGGCAGCCCACCTCCTCGCCAGCTCCACCGTAAAGTCCTGGTATACACGTATACCAGCTCCAGCCCACTGCACCACCCGCTTCTGCTTGGCCCAGCTCAGGACCTTCTCCTTCACACTGTACCTACGGAAGCACAGAGTCACTGCCCTTGGCGGCTCACTCGCCTTTGGTACAGGCCTCCACGACTGATGAGCCCGATCCAGTTCATATCGGGAGGGATCCTCCCCCTCCCCCAATAGTTTTGCCAGCATCGCGGCAAAATACTCAGTCGGCTTCGGTCCTTCAACTCCTTCGGGCAGCCCCATGATCCTCAAATTCTGTCACCTGGATCTGTTTCCCAGGTCATCCATTTTTCCTCGCAGATCCTTGTTAATGTCCATCACCTTCCGCAACTCCTTCCCCATCGAGGCAAGTTGATCACCGTGCTGCAATAACGTCTCCTCCACTTCCTTCAGCGCCTCCCCTTGCTCTCGCACCTCCGCCACTGTGCTCGCCACCGCCGTCATCACCGGGGAAACCGCCTCCTCCACCAGCGCACTCAAAACCTCCCGCATCTCCTTCCTCACCATCTCCATGCATTTCGCAATCTGCGCCAACTGCTTTTCGAATTTCGCAGCCATCACCTTAGTTATTTCATCAGCCGTAAGCACTGCGGCCTCCCCTGGTGCTCCAGCCTCCATTTTCTTTGTTGACCCCGCGGTGACTTTTCCACTCCCCAACGGACTTTCAGACGCTTTTTTCCCAGCCGTTTTTTTTGGTGTTTTTTGACATCCTTCTTCTCTGTGCGCTGCCTCCCGACTTTTACTGCCGTCGCTGGCCCTAGGACCGGGCATTACTCCCCGTCAATGCCGTTCCCGAATGGCTTTAGCACCACTACTTGAGCTCTCCAGGGACTGTTGCTCGCTTCAATGACTCCTTCCCTCAGTAGCCTTTGGACCTCTGACCTAATAAAGATCCGGTCCTGGGTACTGTACCGTCTGTTCCTGGTGGCGACGGGTTTGCAAACCGGGGTGAGGTTCGCAAACAGGGAAGGCGGGTCGACCTTAAGTGTCGCGAAGCCGCAGACAGTGAGGGGGGGTATAGGGCCGCCGAATTTGAAGGTTAGACTTTGGAGGTGACACTGGAAGTCTAAACCTAAGAGTGTAGCCGCGCAGAGGTGGGGAAGGACGTAGAGCCGGTAATTTTTGAACTCCCTTCCCTCGACTGTGAGGTTTGCTACACAAAACCCCTTTATCTCTACTAAGTGGGAACCGGAGGCCAGGGAGATTTTTTGATTAACGGGGTGTATGAAGCTCTCCGTGCTCCCAGTGTCGATTAGGCAGGACGTCTCATGCCCGTTGATAAATACAGTCGTTGTAGCAGTTGAGAGTGTTCGAGGCCGGGAGTGATCCAGGGTCACCGAGGCTAATCGCAGCAGTTGAGTGTTCGCTTCAGGCAGTGTGTGGTCAGCCGAGCTGGGGTCCTGGGGGTTCATCCAAGGTAGCGGCTCCCATTTGTCGCACATGGCGGGGGGTGCACAAAATGGCGGCGCCCATCCCTCTAACGTGACGTCCGCGGGACAAGATGGCGGCGCCCGGGGGCCGCACATGGCCCTGGAGTAGGAAGATGGCGGCGCCCGCTGGCCGCACGGGGACCATGGAGAGGTTTGTGGTGGCGGTCTGCATTCGCCACCGGAGACCGCGGCAACCACACGGGCCTGGCATACCACGAAATGGCCCTTTTTACTGCATCCCTTGCAGGCGGATGCGCGGGCCGGGCAGCGCTGGCGGGGCTGCTTGGCCTGCCCGCAAAAGGAGCAGCGGGGCCTCCCGGGGTTGCCAGGCCGCCTTGCAGCACAAGCTTGTGGGGGGATGGGGGATGTCTCGGGGTCGGCTGCGGAGGGGTTCCACGCTGCTCAGGGGGCTGCCGCGCGGTCGGGAACGTAAGTGCGGGCGTTTCTGGAGGCCACATCCGTGCCTCCTTGAGACCTAGAGTGTCTTTTTTTAGCAGTTGCTGGCGGATTTGGGAGGATAGCATACCTGCCACGAAAGCGTCCTGGACCAAGAGTTCAGTGTGCTCGCTCGTTGAAACTTGCGGGCAGCTGCAGTTTCTCCCCAACACCAGGAGTGCACGGTAGAATTCTTCCATCGATTCCCCAGGGGTTTGTTGCCTCGTTGCTCGCAGATGTCGGGCGTAGACCTGGTTTACTGGGCGAATACAATGTCCTTTTAGCAGCTCTATTGCTGCATCGAAGTCTTCCGCTTCCTCGATGAGGGTGTAAATCTCCGGACTCACCCTTGAGTGCAGGACTTGCATTTTCTGTTCTCCCGTGGGTGTGTTTTCGGCTGTCCTGAGATATCGTTTAAAACACGCCGGCCAGTGCTTGAAGATTGCCGTTGAGTTCGCCGCGTGGGGGCTGAGTTGCAGACACTCCGGCTTGATTCAGAGCTCCATCCTTTTTAAAACTAGCTTATTAAATTGATGCACGATCAATGACCACTTAAGCGAGGTAGTAGTCCATTTGAAGGCTTTAATAAGCTAGATGTTTTGCCCAGCAGCTCAGGTACTGAATGAAGGCTGCTGGGCGGCACGGGCTCTTATACCCCGCCTAGCAGGGCGGAGCTACCATACATCTTGACCAATAGGAAGCATACAGTTTCTACCAATGGTGTTTCAGCATTACCAGGTACCGTAATACCTCTACTACCACACCCATACAACACAATATGATGAAGCCTGGTTAGCAGGGGGTCAGTCTGTGTCCATGCACATATCCGGGCTACCATGACACGCACAAACAGATTCAAAAACAGCTTCTTGCCCGCTGTTACCAGACTCCTAAACGATCCTCTTATGGACTGGCCTGATTAATACTACACTCCTGTATGCTTCACCCAATGCCGGTGTCTATGTATTTACATTATGTACCGTGTGTTGCCCTATTATGTATTTTCGTTTTCTTTTTTTTTCTTTTTGTGCACTAAATGATCAGTTTAAGCTGCTCGCAGAAAAATACTTTTCACTGTACCTCAGTACACTTGACAATAAACAAATCCAAATTCAAATGTATCCATCAAATGCATAGTAGTGACGACCTTATCAGCTCTGGGGGGCATCGGAAACCCTGTCGGTAGCGATAGCTTACCCAGTGATTCAGGGTTCGCAATTTGCAAGCAGTACGCCGCCAACAAGAGAGCCCGACGCTGTAGGTGGAATGGCCCTGACCTATTGAATAACCCCATCAACAGCATGTGATCGGTCGATACTGAGAAAACGATACCCGTAGACGTACTGGTGAAACTGTTTTATGGCGAAGACCATGGCCAGACCCTCTTTCTCTATTTGAGTACAATTGTGCTCATCCACTGCCAGTGTTCTCGCGGCTAAAGCGTTCGGACGCTCCTTGCTGTCGCCCCTTGCTGTCGCTCATCCGATGAGACAACACAGTGCTGACACTGTACGGCGAGGCATTGTAGGTTCCAAGATTGGTCTAGCGGGGTCAAAGTAGGTCATAGCCTTTTTACCGCAGCAAATGCTGCCGCCTGGTTCTTTTTGTGTAAATTGTCAGTTAGTGAGGAGGCGTTGAAGCCCGTTGCAGCCGAGCAAACAGTGGCCATCACCTTTCACCACGAGCAGACTACTGCTCATAGACCACTGGGGCCACCGTGGCCCTTGCTCTGGCCAAGGTTCTCCGGTGTTGGTGGCCAACTGAGCCTCAGTGTCCCGTAATGACAGGAGCTGCACTCCCATCCAGAGCTTCCCAAAAGTGTGCCTTCCAACAACTGAGATGGTGGCAGCTGTGTCCAACTAACTCCATTAGCAATGGGTGGCCATTTGCTCGCACCTAATGGGGCGACGTTGGGCGATGAAACGCAGTTCCACTGCTTACAATCATCTGTGGGTTCTTCCACAAAACCGGGATGGGAGTGGGGCAGACAACTAGCCCTAGCAGAGCGGTGGGCGGACGGAACATGCCACAGTCACCATTCCCTGCGGCCTCTTCGACCGCACACCCAACAATGCCCGAGGTCTTCCTCATCCCGATCGGGGATGGGGGTCCCACCCGGTCATCAGGGTCCGAGGCCACTCGGCATGCTGCTGCCCAGGGTGGAGATTTACCCGGTTGAGGTGCTCCAGGGAGGGATGCCCCCTAAGCTAAGGATTTCCATTCCTTGCAATTCTTGTATGCTCGGCACTGCACTTTCCCTCGATAGGGTGATTTCTGTGGCCTGTGTCAGGTCCAGCTGAGGCTTGGCGAGCAGCCTCCACTGGGTCGCCATGTTGTGCATGCCACAGACCACTCTATCCCTCACCATTTTGGAGAGGGCAGTGCCATATACGCAGAATTCTGCAAGCTCCCTGATACATGCCAAGAATTCTGCTATGGACTCCCCAGGGGTCCTCTCGGCCGTATTGAAGCGATAGTGGTGAACGATGACCGGTGGCTTGAGGTTGAAATAATCCACCAGAAGCGCTACCAGATCCACGAACGACTTCAAATCCAGGAAGGTGGGGTACGTTAGGCTCTTAATCACACTAAAGGTGGGTGCCATAGAGGCCATCAAGGGGGTCACGTTCTGGCGCTCATCTCTGATAATGGAGTTGGCCCAAAAAAAGTAACATACCCACTCAACATGCTGCGACATCTTCTAAACCTGCATCAAATGCGGCCAGCTTCCTAAAGTGCGGTGTCTTAACGGCGGGTAAACTGACCTCCAGAGACCTGTAGAGAAGTGGCCAGGTACAACGAAAATGGCGCCAAATGCAGCTCCACTTAATCCTCGTCACCAATGCTGACTTCACAAAAACAGTCACACAGGACGAGTTGGGAACAAAATGTTTTTTTACAGAAGTATCAAAAGACCATGTACACAGGTCCCGGCAGGGACTACCGTGCCCAGATCACACTTAGGTCAGGTTTAAATACTCTGATTTCCTCTCCCGCTGACCAGGAGGCCCTGCTTCTCAGCAGGGAAGCTCGTACTCCACGAGACTCACGGGAACCTAATCCACCCGGATCCGTGGGTCCCGTGGGGATTACAAAGAAGTCCAACATTGGGACTTGTTGGCCATGGAAGGAATGTTCATAGCACAGTTCAATGCGCTGATAATCAGCTCAAGAATCCTTCCCCATTTCCCCCGCTATTCCCCAAGGGCAAAAAACAGAATGGGTGTGAAGATACGCTAAAATAAATTCTTGCACTACCATCTGACTTTGGTACAACCACTGTGGGAGTGGCCGAATTACTCTGTTCAACCGTAAAGGTAATAGTCCCAGTCTTCATTCAGGTCAAAACTCCTTTTTCAAACCCTGAACTGCCAGCAAAGTTACACACAGACCCTCCTCTGCTTTTCCGGTGGAGGATCCTGCAGAACTCACTCAGAACAAGGATCCTTGCAAAGTGCAGAAGAGAGAATCCTGCAGGAACAATGCCCCTCATTAACGGGGCACAAGCTGTCATATTCTGGTAAGACAAGCCATGGCTGCTATTTCCTCCAGCCAGTTTTCCTCCGTTTACATTTTTTCAGCGTGCCTTGGCAAGATGACCCTTTGTTACGAGGATGTGCTTATTTTTAAAAAAGATACAATTTCAAAATTTTTTTCTGGCAGGAACTTTTTTAACAAACCAATAAACTATAACCCTATTAAGACAATGGAGTATTCCCAGCCAGTTACAATATATGAACCTGCATTCCACCCAAGTGGGATTTTATTTTTTTAAATTAATTTGGCGGATGTGGACATCCCTGGTAGGGTCAGCATTTATTGCCCATCCCTAATTGCCCTTGAGAAGGTGGTGGTGAGCTGCCTTCTTGAACCGTTGCTGTCCCTGAGGTGTCGGTACACCCACAGTGCTTTAGGGGAGGGAGTTCCAGGATTTTGACCCAGCGACAGTGAAGGAACTGCAATATAATTCCAAGCCAGGATAGTGAGTGACTTGGAGGGGAGTTGATCGGTGGTATTGTACCCATGTGTTTGCTGCCCCTGTCCTTCTAGATGGTAACAGTCGTTGGTTTGGAAGGTGCTGCCTAAGGAGCCTTGGCGAGTTCCTGCAGTGCATCTTGTAGATAGTGCTACAAGACTATCACTGTTCGTCAGTGATGGAGGGAGTGAATGTTTAAAGTGGTGCGTTGGGTGCCAATCAAGCGAATGCCCTGGATGGTGTTGAGCTACTTGAGTGCTGTTGGGGCTGCACTCATCCAGGCAAGTAGAGAGTATTCCATCACACTCCTCACTTGTGGACAGGCTTTGGGGAATCAGGAGGTGAATTACTCGCTGCAGGATTCCCAGCCTCCAACCTGCTCTTGTAGCGGCAGTATTAATGTGGCTAGTCCAGTTCAGTTTCTGATCAATGGTAACCTCCAGGATGTTGATAGTGGGGATTCAGCGATGGTAATGTCATTGAATGTCATCGAATTTACAGTGCACGAGGAGGCCATTTGGCCCATCGAGTCTGCACTGGCCCTTGGAAAGAGCACCCCACTTAAGCCCATGCCTTCACCCTATCCCCGTAACCCAGTAACCCCACCTCACCTTTTTGGACACGAAGGGCAATTTATCATGGCCAATCCACCTAACCTGCACATCTTTGGACTGTGGGAGGAAACCGGAGCAGTCGGAGGAAACCCACGCACACACAGGGAGAATGTGCAGACTCAGCATGGTGTGATGGTTAGATCCTCTCTTGTTGGGGGCGGTCATTGCCTGGCACTTGTGTAGCAAAAAAGTAACAAACACTCAAAACCCCTGGGGAGCCCATGCTTGTAACTTTACACTATCCTGAAACTTTTCAAAACTTTCTGAGATGAGACAGCAAAATGCAGTTATCTGTTTTAAAATTAGTGATGACGCAGATATGGATTAGTCAAATTCTTCTGGAATATATAGCTAGCAGGACATTAAGAACTGTTTACCTAGCCAGAGAGATCGGAGCTCAGAGATCGGAATGCTGTGCTGAAAGGCTTCAAAAAAACTGTCTCTCTCTCTCTCTCTCAAAGGTATTACGTGCCCGGCTTTGCAAAGTAACCATCCTGAGAAGAGAAATCGACTGCAAGCCGAGTTATTCTGGGAAATCTGCTCCATACAATCACATCCAAGAAGACAACTGAACAAAACGGCCACAATGTGGAATTACCACAGTGAGACCATAAGAACATAAGAACATATGAGCTAGGAGCAGGAGTAAGCCACCTGGCCCCTCGAGCCATTCAATGAGATCATGGCTGATCTTTTTTGGACTCAGCTCCACTTTCCGGCCCGAACTCCATAACCCTTAATCCTTTTATTTTTCAAAAAACTATCTATCTTTATCTTAAAAACATTTAATGAAGGAGCCTCAACTGCTTCACTGGGCAAGAAATTCCATAGATTCACAACCCTTTGGGTGAAGAAGTTTCTCCTAAGCTCAGTCCTAAATCTACTTCCCCTTATTTTGAGGTTATGCCCCCTAGTTCTGCTTTCATCTGCCAGTGGAAACAACCTGCCCGCATCTATTCTATCTATTCCATTCATAATTTTATATGTTTCTATAAGATCCCCCCCCCGCCCCCCCCGCATCCTTCTAAATTCCAACGAGTACAGTCCCTGTCTACTCAACCTCTCCTCGTAATCCAACCCCTTCAGCTCTGGGATTAATCTAGTGAATCTCCTCTGCACACCCTTCAGCGCCAGTACGGCTTTTCTCAGGTAAGGAGACCAATACTGAACACACTCCAGGTGTGGCCTCACTAACACCTTGTACAATTGCAGCATAACCTCCCTAGTCTTAAACTCCATCCCTCTAGTGATGAAGGACAAAACTCTATTTGCCTTCTTAATCACCTGTTGCACCTGTGAACCAACTTTTTACGACTCATGCACTAGCACACCCAGGTCTCTCTGCACAGCGATATGTTTTAATATTTTATCATTTAAATAATAATCCCTTTTGCTATTATTCCTACCAAAATGGATAACCCTACATTTGTCAACATTGTATTCCATCTGCCAGACCCTAGCCCATTCACTTAACCTATCCAAATCCCTCTGCAGACTTCCGGTATTCTCTGCACTTTTTGCTTTACCACTCATCTTAGTGTCCTATGCAAACTTGGACACATTGCCCTTGGTCCCCAACTCCAAATCATCTATGTAAAATGTGAACAATTGTGGGCCCAATACTGATCCCTGAGGGACACCACTAGCTACTGATTGCCAACCAGAGAAACACCCATTAGTCCCCACTCTTTGCTTTCTATTAATTAACCAATCCTCTATCCATGCTACTACTTTACCCTTAATGCCATGCATCTTTATCTTATGCAGCAACCTTTTGTGTAGCACCAACCAAAGGTAAAAGCTGACCATATATTCCTTTGTTCCATCTTCTTCACGAACTGTAACAAACCTTTAATCCTCTCTTCGTATTCGACCACCTGTGTGAAGAATCGAAGAATCCCCCCCCCCCCGTTATTTTTTATTTTGGGGAGTGGTTTCAATAAAATTATATTGTCCTCTGTTTAAATTCAGAAATCCTATCCCACTAATTCCTTTTAATCTGTAGGTGTAAATAGTGGGACTCTGCAGTATTCGCAAAACACATCCTTTCTAAATTCACAAAAAAACCCTGTCATGGGCAGCCCTGGAGTGGTAGAATAAGGGGGTCATTTTAAGCCCTCCTCACATGGTCAAAGCCACTTCTTCTTGCAGCTGTAGTATTCTGCTTCACAAGTGGACAACTCTGTGCCCAAAGTTGGCCTAAGCACCTACAACAGGGCTTTGTCGAACCTCTGCTAATACTTACTGCTGTTGTTGTGTCCTTCTGCTTACTCAGCTGTCGTTTATTTAATTCAGTAACGACTGGTAGTTAGTTAAGAATTCTCTTGAGTCACGTTCTGTCAAATCCACGGACAATGCTGTTTGACAAGTTATGTCGATAGTTAACTTTGGCAATGCACCAACTTACTGCAAATGTGTTCACTTTTTAAATTTTGTTTTTGAGTTTCTCCATTTTTACAAATAATGCACCAAATCCTCCGGGTTGGTACAGTACAGCATAAATGCCTCAACATACATGAATATAGAAAAAGACAGGTGAACAACAACACGCTTGGTTCAACTTAATCGTTAAACTTGCTTCCTCCGTGCGTACCAGCGGATAAACTAGAGAATGAGGGAAAAGAGGGTAAAGCCTTGAAAACATGGTGAAATGGTGCACCACTTCCTCCAAAGCCAATGCCCGCACAGCCAATGGGAATATATGCTCAGAGCTTCATACTATGTTCGGGCGCGGACTAAAACCCCAACTCCAAGCATACCAGAGGCACCAATAACACAATCCCAAACTACAAAAGAAAAACACGAGACTGATAGCTCTAACTGGGGGCTTTCCTCACAGATAGTGAGGACCTACATGGCCATACCAACAACCTCAATACCAAACCATCCACCCATCACCCTGTCATGGTGCCACTCATCTCTATGTACAAAGTGAAGGGTGTCTATAGTGTGCTCCCTCTTTGTAAACGCAAGTATTACAGGATTTAAAGAAACAAAACTGGGTAAATACTGCACAATCCTCATGTCACGCTACCAGCTCAGTCGCCATAATAGGATAACAGGCGACAACGGCCTCAGTGTTCATTTATCTTCCACCTTATCAGGACAAACAAAACCTAGGCCCCAGTGGGAGACGGTGGCCCGACGCGTCCAGCCAACTCCAACCCTTCCTGATGAAGGATTCCGAGGACAAAACAGTGTAAGACCAGTGGTCGGAGTCTCCGACCCACCCCAGGCCCCTCCGTCGAACTCTGAGCGGCCAGCCTTCAAATTGAGATTGTGAAAGCGTGACAGTCAATTTCAGATTCAGCCAGTAATTCATCCCCAGCTCCCTTTGGCAGACCGACTGCACGAACACTCCTGTGCTGCCCCCATCGCCCCAAATCGGCCAGGATATTCGACATATCATGCAGCAGGATTTCCAAGGCCTGAAGGCGAGCCCCCAATGAGGAAACTGCCCTATCGACTGACAGGATTCTCTTCTCCGCTTCATCTAATCTCTTAAGTATACCGTGCAGTTCGTCAATATGAGCACCAATAATCTGTGCTGAGGAGCCGAGGCTATCGTCCACAATACCATTCACAATGGCAGCCATCATCGCAAGGCGGACAGCATCATCGAGGCGTAGAGAGGCTCATCAGCAAAACCACCACTGCCAGCTGGGCCCACTCCCAGCCACCTCCAAACACCTCAATCAGACGAGGATCGTTTGACTTAACGCGGCTCCCCATCGCCAAAACCTAGCCAGGAACACAGCACACCACCTACACCTCCGGAACAAATAATATAGGTCGTGCATCAGGATTTTAAAAAAGGATTAAAAGATGAGTCGTGTCAGAGCTGGCGTAAATGCTCTCTCTTGAAATTCTCCAACATTATAATGAATGGACAGCTTTTTCAAAGCAAGGATAAAGTCTCCATTATTCTCGCTGGGTTACTGAACCCTTGTCCAACACCATAGCTCTCTGCAGTCTCCAATGGTTGGGACTGTAGCGCTTCCCAAGCTGGTACAAAATGTCCGACACTGGCGTGTCTTTTGGCATAGCAGAGGCAAGCAAATTTGTGAGCACTGCATATCCTCCTGCGTTTGCTTCAGTCAGAAATACCGTCCTTTTCCTTTCTCCTGCTCCCTGATTAACAATTGGATTATCAGAATCGTCATGGATATTATTAGCTTTGAAAAACATTCAAGTCACTCTGAATATTCTTGGTAATGTTATTCTCTCCCAGAAGTCCTCTAATACCTGTTCTTTGAAGGTCAGTCCACTTGTGTATGAATAGCCTTTTCCGTAAGATTGGATGTTTAAGCCTATTTCTCAGCAAAAGAAAACTCATAGTTCCATTGTTGGTTTACTGGACGCTTCTCCAACCAGATTTGTACGGCTAAAGAATCTGCAGTTCTATCCTCATTGCCAGACTGTGTATCTTTGTAGGTCTAAAACACTGATACATAGACACACAGTTCTAATACCTAACTGAAACTGGTTTATTCTGGTTTTCTTACAGATATACACATATACACAAGTGGCCAAAAGAAGATGCTAGTGTATGCATCAAACACTCCCAGGGCAGGTACAGCACTGGATTAGATACAGAGTAAAGCTCCCTCCATACTGTCCCATTAAGTACTCCCACGGCAGATACAGCATGGTGTTAAATATAGCGCAAAACTCCTACTACACAGTCCCCATCAAATTCTCCAATGGCAAGTACAGTAGATACAGAGTAAAGCTCCCACTGTACTGTCCCCATCAAAAACCTCAAGGGCAGGTATAGCACAGGGTTAGATCCAGGGTAATGCTCCCTCTACACTGTCCCCATCAAACACTCCCAGGGCAGGTACAGCACGGAGTTAGATACAGAGTAAACCTCCCTCCACACTGTCCCCATCAAACATTCCCAGGACAGGTACAGCACAGGATTAGATACAGAGTAAAGCTCCCTCGACACTGTCCCCATGAAATACTGCCAGGCTTTCCAGCTGTGGGTGCATCATATGAATTCCAACGCTGTCCACATTTTCTACCACTGTGTTCAAGGATAAGCACCATGAATGATGTTCCCAGTGATGTTTCCAGTGTGTCCTAGCCTCCTTCCTGGGGCTGAGATCAACTAACATGTAGCCTGGAACTGGAGCCCAACATCTCCCTATTCCTTATGTCACAGTTGTTTTTGCGATTCGCACCAGGCCGCTCGGAGAACCGGCAAACGGCAATTCTCCGGCCGGATGGGCCGAGCGGCCGCTAAGACACAAAAGGTTCCCGCCGGCGCCGTCCACCCCTGGTCGCTGCCGGCGGGAACTCAGTGGGAATGCTGGAGGGTGCAGCCTGTGGGGGGGGGCTCCTTCACCGGGGTGGCCTCCGATGGGGTCTGGCCCACGATCGGGGCTCACCGATCGGCGGGCCGGCCTCTCCCCCCCCCCCCGCCCCCCGGTCCTACCTCCTTCCGCGCGCGGCCCCAGAACACCGGCTCCATGTTGGTGAGGGGCCGGGGTGCGTAAGACGTTCCTCGCACATGCGCAGAATGGCGTGGCCCAACTGCGCATGCGCGGATTGGCGCAGCGCCCATTTGCGCCGCGTAAGGATGCTGGAACGGCGTGAATAGGTCGTGTCCAGGCCCTGTTTGCGCCGTCATGAAACGCGACGGCGTTCACGACGGCGCGAACACTTGGCCTCAATATCGGAGAATCGCCCCCAAAGAATCCGATTCGTTGTTAACTTGGTTGGCAACCATTCATTATATGTGTGAAGGACTTCTCCCACTCAGATAAGAATTGCTCAGTTACCCCAAGGCCAGCTTTTACTGCAGGCAATTAATAGCACAACTGCCAGTCAGTGATTTCCTCGCTTTCCTTTGTTAAGGAATTGAAAATAAAAATGAAAATCGCTTATTGTCACAAGTAGGCTTCAATGAAGTTACTGTGAAAAGCCCCTAGTCGCCACATTCCGGCGCCTGTTCGGGGAGGCTGGTACGGGAATTCAGTAGGTACCGAGGGGAACTCTGGTCAACTTGGGCCCCTCTCAGCCGCAAAAAAAAAAATCAGCTTGAGGGCGATCTCACCTGTCAGGTGATCACAGATTGGCAGTGACTGGACGTTATAGCACATGCTCTGGCAGCCATTGGAGAACTGTACATCTGAGAGACAGAATGAGTGCTGAAGGAGGCAGGAATAATAAAGAGAAAGGGTAAAAACATGAGGGAGGGGGGTTTGATTTGTTGATGTCCTGTTTCAGTTGGTCTCCAGAAAGAGATCTTCCTGTCTTGTATTGAATTCAGACTGTACCATGCAGGGAGGCAATGTCCATTCTGTCTCCCGTACAGTCTACTGAACTGACGAGGAAGCGTTCATGCTGCACCTAAAAAACCCTGAGGTTTTAAATCAATAAAGATTCACTAAGTGGGAGAAGTGTTGAAATTCCCTATAATTTCCTACAATTGAAACCCGAGAACCTGGGCATTGAAAGTTACGATTAAAGAATAAAGTGAAGTGTTTAGATTCTGCGTAATTACTGCAATTATTCAAAGGAAAATCAGTGTTTGCTTTTCCACTGGAAAATGAATAATTCTCTACCTTCTGTTAAAACAACTCTGTGCATTTTCTGTCAGTGTGCTGAGAATGCTGGACTGCTCTGATAAACTTCACACATCTGATAACAATTTTAAATAATTGACACACAAAAAACCTTTCTATTTTAGCCGTCACCTTCTAGAATTTCAATACTCCTCCATGATTGTTATTTTATATTGAACCAAGTAAGGTAGGAAGACAGGCAGTTTACTGATGCTTTAGATTATCATAGAATTTACAGTGCAGAAGGAGGCCATTCAGCCCATCAAGTCTGCACCGGCTCTTGGAAAGAGCACCCTACCCAAGGTCAACACCTCCACCCTATCGGCACGGTAGCATTGTGGATAGCACAATTGCTTCACAGCTCCAGGGTCTCAGGTTCGATTCCGGCTTGGGTCACTGTCTGTGCGGAGTCTGTACATCCTCCCCGTGTGTGCGTGGGTTTCCTCCGGGTGCTCCGGTTTCCTCCCACAGTCCAAAGATGTGCAGGTTAGGTGGATTGGCCATGATAAATTGCCCTTAGTGTCCAAAATTGCCCTTAGTGTTGGGTGGGGTTACTGGGTTATGGGGATAGGGTGGAGGTGTTGACCTTGGGTGGGGTGCTCTTTCCAAGAGCCGGTGCAGACTTGATGGGCCGAATGGCCTCCTTCTGCACTGTAAAATCTATGATCTATCCCCATATCTGCACATCTTTGTACTGTATCATCTTTGCCAGTATCACCAGATGGTGCTTCTCATTGAGGCTGTTTCTGTTGTGCTGACAGCCTGGTTTCGATGGGTGGCACTCTTCTCGCTGTCAGGCGTTTGGAGATTCAAGCCGCACCCCAGAGCATATTTTCAGCAAGTCGCCACCACCTTCTCAAGGGCAATGATGGATGGCTGTTGGATGCTGGCCTTGCCAGGGATGTCCACTTCCCCATGAGCAATCAAGAGAAACCCAGGATGACATTCCCAGCGAGTGCTGAGGGAGTGCGTCACCGTCAGGAATTCTGGCCGGAATTTTCCGGCCGTTTCAATTCTCCTTTCCTGCTGGCAGCGCTCCCCCGCCCGTGGCTTTCCCGGCATCGTGGGGCGCCTTCAATGGGAAATCCCATCGCCGAGCGGCGGGATGAGAAAATCCCATCACCAGCGAACGGCGCGCCGCTGGGATACGCGGCTGAGGAACCCGGAGAAAGCTGCCCGCTATTTTTCGGAGGAGATATGCTAAAATCTGCCCTGTCACATGGATGTAAAATAATCTATGCTTTACTTTGAAGAAGAGCTAGAAATTACTCCTGGTGCCAGAAATTATTCTTGCAATGCTTATATTTCAATCAGCCTCCTTTATCACATTACTGTTGGTATGAGTTTGCTTGAGGCAAACTGATTGATTCTTCACAGCGACAGAATGAAAGTAAAGGTTTGTATTTATGTGCAACCTTTCTACGGCCCGGAAAATTGTTGCAAAGCATTAAAGGTGAAATATCTTTCAACTGCTGCTTTTTTCATAAGTGCGGCAGCTGATGAGCGCACAGCACGATCCCAAACACAGCAGTAAGACAAACAATCAGTAAACCTGTGTTTTGGTCAGGGGAAAATGCTGGGCACTCTACTCTTACCTTCCTTTGAATGCTATCCTTGGGCCTGCAGAATCCATCTAAACAAAGAGATCCGCTGCCAAACACTCCCCCCCCCCCCCACCCCACCCCATCATATGGCTATGGAAAGTGATTAAACCTCCCCCCCACCCCCCTCAATAAAGGAATAACCATCTGATCAGCTGATATAAATGTGGTTATGACCAAGCAAGGAGTACCATTCACATTCCCATACCGGCCTCCCCGAACTGGCGCCGGAAAGTGGCGACTAGGGGCTTTTCACAGTAACTCATTGAAGCCTACTTGGGACAATAAGCGATTATTATTATTATTATTATCTGTCAAATGGTTAATCAGCCTGTGAATTCTCCCGCTACATACTCTAAAGCATATGAACAATGATGGACAGGAAACATCTCTCTGGTGCAGCCAGTCTATCATTTGCAATTGTCAGATCTTGTGTGTCGTACATTTGCCACTCATTCAAAATAATGAGGATTTCCCCGAGAGCGGCGAAAGTAAACAATAAAAACCCAGGTTAATTTGTGTGTGTGTGTGTGTGTGTTGGGTGGGGGGGGGGGGGGGGGGCGGGGGGTGGTTTGGAATCTTCTCCAAACCTTCAAAGCAATTGATACCAGCCCAGCAGATTAAGCTCAGGGCCCTGAATTTCCTGTACTACCCAGCCTATTGTAGGAGGTGATTTCTGTCCCAGCTAGAAACAGTCCCAGCTTTCGATTGAGGGATTCCAGTGAATCAGTGCCCACCACACGGGACAGCAGCCTATTCCAGAGATTCACTAGTCTCTGTGAAACGGGCCACCTTCTGACATCCAATCTCCATCTGACCTTAAACAACTTAAAATGGTGACCCCCTGCTCCTCCTTAACCTGTTTAATTGGGAAAGACTGTCCGCTGGAACATAATCTATTCCCTCGATCATTTTCAAAATCTCAACCAGATTACCTCTTAGCAGATGTTTCTCTGAAGTGGAGAGTCCCGACTCTTTTGGTCTATCTTGATAACTAAGATGATTTAGACTGGGAATTCGCTGGGAATTAGCGATTCTCCCCTACACCCTTCCCAAAGCCTCAATATCACCCACCGCATGAGGTTATCAACACTAAACACTGTGTTCTAGCTGAGAGCCTGGCCAAGGTTCCTTATAAGGCCCCGCCAAAAAATTATTTGTCTTATAAATGCTCGATAAACGCACCGAAACAGCCTATTCACTCTAGATCTCACTTCACAGCATTGCTCATGAACCTTTAGATATCAAGGCACTACAGTGATTTTCACAATGCTCTCCAAGTAAAGAAGGTGGGAAGGTACAGTTAGCACTGTTGCTTCACAGCGCCTGGGTCCCGGGTTTGATTTCCGGCTTGGGTCACTGCCTGTGCGGAGTCTGCACGTTCTCCCTGTGTCTGTGTGGGATTCCTCCGGGTGTCCCGGTTTCCTCCCACAAGTCCCGAAAGACGTGTTTGTTAGGTGAATTGGGCATTCTGAATTCTCCCCCTGTGTACCCGAACGGGCGCCGGAATGTGGCGCCTAGGGGATTTTCACAGTAACTTCATCGCAGTGTTAATGAAAGCCTACTTGTGACATTAATAAAGATTATTTTATAAAAACAATGACAACTTTCAATCAACCCTGTGAATGACCCAAGAAACTCACACTGTGCCCCAAGATACAAGAATATCAAAACAGCAACTTGAGAAAGATACCAGGCCAAAAAGAATTACATTTTTAATCAACACCAAAATGTTTGACTCTTTCTGCAATCTTTAAAACATGCGGTTTCTAAAATACATGATTCCATGAGGGGTCTCTTCATTGCAGAGATTAACAAACATCTCCTAATTTAGTGTTGCGATATAAATTTCGTCCCCATTGATGTCGACAATACCCATTTAAAATGATGGATCAGCAGACAAGAGGCGCAACAAATTTTACCTGCACGCCAAGACTTTTACACACGGTATTGATGAGCTATAGTGATCTCCTCTGTATTGAACTACAGTGATATTCTATATTAAAGGAAGGACACTTGCTTTTATGTAGCACTTTTCATGACACCCCTTGCCCATTACAGCCAATTAATCCTTTTGAAGTACAGTCACTGTTGTAATGCGGCAGACAATTTGTGCACAGCAAGCTCCCAGAAATAGCAATGGGATAATGACCAGACAACCTGTTTTTTAGTGATGTTGGTTGAGGGATAAATATAGGCAAGTTCTCTGAAAAACCTCCAACTTTTCAAATAGTGCTGTAGGGTCTTTTACATCCGCCTGAGATGGTACACAGGGCCTCAGACGGACGCTAAGCATTTAGACAGCAGAGTTTAGGATGATCTCAAGTTTACGGGGGGGGGTTTAAAAGGTGAGAGGTCAGCATTGTCGCATCTGGTGGGAATAAAGACTTGCATGAGGGTTACAGCAGCTGATCAGCGAGCGCAGAAGGCATGCTTACTTCTCCACAGACGGAGAAAATGCAGCTTCGGAAACTGAGCTGCTGGTTGCAAAACAAGAATTATGTAAACTCTAAGTAGCAGTTAGCGGCGCTTCAGATACTCGGGGCTTCAGCAGAAACAGGGCAAGCTCCAAAAGGTGACATCTATTTTGGATCACAAATGGAAGTCTGTGATTTTAAAATGAATATATACCTAACATCAGGCTTCGGGAAACATGCTAATGATGCTTATTAACGGGCTGAATGAAGGCCTGACATGCCGCATGTCAGCTCGTGACTAATGCGCTGGTGGTGTAATGGCCGCTACGCGTGGGTTTAATTATAACCTGTCTCACACTATTTTGTCAGCAGCTTTGATGAAACTGTTACCCTCAAGCTTGTGATGGCAAAAAAAAGCAATTTAAAAAGCGAAAAAAGGAAGAGAGAGAGAGAAAGAGAGATCGACATCAAATTAAAAATGCAGATTAATTTCAAGGGAAAAATAAAGGTGTTTGTTTGAACCTTTTTGATTTGAGTTGAATAATGGAGGGCAGTTGACTCTGCCCACGAGCTACTGACTTCTCAACCGACCTGTATTGTGTCATTTAATTTTGATGTTCTGCCCATTACCTTTCAAAAAACGGAATTGCCCTTTTAGACCAAGCCAATTAGCCACGGGAGAAATTATTGCCCTGTTAATGTCTGCGTTGTTTACCTGTGTCCTGTTAGAAATGGATTGGGGTCATTTGAATTGTACAGGTTCAGGACCCTCAATCTCGTGGGTTCGCACCATCAGAGGCAGCTTGGCACCAATGTTTTCCATTTTATACAAAACGGTCACCGGAAAAGAACAAAAGCAAACTTCCACAGTAAGTGAAGTCATTTGCTCAACAGCCTTGTTACCCAGTGCATCAACTCACCCAGTTCAACATCCCACCCCTCCAGTCCGATATTTAAACCACTAGATGAGGGGAGGTGGTGGCATGGTGGTATTGTCACTGGACTAGTAAACCACAGACCCAGAGTAATGCTCTGGGGACCCAGGTTCAAACCCCGCCACTGCAGAGGGTGAAATTTGAGTTCAATAAAAACATAAATCTGGAATTAAAGGTCTAATGATGACCATGAAACGATTGTTGATTGTCATAAAAACCCGTCAGGTCCACTAATGTCCTTTAGGGAAGGAAATCTGCCGTCCTGGCCTGCATGTGACTCCAGACCCACAGCAATGTTGTTGACTCTTCACTGCCCCCTCAAGGGCAATTAGGGATGGGCAATAAATGCTGGCACAGCCTGCGACGCCCACGACCCATGAATAAATTAATAGAAAAGTGCTGCTGGCATTATTCTGGAATCCCACAGCATAAAGGAAGACATTCAGCTGTGCCATCCAATCAGTCAGTGCCACCCCACCCCCAGCCTGGTCATTCCCTACATGCCTGCAAATGTTTCCTTTTGAGGTTTATGTCCGATTCCCTGCTGATGTGATATTATGACTTGATTTAACTGCATCACGAGTTCAGGCAATTATCGTTGCTGCACACCATATCACAATTTGAAGTGATTTTCCTTTAAGAAACTGATGTTGTCTTTCAAGCACCAGCACTGCGGCCTCAGGCACATGTCAATACTTAGATGTCCTCCAAACGCGTACGCTGAAAGGGATGAAATGCATCTACAGATAGGAGACTCTGTTCTGAGTCTTTGTTACTAACTTCGAGGATATAGCATGCAGGGAATCAGCAGTGAGTCACTCGCTAATAGTGTCAACCAGGGCCCAATCTCCTCAGGATGTGTTGGTAACATTACATTTGGATTTTATGTAAAATTAAGATGATGGTCTGGTTTATCCACGGTTATACAGCACCTAATTGAATGACAGCTGAGAGAAATGGGCCACTGGGTCAATTGCTGCATCGGTCACCCGAAATACACTGTGAAAATCTCCTCGCCTATTCTAAAACCAGGGAGCCACGCTGCCAAACCCGTTTTTAAAAAAACAGACTTGTATTTATATAGGAGCTTTGGACCGAATGGATGATATTCAAAGTGCAATCAATGTTACAGGAAAGACAGCAGCCAATGATCACGCAGCAAGTTCCCATAAAAAGCAATGAGATAGCTCGTCAGGGTGATCTGGTTTAGAGTGATGTGGGTTAACGAGTAAATATTGGTCAGAACACCAATATTTCTGGAATTGGGGCTGTAGGATCTGTTACATCCACCAGAGAGGATAGACAGAGCCTCAGCTGAACATCTTACCTGAAAGACAGACCCTCTGACAGTGCGGCTCTCCCTCAGTACTGACCCTCCAACAGTGCAGCACTCCCTCAGTACTGACCCTCCAACAGTGCAGCGCTCCCTCAATACTGACCCTCCGATAATGCAGCACTCCCTCAGTACTGACCCACTGACAGTGCAGCACTCCCTCAGTACTGACCCTCCAATAGTGCAGCACTCCCTCAGTACTGACCCTCCAACAGTGCAGCACTCCCTCAGTACTGACCCTCCAACAGTGCAGCGCTCCCTCAATACTGACCCTCCGATAATGCAGCACTCCCTCAGTACTGACTCTCTGACAGTGCAGCACTCACTCTGTATTGACCCTCTGACAATGCAGCACTCCCTCAGTACTGACCCTCCAACAGTGCAGCACTCCCTCAGTACTGACCCTCCAACAGTGCAGCACTCCCTCAGTACTGACCCTCCAACAGTGCAGCGCTCCCTCAATACTGACCCTCCGATAATGCAGCACTCCCTCAGTACTGACCCTCAGATAATGCAGCACTCCCTCAGTACTGACTCTCTGACAGCGCAGCGCTCCCTCAGTACTGAGCCTCTGACAGTGCAGCACTCCCTCAGTGCTGACCCTCTGACAGTGCAGCACTCACTCAGTACTGACCCTCTGACAGTGCAGCACTCCCTCTGTACTCACCCACTGACAGTGCAACACTCCCTCCATACTCATCCTCTGACAGTGCAGCACTCCCACAGTACTGACCCTCTGACAGTGCAACACTCCCTCCATACTCATCCTCTGACAGTACAGCACTCCCACAGTACTGACCCTCTGACAGTGCAGCACTCCCTCAATACTCATCCTCTGACAGTGCAGAACTCACACAATATTGACCCTCTGACAGTGCAACACTCCTTCAATACTGACCCTCTGACAATGCAACACTCCCTCAGTACTGACCCTCCGACAGTGCAGCACTCCCTCAGCACTGACCCTCCTACTGTGCAACATTCCCTCAGTACTGACCCTCTGACAGTGTAACACTCCCTCAGTACTGACCCTCTGACAGTGCAGCACGGTAGCACAAGTGGACAGCACAGTAGCACAAGTGGGTAGCACTGTGGTTTCACGGCGCCAGGGTCCCAGGTTCGATTCCCCGCTGGGACACTGTCTGTGTGGAGTCTGCACGTTCTCCCCATGTCTGTGTGGGTTTCCTCTGGGTGCTCCGGTTTCCTCCCACAGTCTAAAGACGTGCTGATTAGGTGGATTGGCCACCCTAAATTGCCCTTAGTGTCCAAAAATGTTAGGAGGGGTTATTGGGTTGCGGGGATAGGCAGGAAGTGAGGGCTTAAGTGGGTCGATGCAGACTCGATGGGCCGAATGGCCTCCTTCTGCACTTTATGTTCTATGTTCTATTCCCTCAGTACTGACTCTGCAACAGTGCAGCACTCCCTCAGTACTGACCCTCCGACAGTGCAGCACTCCCTCAGTACTGACCCTCCGACAGTGCAGCACTCCTCAGTACTGATACTCCAACACTGCAGTGCGCCCTCAGTACCAACGCTGGGGTCCAGAGCAGATGAACCCAGATATCCTACGGCCTGCCCGGGATCATAGCATTTCCCATTTTCACGTGGAGCGGTCATGGTTTGGGGTCAGTGTTCACACATGTGCGGCTTACAGAGGCAGCTGACCAGTTAAATCATCAGCTGAAGTGGGATATTGGTGGGCCAGGAATGTGAAGTGCAAAGTGAACAGATTAGACCAGGTAAGAGCTGTTCTGAATTTGGGTGATTCATTTGGATAGCCAAGGGTACCTACCCCTTTAGAGAGGTAAGGTATCCCTTTATATTTGGTCCCAGGTGAACCTGGGGAAGGTAAAGCACAATTTGGGATAGGTGAGGCACCCTTTGGAGTTGTTAAAAGTATAGTTGATCGTGCACAAAAAGTGCATAAACTCATTGAAACTGTCGAAGCTTTCAAAGAACTGTCAAAGCTGTCAATGGATTGAACTCTGCTGGTCTTTAAATTGAATAAACTCAGTCAGGAGTTCAGAAAGCGTTTGCGCTTAATATTCCACTCTGTCTGATAACGTAAATCTGAGGGCTCTCATTAGAGGATTTGTGCTGCAATAGCTGATTTTACAACCTAACATTATCACAGCGGGTGGCCTGTTAAGTGAGCAGTTTAATTGACATTTCCAAATGGATATAGAATACAAATGTTCATTCTCATAAGCGATTATTTGAAGGACTTTCCATGTATTGGATGTTTTCTTTTCAAAGGGAGGTTTCTATTGTTTTAAATAGTGATGTGTGCAATTTTTGCCTCCTTATCTAAGAAACGATATACTATCCACAGAGGGAGTGCAGCAAAGGTTCACCAGACTAATTCCTGGGATGGCAGGATTGTTGAAAGAGGAGGGATTGGGTCAACTAGGACTGTAGTTGCTGCAATTTAGAAGAATGAGAGGGGATCTCATGTTGTGACAGGGCTGGACAGACTTGATGCAAGAATGATGTTTCCTTTGGCTGGGGATGTCTAGGGCAAGAGGTCACAGTCTCAGAATGTGGGGAAAGCTATTTAGGACTGAGATGAGGAGAAACCTCTTCACTCAGGTGAGCCTGTGGAATTCCCTACCACAGAAGGCTGTGGAGCCAAGTCACTGAATATATTTAAGAAATAAATAGATTGTTTTCTAGAAACTGAAGGTATCAAAAGATATGGGGAGAGCACGGGAGTATGGCGCTGCGATAGAAGATCAGTCATGTTGAATAGCGGAGCAGGCTCAAAGGGCCTACTCCTGCTCCTATTTTCTACGTTTCTACACATAACTTTATTTTATATCAACATGGACAGTGAGATTTACCCATGGTGAATACTAGATGAAATGAAATGAAATGAAAATCGCTTATTGTCACAAGTAGGCTTCAAATGAGTTGACTTGGAGTGGTAAGGGTAAAGGGTGGTGGGTGAGGAGCATTGTTTGGCATGAATTGGCGCTAAGTTGGCATGGGAACCCCACTCCACAGAGTGAAAATCGGAGTTCTGGGCGGCCAGTTTTAAAGGTTGGGTTTTGCAACGACAGGCATCGTCTTGTGTCGGTAGACCTGACCCGGGAATAAAAATCTGCACCTGGGGGTGCATACTTCCCCTCATGTTTCTGGAATGGGGCTTGAAGCCAAGATCTTCCGACTAAGTAGAGAATGCTGCTCAGTGAATCGCAGCTCACACAAATATTGGTGAGGCCAAAATACTAATTTCAAAGGGCGGCACGGTGGCGCAGTGGTTAGCACAGCTGCCTCACGGCACCAAGGACCCGGGTCCGATCCCGGCCCAGGTCACTGCCCGTGTGGAGTTTGCACATTCTCCCCGTGTCTGCGGGGGTCTCACCCCCACAACCCAAAGATGTGCAGGGTAGGTGGATTGGTCACATTAAATTGCCCCTTAATCGGAAAAAAAAAGAATTAGGTACTCTAAATTTAAAAAATATACTGTTTTCTAAAAAATTTTGTGGGAATTGGGGGTGGGGGTGGGACAGTGTCAAAGAAGGGGGAAAGTGGGGGGCATGAGAGAGACATGAATTAGTGAAGTGAGGTTTAGCAATGAAGGTCTTGGAATCTTTGTTTCGGAGAATACAATGGACAGGGAAAGAGTCAAGCAAGGTGCCTTCATTGCCCAGAATGCAATCCGGGAGAAGCAACAAGTGTCATCAGTCCTACAATAACAAGTTGCATTTACGTAGCACCTTTCAGGGAATAAAAATGTTAAGAAGGCAATTCACGGAGCAATTTCAAAACAGCTGTCAGAAAACCACATCAGGCCATATTAGGGACGGGCGATGAAAAGATAGGTTAAGGAGCATCTTAAAGGAGGAGAGAGAGATGGAGAGGTTAAGAGAGGGAATTCCACAGCTTAGGGACTGCGCAGCCCAACGATTGGTAGGAGCAATTAAAATTAGGGCAGGGGGGGTTCAGGAGAGGCCAGAATTGGAGGTGTGCCGAGATCTCCAGTTGTGGAACTGGAGGAGGATACAGAGATAGAGAGATACAAGCTTAATTCTAGCCAACCGTCAGTGAAGAGAAGCTTGAAAGCTGAATAGTGGTTTACCACAAAAAGAATATCCAACATCATAGATACAGCAGCTTTGAAGAAAAGCCGAACAATTGGTAGGGGATTAACCGTGCACTCTGTAATTAAATCTACATTGACATCTTGCTAATTAGCTCCTTAATTACAATGAAACAACATAATTACAGGCAGAGCCTTTGCTAATTATTAATTAGAAATAGTGGCAATTATTTTGTGGTTTTCCTAAGACTGACTAGACAGAAGAACAAATGATTGCTTCATTGTCTCTCTGGAGCAGCTTGTTCTTGCTGTTCTGTCGGGTGATCTGCCTGTCAATTCCAGCTCAGATTCATAATTCAGAAACCAGTGAGCACGGCTCAATTTTGGCTCATTTCTGAAAAGTTTCCAATCGACCCTCAGGTTACTGTGACGGCGAGGGTGTAAGTAACTTTGTACAGAAATCTGATTACAATTTTTAAAAATTAGCAAATTCAAACCAAGTCGGTGAACTTTGTAATTGTGTTAAAAATAGCAAAAGATCAATAGACCAAAACTCCACCCAGCGTGGTTTTTGGCACATGCACCAGGACTGGTCCCAGAGTGGTTCCAGCCTATACTGTACTGACTGATCTCATCTGAATTCAGAGTTCGAGATGCTAGAAGTGACTTTGGACTGTCTGGTCTCAGTCACCCGCTCGCCCCCAGTTGCAGAAATATATGCTTTCCCTGAATGAAATTAGGATCTGGCTTGCTTGTGGTGGCCTTATGGTCGATTACCATGCCGATACCCACTGGTTCTCGTTGGCACTGGCATTGGCACTTCAGAAACTGAAAGCGAAACTGGAGCAGAACCCCGTACGCTGGGAGCTGAATGAAGCAGCAATACCCATACCTATCCTTCTGCCATGTATTGTCACATGGATAATGATGTCCTGGTCCACCCACGTCGATGCTACCACCAAGAAAGCACAACAGCGCCTATACTTCCCCAGGAAACTAAGGAAATTAGGCATGTCCACATTGACTCTTACCAACTTTTACAGATGCACCATAGAAAGCATCCTATCGGGCTGCATCACAGCCAGGTATGGCAACTGCTCGGCCCAGGACCGCAAGAAACTTCAGAGAGTCGTGAACACTGCCCAGTCCATCACACGAACCTGCCTCCCATCCATTGACTCCATCTACACCTCCCGCTGCCTGGGGAAAGCGGGCAGTATAATCAAAGATCCCTCCCACCCGGCTTACTCACTCTTCCAACTTCTTCCATCGGCCAGGAGATACAGAAGTCTGAGAACACGCACAAACAGACTCAAAAACAGCTTCTTCCCCACTGTCACCAGACTCCTAAATGACCCTCTTATGGACTGATTTCATTAACACTACACCCTGTATGCTTCATCCGATGCCAGTGCTTATGTAGTTACATTGTATATGTTGTGTTGCCCTATTATGTATTTTCTTTTATTCCCTTTTCTTCTCATGTACTTAATGATCTGTTGAGCTGCTCGCAGAAAAATACTTTTCACTGTACCTCGGTACGCATGACAATAAACAAAATCAAATCAAATCAAATCAAAATGTTTTATTAACCAACTTCCACTAATCAGATCAAGGGGATTGGATGGTAGATTATGTGGTGATATGCATCACTGTAAATACACAAGGGGTTAATGCAAATACACTAAGACTAAGTAAACACTAGAGGGAGCACCAGAGACATCATGACACACAGACATTCAACCAATAGGTTAGTAAGATAGGAACAACCAATGGGCAGTCAAGACATACCCAGAGATGACACTACCACAAGGGGGCTACCCATATAAAAGGACAGGGCACACATGCTCTTTCTCTTTTCCACAGGCGACACTCAGAGAGACAGGGGCAGATCAGAGCATCACACCCACCGCATGGATTAGAGCAGACTGGTTAGTTAGATTGAGTTACTATCGTAAGATCAGCAGGAGAGTTGATCTCAAGTAGGAGAATTGTTAACTGTTCAATAAATGTGTTAACCCTATCTCCAAGTCTGAACCTTCCTTTGTCAGAGCATACATCAAGGAAGCAGCTTATGCTACATGAAGAAGCATAACACAACACCCATTGGTCGTGTCCTATCTTACTGACCTATTGGTTGAATGTCTGTGTGTCATGACATCTCTGGTGCTCCCTCTAGTGTTTACTTGGTCTTGGTGTATTTGCATTAACCCCTTGTGTATTTACAGTGATGCATATCACCACAGATTAAGTACTAAGCTTTCATTGGGATCAAATTCCAGCTCTAATCACAGGCTCTGAGCATCTTGAGTGAAAATAGTTTGTCAGCCTCCATCCCATGTCTATTGGATGTGGGTTTAAAGCACTAAACTCCCTAATCTGCCATGATCACACTCACAGGAACGTCCTTCTACGGTTGAGCTGATTCATGCTATTGAGGAAGAGTAGAGGGACTTTTATACTCTGTCTGGCTGCACTGTACCTGGCCTGTGAGTGTTCCACCCAGATGGAATACTTTCGCTGCGACCTTTAATTTCTAGCAACAGAACCTGAGCCTGATTGACAAAATCATGGGGAAATTAATCTCAGTATAACTTTTAACCAAGTTACATAATTACATACAGGCTATCATTCAAGTCGGCTGGATTAACATCAGTAGGTGACACAGGGCATTGGGAGAGAGGCTACTGGGAAAATAAAAGGGTTGGTGCTCTCGCAAGATGCCTCACTTTAAATGATCCGAGCCAATCAAACAGGGATGGCATCTCAAATATTGAAAGGGCAGCTAATCCTGCCCATCAAACACATTTCTTGTAAAGTTCTAAATCTGAGCTTCGCAATTATATCCCATCTGTAGGAGCTAATTTTTCTGTGAATTTGAAATACTGAATCTTAAAGTAGAGAAGATAATGAGAGGTGAGCACGAGTCCTCAGACAGTTCCAGCTCTCTCTCACACACCAGATGGTTATGCATTCAGGTCTCTGAACTGACCTGTCACTCAAATGCATGCGTGTTATTCTGGGAATGCAGACGCCTTGTCCAAGTCCCTCTATGGGTTGCCTTGCATTGACAGAAGTTTGAGTTACTGTATACCTCAGGGTCCCAGCGAATGGGGAGAAATGTGCTGCCAGAAGAATTGCGTAAATCTGCAACTCTCTGTCCCCAAAGGGTTAATCCATTAAAGTTTTCAAATTTGAGATTGATAGAGTTATTGGTATTGATGGAAATGGAGCAAAGGTGGAGAACCCATCGTCAAATTGAATGGCGGAGCAGGCCAGAGGGGCAAAATGGCCTCCTCCTGTTCATGTGTGACATCTGTCATGATATGCAGGCACACACACATGATATACAGACAAGCAGCTAATGGACACAGAGAACAGGACATGACCAATAAGCAGGCAGGACACTCAAGGGTGGGATCTGACCATAAAAGACACGAGACACTTACACTCCACCTCTTTCCACTGATGAACATCTAGAGAGTCAGTCAAGGGTGTTGTTACAATCTCACACCTCCACCACATGGCTAAGAGCTAGTCTGGTTCAGTGAGACAGAGAGAGTAACCACACTTAAGTTAGCAGAGTAGAACTCACAGAGAACTGAACTAACTGCACTATTAATTCAATAAACTTGATTGAACTAACTTCAATTTCTGGAGTATCTTTCTGATCTCAGCTGCATCCAGTTGCAGCCAGTGTTAGACCAGCGTACCTAACACGACAACATCGAAAGCATTGTATTACAGAAAGACACAGACTGTCGAGCTGGAGTATTCATGGAAACAAAATTGCACATTTCCGCTCCAAGATTTCTATTGTGTGGAACAAAGGATACATTTACTGATTACTTGGGAGATGGGTGACACTGACATCACAGACATTCATTTCCAATCCTAGTTGTCCTGAAGGAACTGAGAGTTCACAGCCAGCATGGAACTGGAGTCCATTGTGACCAGGCTAATGTGGCAGGTTCTTATCCCTGAACGCTGCGGTGACCCACATGGTGATTTCACAGATATTAGATCTCGACGAGGTGGATTTGAACCCGCGGCCTCCAAGGTTACTTGTTCAATGTCAGCATTCATTATCCTTCCTTCTCCCTCTCCTCAGGCTGCCCATTCAGTTGCATCACTGGCCTCTACAATTCCCGATCAAGTTCCATCTGCCTTGCAGCCTCTCTCCCAGTTTTCAAAGCCCTTTTCAGAATTCTTCCATTCAGTTGTGACTCTGTAACCTATCCCACCCTCTCCACTCCCTCCCCATTCCCTACACACAGAGGCCCATGTTTTGTCTTTATTGTAAATTGCTCCTAGACCTTCCTGCTCACAAGCCTGCTGTAGAAAGAAATAATTCAATTTCAACGCGCCTTTCCCAATCTCAGGATGTTCCAAAATACCACACAACTAATGAAAGACTTTTCTGAAATGTGGGACACTGTTGTACAACAATGTCCCACAAACTACATTTTGATAACGGATCAGATAATCTCATAGGCTCATAGAATCCCTACAGCGCAGAAGGAGGCCATTCGGGCCATCGAGTCTGCACCGACCCTCCGAAGGAGCACCTCGCCAGGCCGCCGCCCCACCCTATCCCCATAACTCCACCTCACCTTTAGGACACTAAGGGACAATTTAGCATGGCCACCAATCCACTTAACCTGCACATCTTTGGACTGTGCAAAGAAACCGCAGCCCACGGACTGCAGCATCGTTGACCGTGTTGCAGTCCATCAGCACTGGCGCTTGGAATTGCCAACCTAGATTTTTGTGCACCGGTGACTGGAATGGGGTTTGAATCCACAATCTGCTGACACAGTGCGACCCGCTGAGCCAGTTACTGCACTATTGTGGCTGTGAAATCAGTCACGATATTAATAGGAGTCTTGGCAGAGCTGTCTGTCCAAACTCTTCTCAAGGGGTAACGGGGAAATGGTATCGCAGTATGGTTAGTCTCTCGAAAACGGTAGGTGTATAGGGTTGGGGTGACATCCAAAATAAGAGTGAGAGAAGGTTTTCGAAGTTGAGTTAGACATATTTGCCTTGAGCGTTTGTTGCTCAAATTCAAATCTGGTGTGGTACTTGATCAAACTGAGCAGGAAAACCTGACATTTGCTGACAATTTGTATAGAGTGAGGTCATCTCAATTGGGCTGGCAGCAGTGTGGTATAATTGGCATCTCTGAGTTAGGAAGAGGGATAGGATTCCCACTTCCAGCCACTATCCAGTGATTCGGGCTGTAAAGTGTGTGCTTGTCGCTTGTCAGGACATGCTGTGAATCTCGTCATGGCAGAACAATCGGCGGCACTCACTGTCTCAGCTCACAAATCGAGGAGACCCAATTCTGTTAAAGTACCATAGGCTGCCGATGTGCATGGCCCTGTGCCCCAGCAAGATTTCAACGGTCTGTGGCAGAGAAGGAAGAGGAGCTGGCGGACAAACTTAACTTTTGTTAAATTACTTTTCAAGTCTCCACAGAGAATAAGCAGATTGCACAACCGACAATCTTCCGGTGCGTGATACCCAAACGAGGTCACAGGTCAGAGAGAGAGACCACCAGCAGGGTCTCAAGACCTTGTGTCACCCCATCTGTTTACCATCTGGTGAAAGAAGCTGCTGAAATGATTTCAGTTTTGGGATCTTTCACCCCGCGCATGTTGACTTGAACAAGGCCAGGTCTATGAAAGCTCATTCACTTGGAATGAGATTCCCTCAGCTTGGTTTATAAATGTAACCTATTTTAATGTTTCTCACTATTTATACATCTCTATCCCCAATAAATAAACACAGCTCCATTTACTTAAATGGGTTTCTGGTTGATCACACTGTTTTTCAATCATAAATCTCACGCCTAACAGTTCCCTGATAATGACAGATCTGCAAATGTCTTCAAGAAACGTTAAAGATTTCTGACGTTGTGCAGCGATGCAGTATGAGGAAAAATAAATATTCCCTAAATCTCATTCTCCTCCCTATAACATTCCCCTTCTCTTTTCAAAGGCTGTGGTTCAAGCATATGGATTGAGTACAGAAGGCAGGCATTTCAAGGGGAGACACTGGTGTGCCACTTGACTTATAACCTAGAGGTCCAAGCTCATAGCTGGGGGAATGGGATCAAATCTCACCGTGGAATTCCTTTTATAGGATTCGAATCTAAAGATAGTCTGACCATGTTGTCGTAAAAACCCATCTGGTTCACTAATCCTCTTGAGGGAAGGAAATCTGCCGTCCTTACCCGGTCTGGCCTGCATGTGACTCCAGGTCCACGGACAATGTGGTTGACTCCGAAATACCCTCTGAAATGGCCCAGCAAACCAGACAGTTCAATGGCAATTAGGGATGGGCAACAAACGCCAGCCTTGCCAGCGACGGCCACATCCCATGAAAGAAATAAAAAGGTTATCCTCCATCGCTCAGTGAGCAGCACTCTTGTCTGAGTCAGGCAGTTGTAGGTTCAAATCCACCTTCACAGACTGAGCACAAAAGAACAAGCTGGTACTACAGAGCGGGTGCTCCCCTCTCAGGGCTCCCAATTCTTGGGTGAGATGTTGAACTGTGGTCCAGTCCGCCCTCTCAAAGGGAGGGAAAGAGAACGGGAGCTCACCCTGGTGTCCTGGCCATTACCCTGCAGCCAACATCAGAGAAAAAAAATTCTGATCATCATTATATTGCTGTTTGTGGGATCTTACGTTGCACAAATTGGCTGGCACTTTTCCCACTCTAAAGCAGTGACTAACATATTCCATTGGCTGCAAACCACATTCGAGGGCATGAAGGATGCGACATCAATGAGACAAAAATAGAAAATTCTGGACAATCTCAGCAGGTCTGACAGCATCTGTGGAGAGACAATGGAGCGAACGTTTCGAGCCTGGGTGACTCTTTAAGCTTTGACAACTCTGATCATTAGCTCCCTTCCCTCTCCACAAAGATGCTGTCAGATCTGCTGAAATTGTCCACCGTTTTCTGTTTTTGTTTCAGATTCCAGCATCTGCAGTAATTTGCTTTTATCTATATAACTGAGAGGCTGTCTTCATATTTAGCTCAGAATTATTCACAGTTAAAAGCACTCGCTTAAGCAAAAAAGCTGTAGCAGATTCCCCAGGGATCAGTGTTGGGACTTTTGCTGTTTGTAGTATATGATTTGGAGGAAAATGTAACTGGTCTGATTAGTAAGTTTGCGGACGACACGAAGGACGGTGGAATTGCCAATAGCGATGAGGACTGTCAGAGGATACAGCAGGATTTAGATAGTTTGGAGACTTGGGCAGGGAGATGGACAAATGTGAGGTAAAGCATTTTGGAAGGTCTAATACAGGTAGAGAATATATAGTGAATGGTAAAACCCTCAAGTGTATTGACAGTCAGAGAGATCTAGGTGTACAGGTCCACAGGTCACTGAAAGTGGCAACACAGGTGGAGAAGGTAGTCAAGAAGGCATCCGGCATGCTTGCCTTCATTGGCCGGGGCATTGAGTATAAAAATTGACAAGTCATGTTGCAGCTGTATAGAACCTTAGCTAGGCCACACTTGGAGTATAGTGTTCAATTCTGGTCACCACACTACCAGAAGGATGTGGAGGCTTTGAGAGGGTGCAGAAGAGATTTACCAGTATGTTGCCTAGTATGATGGGGATTAGCTATGAGGAGAGGTTGAATAAACTCGGTATGTTCTCACTGGAACGACGGAGGTTGAGGGGTGACCTGGTAGAGGTCTACAAAATTATGAGGGGCAAAGACAGAGTGGATAGTCAGAAGCTTTTCCCCAGGGTAGAGGAGTCAATTACTAGGGGGCATAGGTTTAAGGTGAGAGGGGCAAGGTTTAGAGGAGATGTATGAGGCACGTCTTTTACACAGAGGGTAGTGGGTGCCTGGAACTCGCTGCCGGAGGAGGTGGTGGAAGCAGGGACGTTTAAGGGGTGTCTTGACAAATACATGAATAGGATGGGAATAGAGGGATACGGATCCCAGAAGTGGAGAAGATTTTAGTTTAGTCGGGCAGCATGGTCGGCGCAGGCTTGGAGGGCCGAAGGGCCTGTTCCTGTGCTGTACATTTTGTTGTTCTTTGTTCCTTGTTCTATTCCACTGGCGAGAATGCTGTAATATGGGATAGGAATTAGACACGGTGCTTTCTTTACATAAGCACATAATTGGTGTTTGACCCTATTTCTGTAAACTCCTCCAGACCCACAACCCTCCAGGCTATCGGCACTCCTTCAATTTTAGCCCCTTAAGCATCCCCAATTTTAATCGTTCCACCATTGGTGGCTCCAAGCTCTGGAATGTCCTCCCTGCACCTCTCTGCCTCTCTACCTCACTGTTAAAATATCCCTCTTTGACCAAGTCCTAATATCTCCTTGCAGAAGCCTTAAAGAAACAGTGCAGAAGGAGCCCATATGGTTCATCGAGTCTGTACCGACCCTCCGAAAGTGCATCCTACCTAGGTCTACTCCACATCCTATCCCCACAACCCCACTAACCCTGCACACCTTTGAACATTAAGGAACAATTTAGCATGACCAATCTACCTAACCTGAACATCTTTGGACTGTGGGAGGAAACCGGAGCACCCGCAGGAAACCCACGTGGACACGGGGAGAACGTGCAAACTCCGCACATTGACCAAGGCCGGAATTGAACTTGGGTCCGTGGCGCTGTGAGGCAGCAGTGTTAACCACTGTTCCCACCGTGCCGCTTATTGGCCTGTTGCCTTGTTTTGTTTTCCAATGAAGCACTTTGGGCGGTTTCATTATGTTAAGGGCACTATGTCACTATATGCTGATGGTGTTGTGGAGCTAATACATTTGTTAGAATAACTCAGAGACATACACATTCTTAGACTTATAGATAAATCACAACCCTAGCAAGACTGGGAATAATTTTCACTTTAAATATGTATAAGGAGCAAACAAATAGCCCCTGATTATACGCCCAGTTTGAATTTCCTCACCTTTAGGTTCAGTAGGAGAGGCCAATAAGCATGGGACAGAACAGGTAGCCAATCTGGCATAGCCTTAGCCTCAGATTATCCCCAAATACCTTTTGTCACTTGTTAACCACGGTTGAACTATCTCTCATTTGTTGAATTTGCCCAATGGGATAGCATTATAAAGATTTACCAAAATAATTCAATAATGCAGATCAAAACAACCCATCACATGACCCCTCGACCTCTGACCTTTCGCCAAGAGGTTGCTGGATGTCTGGATCTCTATTATAGACTCTGGAAAAGCAATACTTACTATTATGAACTGAATAAGGTGCTAGTTTGGGTGATTTGCTCACATACTGTATGGGCCCACACAAATGCTGCCAAATCTGCTGTGCATTTCCAGCATTTTCTGTTTTTATTCTATAGAGAAAGTGACAGGACCCGTACACAAGCTGAATCTTGAATGGAATATTGATACAGGAGCTTTTTGTTTTATTTCTCAGCATCTCCATCGATTACCTCAGAGCACCTACTTGGAGTCACCTATTGAAAATGAGGAAGTGTGGGGGCCTGTGTGAGTGTGAATGTGCACGTGTGTGTATGAGCAAGTGTGTATATGAAAGTGTGTGTGAGCTTGGGCAGGAGTGTATGTCTGTGAGACTGTGGTTGAGTGTATGTGAGAGTGTGCATGAATATGTGAGAATGAGAGTGAGTGTGATATATATGTGTATATACATGTAAGTGTATGTGTCTGAATGTTTGTGCATGTGTGTGTGAGGATGTGTGTGTGTGTGTGTAACACTCCTACGCATTTAAAGTAAACATTACTCACAGTCTTGTTTGATTCCTCTGTAAATCTAAAAATGCCTGTATCAAAGGTAACTTTATAGAAATACAAATGGTGAGAGCCAGGCACAAGATTCAGTGCATCTTTGAAATAATCCTTGTCTTCATAGATTCATAGATTCATAGAATTTACAGTGCAGAAGGAGGCCATTTGGCCCATCGAGTCTGCACCGGCTCTTGGAAAGAGCACCCTACCCAAGGTCAATACCTCCACCCTATCCCCATAACCCAGTAACCCCACCCAACACTAAGGGCAATTTTGGACACCAAGGGCAATTTATCATGGCCAATCCACCTAACCTGCACATCTTTGGACATTCAGCAGGTGTGACATTCCATCGAAGTTGCTTTGGCAGGTCCTAATTGTAATCCACATTGGAAACATCAAGAAGATGACCAACTTGTAATATCAGATGTGCCAGGTGACCTGTGGCAGCCATCTTAAGTCAGTGCCTTTGCTTGCTTTTTAAAAGTTCTTTTAATGCGGTTCGATATATACAGGTTGAACATCCCGTATCCGAAATGCTTGAAGCTGAGTGTGTATCGGATTTCAGAATTTTTTGGACTTTGGAATAAACTGTGCAGGTGTGGTGCGCATTGGGAACTGCACATGTGCAGAACATTGGGAACTGCAAAGTGTGCGGAATGTTGGGAAATGCGCATGTGTGGCATGCTTTGGGAATTGCTCTTGTGCGGCGCGCTCGAAAAAAAGTGCAGATTTCGGAAGTTTCCTTTTTTTTGGAATTTCAGACAAGGGATACTCAATCTGTATTTGACCAGCTGATGAAATTAAAGATTAAAATTACACATGCGCAGATAATATCATTACGAAACCACCCATCACCCTGCTGCACAATTAAATATTCCCTCACCACCGAACTCACCTGGGGCAGGGCATTAAATTCTGCCCAGAGTCTGTAAGTGAGCGTGTTTGTGTATGAGAGTGTTCGAGTGAATATGGGAAAATATGTGTTTGTGTGTGAGTGAGCATTTGTGCATGAGTACATGTGGATGAGAGAGAGGGTGGGTGCATGTGAGAGTGTCTGCAAGCATGTGAGAGTGTTTGTGTACGTGTGGGAATGTTTATGAGCGTGTTTGCCGATATAAGCATAAAAGTGTTTGCGAGTGTGTGCATCTATCACCGGTCCTATGCTGTAAATCTCTGACAGTCAATGCTCAAAGTGATTAAGTCTCAGGCCAGTGACACTTCATCACTTGATCTTTGCCACAGTTTATGGAGCCATTATAATTGTCCAGCTCAGCTTATACCTCGTAACTCAAACCCAGCTGCCCAATGTCCTGAACATACAAGGAGCGGGACTGGGAGCGGCCACACACTGTGAATCAAACAGATATAATTCAGCAATGAATCTAATGACTGCCGATCACACTCTGCGTACTGCACTCACCCCCTCATCCTCACTTCAGGAGACGACAAACTCCCAGTTTCAAATATTGACTAAGGACTCCCACCCTAAATCTAACTTGCCTTTACTCTTTCAGAAGCTGACAGATACCAACAGCATCATCTTCCATTTTTGGATGAGATGGTCAAGGCCCTTCTACCCTCTCAGGTGAATATAAAAGATCCCTTGGCACGATAGTGAAGAGTGGGGGAGTGACCACCCAGTGTCCGAGTTAACATTTATCCCTCAACAAACGTCAACAGAACATCTGGCCATTTATTTTGTTAGTACTAATAGGTTAGGATGTAAATGTGTGTGAACTTGGTAAGAATTCAGCAGCTATTTCCTAAAGGTCACTGCATTTGAGTAATATTCTGAGGGAGGGAAATTGCAGCTGTGAATAGATTTGATACCATGGGCAGGATCATTCATTTGCTCGCGGCTGGATTCTCCACTCCTGCCACTGGGATTTCACATTGAAGCCACACCACCGGGGAACCCGCGGGCAGGGGTGCGCTGCTGCGGGAATAGAGAGGGTCAATGGCCGGAGAATTCCGGCCCATATGTTTTCCTGCACTCTGATAGATGTTTATGCACCTTCACACTGAGAATAGTGTGGAGTATTTGAGGGATTCGCAGGATAATTAGTAACATGTTAGGTTATGTCATTGGGTGGCACAGTGGTTAGCACTGCTGCCTCACGGCCCAGAGGACCCAGCTTCAATCCCGGTCCCAGGTCACTGTCTGTGTGGAGTTTGCACATCCTCCCTGTGTTTGAGTGGGTATCACCCCCACAACCCAAAAGATGTGCAGGCTAGGTGGATTGGCCCCACTAAATTGCCCCTTAATTGGATAAAAAAAATTACAGGGTGCTCTAAATTTAAAACAAAAAAGTTTAGGTTGTGTCATCAACATTCTGTCAATGGCCAGCTGCAAGTGATGTAGGGGAGCTTAAACCCAGCACCTTCTGCCTCAGAGACAGGGTGCTACCGACCACACCACAATGGTGATCATACTTCCAAAGTAATGCTTTGATGGTGAAGCACTTTGAGATGTCCTAAGGATGTAAAAGGTGCTATGTCAATGCAAGTTCTCTCTTTCCTACTTTCCATACGAAACATCACAGTGTTAATGAGAAGAGCTCAATCCCAGTGGCTGGCCTGCAGCACTGCAAGTATGAATCTCAAGTTCAGAAGAAACAGACCTTGATATAATTACCAGAACGGAAGCTTATTAACTCTTTTTTGGAGAAGAAAATGTCTCCACAATAGCTTGGTTATAAAAAGGGGTCAAATTTAAACTGTACAGAAACCCACTGATGAGATTCTGTCTCATCAAAAAATCACTTTTAAGGCTGAATGAGTGACAGTCCTTATACCCAGGTGAGGCATACTTAAGAAAAACATTCACAGACCGAGGGAGAAAGAGAGAGAAAAAAGTAATTTCTTAGTTGAATGCATAGCCTAAGCCTTTGAATACTGTGAAGGGCTCCCTCAGCAGTGAATCTTCCACTTAATCACCTGTGAGAGAAATCTCGAAGGGACCCACGCTGATAAATTATATAATTAATTAATTCAGTAAAAAGATATTAATTTCCCTCCCTCAGGATATTACTCAAATGCAGTGACCTTTAGGAAATAGCTGCTGAATTCTTACCAAGTTCACACACATTTACATTCTAACCAACTCTGATTAATAATACTACTGTGAAGGGCTAATCTGCAGTTAAACTGAATCTCTGTATCCACAGTAAAAAAAAAGAACAAAAATCCATCTCTGAAATATGAAACTCCATTAATTTTTACCAGTCTCACGAAATTTTACATTTTGGACTTTCATTACAGAGTTTATTCTGTGGACTGTAAATTTTCTTTTAAAAGTACAACTTAGCGCTATTTGAATACCTAATGATTTGACTTGTTCTAGCTGGGTGATGTTATTTATATCCCTTTTCCATAATCTACTTAAGTGACGACCCTTTACTGGCAGGGTCAGAGGGAGCTGATTGGCAACCACTAACTCAGTTGCTATAGAATTAGATCACAAGATCGATTCAAATCCGGAAGGATCCATGCCCCGTTTGACCCGATCCTTCCTGAAGCCCCCTCCAACTCCACCCTTCTGGTGCTCTGTTTCTGCAGTCAGCTACTGGGTAAATGGCTTCAGTTACCCTGATTGTTACCCACACGCCTATCCCCTGTAACCTCATTCCAAACAGTCAATCACAGTCTGTGCAAAAGGAGCCACTTCCTGAATGCCAAATATGACAACAAGCAGGAATGTGGCTTCAAGCAAAAAGGGTATTTTTCTGGAAATGGCTGCACCGACTTCTCCACAAAGGGAGAGTTTGAGATCACAAGGGTCACATTGATAGACGTTCACAGGGGTCTACTCGCTGTCAGAGTCTGATCATTCTCAGCCGCTGCTCTCAATGTGTTGAGTGTATAGCACTTAGCTGCAACCCTGGGTCAAGGAACAATTGAATAAATATGAGGCCGAATTCATTCCATTAGAATATTCAAGCTAACACTGTTTAAATTAGTTAACTAAGATGACAGGTTTCTGCTCTACTTGAGCGATTTCCCCTTTTGTACTGTAATTGTTCCTCTCCCGAAGCCTATTAACCATTCAAATCTAGAAATATCACAAGGAGAGTGATTGCTCAATGAGTGTGGTGTAGCCTCTCCCCTCAACAGTCTGGGTACAAAGAGAGCCCAGGCCCGGGAGTCAAAGTCACATTTTGCTCTTGTCTATTAGAAGCCGGAGGGGGATGAAGTTTGTGAGAGTAGCAGACAGTTACCATGGGTATAGGATGATTCTCATGTGATTGTAAAAACAAATAGCTGCCCCTTATAAGTGAGTAAATTGGGAGAATCCGTCAGAAAATGACCGGGCAAACAATGGCAAAATGCCACTCTGGTACAATAGGGATCATGGGCGGGATTCTCTGATCCGCCGCCGGGTCGGAGAATCACCGGGGGTCAGGAGTGAATCCCGCCCCCGGCGGCTGCCGAATTCTCCGGCGCCGGAGATTTGGCGGGGGCGGGAATTGTGCCGCGCCGGTCGGCGGCCGCTGTCAGCGGACCCCCGGCGATGCACCGGCCCGCGATGGGCTGAGTGGCCGCCCATTTTTTTGCCGGTCCCGCCGGCGTAAATTAGAGTAAGTCCTTACCGGCGGGACCTGGCGGCGCAGGTGGCCTCCGGGGTCCTCGGGGGGGCGCGAGGGGATCTGGCCCCAGGAGCTGCCTCCACTGTGGCCTGGCCTGTGATCGGGGCCCACCAATCCGCGGGTGGGCCTGTGCCGTGGGGGCATGCTATTCCTCCGCGTCGGCTGCTATTCCTCCACCATGGCCGACACGGAGATAACCCCCCCTGCGCATGCATTGGGATGATGCCAGCGCACACTGTCGCTCCCGCGCATGCGCCAACTCACGCCAGCCGGCAGAAGCCTTTCGGCGCCGGTTGGCGTGGATTCCGCACCTTTTGGGGCAGCCTGACGCCGGAGTGGTTCACGCCACTCCTTCCCGCCGGAGTTACCCGCCCCGCCGATTAAGGCAGAATCCCGCCCCAGGTGTCTCAAATTAGGACAAACCAGTGCAGAGGGACCTTTGGTTTGTATCTAAACCTGTACTGTACCTAACTTGGGAATGTTTGATGGGGACAGTGTAGAGGGAGCTTTACTCTGTATCTAACCCCGTGCTGTACCTGTCCTGGGAGTGTCTGATGGGGACAGTGTAGAGGGAGCTTTACTCTGTATCTAACCCCGTGCTGTACCTGTCCTGGGAGTGTTTGATGGGGACAGTGTAGAGGGACCTTTACTCTGTATCTAACCCTGTGCTGTACCTGTCCTGGGAGTGTTTGATGGGGACAGTGTGGTGGGAGCTTTACTCTGTATCTAACCCCGTGCTGTACCTGTCCTGGGAGTGTTTGATGGGGACAGTGTAGAGGGACCTTTACTCTGTATCTAACCCTGTGCTGTACCTGTCCTGGGAGTGTTTGATGGGGACAGTGTAGAGGGAACTTTACTCTGTATCTAACCCCGTGCTGTACCTAAATTGGGAATGCTTGATGGGGACAGTGTAGAGGGAGCTTTACTCTGTTTCTAACCCCGTGCTGTACCTGTCCTGGGAGTGTTTGATGGGGACAGTGTAGAGGGAGCTTTACTCTGTATCTAAGCCCATGATGTACCTGCCCTGGGAGTGTTTGATGGGGACAGTGTAGAGGGAGCTTTACTCTGTAACCAAGCCTGTGCTGCATCTGCCCTGGGAGTGTTTGATGGAAACAGTATAGAGGGAGATTTACTCTGTATCTAACCCCATGCTGTACCTAGGGGCTTTTCACAGTGACTTCATTTGAAGCCTACTTGTGACAATAAGCAATTTTCATTCACCTGTCCTGGGAATGTTTGACAGGGACAGTGTATGTGGTGATATCATGGTTGTGTTGCAATTCATTGACTGACCACTAGGAGTCTCACTAGTGTATAAGTGAATGTTAAAGTCAGCTGACCTCAGACTGGCTGGAGGAAGCTGGAGAGAGGTTGCTTGTGCATGGTTTTACTGTTATTCATCTGTTGTCTTGTGTATAGTTTACCCACAGTTAATTTTTATAAATCGTTTATAGCTACAAGTGTTCTTGTAATAAATCAGGTCATCCGACAAGAACATTAGAGGGTAGAGGGAGCTTTACTCTATATATAACCCCGTGCTGTACCTGTCTTTTCTGGTTCCTTCATTAAAAATCATTGATCCCTTTTAACCTACTTCCATCTCAATGGTATATTATGTCACTCCAGATTCTAATCTGTTCCAGGAGCACAATGCAGACCAAAGTGGCAAAGAGAATTTAGGTGATAAGTTTTATTCCCAACAAATGTTCAGCCAAGCAGCAATCCATAATGCCTTTCTTAACAGAAGATTTCCGAAATCTCCTGTTCATTTTGTAATCATCATTAGTTCTCTTGTGGGCTCACTGAAGTGTTTGCTGCATTGAAGCCAGGATCTGAGAATGATAGTAATGCAACTGTTATTCCCAGTCACCCTTTCCTAGACCAGTTGGATTTTGACCTGGGAATGTTCCAACGAGGGCTGGGGAAGAGAATCTCATTGTTTTGCTCTGACCTCCTCCACCAGGATCTCCAGGACAGAGTGGGGAACCACAGGAAATCCCTGGCATTCATTGCTACCTTCATTGCAGGGAAGAGATAAACAGAGAGAAATAGAATTGAAGAAATTGGAAAGGAAAGGAAAGATTGGCAATGGTAGAAGTAAAGGAAAGAGAGAATGAAGAAAATGAAAAAGAGAGGGCAGAAAAGGGAGAAGAGAGGGCTTTTTGAAAGCAAATGGAAAGGAGGAAGCTTGTGGTAGAAATGTAAAAATTAGCAACGGAAGAAAGGGATAAGGAAAAAGAGAGAATTTGAATTTCGGAAACGAATTGCAAGGAGAACATCAACTTGACAGGTTGAAGTTAAAGGCCGGAGCTAAGGAAGGTCTAGGGGAAGGACAAATACTTCATAGTCAAATGCTTAGTTGGTTTATGTTTAAATATATTCAAGCATTTCCAAGGTTTGATGAGAAAGATGTGGAAACCTTTTCCATATCATTTGAGAAAGTGGTTAAACAATTGAATTGACGAAAGACCATGTGGTAGTCGGTTCAAACAAAGTTGGTAGGCAGAGTTAGTGAAGTGTATACATCACTATCAGAGAAGATGTCTATGGATTATGATGAGGTGAGAAAAACGATGTTAATTGCATTTGAACTAGTGCCAAAAGCCTACAGAGAGACAAAAGTTTAGAAACCTAAGGATAGAACCAGGTCAGATATATATGGAATTTGAAAGAATTAAACAAAATAATTTTGAAAGATGGATGAGCACCTTGAATACCCAATCCAGCATTTGAAGAACCTTTAACTAGGGTCCTAATTGATTGCTTGGGACCCCGCCTAAAACAAAAAGTGTGAATCAGTATCTGTTGATCATAATGGATGTGCGCTAGATCTCAGAAGGCAATTCCATTCAGAAACATTACATCTACGAGGGTTGCAGAGGAGGTAACTAATTTCTTTACTAGATATGAACTTCCAAAAGACGGTCAATCAGATCAGGGATCCAATTTTATGTCAAAGTTTTTCAAGAAAGTTATGGATAGCTTCATAATAAAGCAATTTAACTCAATAGTGTATCATCCGGAATCACAAGGGGCATTAGAAAGACAGCATTCAATTTTAAAGACTCTAAAGTTGAGGGTCTATAGTCAGAATTATCCAGATGATTGGGATAAAGGAATTCTATTTGTACTATTTTCAATTGATTTTTTGGTCAAGAGGTGAGAGGACCACTTAAATTGATCAAAGAGAAATTGGCGAGTCAGCATTTCGATACTACGTTGTTGGACTGATTAACTCAGACTGGTGAGTTGGCGAGCAAACATTTACAATTGCCATAACGTGATGAACAAAGATGCAGATAAGAGATCAAAAATTTGTCATTTTCTTAGTGAGGAGAAAATACTGGTATTGTGACCAATGCTAGGAGAACCATTAAAAGCAACATTTAGTGGGCCTTATCAAACTGAAGCCGACTCTTTGAGGGGGTAGAAGATGTGTGTGAACGTTGCGGGGGGGGGGGGGGGGGGGCGCAAACCACGTTGGTCCTGCCCAAAGCTGGAGGATTACTGGAAGTGGGTATTTAGGGTAATCTCCAAAGTGGTGCATGTGAAACTTGCCCCGGGCCCTCGGGAGGCCATATTCGGGGTGTCAGACCAGCCGGGGTTGGAAACGGGTGCGGGGGCAGATGTTGCAGCCGTTGCCTCGTTGATTGCCCGAAGGAGATCCTGTTGGGGTGGAGATCAACCTCTCCACCCTGTGCCCTGGCGTGGCGGGGGGACCTGCTGGAATTCTTGACTCTTGTGAAGGTCAAATTTGAACTGAGGGGAAGGATGGCGGGGTTCTACAATTCATGGGCGTTATTCATTATGCACTTTCGAGAATTGGATAACATCGAACATTAGGTGGGGTGGGGGTTGGGAGGGCTGGGGGAGGGGGACTGTATGTGTTAATGTGATTATGGTGATTCCTGATTCCTTTTTGTTATTTGTTTATGTTAACATGCGGGCTAATTTTTGGGGCTTTGGTGGGAGGATGGGATTGCTGTTATTGATACGGGGATTGACATTGCATTCGTTACTGATTATGGTTTATTGTTGATGGGTGTAAATTTGGGAGAAAATGTGAAAAAGGAGGAGAATAAAAATATTTATATATAAAAAGACAAATGGCATCTAATTATGCTAAGCTATCTAAGGTGGCAATTGGTGCTGTATCACGGTTGTGAAGTGTGAGAAGACTGGAATGTTCGAAGGTGGAAAGGAAAGCCTGAAATGGGCTATAATCGTGTTTACGTTTCAATGTTTAAAATATAAAATTATATGTATCTTATAGAGTGTTAATCATGAGAAATATTTAGAGTTAAAAGCTTTGGAAAAATGAAGTCAAAAATTGCTGTTTCTTTTTTTTAGTGTGGAGGTGTGACAAATGCAGGATTTTAGTTATATTGGATTATAAATATTTGGCAATTTAATGGTTAAAAGCTTGAGTGAGGGTGTGTTTAACTGTAGTAGTCATGGTTTGAAAATAATCTTGTTTTGTAAGATCAGAAAGCTTTTAGGAGCCAGAGGTGAAATTGACCATCGTAAAAGCCTGGGCTATTGCACTGTTGTTTGACCAAGGGGAGTCCCTGGGGAGTTAATTTATTTTCAGCTTGCGGAGATGATGCATTGCTGGGTGGATCTAAGGTTCAGAAGGATGAGAACGATTTGGGGCGTGAAGGGCAAGAACAGCAGATACCTGGGAACCCCACCACCTGGAGGTTCCCCTCCAAGTCACTCACCACCCTGACTTGCAAACATATCGCCATTGCTTCATTGTCGCTCGGGCAACATCCTGGAACTCCCTCCTTGACATCACGGTGGGTGAAGCTACACCTCAAGGTCTGCAGTGGTTTAACCATTCAACCTACTACACAGGCCCCTACATCAATGGAAATGGAGGTCCATCTGGAGGCCTAGACAACAAGCCCGCACCCACTGATTACACTGAAGGAACACCCCAGCTCGTCCATACTGAGGACACCAGGCCAAGAACATCTAGAGCAGAGCCAACTAGCACAATCACACACTCAGGACGTATGACCAACCCAAACAGGGAGGTGGGATTCTCCGGTCCCCGATGCCGAAATCGCATTCGGCGATTGTCCAGAAAGTCCCCATTGGCACTGAAATTGGGGGCGGTGCTGCTTTTGCAATGCTCCGCCCCCTCCAAAACGGCACTCTCGCAGAGTACACCGCATGCCGTATGGACGGCCTCAGGACGCCACCTGAGGCCCTCCTCAATTCTCCGCCCCTGATGAGTCGCCTTCCCGACGGCATGGGTCACTCATGCTATTTTCTTCTGGGAACGTGACGTGGCGGCTGCGGACTGTGTCCTACGCCACCACAGTTGGGAGGGGGGGCTTTGTCGGGGGCTGGGGGCACTGGTGGGGGGTGGTCTGGGGGTGGTGAGCCTGGCCAAAGGGGAACAGTATTTTGCAGGCCGGGTCCGCGCGTGGTCGGCACCATGTTGCACAGCGTGGCCGCTGCAGGCCGCCACTGAGCACATGCACGGCCACCGACCCGGCAATTCTCTGTCCGTGTCCACAGATGGAGCCAAGGGCGTTACGCTGCGTGTCTGCTAGGCCCCCACCAGACGGAGGATCAGTGGAGGTTTTGCACCATTTTTTCGAGTATAAAACGGCACTGTTCCCGCGCCGGCTTCAGCACTTAGAGTCAAAATCGGAAAATCCAGCACAAGTTTCCAGGACTTTGGAATGAACTAGTCTACAGCTGGCCTAAGGAGTGGGAGTGCGGGGGGGGGGGGGGGGGATGCAATAGGCTATGCTCCTGCTGCAACAGCTTAATTCGTGTTTCACACTATGTAAATAATGTGTGTTGTCAGCCTGTTCAGTCGGTATGTTATAAAATGGTTTGCACACAGTTACTGTTCATGCACACTGTTACACCTCAGTATCACCAGTTGTTCATACTTAAACAGGAAAGGTGTAGACTGAGTGGTCACATGATGACGTGATAACGTGGTCACTTAAGAGGTCACGTGATGGAAGCACGGAGAGGCGGGGGCGTAGTGGTATTGTCACTGGACTAGTAATCCAGAGGCCCTGTGGTAAACCACGGTTGCACCTATATTAGGTGATGTAAGGTAGGACCTGTACTACAGGTTCGCCGGTAATCCCTGCCTGCTGGCTCCGCCCAGTAGGCGGACTATAAATATGCGTGTCCTCCATTCAGCAGCCATTTTGCCAGCTGCTGTGGGAGGCCACACATTTTAGAGCAATCAAGCCTCAGTTGTATCCAACTCTAGTCTTTGTTCGATTGATCGTGCATCAGACCCAGAGTAATGTTCTGGGGACCCAGGTTCAAATCCCACCACTGCCGATGGTGAAATTTGAATCTGGAATTAAAAGTGTAAGATGACCATGAAACCATTGTCGATTGGCAATTAGGGAAGGAAATCGATTGTCCTTACCCGGTCTGGCCTACATGTGACTCCAGACCCACAGCAATGTGGTTGACTCGCAACTGCCTCCCTCAAGGGGAATTAGGAATGGGCAATAAATGCTGGCCCCGCCTGCGACACCCACGTCCCATGAACGAAATAAAAGTTCTCCCCGGAGAACGTGCAGAGTACAAACATGGAGTAGCTGCTCAGTCTAGTGAATGAACTATTGCTTGTTATAAGTCCTTGGGCGCCAGTCTTAAGGAACCCAGCAGTTCTACACCGAACGCACTCTAGAAACACATCCTCCACATTAGTGTTCATTAGCTTTACCCGTTCCATATGCAGATTGAAGTCACCCATGATTACTGCATTAACAATGCTTCAGTCATCGCCTGATTAATACCGTGCCCCACACTACCACTACTGTATGATGGCCTGTAAACAACTCCTGCCAATGTTTGTTGCCCTTACCGTTTCGTAGCTCCACCCAGACAGATTCCACATTTTGTTCTTCCGATGGGAGATTCTCCTTTACAAAATGCACTGATCCAATCCCTTATCAGTGCGACGCCACTTCCTTTTGAAGTTTGCCTGTCCTTCCGAAATGTTGAATATCCTTGGAATATTCAGTTCCCATGTGGCCATGTTTCCATAATTACAATTAGATCATACCCATTTACCTTTACTTGTGCCTTTAAATCATTTACCTTGTTGCAAGCCCTGAGTGTTCAGGTAGATTGCCTTTAACTTTACCTTTTTAACATTATTCCACACTCTAAGCGTAGCTGATGTTTGCCTTAGTTTATTCTGCCTGCTAGTTTCACTTTCTACTTTTCTATATCCCGTTACCAGCTTTACTTCCTTCCAATTTGACCTAACCCTCAGGTTCCCACCTTCCTGACAAGCTGCCCCAACAGCACCTGCAAATCTCTGCGAGGGTATTGATCCTGGGCCTGTTACGGTGTAACCCATCCATCTGGTATGGATCCCACCTGCCCCAGAACCGCTCCTAATGCCTCTGAGATCTGAGGCGGGATTCTCGGATAATGGGGCTAAGTGTTGACGCCGTCGTAAACGCTGGACCTCATTTGGCCCCTAGGAGCAGCGATCCTGCGCCGCACAGGGGGCCAGCATGGCACTGGAGCGCTTCACGCAGCTCCAGTTGCCGATACGGGCGCCAGCACGGGCGGCGTGGGTCCGCGCATGCGCGTGGGTTGCCGTCTCCGCGCCGGCCCCCGGGGCAACATGGCGGAGCCCTACAAGGGCCCGGCACGGAGGAACACAGGCCCCCCCCCCGGAATTAGCCTGTCCGTCGATCGGTAGACCGTGGAAGTCTCCCCAGAGTCAGATCCCCCCTCCCCCACACCAGGACGGCCCCCCGCAGCCAGAATGCCGCGGTTCCGCCGGGGAGGACCACACATGACCGACCCCGATGGGACTTGACCGAACTCGGCGGGCATTCGGCCCGTCGAGTGTGGAGAATCGCTGGGGGCGGGGGGGGGGGGGGGCCGCGCTGAGCAGCCCCACCAGAGCCACTGCAACCGCGCCGGCACCATCAGCACCGATTCTCCGGTTGCCGAAGAATCCCGGGGTCGGAGAATCCCGCCCCTGATGCTTTCCCTCCTGCACCAATTCACCAACCACGTGTTCAATTGCTAAATTCTCCTATTTCTGTACTCACTAGCACATGGGACTGGAAGTAACCCTGAGGTTATTGCTTCAGAGGTCTTGTTTTTTAATTTCCTTCCTATAGAAATCCATAGAATCCTTTCAGTGCAGAAGGAGGCCATTTGGTCCATTGAGTCTGCACCGACCCTCTGAAAGATCATCCCACCTCAGTGCACTCCCCCGCCCCATGTCCGTAACCTCACCTAACTTGCACATCTTTGGATTGTGGGAGGAAACCAGAGCACCCGGAACAATCCCACGCACACACAGTGAGAACGTGCAAACTCCGCACAGACAGTCACCCAAGGCCAGAATTGAACCTGGGTCCCTGGCAGCGGTGCTAACCACTGTGTCACCATGCCACCAACTCCCTTACATCTGCTGTCAGGGCCTCTGCCCCCTCCCTGTCTATGCCATTGGTACCATTGCGGACCATGAACTCATTATTAAACTGGCTGAGTGGGAATATAAATAGTGCTGGGGCATTACTGGGGTCGAATGGTCCATCACTCCGTGGACTGCCAGCTTATCCTACATTTTAGAACAAAGCTGGTCAGAGAAACAATAACTGAGCGATTAGCACTGAGTGACGCGGGTATGAATGAGACCCTGATGAGGGATGTAGATCCAGTAAATAAGAAGAAATTCTTTCCAATAACCAGAAGCGACAAATAAAAGATCATTGGGAAAAGATCAAGAGGGGAGATGAAGTGAATTTCTTTTTATACAGCGAGTTGCTATGATCTGGAATGCACTCCCCGAAAGGGCTGACGATGGAGATTCAAGAATTATGTTCAAAAGGAAATTCGATAAATACCTGAAGTGTAACAAATTTGCAGGACTCTGGGATGAGTGAGACTGTTTGGATTAATATACCAAAGAGTACCATAGACTCAATGGACTGAATGGTCTCCCATACTGCATCAGTCTCTGCTGCCATAATTCCTGGATTGCTGATAAAAGCTGTTTGGAGAGCTTGGAACCTTCTCAGCTGCTATTTAAAGGAACGCAACACATGTTCCCTCAAATCACCTGGATGGCCATTAACCTGTCGAAGAAATTGCAAATAACAATGGTTTATACGTAACAGTAGCACATAAAATTAAACCTTCCAAAGCAGCAGGGGTCATGTTCTGTTAGCTGGGTTAGCTGATCTTAGTTAGATACAGTGGCATTTAACCATACCAAACCCGAAAGAGGAGAAATCAGACAGGTTTACAACCATTCCTGCGCCCAAGCTGCACTTCGTTTTTGATACTAATTGATTCTCCAGGTGGGAACATCATTTACAAAGTCCACACGAGTTGCCCATCCTGAATTTTGATTGAGAAGGCGGCGGTAAGCCACCTTCATGAACCGCTGTCGTTAGGAAGAGTTACAGGATTTTGACCCACTGACAGTGAGGAAATGCCATATATTTCCAAGTCAGGATGGTATGTGGCTGAGAGGGGAACTTGAAGATCCCACGCAGGTCAATGGTAGGCTGCCTCCCGCAACTGGGAAACACGCTGTGAAGACGAATGAAAAATCCGCCCCCCCCCCCACTCCCTTCTCTTTCGAGATAGGGGAGACGGGGGTTTGAATGGTGCTGTTGAAGGAGTTTTGGTAGATGGTATTGTAGCCATCTAAGATGGCCACCTGCAAAGGACCATGGGAATTATGGCCAACCCAGGACTCAGACAGATACACAGCCTATGTGTATTTGAAACGCAGGTAACCAGACCTGATCGAAACCCCCGCTCGTTTACATTTCAATGGCCCATTTTCCCAGGACAATAGGACTCCAATCAAGAAACCGGTGCAGCCACAGACTGATCGGCGCCACTCCCCTTACTCAGAAAGCACAACTTCCAAGGTCAATGACCACTGAGGACTTGCCCAGCTACCAAGGCACCCACCCTTTTATTGGCCGAAATCGAAGACAGTGATCAGAGCCCTGTCGAACTATTGGGTCCAAGGTTAAGGATCGCCCCAAAGAGCGTGAAATCCCAGAGGGATAAAAGTGGACACAGCCATGTGTTCTGTCTCTTTTGGATCCAGCCTGTGCCAACCCAATTGCAGCAGGAACAGCCAGCCAAGTTCAAGACCAACGATCACTACCTGACGGATGAGCCCAGCAGAGACAGAGCCACTTTCTTCGAACCAGCCAAGTGAAATCCAGATAAAGGCCTTATCCAGTTGCACAGTGCCGGTCGCCCTAAAGTTAAGTATAGGTTATTGTAGCTGATAGGTGTAGTTTAACTCGTAATAGATATTGTGTTTGCATGTCGAGGTAACTCTTGTGTATGTAAATAAACCATCTTTTGAACTAACTAACTGGTTGTGTGGTCATTTGATCGATATAAGGGAAGGCTTGTGGTTCACCAACATCATTAATATTAGCAACAGTATTGGCGACGCTGTTGGGATCGAAAACGGGCAACATTATTGGCGAACTCTGACAGGATTCGATTAGAAGTGACTTTGTCACTCCAAGAGAACACACAAACTTTGAATCCAATTGTGAGAAAGAGAAAGAACCAGAAGTGCAAGTCCCATATCGACCAAATAACCGAATTTCGGAAGTGTGTACTAACCCGCATGCGTACCTAACAGGAAGAGTAAGGTAAGCTCGTTAGAATTGTGCACAGCTATTGAGGGATTGTGAGCCGGAAAATAGCTTAAGCCATACCCGCTGTTCAAATCGCCGCCTTATTCTCCTGTCTCAAATTAAAAGTTAAGAAAGAGATAAGAGAAGTAATGGCCAATAAAGCAATGGAACGATTGATGAATCCACAGGAACCCGAGGTCGCAGCGACCAACAGAGCAGAGCAATGCCCCATTTGGTCGAATTTTTGCACTAATGATGAGTCAGGTCCAGGAAAGATAGGACAAACCTAGTGGGAGAACCTAAGCGAGGTCCACAAGAAAAATGCAGGGAAGTCAGAAAGTTGATGGCAATAGTGTCCTGTTTGGCACAGTTGCGAGGCACAGAGGAGGTTGTGAAGACGCTCTGTCAGCAGTTAATTGAGAAGGAAGAAAAGAACGAGGGAAACCGTAACGAAATCGAGAAGATAATTGAGAAACTCCGGAAACAGTTAGCAGCTAAGGATAAGGAAATGGCCGATGTAAAACGTGCACATCAATCTTGTCTCGTTCACCTTAGTAGCTTTCAGTACGATAAAGCCTACCAAGATACATAGCGTACACTGGTAAGAGAAGAAACAGAACAACAGGTCGCCCAGCTAACTAGCAAATGCGGGGATTTAAAAGCCGCTTTGAGAGCGCTCCACAGCTCCACTAAGGAACAGAGGCAGAGTACCATTGACCATGCTAAATGCCGACAGAAGATAGAAAAGTTACAGTCACTACTCTCAGTACAGAATGGCTTCAGTTACACTTTCGGGCAGGATTTAGATGAGGAAGATGTTCCCGATTGGCAAGAATTAAACAAAAGCGGCCAAAGATACATAGAGGACACGGGAAATCAAAATCAAACCCCCCATGCCCCAAAAAGAAAAACACCCGCAGCACCAACTGCACAGGCAGCACACACCCCCACTCACAATTCGACCCCCATGAATCCGGTTACCACACAACGTAGGTTGTCGGACCAGGAGCCTGATATCGTTTACACCACCCCACTATCCATAACCCAATGAAGAGAAGCTTGCACGTAAATTAGTCCATTCCAGCCCACCGCAGACCCGCACAGCTTCTTTGAGGAGGTGTGCCAACAAAAGGTTATGTACGGTCTAGATGAGAGAGAGGAAGTAAAGCTAATAGTTATGAGCCTTAGCCAGTCCGTAAGATCAGCTTTGCCCGAACCCCAAAATGTAGCAGGAGGAACCCTACAGGAAATGAAAACAGCCATATTAGATGCCATCGGGTATAACAAAGGAGATCCAGTCGAGGGTTTAAATCACTGCAGGCAAAAGAAGGGAGAACATCCGACCGCATTTGCTGGTCGCCTATGGATTCATTTCATGGCAGTTTAGAGACAATTGAACAGCGCATACCTAAATGAGGAGGACACCACTAAATAGTCCCGCACCTCAATCTCGCATGCCTCAGACGCAGGTCAAAAGGCTTGTGTAAACTACAACCCCGCAGACCACACATACAATGAAGTTTGGGTATTGAAACAACTTTCCAGAGCATGGGAACAAACCCTACACCGACAGACAGATCAGGACGAGTTAGAAGCAAACATGCACCCAGTTAGGACTAGCCAGGACCCAGCATGGATAAACGAGGGTAGACACGAGGGACAGCATCCCAGAGCACAGGCACCACGAGGTTGTTACAATTGTGGCCACATGGGACATTACGCCCGCTATTGCCGACAAAACCCCCCGAACCAGCACCGTTACCAACAACCAAACCCCCCACCTAGGAACAATGTTAGGCCCATGCATAATGTTAGCACCCGTTCAGACGATTTAGCGTTTAATTCCACAGATTGACGGTGCTCGGACTCCCCAACTTGGGTCTGTGACACATGCTGGGACAAATCAGACAGACCAGTAGTTACAGGTACAGTCCGGGGACATAGGAGGATCCCGCACCACTTTGAACTCCTCCACCATGTTTCAACGTGACAAATGGCCCACCACAGACACCATCACCCTGAGTGGATTCACCGGCCACATACAGCAAGGATATATCACAGCTCCCGTATCCATTCAGATAGGGAACATTAGCACCAGACACCCTGTTGTTTTAGTTGACTTACCCCAAACAGCAGAGCACATTTTAGGCATTTATTTTATGAGCTCCCGTAACCTTTCGTTCGACCCAGCAAACAAATGCGTATGGCGAATGGCCAAAACAGCTAGGGCTCCCGCTACGCTCACAGTAGGGGATTATGAAAACAGGATTTGCTCAGTAGGGGACTATTAGTTTAATCCGCAAACAATTAGTGCAGACCAGACGATTAGAGAGGTCCTCATAAAACACAAAGCTTCGTTCGCACAACACAAACACGATTGTGGGAAGATCCCAGGTACAATAAAGATTTCAGGTCCCGATCCAAAGCCGCAAAAGCAATACGGTGTCCCACAGCAAGCTGAGGGTGAGATTTCGAAGGTTATTAACAGTTTGTTAGACCAAGGAGTTATTCGACCCGTAGCGTCCACAAATAATGCCCCAATTTGGCCCATAAAGAAGCCCGATGGTTCATGGCGACTAACAATCGACTACCGAGAACTTAATAAGGTAACCCCTTTAGCAGCCCCCGCTGTTGCCACGAGTCCCGCGACCATGCTCAAACAGGGAGTACAGTCAAAATATTTCACAGTGCTGGACATCAGCAATGGCTTTTGTTCCATCCCGTTAGACAAGGCCTGCCAGTATATGTTCGCATTTACGTTTCAAGGGCAGCAGTACGCGTGGACATGCCTCCCACGAGGATTCCATAACTCCCCCTTCATTTTCCACCGATAATTGGCCAACGGACTTGCTAAATTTTCCCGACCCGAATGCCTCATACAATATGTAGACGATCTGCTCCTGCAAATGGACACAAAAGAGGAACACGTAGAGCTCTTATCGGAATTACTAGGCCAACTGCAATCTATCGGATGCAAGGTCAACCCCAAAATGGCCCAGATTTTAAAGAAAAAGGTTCTTTATTTAGGCACCATCATCACCTACGGGAAGAGAGAAATTGAGCAAAAACGGATCGAGTCCATCGTTAAATTGCCCCTGCCCCAAAATGTCACTGCACTCCGGTCATTCCTAGGTTTGGTAGGATATTGCAGAAATCATATAGATGGTTTTGCCACTAAAGCAGCCCCACTCTCAGAACTCGTTAAAAAGAATGCCCCATGGGAATGGCTTCCGCAGCACACAGGCACCATTGATGATTTAAAACGCACCCTAAGCACAGCCCCCGCTTTACAAGTTCCAGACCCAGACTTGCCCTATGCCATCGAAGTAGCAACCACCGACCCAACCCTATCAGCAGTGCTCCTGCAAGAAAGACACAATCACTTAGGACCCGTAGTCTATGCCTCAAGAGTATTAGGCCCCATAGAGCAAGGATTCTCAGCCTGCGAACGGCACTTGCTTGCAGTCTTTTGGGCAGTACAGTACTTTGCGTACATCACAGGTCTCAACCCAGTCACGATCTTGACCGAGCACACCCCCACGCAACTACTAGATGGTAGATTAAAGGACGGTTCAGTCAGCCAAATCAGAGCAGCTCGCTGGACACTACTGTTACAAGGCAGGGGCATTACAGTAAAACGCACCAAGACCCACACGTTTCTGGCCGATAATCTCCAATATGCAGGGATCCCACATAAGTGCCAGATCATAGCAGCCCAACACTACACAGGACCCTTTATCCCAAAGTCACCCATGAGCAGGCAGTAAGACACAGAATTCCCAAGCCACAGGGGATGCTTTAAAAATTTATGTTAGGATTACTGGTTGTGGAATTTACGTGGAAGACGCGCAGGGACGCCCACTAGAAGAGATCTCTTTAAAATTGCCCGGCCACCTAGGTTCACAAGCAGCAGAACTTGCAGCCATAGCCTATGTAATTCAGCACCCCGACTCTTTTCCAACCCCTGCAGACATACACTCGGACAGCCTGTATGTGTGCAACAGTTTAACAGAATTCCTGCCCCTGTGGGAATCTCGAGGTTTTGTTTCAGCCGATGGAAAACCCCTACCCTCTGCCCCATTGTTAAAGCACATTCTCAGGACAGCCTCAGATCGCACGTATGGTATCATTAAAGTAAAAAGCCATCATCGCTCGTCCCCACCTGATAATGTGAAGGCAGACGCCTTAGCCAAAGCAGGATCATGCCATGGTCATTTCTGGCAGCCACCCGAAAGCGAACTGATACACTCAGTCCAGGTTTCCCAGACCAGTATCGAGGATCTATCTCAGGCCCAAAAAGCAGACGACACCCTCAAACAGGTTTCAGACGGCAACTTCCCAGCCCCCTATGATAAATGGAAGGACTCACTGACTGTACAGGACGGCATAGTTTTTAAAAATGGAATTTGTGTGGTCCCCACCCAGGACAGAAACCAGTTCATTTACCAATTTCATGATGGATACGGACATCAGGGGATAAACAATACCATTGCCCATTTAAGACCTTTGTGTTGGTGGCCTGATTTAAAAAGCGATGTAACCCATTATGTCAAGAATTGCCTTATCTGTGCACAAAACAATCCTGAACGTTACTCAAAGAAAGGACACTTACGTCACACCCGACCTGGGAATGGCCCTTGGACAAATTTGCAAATCGATTACATTGGCCCCCTTCCCCCTTGCAGAAACGGTTTCAAGTACGTGCTGGTTGTAATCGACACCTTTACTAAATGGGTAGAAGCATTTCCCTCAAGGACAAACACAGCAAAGGCCACTGCTAAGATTTTGACCCAACAGATATTCACATGCTGGGGTCTCCCCTGCAGCATTGAGTCAGACCAAGGTTCCCTCTTCACCGGCAGAGTCATGCAAAATGTTTTAACAATTTTTGGGATCAGGCAAAAATTCCATATAGCATATCACCCCCAATCCAACGGCATTGTCGAGAGAATGAATCGAACTTTAAAAGCAACCATTAGGAAGATGGTGCAACAGAACAATACCACGTGGGACACAGTCTTCCCATTTGCTCTCATGTTTATTCGGAACACCGTTTTCAGTTCAACAGGTTTCACCACCCCCCCTCACTCTCATGACTGGATGGCCCATGAAGGGTATTGAATATTTATTAGGCCTCGACCTGGCAAGCCCCACAGTAGCCGCCCTCACCCACGAAAAAGCAGTCCAACAAGTTACAGATGACATTAAAGCGGCACAACTCACTGCAGCTGTCTGATTTGGGGCTAGAAGGAAGCAGAGTAAAGCCTGCTTTGACAAAACTGTCCACCCCATAGTCGGTCTGCAAGTAATGGTTTAATTTTACAACCCCAGTTCTTTCCTCTCCCCCAAATATGCAGGACCCTAATCCATTTCCGACAAAGTGAGCCCCTCCATGTACAAGATAACGTACCCCAACGGTAAAACTGGTTGGTTCCACATCAACCAACTCAAAGTCTACGGATCCCAATGTAGCCACTCCCACCACATCTCTCTGATAATAGGAGACGATTCCGCCCCTCCCATCAACAACCTAGTCCAACCCCTACGCCAACCCTCCCTCAGCCATGCCGGCATTTATCCCTTGACTACGCCCCCAGACCCGAACTTATCTCCGCCCACAGGTACAGACTTTCACCTTGAACTTGACTCTGACGACAGCGAGAGCCTCCCGGATTTAATTACTATCCCTGAACACTGGTGCGATCTCTCTGGTCCCAGTCACCCCTGCCCCCAGAACCACAACTTAGGTATCTCCGACTCCCTATATGCCCTTCCCCAGCCACTGCCACAGGCACCGCCCGACCGCAGTAACTTGCCCTCCACTCCCACCGCTCCTACGCCTCACGACAAACAAGCCCCTCTTTGGCACTCTTGCAGACTAGTAAGGCAAGGCGATTCAGAATATCCGACTGCCCACGCGACCATGGCACAGAAACGGCAGACACGAGTCTGGCAACCGGGAGATGGTAATGATTCAGAAACTGACTCTCGTTTCGGTAATGCTTTTACAACACTGTTTGGTACAGAACCCTGAGGTGTCCAGGTGATGAAAAAGACACACCGCCTAAGTATTAAGCTGTCCAAGTTCTGATGGAGCCTGCCCGCCTTTTTCCTTCTTCTTTTTTTTCTACTACATGGTTTTAACTCATGTCGCCTGACACACAATTACTCTTCTGATTCGAGGGTACGATGCCCGATGACAGTTAAAGGCACAAGTTTGTCGGAAAACAGCTCACTCTTCTCCCAGTCTTTATGCCCAGTTTCCACACGACTACAAACTCTTACCATCCACCCAGGTCACCCAGGTAGGGAGTAACGGCACTGATCCCCGCCCTACCCGGGGATTCCACCCATTGTTATCCTGCAGCGACCCACACGCACCTCATGTTCCCGTCACTTCATACGCTCTGGAATGGTTCTCTACCCTCTGCACTGTCTTCGGCAGGCCTTAGTTTCACCTTCTCAGCTCTCCCTTTGCTTGTGGTTTAAAGAATGCATTTTGCCACGTTCTGTATGCTCACCCCTTTTTTTCTTTACCTTCTGCGACCCCCTGGTCGCTCCCCTCCTGCTATTTACATATATGACACGATTGGTTGCTATACACGCTGCTACACACGAACTACCTCTGAACCCTGGGCCGAAACTCTATAAAACTGGCCGCCCTGAAATTCAACTGGTTAAGATAATCCTCAACCCGGAGGGGATGAGGTGCTTCTTAGATGGGCGGACCTTCCCAAAGGTGGGGATGGGGTTGGTAGAGGGGCTGGGGGCCTCGATTAGTGCTGAAGAAGTACTGGGGGGCCTGAAGGCCATGCAGTCGGGTAAAGCCCCGGGGCCGGACGGGTATCCAGTGGAGTTCTACAAAACTTTCTCAGGGATAGTGGAGCCGGTGCTGGTTAGGGTGTTTAACGAGGCGAGGGACAATGGGGTGTTACCCCCGACGATGTCGTACGCCACCATCTCGCTGATATTAAAACGGGATGTGGGTCCTATAGGCCAATCTCCTTGATTAATGTTGATGCGAAACTACTGGCCAAGATCCTGGCGTCCAGAATCGAAGACTGTGTACCGGACGTGATTGTAGAGGACCAAACGGGGTTTGTAAAGAACAGGCAGCTGGTAGCCAACCTAAGAAGGCTACTCAATGTGATTATGATGCCCCCGGAGGGCAGAGAGTTGGAGGTAGTGGTGGCAATGGATGCCGAAAAGGCTTTTGACCGGGTGGAGTGGGATTATTTATGGGCGGTGCTGGGACGGTTCGGGTTTAGGGAAGGCTTTGTGGATTGGGTTAGACTGCTATATCAGGCCCCGGAGGCTAGTGTAAGGACGAACAGGACGACATCTGAGTATTTTCGACAAGACAGGGGTGCCCCCTCTCTCCACTGCTGTTTGCGTTGGCCATGGAACCGCTGGCAAGGGAATGGTCGGGGGGGTGGGGGGTTTTGGGGGGGGGGGGGGGGTGTAGAACACAAGGTCTCGCTCTACTCGGATGACCTGATTTTGTACGTGTCGGATTCAGTGGCAGGGATGGGCAGGGTTATGGAAATCTTAGGGGAATTTGGCCGGTTTTCGGGGTACAAGTTGAACATGGCAAAGAGCGAGATGTTTGTGGTGCAGGTGAGTAGGCTGAGGGAGCTACCGTTTAGGCCGGTTGGGGAAAGTTTTAGGTATTTAGGGATACAAGTGGCGCGGGACTGGGGCAGGATGCATGAGCTGAACTTGTCTAGGCTGGTGGAGCAAATGAGATGCGAGTTCCGGAGATGGGATGCACTCCTGCTGTCACTAGCGGGGAGAGTACAGACGGTGAAGATGACAATCCTCCCGAGATTCCTGTTTATTTTTCAGTGTCTCCCTATTTTCATTACACGGTCCTTCTTTAAAAGGATCAATAAAATCATCCTGGGATTTGTTTGGGCAGGGAATCATTGCCCATGCCCCCTCCTCCCCCCAGCCAGTTGGCATGGACCGCACGGGTCCGACTGTTGGAGGCTGGCACCTGGCTAGGTGGACCAACTTACTTGCCCTCGCACCCCCCTCCCCGGCACGGACCCCGTCCCCCCGTCTCCCTCCCCGGCACGGGACCCCCATCCCCATCCCCGTCCCCCTGCCCGGCACGGACGCCGTCCCCCGTCCCCCTCCTCGGCACGTACCCCCCCACCTCCGTCCACCTCACCGGCTCGCACCTCCCCATCCCCCTCCCCGGCACGGACCCCCACCCGTCCCCCTTCCAGGCACGGACCCCCCCCCCCCCCCGTCCCCCTCACTGGCACGCACCTCCCCATCCCCCTCCCCGGCACGTACCCCCACCACACCCGTCCACCTCCCCAGCACGGACCTCCCCCCCAGCCCCATCCCCCTCCCCGGCACGCACCTCCCCGTCCCCCGGCACGGACCCTCGTCCCCTTCCCCGGCATGCACCTCCCCGTCTCCCTCCCCGGCACGTACCCCCACCACCCCCGTCCACCTCCCCGGCACGGACCTCCCCCCCAGCCCCGTCCCCATCCCCGGCACGTACCCCCACCACCCCCGTCCACCTCCCCGGCACGGACCTCCCCCCCAGCCCCGTCCCCTTCCCCGGCACGCACCTCCCCGTCTCCCTCCCCGGCACGTACCCCCACCACCCCCGTCCACCTCCCCGGCATGGACCTCCACTCCCGCCCCGTCCCCCTCCCCCTGCCCCGTCCCCGGCACGCACCTCCCCGTCCCCCTCCCTAGCACGGACCCCCCCACATCCCCCTCCCCGGCACGCACCTCCCCATCCCCCTCCCCGGCACGGACCCCCCCGGCACGGATGCCCCCCTCCACCGGCACGGACCCCCCCACCCCGGCACGGACCCCCCCATCCCCCTACCCGGCACGCACCTTCCCGGCACGCACCTCCCCGCCCCCCTCCCTGGCACGGACCCACCCCTCCCGTCCCCCTCGCCAGCACGGACAACCCCCCAGTCCCCCTCCCCGGCACGCACCTCCCCGTCCCCCTCCCCGGCACATATCAACCCCCCACCCCCGTCCACCTCCCCGGCACGGACCTCCCCCCCGCCCCGTCCCCCTCCCCGGCACGCACCTCCCTGTCCCCCTCCCCGGCACGGACCCCCGCCCCCCCGCCCCCCTCCCTGGCACGGAACCCCGCCCGTCCCCCTCCCCGGCACGGACCCCCCTCCCCGTCCCACTCCCCGGCACGGACCCCCATCCCCGCCCCCCTCCCCGGCACGCACCTCCCCGGTCCCCTCTCCGGCATGGACCCCGTCCCCGTCCCCCTCCCCGGCACGGACACCCCCCGTCCCCCTCCGCGGCACGCACCTCCCCGTCCCCCTCCCTGGCACACACCTCCCCGTCCCCCTCACCAGCACGGACCCCCCACATCCCCCTCCCCGGCACGCACCTCCCCGTCCCCCTCCCCGGCGTGGAACCCCCCCCCCCCCCCGGCACGGACCCCCCCCCCTGGCATGGACCACCCCATTCCCCTCCCCGGCACGCACCTACCCGGCACGCACCTCCCCGCCCCCCTCCCTGGCACAGACCCCGTCTCCCGTCACCCTCCCCAGCATGAACCCCCCAGTCCCCCTCCCCAGCACGCACCTCCCTGTACACCTCCCCGGCACGGACCCCACTCCCCTGTTCCCCTGCCCGGCACACACCTCCCCGTCCCCCTCCCCGGCACGGACCCCCGTTCCCCTCCCCGGCACACACCTCCCCGTCCCCCTCCCCGGCACGGAACCCCCCACGTCCCCCTCCCCGGCACGCACCTCCACGTCTCACTCCCCGGCACGGACCCTCCCCCCCCGGCACGGACCCCCCCATCCCCCTCCCCGGCACGGACCCCCGTCCCCCTCCCCGGCACGGACCCTCGCCCATCCCCCTCCCTGGAACGGACCCCCCTCCCCCGTCCGCCTCCCCGGCACGCACCTCCCCGTCCCCCTCCCCGGCACGGACCCCCCCCCGGCACGGACTCGCCCATCTCCCTACCCGGCACGCACCTCCCCGCCCCCCTCCCTGGCACGGACCCCGTCCCCGTCCTCCTTCCCGGCACGGACCTCCCCGTCCCCCTACCCGGCACGCAGCTACCCGGCACGCACCTCCCCGCCCCCCTCCCTGGCACGGACCCCCCACGTCCCCCTCCCCGGCAGGGACCCCCCCCCGTCCCCCCCCGTCCCCCTCCCCGGCACGCACCTCCCCGTCCCCCTCCCCGGCACGCACCACCTCGTTCCCCCTCCCCGGCACGCACCTCCCCGCCCCCCTCCCCGGCACGGACCGTGTCCCCGTCCCCTTCCCCGGCACGCACCTCCCCGCCCCCCTCCCTGGCACGGACCCCCGCCCCCATCCCCTTCCCCGGCACGCACCTCCCCGCCTCCCTCTCCGGCACGCACCTCCCCGCCCCACTCCACTCCCCGGCACGGACCACGTCCCCGTCCCCCTCCCCGGCACGCACCTCCCCGCCCCCCTCCCCGGCATAGACACCCCCCCCCCGTCCCCCTCCCCGGCACGCACCTGCCCGCCCCCCTCCCCGGCACGGACCCCGTCCCCCTCCCCGGCACGCACCTCCCGCCCCCCTCCCCGGCACGGACCCATCCCCCGTCCCCCTCCCCGGCACACACCTCCCCGCCCCCCTCCCCGGCACGGACCTCCCCACACCCCTCCCCAGCACGCACCTCCCCGCCCCCCTCCCCGGCACGGACCCCGTCCCCGTCCCCCTCCCCGGCACGCACCTCCCCGCCCCCCTCCCCGGCACGGACCCCCCCCCGTCCCCCTCCCCAGCACGCACCTCCCCGCCCCCCTCCCCGGCCGGACCCCGTCCCCGTCCCCCTCCCCGGCACGCACCTCCCCGGCACGGACGCATCCCCCGTCCCCCTCCCCGGCACGCACCTCCCCGCCCCCCTCCACGGCACGGACCTCCCCTTGTCCCCTTCCTCGGCACGGACCCCCCATCCCCCCCAGTCCCCCTCCCCGGCACGGACCCACCCCCAATCACCCTCCCCGGCACGCACCTCCCCATCCCCCTCCCCGGCACGGACCACCCCCCCTTCCCCGGCATGCACCTCCCCGCCCACCCGCCCGGCACGGACCCCCCCCCCCCCGGAACCCTCCTCGGCACGGAGCCCCCTCCACCCCCCGGCCTCCTCCCCAGCAGTCATCCTCCCGTCCCCGGCACTCACCCCCCCTCCCGGCACACCCCCGGAGCCTACCCCACTCTAACCCCCCCTCCCCCGCCGCACACACACATACACAACCCTACACACACCTCTCCCCCACACATACAGACTGCGGCACGCCATCACCTCTCCAGCGGCCAACCCCCCCAGGCCGTCACCCACCTCCACGTTGGTCGGCGTCAACCATGAGCAGTTATACGGCGCCGGCCGCGTCATCTATGCGGCGCCGCCTTTACGCGGCGACAAGGCCTGGCGCGTGTAGATGACGCGGCCCTGATCCTAGCCCATTGTCGGGGCCTGAATCGGTCGGGATCGGGGCCGTTTTGCACCGTCGTGAACCTCGACGCCGTTCACGACGGCGTGGGCACTTCGGCGCGGGAGTGGAGAATCCCGCCCCAAGTACTTAAAAAATTTGCATTTCTTGTCTCTCAAAATGGTATTTCAAAAAAAAAATGAGGGAGTCACACATGGTGACAATCATAACGGGTAATTGGAGCAAGGAGAGAAAGACTAATAAAACAAGATATTAACCGAAGGTAATAACAGATACTATGCCTGCACCCCCAGGATTACTCGGAAAACAGAAAACACAGGATGAAGCGCGGACTGCTGACACGCGTTTGGATCATCGCTGGACTTCTGCAACGGCGCGCGCAACACACGTTCGGTGCAAACCCCACACCAGCCCCGAACACTACCACACAACAGGCCACCCCCAGCCCGCACACTACACCACACATAAAGACAGACATCAAAACCCCCACTTGGTGCGAAAACATTGCCAAATGGAACCCCCTTTCATACATAGGAGAGGCCCTTCTAGTAATTGCAATAATCTACAGTGTCATTCAGACACTCCGACTCCGTAAATGGCGAGCAAAAGCCTCCCGCTCCCCGATATATACAGTCCGATCCCCCTTCTTTGGAATTCAACAAAATTGAACGCATGTATTAATCGCTGCTAAGAATAAACCATGTACCTCTTTAACTTTATTAGGATTAAGTAGGAATGTGATGCTGCTGTTTTAAATTTTGCACTGTATATAAGTTCTTTGATATACACCAGCAGCATGGAGAGTAGCTTAGATAGTGTTAGCTAGAGATCAATTGTGCGGATAAATTAAATGTTTTATAGTGACATAAATTATAGTGACCGTAAGAGATTAATTAATTTATGAATGTATTAACGAAATATTAGGTAAATGTCCCAAACCATAGGATAGAGTAGAGTAGAACCTTGCCTTGACCAAGGGTGACCGGTCCATCAAGGATGAACAGGGATCAATGGTGTGATTCACCACGCTTCGCGTTCAGGATCAAGAGGATGGGATGTAGCCATCTAAGATGGCCACCTGCAAAGGACCATGGGAATTATGGCCAACCCAGGACTCAGACAGATACACAGCCTATGTGTATTTGAAACGCAGATAACCAAGCCTGATCAAAACCCCCGCTCGCTTACATTTCAATGGCCCATTTTCCCAGGACAATAGGACTCCAATCAAGAAACCGGTACAGCCACAGACTGATCGGCGCCACTCCCCTTACTCAGAAAGCCCAACTGCCAAGGTCAATGACCGCTGAGGACCCACCCAGCTACAAGCCATGTGTTCTGTCTCTTTTGGATCCGGCCTGTGCCAACCCAACTGTAGCAGGAACAGCCAGCCAAGTTCAAGACCAACGATCACTACCTGACGGATGAGCTCAGCAGAGACAGAACCTCTTTCTTCGAACTAGCCAAGTGAAATCCAGATAAAGGCCTTATCCATTTGCACAGTGCCAGTCGCCATGAAGTTAAGTATAGGTTATTGTAGCTGATAGGTGTAGTTTAACTCATAGTAGACATTGTGTTTCCATGTCGAGGTAACTCTTGTGTATGTAAATAAACCATCTTTTGATCTAACTAGCTGGTTGAGTGGTCATTTGATCGATATAAGGGGAGGCTTGTGGTTCACCAGCATCATTAATATTAGCAACAGTATTGGCGGCGCTGCTGGGATCGAAAACGGGCAACAGTATACACTGTGTACTGATAGTGGAGAGGTGGTGAATAGTGTGCCGATTGAGGAGGGGGCTCTGTCCAGGATGATGTCCAGTTTTTTGAGTGTTGTTGGACCTACACGCATCTGGGCAAATGGTGAGTATTCCATCACACTCCTGACTTGTGCCTTGTAGATGGTGGACAAGGTTTGGAATGTCTGGAGGTGAGTCATTTACCAATAGATTTCCCAGTCTCTGACCTGCTCTTATATTTACATGGCGAGTCCAGTGCAGTTCCTGGTCAAAGGTAACCCTCAAGCTCTTGACAGTAGGGGTTTCAGCGATGTTAATGCCATTGAATGTAAAAGGGAGATGGATAGATTCTCTCTTGTTGGAGATGGCCATTGATTGGCATTAGTGTGATGCGAATATTACTTGCCAGTTCTAATCCCAAACCTGAATGTTGTCAAGGTCCTGCTGAAATGGACACTGAATGTATCTGAGGAGCAGTAAATTAAATTGAACAATGTGTAGAGTTAGTCTGCTCCAGTGACTCTTCCCTTAGCTATGTCTGCTCCTGTGATTCAGCTCTAGGCTGTGTGTCTCCTCCTGCGATTCCTCCCTCGGCTGCATGTCTGCTCCTTTGATTCCTCCCTAGGCTGCATGTGTGCTCCAGTGGTAATAACCTAGGCTGCATGTGTGCTCCAGTGACTTTTCCCTATGCTGCATGTCAGCTACAGTGATTGTTCCCTAGGCTGCATGTCTGCTCCTGTGACACATCCCTAACCTTCATGTCTGCTCCTGTGATTCTTCCCTGGGCTGCATGTCTGCTCCAGTGACCATTCCCTAGGTTGCACGTCTTGCTCCAGTGACACATCCCTCATCTTCAAGTCTGCTCTTGCGATTCTTCCCTAGGCTGCATGTCTGCTCCAGTTGTCATAATATACACCAGTATATCATGGTGCAGACACACACACTGATGGACACACAGTGGGACCAATCAACATACACAACACCGTAGCCAATCACCAGTGAGAGCACACGCACTATAAAGACAGGGGGCATCAGAGTTCCCGCTCATTCGAGTAGCAGCTAGCTAGGAGCACAGAGCTCACAGCCTGCAACACAGTCATTCACCATGTGCTGACTGTATCAACTGGTCCTTCTAATAAAATAGTGTTGCACTACTTCAAGTGTTGGTGACCTGTATGTGATCCAGAACACCCAACACATCATGATACCAGGAGTGGTGGGATATTAGCACTTCTTAGACCTACCTGCAAGTGATCTGCCTTCTACCAGCATTCCGTCATTCTGCAACATGGACAACATCAGCCCGCCGCCGCCGCTCCGCATCGCCGGCAACCTCGGGGCCAACTGGAAGATTTTCAAACAGCGCTTCCAGCTCTTCCTCGAAGCCACGGACAGGGAGGGCACCTCGGACACCAGAAAGATTGCTCTTCTCCTCTCCACGGCCGGGGACTATGCCATCCACATTTTCAACTCTCTCACCTTTGCAGATGACGAAGACAAGACGAAGTTCAAGACGGTTCTCCTCAAATTTGACACACTGCAGCGTAGAGGTGAATGAAAGTTTTGAATGTTACGTGATCCAGCAGCAGGTAAGGACGAACCTTTCCAATCCTTTCTAATGCACCTCCACATCTTTGCGCAATCTTGCAGCTACGGTCCCACCTCCGACTCCATGATACGCGACCAGATCGTTTTCGGTGTTCAGTCGGACCCCCTACGTCGCAGCTCCTCAAAGTAAAGCAATTCACCCTAGCGACCGCCATCGAGACCTGTGTCCTACATGAAAATGCCACCAGTCGGTATTCCCATATACAAGCGGCTGAAACCGTGCGGCAAGGTCCCCACGAGGCGGGACGGGTCCAAGTGATTGAGCACCTCCAGGGCCTCAGCCTGGATGAGGGCGGCCATTTTGCGCGCTTTCCGTGCACTCCCGCGCTTGTACGCACCAAACAAGGGGACGGCGACGTGGAGGAACGTAATGCGCAGGCGCGCACCACGCAGAACCGCACCGCGCATGCGCAGTGGCGCAGCGAACGTGCTGACGTCACGACGTGCGGCAACTGTGGCTCCGCCCATTTAAAGCGGCAATGCCCCGCAAAATCTCGACAATGCCTACAATGTGGAAGACTTGGCCACTATGCTGCCTGCTGTCGAGCAGCTCAGCCTTCCAATTCATATCGCTTCAGCCAGCCTCGCAGGAATGTTCGGGCAATTCAACCCACGGTCACCGAGTCCGATTCCGACCTCCCACACAGCAGTGACACCGAGGACCCGGAGGCGCCTTTTCGAGTCGGTGTCGTAACGAAAAACAGGCTGTCCCCGAAGCAAAGACACCAGCTGCTGTCGGTATACAGCATCGATCCAGACGATGAGTGGTGTGCCACCCTGATGGTCAACCAGAATTCGTCGCCCACCTCAGAGACTTAATTTGTGAACTTTGTGCACTAACGGACTCTCTGGTCTGTTCTGTTCTTCCGTTTAATCGTTCAAGCGGTTTGTATATAGTCTTCATCTCGTTATTTGTGTGACACACTTTTTTCTGCACCAGGCACCTTCCCATGTAAATAGCTTAGTTTTATGTACATAGTCCTGTAAATATTTTGCACACACGTAGTCAGGAATATTCACCACACACTATTTATTGTCATGCAGGCACATTTTTTTAATATAAAAGGGAGATTTCATAATATACACCAGTATATCATGGTGCAGACACACACACACACTGATGGACACACAATGGGACCAATCAATATACACAACACCGCAACCAATCACCAGTGAGAGCATACACACTATAAAGACAGGGGGCATCAGAGTTCCCGCTCATTCGAGTAGCAGCTAGCTAGGAGCACAGAGCTCACAGCCTGCAACACAGACATTCGCCATGTGCTGAGTGCATCACCTGGTTAGGACAAGGCAAAGGTCTTTAGTTAAAGCTAGTATCGTATTTACCCTCAGTCTGAGTATGTTTAAATAGTTAACCTATTAATAAAATAGTGTTGCACTACTTCAAGTGTTGGTGACCTGTCTGTGATCCAGAACACCCAACACATCACCAGTGACCCTTCCCTAGGATGCATGTCTGCTCCAGTGACCCCCCCCCCCCCCCATTTTGCATGTCTGCTCCAGTGAGACTTCCCCAGGCTGCATTACTGCTTCAGTAAGACATCCCAAGGCTGCAATACTGCTTCAGTAAGACATCCCAAGGCTGCATTACTCCACCTGAGACATAAGCAAATCCACCTCTCATTCTTGGTTTTTCTGGCACAGACAGTGATTGGTCATCTCATCCATTAATCAGCATAATGTTAATGCTGCTACCATTAGCAATGAAGATGAGGCAGCCAAAACATATTTTTGAATAGATAAATCTGGATATAGCAGTGGTTCAATGCTTTCATTTGACTTTCTCCAGCTACAGAGGAAACAGAGGCCACAAACCAGTGATTCAAATTTATTTAATCTCCTGTGAACATGAAGAATTTGGACGTTTAAAAAAGCAACAGTATTTACTCAAGTTTCCAGTGCTCTGTTTGCAAATATCTTTTTTATTTCAAGTCATATTAGTTTGGTTCCAGAACTCAGCAATTCCAAGCCCCAAATAACTTTTGCCTTAATGATCGAGCCAATGCTGTCAATCCTAGTCCACACAGGGAATCGTGTGTGGGATTCGCTATTCCCAATCCCATCCCCCACGATTCCACCTCCTAACCCACCCCCCCATACTCCCACCTCCTAACCCACCCCCACACTCCCACCTCCTACCACACCCCCCACCCGCGCCCACCTCCTAACTCACCCCCACACACTCCCACCTCCTACCCCACCCCCCACACTCCCACCTCGTACCCCCCACACACTCCCACCTCCTACCCCACACAATCCCACCTCCTACCCCACCCCCCACACACACTCCTACCTCTACCCCCTCCCCCACACACTTCCACCTCCTACCCCACCCCCACACACTCCCACCTCCTACCCCACCCCCACACACTCCCACCTCCTACCCCACACCCCCACACACTCCCACCTCCTACCCCACCCCCCACACACTCCCACCTCCTACCCCCCCCCACACAATCCCACCTCCTACCCCACACAATCCCACCTCCTACCCCACCTCCCCCCCACCCCCACCTCCTACCCCCCCACACAATCCCACCTCCTACCCCACACAATCCCACCTCCTACCCCACCAACCCCCACACTCCCACCTCCTACCACACCCCCCACACACTCCCACCTCACCTCCACCCCACCCCCACCTCCTACCACACCCCACACACACTCCCACCTCCTACCCCCCCACCCACACTCCCACCTCCTAACCCACCTCCACACACTCCCAATTCCTACCCCACCCCCCACACTCCCACCTCGTACCCCCCACACACTCCCACCTCTTACCCCACACAATCCCACCTCCTACCCCACCCCCCACACACACTCCTACCTCTACCCCCTCCCCCACACACTTCCACCTCCTACCCCACCCCCACACACTCCCACCTCCTACCCCACCCCCACACACTCCCACCTCCTACCCCACACCCCCACACACTCCCACCTCCTACCCCACCCCCCACACACTCCCACCTCCTACCCCCCCCACACTCCCACCTCCTACCCCACCCCCCACACACTCCCACCTCCTACCCCACCCCCCACACACTCCCACCTCCTAACCCACCCCCACACACTCCCACCTCCTACCCCCCCCCCCCACACTCCCACCTCCTACCCCCCCACACACACTCCCACCTCCTACCCCACCCCCCACACACTCCCACCTCCTACCCCCCCCACACACTCCAACCTCCTACCCCCTCCCCCACACACTCCCACCTCCTACCCCCCCACACACTCCCACCTTCTACCCCCCCCACACACTCCCACCTCCTACCCCCCCACACACTCCCACCTCCTACCCCCCCTCCACACACTCCAACCTCCTAACCCCTCCCCCACACACTCCCACCTCCTACCCCCCCCAGACACTCCCACCTCCTTCCCCCCCAACACACTCCCACCTCCTACCCCACCCCCACACACTCCCACCTCATACCCCATCCCCCCACATACTCCCACCTCCTACCCCCCCACACACTCCCACCTCATACCCCACCCACACACTCCCACCTCCTACCCCACCCACACACACGCCCACCTCCTACCCCACCCCCACACACTCCCACCTCCTACCCCACCCACACACTCCCACCTCCTACCCTACCCCCACACACTCCCACCTCCTACCCCATCCCCACACACTCCCACCTCATACCCCATCCCCCCACACACTCCCACCTCCTACCCCCCACACACTCCCACCTCCTACCCCACCCCCACACACTCCCCCCTCCTACCCCACCCCCCACACACTCCCACCTCATATCCCAGCCCCACACACTCCCACCTCCTACCCCCCCCACACACTCCCACCTCCTCCGCCCCCACACACTCCAACCTCCTACCCCTCCCCACACTCCCACCTCCTACCCCACTCCCCACACACTCCCACCTCCTACCCCGCCCCCCCACACTCCCACCTCCTACCCCCCCACACTCCCACCTCCTACCCCACCCCCACACACTCCCACCTCCTACCCCACCCCTCACACACTCCCACCTCGTTCCCCACCCCCCCCACACTCCCACCTCCTACCCCCCCCACACTCCCACCTCCTACCACACCCCCCACACACTCCCACCTCCTACCCACCCCCCCACACTCCCACCTCCTACACCCCCACACACTCCCACCTCCTACCCCACCCCCCACACTCCCACCTCCTACCCCCCCACACACTCCCACCTCCTACCCCACCCCCACACACTCCCACCTCCTACCCCCCCCACACACTCCCAACTCCTACCCCACCCCCTCCCACACTCCTACCTCCTACCCCACACCCCACACTCCCACCTCCTACCCCACCCCCACACACTCCCACCTCCTACCCCCTCCCCCACACACTCCCACCTCCTCCCCCCCACACACTCCCACCTCCTACCCCACCCCCCCACTCTCCCACCTCCTACCCCACCCCCCCACTCTCCCACCTCCTACCCCACCCCCTCCCCCACACACTCCCACCTCCTACCCCACCCCCCCCCCACTCTCCCACCTCCTACCCCACCCCCCACCCCACTCTCCCACCTCCTACCCCCCCCCCCCCACTCTCCCACCTCCTACCCCACCCCCACACATTCCCACCTCCTATCCCAACCCCACCGCCCCCCGCACTCCCACTTCCTATCCCATCCCCCACACCCCAATGTACTCCCTGGAGAGGTGGTGGCGTAGTGGTATTGTCACTGGACTAATAAACCACAGACACAGAGTACTGCTCTGGAAACCCAGGTTCAAATCCCGCCACTGCAGATGGTGAAATTTTAAAAATCTGGAATTAACTGTCTCTCATCTGGTTCCCTCATGTCCTTTAGGGATGAAAATCTGCCATCCTTACTTGGTCTGGCCTACATGCGACTCCAGAGCCACATCAATGTGGTTGACCCTTAACTGCTCCTCAGGGGTGATTAGGGATGGCCAATAAATGCTGGCATAGCCTGCGATGCCCACGTCGCATGAACACATTTTTAAAAAGCACCGACACCTCCCACCCCACCCCTCACACATACCCACCTCCTACCTCACTCCCCACACACTCCAACCTCCTACCCCACCCACCACACACCCACAACAACAACCCCCCCACACATACCCCCACCTCCTACCTCACCCCTACACACATTCACCCCCCACACACAAACTCCTACCCCACACAGACCTCCCTCCTTCCCTGCACCCACACACCCACACCTCCTACCCCACCCCAAAACACACCGCCACCTCCTACCTCACCCCCTACACACACGCACCCCACCCCCCACACACACCCATCTCCTACCCCCCACAAAGACTCACCCCACCTCCTCCCCCCCACACACACATATCCACCTCCTACCCCCCACACAGACACGCTCCACCTCACCCATCCACACACATCCCCACCTCCTACCTCATTCCCTACACACACACACACCCCTCCCCTACACACACACCACCTCCTACCCAACCGCCCATACATACCCACCTCCTACTCCACCCCCTCCACACACACCCTATGCCACCCCTCCCATACATACCCACCTCCTACCCCCCCACAGAGACGCATCCCCACCCCCACACATACCCCTCCTACCCCACCCGCCTCACACCCCCACCTGCTACGCCGCCCCACACCTCCATTCCCACTGGCAACCCTGGCTCCCAACCCACCAGCCCACATAGTCAAACACAATCTCTTTCCACCATCCTACTACAGCTGCCTACCTTCCGCTCTTCCACCCTGCCCCCTACCCCACACCACCCACACCCAATCTCCCGCAGTCCCTACACACTGACCCACTCACACTCCCTAAACACCTACCCTCTCCACAATTCCTGCACACCCACACCCCCTCTACAACCTTGATAGCATGCACCCATAAAGGGACATATCTCAAACTGCTGTCAATCACGATCACTTTGAGACAGGATGTGATGTATTAGTCCCTGTAGTCAATCTGCAAGTACCAGGGTAGAGATCAGGGCTGGGATTCTCCCGGAATCAGCGGGGCGGCCTGTACCGGCGCCAATGAGCGGCGTGAACCACTCCAGCTTCGGGCCGCCCGGAAGTTGCTGAATCCTCCGCACTTCCGGGGGCTAGGCCGGCGCTGGAGGGGTTGGCGCCACGCCAACCAGTGCCGAAGTGCCTCCGCCGGCGGGCGTGAGTTGGCGCATGCGCAGAACCGCTGGTTTGTTTCCTGCGCATGCGCAGGGTTTTTTTTCTCCGTGCCGGCCATGGCGGAGCCTTACACAGGCCGACGCGGAGGGAACCATTGCCCCCATGGCACAGGCCCGCCCGCAGATCGTGGGCCCCGATCGCGGGCCAGGCCACCGGATCCCCCCCCCCGCACACCCCCGAGGGCTCCGCTAGCCGCCCTCCAAGCCAGGTCCCGCCGGTATGGACCATGTCTAATCCACGCCGGCGGGACTGGCCGAAAACGGGCGGCCGCTTGGCCCATCGGGGCCCGGAGAATTGCCGGGGGGGCCGCTGTGAAAACCGGCGCCGGAGAATTCGGCAGCCAGCGTCGGAGCGGGATTCACGTCGCCCTCCGGCGATTCTCCGACCCGGCGGGGGATCGGAGAATCCCGCCCCAGATGTACTATTCTTAGCCTCCCAGTTAAATGTAGATGTATATAGTTCTATTTTCAAATAAAGAACCCACATTGCTGTTTCACCAATCCGTGTGTATGATTGGTATATTTATGCCAAATAGAAGAACGTAACATGGTGGCAGTTAGTGGCAGCATGGTTTTTGAAGATTTGATGAGTAGGACACAGGTCTCAACCCCTTAACATCCAGTAGAAGAAAGGAGCTGGTGTCAAAGTGAAGCAGCCAGCAAACATCACCATCTATAAGGATTCTGCAGCTCTGTACAGAATCTATGCACACCAAACCTTCATTCTGACATCGCATCTCATTCCAGGCAGCAGGTTGTGGGTCCAAGAAAGATTGTTCAAATCTGGGAGAGCTTAATTAGCAAAGTTCGAACCGCTGTGATGTTTAAGCAGGAGCATGAATTAAACAGCAGACTGTGGGTGGTTCCACTTTAAGCAGAGCTCACAGGCAGGAGACAGTCCATTCATACTGCTCCTGGGTAAGCTAAAATACTGCAGCCTGAGCTTGGAAAATTCATTCATCCAGTAACCATTCCTAGCAGCCAGAGGAAGCCTGTAAAAAAAATGTGTTTTCACTGTTTGCTTTCATTTTTGAAGTCCGCAGCCGTTTCCCACCTAAATCACTGCGTCGTGGGTGGAGCTGAGAACTAAACCAGGAAAAACATCAGAAGGGGATCAACCATCGCAATCAAGCATTAACTTATGGCAATCTAAAGCAATGGTCATTAAAGGTACTGCGACTCAGAGCTGAATTAGTTGTAAAAGAGCTGGAAGAGACTTGAAAAGCTGAAGGCATTACAAATCTTGCAAAAAGCTAAAAGGTGACTGGAAAATTTCAAACACTCAATTGGAAGCCAATTTTCCTATCAGAGTTTACTACATTCCGACAACATATCGAGCTGTGTTTTCAGCATCTCAATATTTCTAAACCAGGTAAACCAGCCATTAAAATTTAAATTGCTATCGGCAACGAACGTCTCCATCAACTGAACATTTCAGGTCTGTCCAACGACCATCTTAAAAATCCAGACCAAGTATGGTCAATATTTGAAGACCAGCTTCCAAATACACCTGGAGTTCATGTATTTTAGGCAACAACCAACAAAGCTGGTGGATTAATTCACAAGTAGATGTAAAGATTGTGACTTACTGATGGCAGAGCTAGTCGATAGAATAATCAAGCTCATGATAGCTTCTACCCCACTGGAAGTGTTACAAAAAGACCTCTTGAACCCAAAGGTTACACCCACAAAGTGGACACAAGTACAAAGCCTTACTGATGAGCAGACAAAGTTTACAGGCTGTGCGTAATTCATGCAGGTAAGCCTAGTATGCCTTGTGGGTGCTGCAGCCTCACCCAGAGATTGCCCAACTATTCATGCTGTAGGCAAGGCATGTGGCGCCAGAGTAGATTGGAAGCGCCAAGGCAGAAAGCAAAGGCCGGAACAAGTGGTTCAACTTCATGAGAAGTCGCAACCAGAGGCCAGACAGGTCCATCGTCCCAAACAACCAGGGTTTGGACAGGGTAAGTAGGGAGCAACTTTTCCCCTTGGTTGAGGGGTCAATCACAATGGGGGATAATTATAGGGTGAGGGGCAGGAGATTCCGAGGGGATTTGAGAAAAAAGAAATTCGCTCAGAGGGTGTTGAGAATCCGGAATGCACTGCCTGGGAAGGTGGTGGAGACAAGGCTGAGCACTTGAAACGCCATCACAGTCACAGGGGACCAGTGCTGGTAAGCGGGATTAGCGCGAGATTAGGGGTAGTTATTGTCGGTGCTGATTCAATGGGCCAAAGAGCCTTTTCTGCGATGGAGGACTCTATGACTCTGAAGTCATCAGCATATGCCCAAAACCAAGATCCTGGGCGTCATTCTCCGACCCCCCGCCCCCGCCCCCGCCGAAGTCTCCGACCGGAGATTGGGCGGGGGCGGGAATCGGGCCGCGCCGGTTGGCGGGACCCCTCGCTCAATTTTCCGGCCCGAATGGGCCGAAGTCCCACCCAGAAATTGCCTGTCCCGACGGCGTAAATTAAACCTGGTATTTACCGGCGGGACCAGGCGGCGTGGGCGGGCTCCGAGGTCCTGGGGGGGGCGCGGGGCGATCTGACCCCGGGGGGTGCCCCCACGGTGGCCTGGCCCGCGATCGGGGCCCACCGATCCGCGGGTGGGCCTGTGCCGTGGGGGCACTCTTTCCCTTCCGCCTCCGCCACGGCCTCCACCATGGCGGAGGCGGAAGTGACTCACCCCACTGCGCATGCGCGGGAAACTGTCAGCGGTCGCTGACGCTCCCGCGCATGCGCCGGGAAACTGTCAGCGGCCGCTGATGCTCCCGCGCATGCGCCGCATTTCCGCGCCAGCTGGCGGGGCAACAAACGCCATTTCCGCCAGCTGGCGGGGCGGAAATCCCTCCGGCGTCGGCCTAGCCCCTCAATGTTGGGGCTCAGCCCCCAAAGATGCGGAGCATTCCGCACCTTTGGGGCGGCGCGATGCCCGTCTGATTGGCGCCGATTTGGGCGCCAGTCGGCGGACATCGCGCCGTTGGGGGAGAATTTCGCCCCCTATTCCAGTACAAACACCTAATGACAGGACAGTGTGCCAAATCAGAATAATACCACAACCAAAAACATCGAGTTGTGACTAGAACACACGGAAATCTCCCCACCCCCCCCCAACGCCGGGTTGGAGAATCGCCCGGGCACCGCGCGAGTCCCGCCACGCCGCCCCGACGCCCGCACGCGATTCTCCCCCCACCCCCCAAACTGGCGTGGCGCACATCACGGCTGGCCGCTGGGAGAATCGCCGCTTGCCGTTGGGAATGGGCGAGCGGCGATTCTCCGGCCCGGATGGGCCGAGCGACCTGCCCAACACGACAGGTTCCCGCCGGCGCCATCCACAGCTGGTCGCTGCCGGCGGGAACAGCGCGGGAACGCTGGGGGGGAGGGCCTGTGGGGGGCGAGGGGGGTTCTTGCACCAGGGGGGGGTGCTCAAAAGGGGTCTGGCCCGCGATGGTGCCCACCGATCGGCGGGCCGGCCTCTCTGAAGGAGGACCTCCTTTCCTCCGCTGTCCCTCAAGATCCATCCGACATCTTCTTGCGGGGCAGCCGCGGGGATGACGGCAACCATGCATGCGCGGGTGATGTAATTTATGCAGCGCCGGTCGCGTCATTTACACGGCGCCGCTTTTACGCGGCGCCAAGGCCCGGCGCGCTTAAATGACGCGGCGCCGCTCCTAGCCCCCCAGGGACGGGAGAATAGGGGGCTGGGAGCATACAATTGCATGGACTGGACTCCCTCAGGGAGACCGGGTGCCCCAGACCCGATGCGATTTTATGGTGGGATAGACAGGGTTTCTGGCGGGAAACCCAACCTTGCCTCGATTAAGGCCCTTAAGTGTCCACTTAATGGCCACAACGGTCTTTTTCTGTCCAACCCCAATTTTCTGGCTGGTGTTTGCCCAATGACTGAGGGTGGGAAATAGAAAAAGGTCTTATCCTCGATTTCGGGCGGGAAGGTGGAGGGGGAGGTACCTCCATTGGAAGGCCCCTTCTGACTGGAGGAGCCCTCCACTCACAAGACCTCCAGACCTCCATCCCTACCCCGGCCTATCCCCCCAAAACCAGGATCGCCTGCCTCACGGCCCCTCCAGGGCATTCCCTACCCTCCTCTCCCCAGGGTCCCTGCCATTAACTTTGGCACTGGCTCCCTGCACATAGTCTCAGGCATACCTCTGCAGTACCTCTTCCAGCAACTGCAGCGCTGTGTAGGATGCGCTGGAGAGCACAAGCCTTCCTGGAAGTTCAGGCCAATGTTATTTTGTTTTGCTGCCACGTAAGGGTAAACCTTTAGTTAGAAGAAAGGTGGATTTTGTGATATGATGACAGACACCTGTAAGAAAGTTGCTGCCAATTACTGCCGCCTCTAGACAGGGTGTGCTATAATAGTCGACCTGTAGTCAGGCTGCGGGGAGAAGTGATTGATGTCAGATGTCTATATTATAGTCTCTAATAAATATATCTGGATATAGTTTTATCTTCAAATAAAGACCCATATTATTGATGCACCAGTCCTTGTGTATGTTTGGTATAGAACATAGAACATACAGTGCAGAAGGAGGCCATTCGGCCCATCGAGTCTGCACCGACCCACATTAAGCCCTCACTTCCACCCTATCCCCGTAACCCAATAACCCCTCCTAACATTTTTGGACACTAAGAGCAATTTAGCACGTCCAATCCACCTAACCTGCACGTCTTTGGACTGTGGGAGGAAACCGGAGCACCTGGAGGAAACCCACGCAGACACGGGGAGAACGTGCAGACTCCGCACAGACAGTGACCCAGTGGGGAATTGTACCTGGGACCCTGGCGCTGTGGAGCCACAGTGCTAACCACTCTGCTACCACAGCGAAGAGAAAAATGGACCACCTCCACCGTCTCCATTCAAAAACCTTCTTTCCCACCCCCTTTCCCCCTAATCCTCTCACCCTACGTCCCTCCCTGCACGCCACACTCCCTCTACATGCAAACAACACGCCCCCACCCTGCATCCATTTCCTTCCCGACATTTGCCACCTGTTTAATGAGGCTTCTAATTCCGTTTGTGGGTTACTGCTACCCTCTACTGGAAACAGCAGCACCCTGAGTGTCAATTGAAATGCTGAGTGTTTAACCTCTTCGCCAGCACAAGCCTAATTTTGAGCGAAGTGGCAGCTGGGTGAGTTCAATCAAAAGTTGTGTTTGTACTGTGACCATATTTGCTGTGCCAATGTGGGAATAATTCACAATCTGGCAACATTGCATGAAAGGCTCATTGAAGAATGGCACAAATAAAGACTGAATGTTTAACAGCAGCTGCCACATTAGACTGAAGGTGTGTAACTCTTGTTTTTTGGGTGGGCCACCTCATCCTTTAGTTTGTACTGAGCAACACACCAACATTCAATTTTTAAAAATGTATTTGTGTTGGGTGATCATACATGGAAATAGCAAACTGTGCTCAACCTACTGTTCTCTGTAAAACAGGAACATTTTTGGAGATGTTGCCGTGTAGCGGATGTTGGCGGGGTTAGTAATCAGGGACGAATCAGCTGTTCATGGATGAGCTACCTTTATAGAATTTACAGTGCAGAAGGAGAACATTCGGCCCATCGAGTCTGCACTGGCTCTTGGAAAGAGCACCCTACCCAAGGTCAACACCTCCACCCTATCCCCATAACCCAGTAACTTCACCTAACACTAAGGGCAATTTTGGACACAAAGGGCAATTAATCATGGCCAATCCGCCTACCCTGCACATCTTTGGACTGTGGGAGGAAACCGGAGCACCCGGAGAAAACCCACGCACACACTGGGAGGATGCGCAGACTCTGCACAGACATTGACCCAAGCCGGAATCGAACCTGGGACCCTGGAGCTGTGAAGCAATTGTGCTATCCACAATGCTACCATGCTGCCCACTACCTTGATGGCTCATGAAAACAGTTCCAGGGGCTGTGGTCAGAAATTGGACTGGGTGATGGATGTCGGACGGGTGAGTGGGTGAGGGACTGGGTCAGTGGGTGAGGTTATTATTTCTGGAAGTTTCCAGGATAAGTGCTATTGCGTTCTGTGGCACTCTCAACTTGAAGCAGATTAACTCAATTCGCACCAAGTCCTTCTAATAAAGCTATTTTAGCCGCACACCTATTGTGAAAAACGGCAGCCAACATCAGAGGTGAAAACCGATACCAAACAAGTCACTCACATCAAGGGTAATTAGGGACAGACAATAAACGCTGGCCCACCAAGCCACGCCCACATCCCCTGGACAAATAGAAAAAAGAACCTCTCTCGATTATCAGCTATATTTTTAATCCTAACACGAAACCTCACAGCTGATCCCCTCAAAGGAACAATATGATTTTTTAATTGTTTTCTGACTTCCAACACAAGTAAAACATCCATCAAATTGTTGCTATAATGATGCACTATTCTTCTTTTTAAATTCCGTTTCAAGTCCCAGGGCTGATTTTATTTGTCTCCAACTGGGATTTAACATTTGCCCTCGTTTTCCCAACAGCAGAACCATTAAAACACCAGGATTTTATTTTAATGATTGATTACTACTCAAACTCCCCTATTTAGCCGTTTAAGCTTGACTTTACTATAAATTATACGACTATCCTCTTCCTGGTCTTTTCCCATAGATTTAGTGATTTTTCATTTCCCCTCTGTATTCCACTTGAGAGGAAAGGAAGAACTTGCATTTCTCCCAACTTGTTACAGTCAATTAATTATATTCGCTGATGTAATATAGGAAACATTAAGTCAATTTATACACAGCAAGCTCCCACAAAAAGCAACGTGATAATGATCCAAAGTTGGTTGAGGGATAAATATTGGCCCAGGGAACAGGGCACATTTCTTTTTTCTTTCAAAATAGTGCCCGAAATTCGCCCAAAATGGCCGATCGGGCCTCAATTTAATGGTGCATATGAAAGACGGCCTCTCCAACAGTGCAGCACTCCCTCTGTATTGCTCTGGAGTGTCAGCCTAGAATATGTGCTGGGTCTCTGGAATGGTACTGTTACACAACTATACTGTAGCGTTCTCTGTATATGTATATACATAAAGGGTTAATGTGTAATCAGTACAGTCACAGGATCACTAGAGGGCAACACTAACAAGGGGTATATAAACAACCACAATCTGTTTTCCCGCTCTCTTCGGGTGTGTTGTAGCTAGAGAACAGGGGCGAAATTCTCCCGAAACGGCGCGATGTCCGCCGACTGGCGCCCAAAACGGCGCCAATCAGACTAGCATCGCGCCACCCCAAAGGTGCGGAATGCTCCGCATCTTTGGGGGCCGAGCCCCAACATTGAGGGGCTAGGCCGACGACGGAGGAATTTCCGCCCCGCCAGCTGGCGGAAACGGCCTTTGTTGCCCCGCCAGCTGGCGCGGAAATGACATCCCCGGGCGGCGCATGCGCGGGAGCGTCAGCGGCCGCTGACAGTTTCCCACGCATGCGCAGTGGAGGGAGTATCTTCCGCCTCCGCCATGGTGGCGACCGTAGCGGAGGCGGAAGGGAAAGAGTGCCCCCACGGCACAGGCCCGCCCGCGGATCGGTGGGCCCCGATCGCGGGCCAGGCCACCGTGGGGGCACCCCCCGGGGCCAGATCGCCCCGCGCCCCCCCCAGGACCCCGGAGCCCGCCCACGCCGCCTTGTCCCGCCGTTCAAAAGGTGGTTTAATCCACACCGGCGGGACAGGCAATTTATCGGCGGGACTTCGGCCCATCCAGGCCGGAGAATTGAACGGGGGGGCCCGCCAACCGGCGCGGCCCAATTCCCGCCTCCGCCGAATATCCGGTGCCGGAGACTTCGGCAACCGGCGGGGGTGGGATTCACGGCAGCCCCCGGCGATTCTCCAACCCGGCGGGGGGGTCGGAGAATGACGCCCCTGAAGTGTAGTAAGCTCAGGGTGTAAAGTATAACATTCATTGACAATCTAATTCTATCTTGTTTAATTTGACTACTAGTAAAAGTATTGAAGAAAAGAACTCACAAGTAAATTCATTAGTTACTCAATAAATAATTTGTTATCATTGGAAGACTTCAAGCATTCATCATCAAAGTTAAGTTTACCTCGGCATAAACAAATGAGTAACGTATATTACTCCCAAGTAATATAACATGCTACCAGGAGTAGTAATATAACATAACATATACATTCCCCATTTCCTCAGTTTAACTTCACTCCTCCATCACATTTCCTGGATTTGGTTGAGGCCAAGATTGAGATTGCTCCCAAAGTGTGCAAATAACTCCCTCCAGGCTGGAGGTCCAGCCATCGGAATAGGATTTTTCCTTCCCTGCTTCCCTCAGTAAACACCCAATGAGACTACCGATATCAGGTTTCGGACCCTGCCTGATGCACAGAGCTCATCTACTTTGAGCTGCCATTTACGGCAGGCAGTATTCACTGGAGAAGCTTTTGCTGGATGCAGTGTGCAGTAGAAATACCATGCACTGAAGGCAATGGTCACTGGAGTGAGTGGCCACTCAAAGCAGTGTTCGCTGGAGGGAGCTTCATTGCAGGCAGTGATCTTTGGAGGCAGTGTTTGCTGGAGGGAATGGTTAGTTGAGGCAGTGTTTGCTGGAGGCAGTTATCATTGGAGGCAGTGATCATTGCAGGCAGTGGTTAATGGAGGCAGTATTTCCTGGAGGGAGTGGTTGTTAGAGACAGTGTTTACTAGAGGGAGCAGTAATTGGAGGCAGTGTACACAGAGAGGAAATGTTCACTGGAGGGAGTGTTCACTGGAGGCAGCGTGTGCAGGAGAGGGAGTGTTCACTGGAGGTACTGCGTTCACAGGAGTGCTCACACAAATGAATGATGAAAAGGTTGTGTCTCAGGTTGTTGTGATCTAGACTGAACATGCCGCTGAAAAGGTGGTGAGAGCAGATTCAATAGAAACTTGCCAAAGGGCTAAAGTTCATGAAGAGGTGATGGAAATGTCATTACAGCATCAAGCTGATGGCAAATTGGGGACTGGATTGAGGATGCTTTAGGTCGGTTTTCCATTTTACTTTTCCATTTACTTATTATTCATTTCTCCATCGTTCTCCAGGCTACAGCTACTAACCTCAATCCAGTAACAACCCTATTCCGTACATCGGAGCATGGACAGTCAGTGTCTGCAGATATTTTACCATGAAATGCATCACAATCCACCTTGCCCCGCCCTCATTGACTCCCTATTGGGTGGGATTCTCCGGTCCCCCAGCCGCATGTATCTCGGCGATGCACATCTCGTTAGTGGCGGGATTCTCCACTCCCGCCGCTGGTCAATGGGATTTTCCATTGAAGCCAATCCACACCGCCGGAAAATCTGCGGACAGAGGTGCGCTGCCGGCGGGAAGAATGAATCATAACGGCTGGACAATTCCGGCCCATTGTTATTGCAGTGAGGGGCATTGGGCAGAAACCAGAACAGACAAACACTTTGCTCCATTCAGTCTGTCCGACACAACAGTGTGTATTGCAATATATCCACATTCCACAGCGCCAAAAACAAGCAGGGCTGGATTCTCCATTTCAGGGACTATGTCCCCAAGCCGTTGTGAAAACTGTGGTCTGTTACGCCAGAAAAACTGGTGTCAAAAGGCCACAGATTCACAGCCTTGCAGGGGGCTAGGAGGCAGCTGTCGTGGAACTCGCAGCTCCAGCTGCCGATAGGGCAGCACGGTAGCATTGTGGATAGCACAATTGCTTCACAGCTCCAGGGTCCCAGGTTCGATTCCCGGCTTGGGTCACTGTCTGTGCGGAGTCTGCACATCCTCCCCGTGTGTGCGTGGGTTTCCTCCGGGTGCTCCAGTTTCCTCCCACAGTCCAAAGATGCACAGGTTAGGTGGATTGGCCATGATAAATTGCCCTTAGTGTCCAAAATTGCCCTTGGTGTTGGGTGGGGTTACTGGACTATGGGGATAGGGTGGAGGTGTGGACCTTGGGTAGGGTGCTCTTTCCAAGAGCCGGTGCAGACTCGATGGGCCGAATGGCCTCCTTCTGCACTGTTAATTCTATGTTAAAAAAAATATGGCCCCCCGCACTTCCGGGTCAGAGGCCGCGCCGTGCCGTGCTCCATGGCGGACTCAGACCGTGGAGCTGGACCGTGGAAATAATGCTCCCGATCGGCTGCTCGCCCGACCCGGACCGCCCGCACAATAAATGCACAGTCTCGTATGAGGCCCCCCACTGCCCTCCGATCGGCCCGCCCCCGACCATGGCGGCCACGGACTGAGTCCGATTCCCTGCTTGAAACTGGATTCTCCGCCCCGGCGCGGACGCGATTTTGGTGTCGGGGTGCGGAGAATCCAGCCCGTGATCTCTTGGATGGGGCAGAAATTCAGATAATAAAACTCAATTTGGGAAATTCCTCCCTGACTCCTGAGCAGATGGGAACCGGTGCAGGAGATCACTGTGCTCCGGATAATTGTATACAGTAGAGAGATCCTGAGCTAGTGTGTCCTAGCGACTGACATCAGTGAACTCAGTACAGGCCTGGAAGTGAAGCCAACAGCCATGGAATCACGACAGCACAGAAGGAGGCCATTCAGCCACTCAAGTCCATGCTGGCTCTCTGTGGAGAAATCCAGTGAGGTCCAATCCCCTGCTCTATCACCATTGGCCAGTCAATTCATTTCACTGAAGTATCCTTCCCTTTCCATTCTGAAATCAATGATTATCCTTGCTTCCATTGCTGACTTATTTACACTGCGTAATATGAAAAGGCAAGTGCACAAAATCTATTTTGTTTAGCGCAATAATTTATCGTAATCTTTTATGGTAAAGGAATCTCTGAACTTTGTAATTATTTTTAGTTTACATGGACCAGGGCCAGTAAAATGAGGGACTTGATCGCAATCACAGTGATCATGGTGCCTGCTTCAGCCACTGGGGAAATGGGGTTATAAATGTTGCATTCAAACCTTAAAAAGAGCATCATTATTTTAGATAATGTTTCAGTCCATCTCTACGCACCAATTTATTAATGTCAAGAAGATTCCCTCTTAATTTGTACACTCTCTAATTAATGAGGGCAGCATTCCCTCAACCTTGATGTGCTGTCTTGCCATCAGCTCATTGGATTAATTGGGGGAGGGGGGGTTGGGGAACGAGGAAGGGATGCGACTCTTGTTCATGCACACAGCTATTTTTGCTGGAAAGCCAGATTTTCCCCCAATTTCCTTTAAAAATGTTGTCGCGCTCGATCACACAGAGTGAACAGCGAGAGACGGAGGGGAGGGCAGAGTTTAGTGTAGAAACTTTATGTTACGGCTCCCCCCTCCCCTCTTTTTCAGGACCCACTTTTGGAACAGTCTTACGATATTGTATTATATAATAAAATGGAATCACTTTATTTAAAAACAGCACAAGGTCATATCTCCATACACATGCCCTTGAACGTAATCTGAGCAGCAGAATTTAAATGAAAGATTTACAATGAAGCAGCGAGTGTTCTTTCTCCTCTGTGTTTCGCCAGTCCCCATTCTTGCCCACGTTAATTGCTCTTAACTTGATTTGATCTCCCAATTCCACACACTGTCAATTGGCACCTTATTTTGCCATTTTCATTTCGGTTACCTAATTAGGTTTAGAGAAGTCTCCTGAGCTCGGAGAGGGCAGGGGGTGGGGGAGGGGCGCAATCCCGACCTACGCAATTTTATTTTACATGGGTAGAGAGTTAATGCAACGATATCACATTCAGTATTCCGCAGACGTGAAAGTGTTCTCGCTCTTTCTCTTCACAGTGGAGGGAGAAACTCAGATGTTCGAAAATTTCCTTCACTTAGATTACAAATTCCCCAGGTGATTTAGGGGTTTAATCAAAGATTGCCTTTTATTTTTAAAACTGGCCCTCAAACCTTGCAGAATTTTGCACAAGGAGAAATTTTCTCCAAAATAATAAATCATTTGGTATAATCTTCAAAAACGCTCTTTGTTAAGTCTGAGGGCCTAGACGTATTGAGTAGCTATACAGAATGCTGGAATTTCTGGGTTAGTCAAAACTATTTCTGTTAATAGCCACAAAATATAGCCGATGTTAAATAGGTTCGGCTTATATTCCATCAGGAAAGAAGATTAATGGATGATTTGACAATGTAGAGAGAGGAACTACTTCCTCTGGTGTGGGGAGTCCCGAACAAGGGGGACAGAAACTTCAGATACTAGTCATGCCATTCGGGATTGATGTTAGGAAGCACATCCTCACACAAAGGGAGCGGAAGTCTGGAACTCTCTCCCCCAAACCGTCGTTGAGGCTGGGGGTCAATTCTGACATTGAAAGGTTCTTGTCTGCAAGGGATTCTGGCCTTGGGTGACCGTCTGGGTAGAGTTTGTGCATTCTCCTCGTGTCTGCGTGCGTTTCCATCGGGTGCTCTGGTTTCCTCCCACAGTCCAAAGATGTGGTGGTTAGGTGGATTGGCCACACTAAATTGTCCCTTAGTGTCCACCGTTGTGCAGATTGGCCATGATCAATTTGCGGGGTTGCAGGTCGGGCCTAGGTGGAGTGCTGTTTCGGAGGGTCGGTGCAGACTCGATGGGCCAAATGGCCTCCTTCTGGAATTCTGTGGTTTAAAGATTTATTGAATCAAGGCTGAAGTTAAGATACAGACCAAAAAGTGTCAAACTGAATGATTTGAGGGACTGAAAACCTACTCCTAATTCTTGTCTTCTGATGGACTTGCAACCACATTAACCATGCAGAATCTATGGGAAAAGGACATGAATATTATGTCCTGTCCCTATTCTTTCATCAGGAGTATTTTTTTGACATAATTTCATCACAAAGATGAATGTCAATTAGTTCTTGGGAATGCGGCATGGTTTCAATCAGGCTCATAATGCCCCCTTCAAACACTCCCAGGACAGGTACAGCATGGGGTTAGATACAGAGTAATGCTCCCTCGACACTGTCCCCATCAAACACTCCCAGGACAGGTACAGCACTGGGTTAGATACAGATAAAAGCTCTATCTATATTGTCCCCATCAAACTCCCCCAGGATAGGTACAGCACTAGGTTAGATACAGATAAAGCTCTATCTACACTGTCCCCATCAAACACTCCCAGGGCAGGTATAGCACGGGGTTAGATACAGAGTAAAGCTCCCTCTACACTGTCCCCATCAAACATTCCCAGGACAAGTACAGCTCAGGGTTAGATACAGAGTAAAGCTCCCACTACACTGTCCTCAACAAACACTCCCAGGACAGGTACAGCACGGGGTTAGATACAGAGTAAAACTCCCTCTACACTGCCCCCATCAAACGCCCCAAGGGCAAGCACAGCACTGGGTTAGATACAGAGTAAAGCTCCCTCTACACTGCCCCCATCAAACACTCCCAGGGCAGGTACAGCACTGGGTTAGATACAGATAAAAGCTCTATCTATATTGTCCCCATCAAACTCCCCCAGGATAGGTACAGCACGAGGTTAGATACAGATAAAGCTCTATCTACACTGTCCCCATCAAACACTCCCAGGACAGGTACAGCACTTGGTTAGATACAGAGTAAAGCTCTATCTACACTGTCCCCATCAAACACTCCCAGGACAGGTACAGCACTGGGTTAGATACAGATAAAAGCTCTATCTACACTGGCCCCATCAAACACTCCCAGGACAGGTACAGCACTGGGTTAGATACAGATAAAAGCTCTATCTATATTGTCCCCATCAAACTCCCCCAGGATAGGTACAGCACTAGGTTAGATACAGATAAAGCTCTATCTACACTGTCCCCATCAAACTCTCCCAGGACAGGTACAGCACTGGGTTAGATACAGAGTAAAGCTACCTCTACATTGTCCCCATCAAACACTCCCAGGACAGGTACAGCACGGGGTTAGATACAGAGTAAAGTCCCCTCTACACTGTCCCCATCAAACACTCCCAGGACAGGTACAGCACGGGGTTAGATACAGAGTAAAGCTCCCTCTACACTGTCCCCATCAATCACTCCCAGGACAGGTACAGCACGGGGTTAGATACAGAGTAAAGTCCCCTCTACACGGTCCCCATCAAACACTCCCAGGACAGGTACAGCACTGGGTTAGATACCGATAAAGCTCTATCTACACTGTCCCCATCAAACACCCCCAGGACAGGTACAGCACTAGGTTAGATACAGATAAAGCTCTATCTACACTGTCCCCATCAAACACTCCCAGGACAGGTACAGCACTAGGTTAGATACAGATAAAGCTCTATCTACACTGTCCCCATCAAACACTCCCAGGACAGGTACAGCACTGGGTTAGATACAGATAAAAGCTCTATCTATATTGTCCCCATCAAACTCCCCCAGGATAGGTACAGCACTAGGTTAGATACAGATAAAGCTCTATCTACACTGTCCCCATCAAACACTCCCAGGACAGGTACAGCACTAGGTTAGATACAGATAAAGCTCTATCTACACTGTCCCCATCAAACACTCCCAGGACAGGTACAGCACTGGGTTAGATACAGATAAAAGCTCTATCTACACAGTCCCCATCAAACACTCCCAGTACAGGTACAGCACTTGGTTAGATACAGATAAAAGCTCTATCTACACAGTCCCCATCAAACACTCCCAGGACAGGTACAGCACTGGGTTAGATACAGATAAAAGCTCTATCTACACTGTCCCCATCAAACACTCCCAGTACAGATACAGCACTTGGTTAGATACAGATAAAAGCTCTATCTACACAGTCCCCATCAAACACTCCCAGGACAGGTACAGCACGGGGTTAGATACAGATAAAAGCTCTATCTACACTGGCCCCATCAAACATTCCCAGGACAGGTATAGCACGGGGTTAGATGCAGAGTAATGCTCTCTCTACACTGCCCCATCAAACACTCCCAGGGCAGGTATAGCACGGGGTTAGATACAGAGTAATGCTCCCTCTACACTGTCCCCATCAAACACTCCCAGGACAGGTACAGCATGGGGTTAGATACAGAGTAAAGTCCCCTCTACACTGTCCCCATCAAACACTCCCAGGACAGGTACAGCACGGGGTTAGATACAGAGTAAAGTCCCCTCTACACGGTCCCCATCAAACACTCCCAGGACAGGTACAGCATGGGGTTAGATACAGAGTAAAGTCCCCTCTACACTGTCCCCATCAAACACTCCCAGGACAGGTACAGCACAGGGTTAGATACAGAGTAAAGTCCCCTCTACACTGTCCCCATCAAACACTCCCAGGACAGGTACAGCACGGGGTTAGATACAGAGTAAAGTCCCCTCTACACGGTCCCCATCAAACACTCCCAGGACAGGTACAGCATGGGGTTAGATACAGAGTAAAGCTCCCTCTACACTGTCCCCATCAAACACTCCCAAGGCATTTACGGCGCAGTGGCATAAAATGAAGTGGTTTATCCATTTGTTAATCATTTTTCTTAGTTTATGATAGTTGCCAAAATGTCACTGAAGATATGATTGATAGTCATTTGATAACCAGCATTTTGGTTAACAAGATGAAAGGTTTTAAGTAATCCTACCAAGGGGAAAAATGAATATTTCAATTACAAACCTCTGTGAAAACCCCACATTGCCATATTCTGATCACTGTTGCAATAAGTGTTTTTTTTTTAAATTGTTCAGCAGCTGCGTATTCAACTTTATCACGATGAACTCCTTTTATAGCCAAGGAAAACTGCACATAAATGTCACTGATTTATGGATGATTACCAACCTGCCTGCATGGGTATCCATCTAAATAAATGTAGCACATGCTGTGCCTGACTGACCACTGAGGGGTAAGAAGATCTTTTTCATTCCCTGACCAATATTTGGATTTTTCCCAAAAATCCTGGATAGAATCTATCCACACTCATTTAACATAAAATTAAAACAAAAAATGCTGGGAATGCTGAGCATCTGTGGAGGGAGAAACAGAGTTAACATTTCGAGTCGAATGTGTCTTCTTCAGAACCTCACTCATTTGTCTGCTTAACCCTTTGTGATTTGTCCACGCGTGAACTGATTCAATAGCCCAGAATTTCCTCATTGTCTTTTCAGGAGCTGGTTTAGCACAGTGGGCTAAACAGCTGTCTTGGAATGCAGAACAAGGCAGCAGCACGGGTTCAATTTCTGTACCGGCCTCCCCGAACAGGCACCCGGACTGTGGAGACTAGGGGCTTTTCACAGTAACTTCATTGAAGCCTACTTGTGACAATAAGCGATTATTATTACAGTAACATTGGCATCAGACCTACCACGCTCTGGGCTTTTCTGAGGAAAATTGTAATTTATGCCAGAGCCTCGCCGTACACTAATTTCCTGGAGTATTCTTTGCCGTTTCGCTGATTTACGGCCATTGTAGCCTCATTTAGTCCATTCACTGGTCTAGCATAGGGCTAAAGAGCTGGCTCTTAAAGCAGACCAAGGCAGGCCAGCAGCATGGCTCAATTCCCGTACCAGCCTCCTCAAACTGGTGCCGGAATGTGGCAACTAGGGGCTTTTCGCAGTAACTTCATTTGAAGCCTACCTGTGACAGTAGGCGATTTTCATTTTCATTTCACATAGCTTCTCTCCTCACCACCTTGCCTAAGTTTCCTGTACCGACCAACACCTCTTCTAAATAGGTATTTTGTCTCCATCGAACACTCCCAGGACAGGTACAGCATGGGGTTAGATACAGAGTAAAGTCCCCTCTACACTGTCCCATCAAACACTCCCAAGGCATTTACAGCACAGTGGCATAAAATGAAGTGGTTTATCCATTTGTTAATCATTTTTCTTAGTTTATAATAGTTGCCAAAGTATCACCGAAGATATGATTGATAGTCATTTGATAACCAGCATTTTGGTTAACAAGGTGAAAGGTTTTAAGTAGTCCTACCAAGGAGGAAAATGAATATTTCAATTGCAAACCTCTGTGAATACCCCACATTGCCATATTCTGATCACTGTTGCAATAAGTTTTTTTTAAATTGTTCAGCAGCTGCGTATTCAACTTTATCACGATGAACTCCTTTTATAGCCAAGGAAAACTGCACATAAATGTCATTGATTTTTAGAAGTTTAGGTGTAATATGACCCAAAATCACTGGATAGCTTTTTCCAGCAATTTATTGCTGTCTCCTTACCGAAGCCTATTCTGTATTTTCCACATCTTTCAATGTTTTATTTATGGAATCATAATCGGTGACATCAAAAAGAGAACAGCTATGATAATTGCATTTTCTTAAACAAGCTTTGTTAAACGTGCATAAACGATGACTTCAAACTTTCCAAAATATCAGTGAGACAAAGAGGGCCTTAAAGCTGGGCGAGGGTGGAGGTTCGGCACTTCCCAGTGGCTCAATTTTTATTGAGCTTTTCAGGAAATTGCCATGTAAATTGCCATTGGTGGGATTGATACAAAACCAGTGCAAATCTGGTGCAGTTGCTACAACTGAATAAAGCTATTTGATGGCTTCAATCTGTTATTCCAGCCACAATCTGGAAGAGCTGACATTACCCATCTTCTGAAGTGAAGAGATCTGCAAAGAAAATCCGAAGGGATCCCTAGAAACAAACTTCACACATAAAGTTACATTTTAGCTCAGAGGAAGAGAAGGATTGAAAGACAGAGAGAGTTTGCTCATGGAGACTTCCTAGTAAGTGCAGAGGACCAGGTGAAGGAGAAAGTATTATACAGCGTTTTTCACAACTCTTGTGTCTCTTTGAAAGGCTTCACCAGGATTCTCTACAATTGTTAGTATTGTGTTGATAAATTATCGGACTGCATATGTGACATCTCAGGCGCAATTCTCCGACCCCCCACCGGGTCGAAGAATCGCCGAGGGCTGGCGTGACTTACGCCCCCGCCGTCTCCTGAATTCTCCGCCGCCAGAGATTCGGCGGGGGCGGGAATCGCGCCGGTCGGCGGGAATCACGCCGGTCGGCGGGCCCACCCCCGGCGATTCTCCGGCTCGTAATGGGACGAAGTCCTGCCGCTATCAACCCTCACCCGCCGGCGTGTATTAAACCTCCTTTTGAACGGTGGGACAAAGCGGCGCGGGCAGGCTCCGGGGTCCTGGGGGGGGGGGGGGGGGGAGGGCGCGGGGCGATCTGGCCCCGGGGGATGCCCGCACGGTAGCCTGGCCCGCGATCAGAGCCCATCGATCCGCGGGCGGGCTTGTGCCGTGGGAGCACTCTTTTTCTTCCGCCTTCGCCATGGTCTTCACTATGGCAGAGGCGGAAGAGACCCCCTCCCCTGCGCATGCGCGGGGATGCCGTGAGCGGCCACTGACGCTCCCGCGCATGCGTCGCCCGGCGAAGACCTTTCGGCGCCGGCTGGCGTGGCGCCAAAGGCCTTTCCCGCCAGCCGGCGGAGCGGAAACCACTCCGGCGGGGCCTAGCCCCTCAAGGTGAGGGCTTGGCCCCCATTCTCCGCACCTTTGGGGCGGCCCGACGCCGGAGTGGATCCCGCCACTCCATTACGACGGAACCCCCCGCCCCGCCGGGTAGGGGAGAATCCCGCCCCTCGTGTCAGAAATGTCCTCCTGAGAATGAAGCCATCCTTTGGATTCCCCGCTCCTAACACTGTTCCACAGCCACTGGCTCCATCCCACTCACTGAAATCAAACCAATCTGTTTATGACTTTGGTGTCATATTTGATCCAAAGTTAACTTCGGATCTCATATTTCCACCTGTGAAATGTCACTAGACTTCACCCCTGTCTCAGCTCATTTGCTGCTGAAAGGCTGATCCATGCCTTTGTTACCTTTAGACTTGGCCAGTCCACTGTCCACCTGGCTGGTCACCCACATTCGACCCTCGGTGAACTTGAGCCCATCCAAAACTCTGCTGCCCGCATCCTAGCGTGCACCAATCACCCCTGTGCCCACTGACCTACCTCGACTCCTTCATTTTAACATTCTCATCCTTGTTTTCAAATCCCTCAAGGCCCCTCCCTGCCTCTGTAACTTCCTCAGGCCTCTCGAGATCTCTGCACTCCTCCAATTCTGGACTCTTGTACATCTCGGATTTTAATCAGCCCACCATTGGCGGACGTGCCTCAGCTGCCTGGGCCCTGATGCTCTGTAATTCCCTCCCTAAACCTCGGCCTCTCCACCTTGCTTTCCGCTTCCAAGTAGTTGCTTAAAATCCCACCTCTTAGACTCGGGCTTGGTGTAATTATTTTGAGCGGCACTAGCACTGCAAGTCCAATTAACGGCACAGAATCTAATATCTTATCATTTATTTGTCCCGAGAAGGCATGTTACATTGATAAAAGATGTATGGAATGTAAAGAAGTAAATGCATTTTATTCATTACTGAGATAGTTTTAAGTCCCAATTTGTTGCTTACGTAATGTGGAACAGTGCGCTGCCTGTCATGATCTTTTTCACCGTGGATTGAGGGGTACATTTGATAAAATGGCAGCTCTGAAGAAAACAAAATTAAAAGTCGCTTCATTTCAGCCGTTAGGGCAGTCAGATTTGGATTTATTCAAAAGAAGGACCATGTTGGTGTCTGTGCTTTCGTCTGGGAAAGTGCGGTTGGTCACGCAGCGAGTGTTCAACGACAGCTTTTTTTTACGAAGCACGAGAAAACCGTTCTTGACGAAGCAAGAATTGTGGGCAAGAAAGTTCAGAGATCTGCGGAGCGCACTTGAAGCCACCGAGAGAGGCCAGGCAGCCTGAATTCTGACCTGCTGGACCGCCCTGCCAGTGAAGGTTAACTGTTTGAGGAGAATTACACTTGCAATGCTTTCAGCATTAGGATCCACACACCTGTGTGAACAGTTATTATCACACATGAAGCCAGTCCTCTGTCCGTCTCGGAGACGGTTAATAACTGGTCACTCAGAAGCTCCTTGGGATGTTTACCTGCACCAAAGGTGCTATATAAATGCAAATTGATGTTGTTGGAATTTAACAGATTTTGTTTTGAAACCGAGGGTTAAATATTCTATCTCAGCAGACCGGAATCAGCACTGCCTTTAACAGAGGCACAGGCTGTGGAGGTTAGACACACGATTCGCAACCCACACAATTTTCCATTAATCAATGTCCTCAGCGCCCCTTAGATTAGAACTGAATGATAGCATTTAGACCAGCTGCTTTATATAATGCGGCATCACCATCTACTGGCAGCAGGACAGTATTGCTCCTCTTCATTCAAAATCTCTTAAAGGGACAGCAAAATTTATAGGGTGGGATTCTCCGAAACGGCGGCTATGTGTTGACGCTGGCGTAAACACTGGAGCGTTTCACGCCAGCGTCAATGGGCCCCTTGGCTCAGCGATTCCATAGCTCACAGAGGGCCAGCAGGGCACCGGAGTGCTCTGCGCATCTCCAGCTGCCGATACGGAGCCCTGCACTTCCGGCCGCGTGTCCGCGCGTGCGCACGGCGGCCCCGTGCGACATGGCGGACCCACACAGTGGACCGGCCGCCACAATATAGGCTCACCCCCAGATTGCGCCGCCTGCCTGCCGATCGGTGGCCCCCGATCGCGAATCTGGCCGTCCTGGAGGCCCCCCCCCCTCACCGGTGACGGATCCCTCTGCCCCCTACCAGGGCGGCCGCGGACTGAGTCCGCAGCTGCCACCCCGAGTGCCCGCCAGGTGGAACCATGTTAGAACCACGTCGGCGGTAACTGGGCCAGTTGCCGGCAGAGAATCGCCGCGGGGGCCTCTTTCAATAGCCCCCGACCGGTGCCACGTTGACCGTGCGCGCGCGATTGGTAGCAATTCTCCGGTGACTGGAGAATCGCGGGAGTGCCGCCACGCCGAATTTCAACATCGACGCCCATTCTCCGCCCCCGCGCCGAGAGTGATTGTGTGCGGAGGCTCGGAGAATCCCACCCTATCCACAGTTTTTCCATTTAACTTTAAGTCGAGAATGAGTTGCCTGTTCGAAGGGGTCGATGATATTTGTGAAATGTATGGGAGGGGGCCGGCCAATCATGTACACATGTTTTGGTCATCTCTAAAACTGAGGAAGTTCTGTGGCATTGTATTTAGCACCATGTCAACAGTGTGGTGATGTGCATCAATGTAAATGCATGTAGGCTAGCTAGACATCAGAGGGAGCACCAGAGACATCACACACACACACTCAACCAATAGATCAGTTAGATAGGACACGACCAATGGACATTCATGATACACACAGAGGTGACTCGACCACAGGGGGGCATTACACCAACCCATATATAAAGGACACCACACACATGATCTGTCTCTTTCCAGTGGAGACAGTCAGTGAGTAGAGACACAGGGTTGATTCAATATTACACCCACCACGTGGATTGCAGCAGCTGGTTAGTCAGTCTGGGTAGCTATAGAAGGATTAGCAGTAGTGTCGAACCCGAGTAATAGAAGTGTAAATAGTTTAATAAACGTGTTGAAGTTATCTCCACGTCTGAACCTTCCTTTGTCAAGTGCACCACAAGGAAGCCGCTTATGTTACACCTACAACATAACAAATCAAACAGTGTTACAGTTGGACCTAGAACGCAGTCCCCTGGGGGATATATTCGGGGTGTGAGACTTGCCAGAGCTCCAGACAAGGGTCAGGGGCAGAGGTCTTAGCCTTTGCCTCGCTGGTGGCGAGTAGGCGGATCCTATTGCGTTAGAGGTCAGTTTCCCCACCCTGTGCCTCAATATAGCTGGGAGATTTAATGGAGTTTCTAAACCTAGCGAAGGTTAAACTTAGCTTAAGAGGGCATGAGGAATGGTTTCACAAGAGATGGAATCCGTTCATATCTCACTTTAAGGACTTAGCCACAGTCCACAGCTAAGAAGGGGGTAGTTAGTGAATTAATTGTTTTCGTGTTGAGAGAGGGATCATTAAATGCTAGTTAAATATGTGCAATGTAAATTATGCAAAACATTTTGAAAAAGCTACTTAAAATTTTTAAAACTTTTCGTCCATCCTTTGATGTCGCTGCAAGATCAACGTTTATAACCTATTTCCTTTCTCCCTGAGCAGCTTGCTAAGCTGGTCTCCGACCTTCGACCCTCTGTAAACCTGAGGCGATTCAAAACTGTTGCCCGTGTCCGAACTGACAGCATGTCCCATTGCCCTAACACCCCTGTGCTCGCTAACCTACCTTGGCTCCCAGTACAGCAACATCTTGATTTTCAAATCCATCCTCATTTTCAAATCCTTCCCTGGCCTTGTTCCTCCCTGTCACAGCGATCTCCAGCCCCACGAGCCTCTGAGAAACCTGCACACCTCCAATTTTACCCTTTTGTGTATTCCAACCTATCATTACTCCATTGGCAGCAATGTCTTCAGTTGCCTTGGCAACAAACTCTGGACTTCCCTTGCTAAACCTCCCCGCCTCTCACTTACCTCCTTTAAGACGTTCCTTAAAACCTGCCTCTTTGATCAAGCTTTTGGTCCCCTGTCCAAATGTGTGGCATACTTTGCTTTAGAGCACTCCTGTGAAGCACCCTGGGATGTTTTATTCGGCTACAGGTGTTATATAAATATGGGTTGGTGTTGTTGGAGAGGATCAATGATTGAGATGCTCATGGAAGGGGGTCCCCACTCTCCTGGCATAGGTGTTGTCGGCGGGGTTGGCATTTCTGGGGCATCCTAGATCTCGAGGTGTTAGGGGTGAACTGTCTTCTTCGGTCACAACCGCATATCTCACTAGCCCATCTTACTGGGACAGTTAAGAGTCAACCACATCCCTGTGGGTTTGGAGTCACATATGGACCTGACCGGATTTCCTTCTCGAAAGGGCATGAGCGAACCAGTTGTGCTTTGTGTGACAATCCAGGAATTTCATGCTCACATTTACTGATGTCCTCCCCTTTCTTCAGGTCCATGATTAGGCTTGGCAAAGTACTGCAGGGCTTTGACATTGCCTTCTGCAGTGTGGCTGGCCAGGAAACTCTCCCGCTCTTATCGACTGCCGTCGGGCATATTGGAAGAATTTACTTGCCGATAACCAACCTGCTTGGCCACCAAGTCCTGAAGTGAGACTTGAACCCAGAGCTTCTGGCCCAGAGAGAAGGACGCTACCCACTGCACCATGAGACATCCTACTAACCTACAACAGATTGTTAATTCCAGATTTTTTAACCTGAATTTAAATTCTTGTTGCATCTTCAGAGGTTGCAAGGGCCAACGCAGGTCAGCTTTGAGCAAACAAACACCCTGTAAGGTAGACACATCAGCACGTAGTCCATATCATCTGAGAGTTCAGCACACCACAGAAAAAGTGCTCCCCGGGAGCAGGGGAAGAGTTTCCCAAAACAGAACGGTTTGCCTGGCCCAGGAGAGAGGTTCGCGCCAAGGAACATTGAATGCAGCTGACACCCATCAATAATTCTGCAATAGCTGGACTACTCAATCCACCCGAAAGAGTCGATGAACTTAAACCATTGTCCTCCCTCCTCCCCAGAATTCAATCTCTCATTTCACTGTTCCAGAAACCACACAGGCAGACCAAAGAGAAGTTACAATAATATAATCTGTTTATTTATAAAGAGGTAAAATGATCAGGAGTGGGTGATGCTCACATCACAATATCTTTTGTGTAAATTCATTGTTTTAGGTTTTCCTGAACCGTTACAAAAAACAACTTGAGAGGAAACTCCGCTACTTTCCCCTGTGAGCTGTTTGAAGAGATTGTCTGAAGGTGGGAGGGGGTCACAGCGTGAGCTTATTTCAAAGCACAAGACCCAAAAGGATAGACAGAGCCACACGAGATTGAGCACAGTTTTCCTGTTCTAGGCCCCAGCCCTGTTAGATGCTTTGTATTAATTTCTAAACAATATTTTTTAGGAACAGAAGGATTTTATTTTACCACTGGATGATTTCACCTTCAAACCATCTTTGGAGCCATTGCAATCCCACCAGCACTGACCCCAGCACCAAACAGGCCGAGAACCCCTTTCTCACCCCCCCCCCCCCCCTCCCCAGTGACAGGATCCAAATCGTGCATAATCTCCCTATATCCAAGTTTGAATTGTAGATTTATTTCTGTGTGGAAGACAGGAAGAACTGAGTGAAATAGAGTGGGAGTCTGTTAACTAATCCTTCCTTAATGAGAGCAGCCAAGGATGAAACTTGCCCCAGCAAAGCCTGATCCTCTCCCAGCCTCTACTCCACTCATCTGTATTACAATCACAAGACCTGTGAGGTCTATTGTCCGTCTTGGAGCTCCAGACAGATGTTTGGACCTATATCAGGACTTCCCAGGCCACGATTTAAATTCCAAATTGACAGATGCGAAAAGGTGAGACTCACAAACTGCCCAATCACAACCTTCCTCAAAGTGGTACAGGAACACTCCAGGTGCACTGGAAGGTTGGTCAGGAAGGCTGGTTAAAGTTGTCAGGGGCACTGGTTAAGGCTGTCAGGAATATTGGTTAAGGCCATCAGGGGTACTGGTTAAGGTTGTCAGAGGCATTTGTTAAGGCTGTCAGGGACACTGGTTAAGGTTGCCAGATGCACTGGTTAAGGCTGTCAGGGGCATTGGTTAAGGTTGTTGCTGCACTGGTTAACATTGGCAGGAGCACTAGTTAAGGCTGTCAGGGGCACTGGTTAAGGCGGTCAGGAATATCATGCTCTTTAAACAGTTTTACCATTTATAATGTTGGAGAGATTGGGAGAAGTGGACTGATGGATTGGATGATTTCTCACAGTCAGTTGGGTAATGAATAATCTGTTTTCTAATTGGCCTTGGGAAGGCAGTTCAATGCGAGAATAATGTTTGGTGAATAATGGCAGGCATATGCAGAGCAGCTGTTGAAGACAGGAGATGAAATCTTCAGGAACATGTCCAAGTAGCGTTGGTAACCTTGGCACTAGAGACAAATGTTACCGTGTGTCTCTAATTCAGCGTCTTTGTAAAGAAGACATCTCCTCAAATGTCTTGTTATTTTCCACAACCAGTCTGTATCTCTGAGCCTTACTTACTGTCTGTTTGAAAATAAAAAGGCAATTTGAAAGAAAAGTTTACATTTATTACGACCCAGTCCGGTCTCTCAGATATACTGAATTGCTTCAGGAATGATGAGTTGTCACGTAAGCCAGGTCTATACAAAACATCACCTAGTGAACGGGGCACCATTATTGTTGGGTTCAACTGTGAGGATCGAGCACATACATGTTAGATACAAATTATATTCAGATTAGATCTTCTGGTGATTACTTTAAATTTATGCACTCTCTGTTCTTATTTAACCTTGATCATAGTTTTATTTTGAAGTCAGAAATCAGTGATATTCAGTTCGAGAGAGTATGGGAGCCTGATGAGGAACTTGATTGCAATATATGCAGGGCCCAGCAATAAAATGAAGGAGTTGTAGTTTGGAAAACAGTGGCAGGATCGGATAGAGTCAGCATGGATTTATGAAGGGGAAATCATACTTGGCATATCCACTGGACATCTTTGAGGATGTAACTGGGAGAGTTGATGAGTGGGAACCAGTGGTTGTGGTTTACTTGGACTTTCAGAAGGATTTCCACACAAGATGTTAGCGTGTAAAATTAAAGCGCATGGGACTGGGGGTAGTGTATTGAGGATGGAAAACTAGTTGGCAGACAGGAAACAAAGAGTAGGAATAAATGTTTTTTTTTCCAAATGGCTGGCAGTGACTAGTGGGGTACCGCAGGGATTGGTGCTTGGACCCCAGATATTCACAATGTATATTAATGATTTGGATGGGGGAACTAAATGTAATGTCCCCAAGTTTGCAGATGGCACAAAGCTGGGTGGGAGGGTGAGCTGTGAGGAGGATGCAGAGATGCTACAGTGTGACTTGGGCAAGTTGAGTGAATGGGCAAATGCATGGCAGATTCAGTGTAATGTGGATAAATGTGAGGTTATCCACTTTGGTAGCAAAAACAGGAAGGTAGATTATTATCTGAATGGCTAAAGATTGAGAGAGGGGATTGTGTAACGAGACCTGGGTGTCCTTGTACATCAGTCACTGAAAATAAGCATGGAGGTGCAGCACGCAGTAAATAAGGCAAATGGTATGTTGGCCTTCATTGCGAGAGGATTCGAGTACAGAAGCAGGGATGTCTTCTCCGGCACCGGATATTCGGTGGCGGCGGGAATCACGCTGCGCCAGTTGGCGGGCCCCACCCCCCCCGGCGATTCTCCGGCCCGCGATGGGCCGAAGTCCCGCCGCTGTCAACCCACGTCAGCCGGCGTGGATTGAACCACCTTTGGGACGGCGGGGGATGGCAGCGTGGGGGCGGGCTCCAGGGTCCTGGGGGGGGGGGTGCGGGGCGATCTGGCCCCGGGGGGGTTCCCCCACGGTGGACTGGCCCGCGATCGGGGCCCACCGATCCGCGGGCGGGCCTGTGCCGTGGGGGCACTCTTTTCTTTCCGCCTTCGCCATGGTCTCCACCATGGCGGAGACGGAAGAGACCCCCTCTGCGCATGCGCGGGGATGCCGTGAGCAGCCGCTGATGCTCCCGCGCATGCGCCGCCCATCAAAGTCGGTTTCGCGCCAGCTGGCTGAGCACCAAAGGCCTTTCCCGCCAGCTGGCGGGGCGGAAATCAGTCCGGCGCGGGCCTAGCCCCTCAAGGTGAGGGCTCGGCCGCTCAAGATGCGGAGACTAGACTTCCGCACCTTTGGGCCGGCGCGATGCCGGACTGATTCGCACCGTTTTTGGTGCCAGTCGGTGGACATCGCGCCGATATCGGAGAATCCCGCCCATTGTGTGAAGGTTTGGTCTCGAGAGCTGGATTCTCTGGTGCTCCAGCGGCATGCCATTCACTGGTGGTGGGATTCTCTATTACCGCCGCTGGTCAATGGGATTTCCCATGGAAGACATTCCACACCACCGGGAACTGAGAACCCCAACGGCCAAAGATTTCCAGCCCCTATCTGAGGAAGGATGTTCATGCTAGAGAGAGAGAGAGAGAGAGAGAGAGAGAGAGAATGCCGCATAGGTTTACCAGACTGATTCCTGGGAAGGGCAGGACTGACGTATGAGGAGAGATTGAGTCGGTTTGGATAATATTCACTGGAGTTGTAAAATTCTGACAGGACTAGATACAGTTGATGCAGGAAGAATGTTCCCGATGGTGGGGGAATCCAGAACAAGCGGTCACAGTCTAAGGCTATAAACCATTTAGGACTGAGATAAGGAGAAATTTCTTCATCCAGTGAGTGGTGAATCTGTGGAATTTGCTCCCACAGAAAGCAGTTGAGCCCAAAACATGGGCGGGATTCTCCAACACTGGATATTCAGCGGGGGTGGGAATCGCGCTAGCCGGTTTGCGGCCCCCCCCCGGCGATTCTCTGGCCCGAAGTCCCGCTGCAGGAATGCCTGTCCCTCCAGCGAGAATCAAACCACCTCTCTTACCGGCGGGTCAAGGCAGCGCGGGCGGGCTCTGGGGTCCTGGGGGGGCACGGGGTGATCTTGCCCTGGGTGGTGCCCCCACGGTGGCCTGGCCCACGATTGGGGCCCACCGATCCGCGGGCCAGGCCACCATGGGGGCACCCCCCGGGGCCAGATCGCCCCGCGACCCCCCCAGGACCCCGGAGCCCGCCCGCGCCGCCGTGTCCCGCCGTCCCTAAGATGGTTCAATCCACGCCGACTGGAGAATCGCCAGGGGGGGGCCCGCCAACCGGCGCGGCGCGATTCCTTCAAGATGTGGAGAATTCCGCACCTTTGGGGCGGCGCAATGCCAGACTGATTCGCGCCGTTTTTGGCACCGGTCAGCGGACATCGCGCCGATTGCGGAGAATCCCGCCCCTTATTTCAAGAAGCAGTTAGATCTAGCTCTTGGGGCTAAAGGGATCAAAAGATATGGGGAGGAAATGGATACAGATTACTGAGTTGGATGATCAGCCATGATCATAATGTTTATCGGAGCAGGTTTGAAGGGCCGAATGGCCTGCTCCTATTCTCTATGTCCAAACATCATGGAGTATCAGGGGAATTCAGGAGCGAATGTCAAGGAGCGATGGTTAGATTCCCTCTTGTTGGGGATGGCCATTGGCTGAGACTTGTGTGGTATGAATGTTATTTGCCATAGATCAGCCCAAGCCTGGATATTGTCCAGGTCACGTTGCATTTCAACATGGACTGCTTCTGTACCTGGTGCCGAATATTGCGCAATCATTAGTGAATATCCTCACTTCTGAGCTTATAATAATAATAATCTTTATTGTCACAAGTAGGCTTACATTAACACTGCAATGGCGTTACTGTGAAAAGCCCTAGTCGCCACATCCCGGCGCCTGTTCGGGTACACAGAGGGAGAATTCAGAATGTCCAAATTACCGAACAGTACGTCTTTTGGGACTTGTGGGAGGAAACCGGAGCACCCGGAGGAAACCCACGCAGGCACGGGGAGAACGTGCAGACTCCGCACAGACAGTGACCCAAGCCCCAAGCCGGGAATTGAACCTGGGACCCCGGTGGTGTGAAGCAACAGTGCTAACCACTGTGCTACCGTGCCGTCCGGCACAGAAGGAAGATCAATGATGAAGTGGCTGAAAATGCTGAGCCTTGGACATTCCCCCGAGGAATTCCTGCAGTGATGTCCTGGAACTTAAATGATTGACCTCCAACAAGCACAATCATCTTCCGTTGTGCTAACTATAACTTCCACTATAACTATAACTGAGTTACCCCCCCACATCCGATTCCCATTGACTCCAGTTCGCTCAGGCTCCATGATGCCACACTCAATCAAATGCTGTCTTAATGTCAAGGGTGGTCATTCTTACCTGACCTATGGAGTTCAGTTCTTTTGTCCATATTTGATTGAGGTCAGGGGCTGATTGACACTCGCAGCAACCAAACTGAGCATCAGTCAGCAGATTAATAAAGATGGGAAGGATGTGTTGTGACAGCAGAATGTGGGAGTTCCTGGACACCAGGGTAATTCAGGGCAAACACGTCTGCAGTAAGTGTCTGTGGCCTGAGAAGCACCAGCTCAGTGTCATCGAGCTGTAGGCTGAGCTGCAGACACTGCGATGCATAAAGGCGGAGGAAAGTTACCTGAACACATTGACCCAGGAGGCAGTCACACCCCAGAGGAACTGGTTAGTGGTCGGAGACAAGGGAGGTGTAATTTTGAGTGAGGTAGATATGGGGACCCAGAGGGAGAGGTAGAGGAGCCTCAGCCTTTGCAATTGTCCAACAGGTTTGAGGGTCTTGCAGCTTGTCTGGATGGAAGTGGTGGCTGTCGTGTGGATAAACAAACTGACCATGGCACCGCGATACAGGAAGCTAGGAAAAGGTGGAGGGGTAGCTCTGTTAATTAAGGATGACATTGGTACAATAGAGAAAGAGATTACCCTATATCTGGAAATTAAAGATGTGGAGTTGGCTTGGATAGAGATGAGAAACAGTTAAGCTAGGAGGCCACTCGTAGGAGTGGTTTATAGGCTCTCTCACAGTTATCACACAGTAGGACGGAGTATATAGGAAGAACTAATAGGGGCTTGTGAGAAAAGTAAAGCAATAATCATGGGTGATTTTAATCTACATATGGATTGGACAAATCATATTGGAAAACATAGCCTGGATGATGAACTCACAGAGCAATTATGGGACAGTTTCTTAGAGCAGCACATTATCGCACCAATCAGAGAGCAGGCTACTATATAGATCTGGTGATGTGCAATGAGACAAGATTAACTAATGACCTAATAGTGAAGGCATCCCAAGGTAACAGTGACCACAACAGGATTGAATTTCACATTCAGTTTGAGCGAGAAAGGAGCAGATCATAGAATTTACAGTGCAGAAGGAGGCCATTCGGCCCATCGAATCTGCACCTGCCCTTACAAAGAGCACCCTACTCAAGCCCACGTATCTACCCTATCCCCGTAACCCAGGAACCCCCACTTAACCTTTTTTGGACACTAAGGGCAATTTATCATGGCCAATCCAGCTAACCCGCACATCTTTGAACTGTGGGAGGAAACCCACGCAGACACGGGGAGAACGTGCAGACTCCGCACAGACAGTGACCCAGCCAGGAATCGAACCTGGGACCCTGGAGCTGTGAAGCAATTGTGCTAAACACTATGCTACCCACTAGATCTAAGACTGGTATCTTAAACTTATTGGAGGGCGATTATGAGGGCATGTAGACAGAGATGGCTAAACTCAAGTGGGAAATTAGGTTGAGGGATGGGTCAGTAGAGATACAGTGGCAGTCATTTAAGAAGATATTTCAAAATACAGAAAAGATACATTCCAGTGACAAAGGAAGGCTGAGGGATGGACACACCATCTGTGGCTAACGAAAAAAGTTAAAGAAAGTATCAAGTTGAAAGAAAAATCACAAATCACAAAGTTGAATGACAAATCAGAAGATTAGATGGAACATGAAGAATACCAAAGAACAGCAAAGAATAACTAAAAGATTCATAATGTGGGAAAAATTAGAGTGCAAGGGAAAGTTAGCTAGAAATATAAAAACAGATAGCAAGAGTTTCTGCAGGTATTTAAAAAGTAAAAAAGTAAAGTGTGTATTGGCCCTCCAGAGAGTGAGAATGGGAAATAAGGAAAGGATGGCTGAATTGAACAGATATTTTGTATCGGTCTTCACTGTAAAGAATACAAATAACGCCCCAGAAATAATTGTGAGTCTGGAGGTGAAAGGGAAGAAGGACCGTAAAACAATTTCAATCATCGGGGAAAAGGCACTGGGAAAATTATTCGAACTAAAAAGCTGATAAGTCCCCAGATCCTGATGGACTTCATCCTAGGGTCTAAAAAGAAGAAGCCGCTGAGATAGTAGATGGGTGGCTAGGTAGCACAGTGGTTAGCAATGTTGCTTCACAATGCCAGGATCCCAAGTTCGACTCCCGGCTTGGGTCACTGTCTGTGCGGAGTCTACACATTCTCCCCGTGTCTGCGTGGGTTTCCTCCGGGTGCTTCGGTTTCCTCCCACAAGTCCCGAAAGATGTGCTGTTAGGTGAATTGTACCGGAACAGGCGCACTGGAGTGTGGCAACTAGGGGATTTTCACAGTAACTTCATTGCAGTGTTAATGTAAGCCTACTTATGACAATTATAAAGATTATTAATAAAGATGCATTGGCTTTAATTTTCTAAAATTCACTAGATTCCATCAGATTGAAAAATTGTAAATCCATCTCCACTGTTCAAGAAAGGAGACAGAAAACCGGAAACTACAAGCCAGTTAGCTTAACATCTGTCATCAGGTAAATGTTGGAATCTATTATTAAGGAAGTTATAGCGGATCACTGACAAAATCTCAATGCAACCAGGCAGAGTCAACATGGTTTTTTGGAAAGGAGTGTATTAGAGTTTTTTGAGATTGTAACTGGTAGGGTAGATAATGGAGAATCAGAGGATGTAGTGTACTTAGCTTTCCAAAAGGCATTCAATCAGGTGCCGCAAAATAATTAATACACAAGGTAAGGACGCATGGAATTCAGGGGTGATACTAGAATTGGTTATCAGGCAGGAAGAAGAGAGTAGGGATAAATGGGACATTTTCAAGTCAGCAGGCTGTGATTAGTGGGATGGTGCAATGATCGGTGTTGGGGCATAAACTATTCGTGACTTAGCATCTAAAATGTTTTCTAATGACACAAAGCAAGATGGCAATGCAATCTGTGAGGAGGACACAAAGAGACTACAGAGGGATATAGACAAGTTAAAAGCGCCAGCAACAAGGTGGATTATTAATGACATGGACGCGGGAAGTGAATGTACTATTGCCGAGTTTGCGGATAACACAAAAATAGATGGGAAGTCAAGTGGTGAGGATGACACAAAGAGCCGACAGAGGGATATATAAACCTCGGCAGATGGAATATAATGTAGGAAAATGTAAGGTTATGCACTTTGGTAGGAAGAATAAAGGAGCTAAATGTTATTTAAATGTAGAAAACTGCAGCACAGCGGGACCTGGCGGGTTCTCGGGCATAAATCACAAAAAGCTGGGATGCAAGTTCAGCAGGTAATAGGAAAGGCAAATGGACTGTTGGCCTTTATCTCAACAGGAGTGAAGTATAAAAATGTTGAAGTCATGTGAAAACTATACAAGGCACTAGTTGGACTACACCTGGAATACTGTGAACAATTCTGATCCCCTCCTCTAAGGACAGGTATACGGAGGCAGTCCAGAGAAGGTTCAATTAGGCTGATCCTGGGTATGGAAGGATTATTTTATGGGGAGAGGTGGGACCTGTACTCATTGGAGTTCAGAAGGATGAGAGGCGACCTTATTGAGACATGTGGATTCTCAGGACACTTCGCGGGGTAGATACTGAGAGCTTGCTTCCCTTGTGGGAGAGTCGAGGACCAGAGGGCATCATCTCAAAGTGAGGGGTTGCCTATTTAAAACAGAGATTAGGAGGAAATTTCTTCTCTAAGAGGGTTGTGCATCTGTGAAATTCTTTACCACAGATTGATATAGAGGCTGGGTCATTAAGTATGTTCAAGGCTGAGATTGACAGCTTTTTACTCAGTAAGGCAATCAAGGGTTAAGAAGATAAGGTGGGAAGGTGGAGTTGAGGATTATCACGTCAGATTAGTCATGATCTCATTGAATGGTGGAGCAGATTCAATGGGCCGAATGGCCTACATCTGCTCTTATGCCTTATGGTCCTATGGCAGGTGGAGTAGAATATGGAGAAGAATGAAGTTATTCACTTTTGTTGCAAGAAAGTAAAGAAAAATATTTTTTAATAAAGTGTGAAACCTGTAAATATTGACTTTCATACAAAGAACACATGTAGATACAGGAAGAATTAGGAAAGCAAAGAGCATGTTGACCTTTATTGCAAGCGGATTGAGGATGAAGAAATCTTGCTGCAATTGTATTGGGCTTCGGCGAGACCAGACCTGGAATATTGCCTGCAATTTTGGCCTCCATATTTAAAGAAGTGCAGTGTTCACTGGTTTGTTTCATCTGTGTTTGACTATGCTAGTCTGGTAACTGATCCTTCTACACTCGCTTGATTGTTTACGCCTGTAGGTGGAACTCAAGAGTTAAGAAATCTGAGGAAGTCCCAGAAAGGATCTGGGGGGCTCCTCGTGTTGAAATTCTGGTATGTTCTGAGCTGTTCTGTAAATAAACATTTAGATTTAGAACTAGAGTCATCTCTCCATTGCTCTGAGATAAATAAGATATACAGCAACCCAGTGAATGCATAACAGGAAGGATTGCATTGGGGGCGGTACAGTGAAGGTTTATTAGATTAGCCCCTGCGATGAGTGGGATGTCTGATGATGGAAAGCTGAGTAAATTGGATCCATACTGTCCAGAGTTTAAAAGAGTGAGAGATAATGCTATAGATACATTCAAGATTAAGAAGTGGCTTGACAGAGTGGATACTGAGAGATTGTTTCCCTGGGTGGGGAATCTTGAACAAATGGGCACAATTTCGGGGTTCAGAGACTGAGATGAGGAGAAATTTCTTCACCCAAAGGGTTATGGATCTTTTATAGAATTTACAGTGCAGAAGGAGGCCATTCGGCCCATCGAGTCTGCACCGGCTTTTGGAAAGAGCACCCTACCCAAGGTCAACACCTCCATCCTATCCCCATAACCCAGTAACCCCACCCAACACTAAGGGCAATTTTGGACACTAAGGGCAATTTATCACGGCCAATCCACCTAACCTGCACATCTTTGGACTGTGGGAGGAAACCGGAGCACCCGGAGGAAACCCACGCACACACGGGGAGGATGTGCAGGCCCCGCACAGACAGTGACCCAAGCCGGAATCGAACCTGGGACCCTGGAGCTGTGAAGCAGTTGTGCTATCCACAATGCTACCGTGCTGCCCTTTTAGAATCCTCTATCCCAGAGGGATGTGGATGCTGCATTTTTTTTAATAGACTTAAGGCTGTGACAGGGAATCAAAGGGTATGCGGAGTGGACGGGAAAGTGGAGTTGAAGTCCAAGATTAATCATGATCATATTGAATGCAGGAGCAGTCCCGATGGGCCGAAAGGTCTTCCCATGCTCCTGTTTCTTATGTCCTCATCTTCTTACATCGGAATTTCAATGGCATTTTCGACACACTTCCAGAGAAGTTATGGCAGGAAGAGCAAATATATGAAATTATTTTGGCTAAGGGTTCCTTTCATCCAGTTTAAAAGGGAAGATTGTTGGTTAGTTATTCCAGCTGATTTGGAATGTGCTGAATTTTGTTTTTTGTCTAAGCTCAGAGAATTTTTTTTCCTGGCCCCAGACAGACATGTGGCTTTTGGTCTTCCATGCTGAGTCAGGAGCCAGGTGATTGGGTGAACTTGGCAGCAAGTTCAATTTTTAGTTACACTATTAAACTCAACTCTTAACACTGCCTTATTCAATAAGCTCTCAAAAGAGTCTCTGAGCTATAAAGAAAATGACATTTTCTCTGCTTTACCTCGTGGTAGCACGACACCCCAACACTAGCAGAGAAGTCTCCCGCACTAGGAATGTGGATTGGCGACAGGGATACAGCACTCTGGGCCCAGAACTTCTGTGGAGTTGCTAACGGCATTGGATTGTCACCCTGCTCCTTTTTACTTACCAGGGTCAGGAGCTGCAGAGTTCTTGCCCTGATGTCCAACCCAGGCCTGGTGAGAAACGTGCAATGCATCTGCTCCAGACTCCTTCCAGTTCAGGGCAGCAACCTCAGGGTGAGTGAAGTCGCATCCTCTTTTTACAGCATCGGGTGCCATAAACCAGTTCAGTTTAATGGTCCCAGCCACTTCGAGAAGTCAGGGTGCAAATGTGTAAGGTAAAGGTGTTAAGGTGGTTGTGGGAGGGGGTGGGGTACAAGTGGCTAGGATGCGGGTAGCTGGGTGTTCGGGAGGGTAGTGGTGAGACGGTGACAGTCGGGGGGGGGGGGGGGGGGATCAGATGCTCGGTGTAGCCAAGGAATGGTCATGGAGTTATTGGGTGGTTGGGGTGAAGGGTTGGTCAGGAGGATAGTTGCACAGTTTAGTGGGGGTCAGTACCATAGTTATCCAGAGTGATCTTAATCCTTCTAACGTTTCCTGGGAAGCTATTTTGTTAAGAGGATTCAAAACCACAAGTCGGGACTTCCGGTGACGGCGGGCGGGAGGCAGCCGCACACTGGAGGGCTCTCGCTCGGGAATAGAATTTGGGGGGATTTAACGCCCGGTCCCGGGGGCAACGGAGGCTGAAAAAGCTGTAAGAAGGCACAGGGAGGAGAAATGTCCAAGTTTGGGACAAAAACGGCCGTGAAAAAGGGGGTTAACGGACGTCCGCCGCGGGCGGAGGCTGGAGCACCAGGGGAGGCCGCATCGCTCACAGCAGAAGAAATGACCACGGTGATGGCTGTGGAACTTGAAAAACAGTTCACAAAACACATGGAAGCGATGAAGAAGGAGATGGGGGCGGTATTGAAAGTGCTGGCGGAGGAGGCGATTGCCCCGGTGAGGGTGGCGGTATCGAGCACTGCAGCGGAGGTGCAGGAGCAAGGTGAGACAATGAAGGAAGTGGAAGGGGCATTATCGCAGCACAGTGATCAGCTCGCCTCGATGGGGAAGGAGTTGCAGAGGGTGATAGAGGACATCAAGGATCTGCGAGCCAAAATGGAAGTCCTGGAAAACATTTCCAGGCAACAGAATCTGAGGATTGTGGGTCCGTCCGAAGGGGTGGAAGGCCCGAGGCCGACGGAGTATTTTGCCACCATGTTGGCGGAGCTATTGGGGGAGGGGGACGATCCCTCCTGATATGAACTGGATCAGGCTCATCGGTCGTGGAGGCCTATACCAAAGGCGAGTGAGCCGCCAAGAGTAGTAACTGTGTGTTTCCGTAGGTATAGTGTGAAGGAGAAGGTCCTGTGCTGGGCAAAGCAGAAGCGGGTGGTGCAGTGGGCTGGAGCTGGTATACGCATATACCAGGACTTTATGGTGGAGCTGGCGAGGAGGCGGGCTGCCTTCAGCCGGGTGAAGAAGGCAATGGACATCAGCAAGGTGCAGTGCGGCATAGTATATCCAGCTAAGTTGAGAGTGACCTACAAATCCAAGGACTTTTATTTTGGGATGGCGGAAGCAGCGGAGGGTTTGCGAAGGCAGAAGGACTGTGGCAGAATTGAGAAATGGTCATGTACCGATGTAGCCTCATGTAACTTTATTTTTTCACTGCATGTTGGTGTATGTACTAAATGAGTCAACGTTGTATATATTTGGACAAGGGAAAAGATGGACTTTCACTTGCAATGATGGTTCTTTGGGGCTTGGGTATGTATGCGTGAGTTGTGTGTTAAAGGGGATTTCTTGGATTTCCTGGGACCGGGCAGGGGGGAAGGAGACCTGGGCGGGGGCCTCCATGCTGGCCGGTTAAAGCCGGCCAGTGAACGGGAGTGAGGTGGGGGGAGGGGCTGCGCCCATCGGAGCCTGGAAGAACATGTTTCTGAGTCTAGCCGGGGTGAAAAGTTGGGGGAAGGAACCGAGGTTGGGGGGAGGAGTTTACAAGAGGAAGTGGAGGGGAGGAGTCTGGGAGGAGTCTACAATTCATGGGTGTCATTCACGGTACTCTTTCGGGGATTGGATGGCATTGAATATCAGAGGGAGGGGGGGTTGGGGGGTGGACTCTATATGTCAATGGTGACCATAGGCAATTCCTGATTCCTTTTTCTTTTTTCCTTTTTTTTCCACCTTGGGAGGGTTTGTTTTATTTGATGGTTATATTATCAGGTGGGCCGCTGTTTGGGGGTTGGTGGGAGGATGGGATCGTTGTTGTTAATAAGGGGATTGACATTGTATTCGTTACCGTTTACGGTTTGTTGGTGGGGTGTAAATTCTGAAGAAAATGTGAAAATGGAGAATAAAAATATATATTTTTTAAAAACATCCAAAATCTCCGATTTAAATCAGATTTACAGGTGGTTCCCAGGACAGGGAATTTTCCCACCTGGGAAGGGACTCTCCAGTATCCGGCGGGCGGGCTGTACCGGCGCCGAGGAGTGGCGTGAACCACTCTGGCGTCGGGCCGGCCGGAAGGTGCAGAATCCTCCGCACCTTCGGGGGCTAGGCTAGCGGCGGCGGGATTGGCCCCATGCCACCCGGCACTAAAGGGCCTCTGCCAGCCGTCACGAGTTGGCGCATGCGCGAGTTGGCGCATGTGTGGGAGCGCCAGCGTGTTCTGACGCATGCGCAGAACCACTGCCGTGATCCCAGCGGGGTTCTTCTCCGCGCCGGGCATCACGGAGCTTTACAGAGGCCGTCGCGGAGGGAAAGAGTGCCCCCACGGCACAGGCCCGCCCGCAGATCGGTGGGCCAGGCCACCGTGGGCCCCCCCCCCCCTGTTGCCGGATCCCCCTGTGCCCCCCCCCGAGGACTCCGCAGGCCTCCCACAGAGCCAGGTCCCGCCAGTATGGACCTGGTCGGAAATGGGCTGCCGGTCGGCCCAATGCGTAGTGGAGAATCGCCGGGGGGGGGGGGGGGGGGGCGCTGCCAACAGCCCCCGACCGGCAAGGGTGAAATTCCCGTCCCCGCCAAAAAAGCGGCGGCGGAGAATTCGACAGCTGGCGTCGATGCAGCGGGGTGGGATTCACGCCACCCCCCCCCCGCCGATTCTCCAGCCCGGCGGGGGTCGGAAAATTCCGCCCCAGATGTCTAACCTTTGAGCAGTTTCTGTGCAGTCCTTGCGTGAGGACCTCCGGGAGGTTTCCCAGCGCATCTTCTGGGACACCCCTGGAGTATGACCTCTCCCTCACCCCCAGAACTGGTGAGTGTCACTCTTCACTGGGGAACAGGACAGCGGGCTCCCTCTTCAGTTCTGTCCACCTACGGATTGTAAACTTAATAATACAACAAAGTTTAGAATGAGAATAGTCACTTGGCCCATCAATTCTGCTCCCCTCCCACAGCACACTCTCCCCTAGTATGGACTCCATCCATTTAAACACTCAAGGAAATATTCTGAATAAATACTCCCTCATCCCAAAGTAAATCAAGAAAAGCTGTGGCATTTATCATCCATTTGCACATCACCATATATGAACCCGAGCTTCCTGATCTCTATCTCTCATGGACAACACTCTCCTCCCATTCCCAATCCCATAGAACAGAAGTGTAATTCTTTGCAAAGCATTTAATCCTCTTGGTCTTATTCCCTATTCTCCTATTCCCCAACACAAATTTGATTCCCATCCATGTGTTTTTCCAAGTCCTTTTTGAATAAGTGAATTCACTGTTCCAATTTCAGGTTAGAGAGTTCAAGAGTCCAAAAGGGTTATAGGTTGAATGTAGGTGAAGGTAGGTGAATGAAGCTGAAATGTGGACCAATTATGCTCTCATTGAATGATGGAACAGGCTCGAGGGGCTGAATGGCCTGCGATGTTTTGAGTAATCGACCCTTTTGGAAAACCTCCCATCGACTCTGTACAACTATGATTCCAGTGGCGCCAAACTCCAACAATATTCCACCATATTGAGACTGTCGTCTAATAAGGACTTTGAAAAATAAATAAAAATTACAAGGCACTTTTTATTTGAACATAGTTTCTTCTGCTTGCATCAAAAAATTGCATTTTTGCATTGCGCTTTTAGTTCATCTAAATCTAAAATAAATATTAAGAAACAAAAATAATTATTCGCCACACCTCACTTCAACATTTTCTTGGGTTGAAGGGCATGGTGGCAGATGGTATTTTCATCGCAATCCTTAAAATAGTGACTCATTTTCTAGCACACAGGTGGGGCCCTCCGGGTCAAATTCAGCACTGAGCCCCGAGTTGTAGCCCAACCTGCCCAGAGGGGAAACAGGTCGGACGCTCATATTACACTCTGTACAATTTTACTCTCTGCTGGTTTCAAGCAAGATTACAATTTAACAGGGTGTAAATAGCCTCTGGTCTGAACCTAATCACGGGGGTGAGACTAAAATAGTGCGTGACGGATTCCAATCTGAGAGATGGGATGGTCATTAGCTTCAGATCAACCCAACACTGACAATAACACAGTTAAGAGTTTCATTTCTAAATTACATGAAAACATGCAGAGCAATGAGGAACTGCTCATCAAACAGCACTGACTTAGCTACAGCACCCTTGCACCAGTGATAATCAGGTCAATAACTGTATGGAGGACTCCTCGTGTGATGTGTTGCTGGTCTGTAGAATACTGGTACATGAATATACATCCTTGATTCCTCCTCATGACAGATGCCTAATCTCAGCTGGCCAGTTAAAGCCATGGGGTCTGGGGCAATGAGGGGAAGCGTCACTGTCAGTTGTTCTTCATGGGCCAGTTGCATTGGCATTGACAGAAGTCTGGGTCAGCAGTTTATCCTTATGGGGGCAGTGTGCATTTCTCACAAGTGTTCAAAGTTTATAAACATTTTACTTTTAAAAAATAAATTTTACAATGCAAAATACATATCACCAAGATTTCAGATTTCTATTTGATTAACTGTTGAGAATTATTTGGCTTTGAACAATTCGTAACAGTGAAATTCCATACTGTTATCAGTAGGATACGGTGGACCATTCCATCCAGTAACATCGACTGTGCATATTGGATCACAGATTTGCTTATCCTGGCCATAAATACAACCCATCCATACCCAAAGTCCCTCAAAAAGACTCTTCATCAGAACAACTCAACTGACAAGAGTCTACCTTCCAAATCTTTAACCCCTTCACCGTCCACACAGATGTGCTGCCTGACCTGCTGTTTCCAGCACTTTCTGTTTCAACATCCAGTTTCTCCTCAACTCGGAAAACATTTCAGATTTTTAATTATTGCAAAAATGCAAGTCTTTACCACAATTTGTAAAGAACTCGAGCTCATTCAAATTCCTGTTGCCTGTACCCTAACTTGCATTCACGCATCACCGCTGTGCACACTGGCTCGTATTGGTTGGTAATCTGTCAACGCCTTGATATTAAAATTCTCGGGCTGGATTTCGTTAGAGAGAAGAAGGTTAAGAGGTGACTTAATTGAGGCATACAAGATGATCAGAGGATTGGATAGGGTGGACAGTGAGAGCCTTTTACCTCGGATGGTGATGTCTAGCACGAGGGGACATAGCTTTAAATTGAGGGGAGATAGATAGAAGACAGATGTCAGAGGTAGGTTCTTTACTCAGAGAGTAGTAAGGGTGTGGAATGCCCTGCCTGCAACAGTAGTGGACTCGCCAACACTAAGGGTATTCATATGGTCATTGGATAGACATATGGACGATAAGGGAATAGTGTAGATGGGCTTTAGAGTGGTTTCACAGGTCGGCGCAACATCGAGGGCCTAAGGGCCTGTACTGCGCTGTAATGTTCTATATTCTATTGGATTCTCCGCTGTCGGGTCGGGATTCTCCATTGCGCCGGCAGCCCGGGGATTTCCCGACGGCATTGGGCTGCCCATAATGGGAAACCCCATTGGCCGGCTGGTGAGATGAAGAATCCCGGTAGAGCGCCGCACCAGATTCCGGGTGCGGCGGGACGGAGAATCCCGCCCCAGATCTCCTGTTCAAATCACTCCATGGCCTCACTCCTTTCTACCCAGGTCACCTTCTAAAACTGTCCAAGGTCCCCTCTAATTCTGGTGCTTTGTGCATTCCCCAATGCTCCACCCTTGGTAGCCTTTGCCTTCAATTGTCTCAGTCCTAAGTTCTGGAAATCTTTGCCTAAACCTCTCCACAGTTTTCGAAGGTAAAGGGGCTATATTTTTTTAATTTATTTTTTCCAATTAAGGGGCAATTTAGCTTGGCCAATCCACCTACCCTGCACATCTTTGGTTTGTGGGGGTGAGACCCACACAGGCAGGGGCCAGGATCGAACCTGGGTCCTCGGCGCCATGAGGCAGCAGTGGTAACTATTTCGCCATATAAAGGTGCCATATAAATACATATTATTGTTGTTTGATTCGTTGCTTCATTTGAACCTCGCTTCTTTAAAGTTATTTGATGAATAGGAGGTCAACGTGCAAAAATGTACCATGTAATGTTTCAGAAGCAAAATTGGATGCAATTGGATTAAACCAGAGTCAAGTTTGGATGTTAATTTCCATCCCGAATGCATGCAGGGAGGGAAAGAGGTTGGGGTGAGGATTTATCAACATTGGAGGAGTGGGGCAGCACAGTGGCCTAGTGGTTAGCACAGCTGCCTCATGGTGCTGAGGTCCCAGGTTCGATCCCAGCTCTGGGTCACATTCTCCCCGTGTCTGTGTGGGTTTCGCCCCCACAACCCCAAAATGTGCAGAGTCGGTGGATTGGCCACGCTAAATTGCCCCTTAATTGGAAAAAATAATTGGGTAATCTAAATTTTTAAAAAAACATTGGATAAAGCCGCTGAAAGCCTGCAGAATGTTGAAGAGAAGCAAAGATACTATCACCATCTGGTATATCTGTTAAAGTTCGGAGAGACGCAGAAACGCATATTGTGAGGAGTTACACTGTTTACCTGCAACAATTTGCATTTATATAGCACACCTAATGTAGCTAAACATCCCAAATCAAATCACAGGGATTAAATCAGACAAAAATTGGCACTGAGTGTTGTTTGCCACAGAGATGGAAAATATTCACTGGCTAAATGTAGCGGAAGGAGAGGGAGTGGAGGCGGAACGACAACCAGGTGCTGACTGAAGTGGTCCCGATACTCTGGGACTTTCCCTCCTTCTCAACCACAAGTGATTGAGCTTCGTGAAACCTAACTGTGGATTGTTTGTTTAGAGTTCAACTCATCTCCAGAGAGACAGGTAACCTGGTAATCCACTTCTCAAAGTCCAGATAATTCAATGCACTTTGCACTTATAATTTGGCTCACTGGTTTATAAAGTTTGGGCTTCATCATCTGAATGGGAAGAAGTTTCAAATGGGTCACAAATTCAGCCCAGTAGTGTTTTGGCAATATCTCAGATCCACGTTGCTTGCCAGATTAATCCCTCAAATACTGTGGCAGATAAGACCATAGAATCCCTACAGTGAAGGATGAGGCCATTTAGTCTGCATCTACGTTCTGAAAGAGCACCCTACGCAGGCCCACTCCCCTGCAACCCCACGTAACCTGCACATCTTTGGACACCAAGGGAAAATTTAACATGGCCAATCTACCTAACCTGCACATCTTTGGACTGAGAGAGAAAACCGGAGCACTCAGAGGAAACAGACATGGGGACAACGTGCAAACTCCACAAAGACAATCATCCAAGGCCGGAATTGAACCCAGGTGCTGTGAGGCAGCAGTGCTAACCACTGTGCCACCCCTGGTTCGCAGAGACAAAATGAGTTCCATTGCCAACAACTCGATTATCTATGGCCACCACAAGCTATGGTGCTGGAGCCTACAAGTTGCTAAGGTCAAGGGTCTATACACCATGCAAACCACAGAGATGAGGAGAAATATTTTCACTCAGAGGGCCGTTAGCCGATGAAATTCTCTTCCCCCAGAAAGTGGAGACTGGGATATTGAATTTACACAAGGTTGAGTTAAATAGATTTTTGATGAAAGTCAAGGTTTATGGACGGGGGGTGGGGGAGGGGGGGGGGGGGGGCATGCAGACAGGAAGGTGAGCTTGAGACCACAGGCAGAACAGCCATGTTCTTATCGAATGGCAGAGCAGATTCAAAAGGCCAAATGGTTTTCTCTTGCTCCTAAGTCGTACGTTCTGAGGTGCAACATGCCATCATTTCAATTCCCTTCAAGTCACGCATTATCCCAAATTGGACATATATCCTTCACGTCATCACCAGGTAAAAATCCAGGAACTTCCTCCCTAACAAAACTCTGCAAATACCTACATTGCAACCCCTGGACGCAGCATTTCAAGAAAGCAGCTCGCCAGATTTTTCTCAATGGAAAACAGGGATGGGTAATGTGTAACAGCCATGACAGTCACACCCACACCCTAATGGCAAAATTTAAAAAAAACGACCACTGGCCAATATTCAGCCCTCAGCCAGTACCACCATCAGGAGGTTTAATACAATGACTCTAATCCTCGATGCCTATCATCCGCAAACATCATGACAGGTGACAATCTGACAGTGCTAGTCCTTGGTGTTAATGTTTTGTGATGTACTCCTAGACTTTCATCATAGCCGCTCTTGTATTGTCCCCTGAGCTAACAATGGATGGGTATTTCTAAACACAGATACAGTTTCCTAATATGAATCCCACACTGTCATTGACATTAACACAATCACTGGCAAGGAGCAGAGGAGAGGGAGCGATTCAGATTGTAATTAAATCTCAAGGTAAGGTTTGTCATGATATGTACATTGACTGGGATGTGCTGCCGGATGTCACTCCAGATTTTTGAAACTTTCTCAAACACTGGATTGTGTTACAGGCCAATTTACAAAAACAGCCCATCTCCAATTATTATACACCTTAAACAGGGACACAACCCCGTCGCAAACTTTAGCATTTTTTTTGAACATATCAAGGTTAAAAAGAGAGAACTTGCATTTATATTGCACCTATCATAAGCTCAGGACAGCCCAAAGCACATTACAGTCAATGAAGTACGTATGAAGTTGTAATGTGAGCATCCAATTTTCACATAGCAAGATCCTCCCAACAGCAATGAGACAAATAATCAGATAATCTGATTTTGGATGGTGTTAACAGAGGGATGAATATTGGCCAGGACAGTGGTCGAACTGCCCTGTTGTTTCTCTAAACACTTTACATCCACCTGCGGGAAGAAAGGGGTCTCCAGTTTAAAGTCTCATCTGATCGATGCATCTCCAACAGTCTAGCACTTTTTCTGCACCATTTCAGAATGTCAACCTAGTCTATAGTCTCCAGCGCGGAACTGGAATCCATAACTTTCCCCACTCAGCAGGGTTCGACCAACAGAGATACTGAGCAAGGAGACCAGGCACAAAACTGCTCCTTCCAAACAAACCACATTCAAGCTGCACTGTCACAGATTCAGTCCTTTGGGCTCCCAGATTGCATTCTTGAATAATCTAGAGGCTCGTTCCCTCAGCCAACACTGAAGCAGAAATATCAGGCCAGGGTTTGCTCAATCCAATGCAAAAGAATACAAATACCCAACTTTTCACAGCTTTGCAAAGTTTTGAAAGAATTCCAGGGATGTTAAATTCCCAGTCATGGTTTATTTTCTCCTGAAGCAAGGTTAAAACTGCTTTTGGATAGTCACCAAGAAACTGGTAGCCAGTTAATCGGCCAACAGCCCTGAGCTACCTTAAAATGATTGGCAGTAGAAACAATTGCAGGCATTTATCTGACGCATCTCAGCACTCACATGTGGGAGTTTATAGGTTCATCTGTCAGCACAAGAGGAAGCCGCACACTCTGCAAATGTTCCAAACAAGAAATATTGAAACATTCTGGGAGGAGCAAACTAATTGTACAACTCTTTCAAAGAGCAAGCAGAGGCACAGTGGGCTAAATGGCTTCCTTCTGTGTTGTAAGGGTCTACAATTCCACTCTCAATTTACCATCTTGCACAAGGGAATGGAACAATCTACTCAACAATTTTTTTAAGGCAATTTTACAAACCAAGCTTTCCTTGGCTGAGCTTAGACACGGGAAGACTTTAGAATTTCTAACCATTTTAACCACAATCTATTCATTTAAGCTGAATCACTTTCAACTCTTCAACTTGCTTTGAAAACATTAATCATTGTTCTTGCTGGTGCGACAATTTACTCAGACTATTTCATTTCAAAGATGTCTTCATAAAGTGGTTCTTTTGGTACACCAACTAAACCCCTGGGGCATTGTTTACAGAGTCATCCGAGGCCTGGAGCACTTGCGTCCAACCTCATCGATCCCACTTCTCAGCTACATCATGTGATCACACTGACCACATCCTGAGGCCAATTAGAGACTTCTTACTGAGGGACGTTTTAGTAAATTGGCAGTGGCTCATAAATGCATGGATCCTACTGTTGGAATTGAGATCCCAAGGGTGACTTTCTTTGACTTATGGAATTTCTGATGATGCCACAAAAATAATCGGGGAGGCACAGAACGCCAACGTGTGACATTCACACCGGGCGTGGCACAAAACATTTACGACAATGGAATTTGGGCTCATTTTTGATGATGCGATGCCAGGAGAATGTTATTGTTTTAGGGATGTGTGTACACAGGTGTACATGAATCCACGTGTAAGCTGTATGCGTGCACGCACACACATGCACACGCGCATGCACGCTTGTGTACAACTAAGCTAAAATTGTGTATTATTGTGAACTTGGTGTTCCAGAGCATTTTGTTAGAAATTTCCACCGTCAAGAGTTTTAGCTTTCCTGGGATATTCACCCTTCAGTCAGCAGACTCGAGGAGATTGGGAGACAAATTTCAAAGATTACAACATTCTAAACCACCGGTTCATTCCTAGCTGCAGCATTATTCATACTTTGGAAAGAATGTCAAGGCCTTGGAGAGGGTGCAGACGCTTACTAATCGTTTAAAAATTCCTTCATGGGAGGTGCGTGCCACTGACAAAGTCTCATTGCTATTAAAAAGGCAGTGGCCTGTTTAAGATACCCATAGTGCAGTTAGAGAGGAATTCTAGGATTTGACCCAGCACCAGTGAAGGAATGGCGATATTCCTCGGAGGTGTAAAAATCATGAAGAGATTTGATGGAGCGAATAAGGAGAGACATTTTTCCCAGTGACAGGAAGGTCAGAGGACACAAAGTTAAGGCAAGTGGCAAAAAAACTGAAAGGAGAATTTATTTTTCCACACTGAGCTGTTGGGATCTGGAAGTCGCTTCCTGAAAGGGCTGTGGAAGCAGATTCAATAGGAACTTTCCAAAGAGAATGGGACAAATACTGGTAATCTTATTGTTTCAGCCGCTGTCACTCCTGCTCCTTCTCAATTATAAAGAAGCCTCAACAAAAATATTTTAATCACTTACCTGGGCCCCATCTGGCCTGGATTCTTGCTGGTTGGAGATCGGGCAGGTTTTAGATTGGCCTGCAACTAAAATTGTGTGCAGGCTACGTTGGCGTCATCAGGATGCACCTGCCATTGAGATTAGCGACCCCACCTGTTCCTCGCAGCGGGCGGCTTTTCTGTGGCTGAATTCAGGGAAGTTAAATTGGCAGACAACGCAGGAAAACGCACCTTGCCACTCTGACCCACACCCGCAACCCCTGCTTACAACTGAAATGTAAAGAAGCTGATGGGTTCAATTTCATGCCTAGGGCCACAGAAACTTCCAATTTCTTTCCTTTGCGCACATGTGAAAGTGACCATTGGACAAAAAGTTATCGAGGGAGCAGGGGTAGATGAGGGTGAAGAGGGGAAGCAGGAAGGGAAATGAGGGCTGACCCCAAATTGCGCAATATGAATATTGAGGAATCATGGATAATGATCAGGAAAAAGAGAGCTTTTCATTTCCTAGCCCGGAGATACAGAGCACAAGTGTGTCCCTAGCCCAGCGCAGCTGAACAGTGCACACCAGGGATGTCATCCAAGACTTTCTGTTCTGTGTGGCTCAGTTACAGAACCAAAAGCTACTTCAACCCAAACACACCTCGGGAATTTTAACCATTCCAGGAGAAGGTTTCTGAAAACTCAATTTTCAAATGTTATCTGGAAACCTTGTCCTCCTCACCCCCACATAGACATTTCGCTGAATCCAGTGGGGTTTTTTTTTACAATGCAAAAGGTGACTGAACAGAAACCTGAAGCCAAGGCCTCTCTTACAAAGCGGTGACTCAGTGACCTGGGAGGGAGTGCACCCTCTCTGTGTTTATGTTGCTCTCTTAAGTAGAGGGGTGTTGGGTTGATGAGTCATCCATATAGATTACACTGGCCACCAGTGCCACAATTCACTAGGATGGAAGGTAAGCTATGCAAAATTATTGTAAAATACGGTCTGCAAAATGACTTGACAATATGAAAGTCTTCAAGCCCAGAAAATCCAGTAGAAACTGAGAGAAACCTTTGACACATTCTTCAAATTCAGCAGAGGCACAGGACAACATTTCCCCAAACCTCAAAAGCGTAACCCCGCCTCACCCATCCAATAGTTTTATTGTGTGTGTGTGTGTGTGCGCGCGCGCGTGTGTGCTTTCAATCACCGCCAAATGTTCTGTGTCACAGAATGTCAGCATCATCTATGCTAATGCTGCTCCTCCGACTACTGGCTTTGGAAGCGCCTGGTGACCCCGAGGAGAGCAAGGGATCTCTGCCCAAGGGAGAAACTGCATCGTCCATCATCAGCATGTCATCCAGCCGGTATTCCTTTTTGGTGGGCATGCTGAAGGAGAGGTCAGTCAGTTGGCTCATGGGGTCAACGAAACCCAGCGAGCTGTCACAAAGATCAAGGGACTGAACAAAATCCAGTTGGCTTTGAGGAGGCTGCAGGTGATGCTGGTGCTCCTGTTGAAGGGAGTTCATGATATTTTCCTCGTGTTTGATGGAGGGGCCGCTGATCTCTAGTGTGTTTAACCCTGACGGCGAGACGGTGGATAGTCCATGGGCCTGAGCTTGCATCTCCAGTTCCTGCGGATGGTCAGGGGAACAAAATGGCTGCCATTAGAATTTTTATTAGTATTAAAAGAATTTGTATTGCTACAGCACGTTTTATGAGTTCAGGATGTCCCAAAGTGTTTTATAGCCAATGAAATGCTTCTTTAAAACGCACTCTGTTGTAATATAAGAAACTAGCAACAGATTTGCACAAAACAAGCTCCCACAAACAACGATCGGATAATTTGTTTTTAGTCATGTTGGATGAGGATAAATATCTATCCCATTCCCCTGTTCTTCTTCAAAATAGAAGTCATGTGAACAGGGAGGGCTTTGGTTTAAGGTTTCATTCTAAAGCACCTCCAACAGTGCAGCACTCCCTCAATGCTGACCGTCCGACAGTGCAGCACTCCCTCAGTACTGACCCTCTGACAGTGCGGTGCTCCCTCAGTACTGACCCTCCGACAGTGCGTCACTCCCTCAATGCTGACCCTCCGACAGTGCGTCGCTCCCTCAGTACTGACCCTCCGACAGTGCGTCGCTCCCTCAATGCTGACCGTCCGACAGTGTGGCGTTCCCTCAGTACTGACCCTCCGACAGTGCATCGCTCCCTCAATGCTGACCCTCCGACAGTGTGGCGCTCCCTCAGTACTGATCCTCTAACGGTGTTGCGTTCCCTCAGTACTGACCCTCCAACAGTGCAGCACTCCCTCAGTACTGACCGTCCAACAGTGCAGCACTCCCTCAGTACTGACCCTCCAAAAGTGCAACGCTCCCTCAGTACTGACCCTCCGACAGTGCGTTGCTCCCTCAATGCTGACTCTCCAACAGTGCAGCATTCCCTCAGTACTGACCCTCCGACAGTGCATCGCTCCCTCAGTACTGACCCTCCGACAGTGTGGCGCTCCATCAGTACTGACCCTCCGACAGTGCATCACTCCCTCAGTTCTGATCCTCGGACAGTGCAGCATTCCCTCAGTACTGATCCTCCGACAGTGTGGCGCTCCATCAGTACTGACCCTCCGACAGTGCAGCACTCCCTCAGTACTGATCCTCTGACAGTGCACCATTCCCTCAGTACTGACCCTCTGACAGTGCAGCCCTCCCTCAGTACTGACCCACCGACAGTGCAGCACTCCCTCAGTACTGACCCTCGGACAGTGCAGCACTCCCTCAGTACTGACCCACCGACAGTGCAGCACTCCCTCAGTACTGACCCTCTGACAGTGCAGCATTCCCTCAGTACTGACCCACCGACAGTGCAGCCCTCCCTCAGTACTGACCCACCGACAGTGCAGCACTCCCTCAGTACTGACCCACTATCAGTGCAGCACTCCCTCAGTACTGACCCACCAACAGTGCAGTACTCCCTCAGTACTGACCCACTATCAGTGCAGCACTCCCTCAGTACTGACCCACCGACAGTGCAGTACTCCCTCAGTACTGACCCTCCGACAGTGCAGTACTGTAGATATTAAATTCATTCATAGGAAGTGAGCGTCACTGGCTAGGTCAGGATTTAGTGCCCGTCCCTAATTCCCCTTGTTCAGAGGGTATGTAACAGTCAACCACATTGCTGTGGAGTCACATATAGGCCAGGCCAGGTAAGAATGGCAAATTTCCTTCCCTAAAGAACATTAGTGAACTAGGTGGGCTTTTATGACAATCAATAACTGATCCATGATCATCATTAGACTTTAAGTTTTTTTAAAAATTCAATTAAAATTCCACCAGCTGACGTGTTGAGATTTGAACCGGGGTCTCCAGAGCATTACTCTGCGTCTCTGGGTCACCAGTTCAGTGGCAATATGCCATCACCTCTCCGGTAGTGTCAGGTATGATTACGTACTATAGTCGCTAGCATGGGAGATGAATCTCTGCCCCAGAGAAGAGAATGCCAGCCCTGAGCCTCAGCTGACATTTCATTGCTTGTCACGAATGACCGTGTAGGGCCATTTCCTTTTCTCACCTGAATGCGAAAACGGAGGTGGCTGTTGGTCATCTCCAGCCTCTTTGATTGGCCCTCCATCTCCCTGGTTCTTTGCTGCTCCTTCTGGAGTCTTTTGATGTATTCCACCGAGGCTTTCAATATTGTGCCCTTATTCCAGCGGACATCTCTGCAGAAGCAACGAGAGAGCACTCAGTAAAGGTGAAAACTGCAAAACCAACAATGTCATCATCATGTAACAAACACGAAAGTATCCTGAAGGTCAGAAGGGTCAAGGAGCAATTAAGCAATATGTCCCAGAGAGAGACAGTGAACTTGCATAAAAGACTACTCCAGCCTCACCAATGCGCCCATCATACTTCACCTTGTTATTGTCGAGACTTCCAGGTATTCAGGTCTCTAAGGGGGCCATCGAGATACCTAAACCCTAATAATATTCTTGACATGATCACAAACTCGGAGGAGGAGAGTAAAACCTCAAGTTCCACAGAGGGAATGTGAATATTTTGGATTGAACTGTTTCACACCAAGGATCAGGAATGTTTGAAGAAGGTTGCACAGGGAGTCTCACCTCCCACTCTTCACTCCACATTGTATATTCCCGGACATATCCAGCATACTGACATCAGCAGAAGGCTGACCCTCTGTGCATATACCCTATTAGTGTATAAATGTAGACTGACGGCACACAGCTCTACCTCACCACCATCCCCCCCCCCCCCCCCCCCCACATGGTCACCCTGTTCAGTTTCTCTCATTAGCCTCATGTCTAGGACAAATTTGTCAAGATCTCCTTTGCCCCGACCTATCCCTGGTCTTCTATTCTGCCCCACCACCTCCGGCCCTTTCCAACGATATAATTCTGTGCATTTCTACCTTTCTTCAGTGCTGTAGAGTTAACAAAACATTAACTCTTTTTCTCTCCGCAGATGCTGCCAGACCTGCTGGGTTTATCCAGCATTTTCTGGTTTATATTCCATATAAATAGAAGTTACTGCTGTTGTTGTTCAGACATCATGTCAGAACGGATCGAGGTTGTTCTCAATTAGGGCAGGACTCCTGCTGGTCTCAGACCTCGAGACTTTCAATGGAGACAGGATGGATGAATTGCCTCACTGGCCCAGATATCAATAAAGTAAGGGAATAGGACATAAAATGACAATGTGTCACATAATATGGCTTGACATCATTCCATGAAGATCAGAAAATTAACATCTGGAAAATAATGTTTTAATGAAAATATAGATGGAGATATTTGGAATGTGAAATACCCTTGCCCAAACATAAAACTTTCATATTGTGTAAACTTTCACATTGTGTTTTTATGTACTTCGAGGATATAGGGCGAGTTGAGCTCATAATAATAATAATAATAATAATAATAATAATAATAATAATAATAATAATAATAATAATAATAATAATAATAATAATAATCGCTTATTGTCACAAGTAGGCTTCAATGAAGTTACTATGAAAAGTTCCTAGTAGCCACATTCCGGCGCCTGTTCGGGCTGCTGGCCTTGTTCTGCATTACAAGCTGTGGTATTATAGGTATTACGGTACCTGATAGGCTGGAACGCCATTGGTGGAAACTGGATGCTTTCTATTGGTTAGGATGTATGGTAGCTCCGCCCTGCTAGGCGAGGTATAAGAGCCCGTGCCGCCCCAGCAGCCTTCATTCCGTACCCGAGCTGCTGGGGGAAACATCTAGCTTATTAAAGCCTTCAGTTGGACTACAACCTCGCTTTAGTGGTCATTGATCGTGCATCAATTTAATAAGCTAGTTTCTTTTTTAAGAAGGATGGAGCTCCGAATCAAGCCAGAGTGTCTGCAACTCAGCCCCCACGCGGCGAACTCAGCGGCAATCTTCAAGCACTGGCTGGCGTGCTTTAAAGGGTATCTCGGGACGGCCAAAAACACACCCACGGGAGAGCACAAACTGCACGTCCTGCACTCAAGGGTGAGCCCAGGGATTTACACCCTCATCGAGGAAGCGGAAGACTTCAATGCAGCAATAGAGCTGCTAAAAGGACACTATATTCGCCCGGTAAACCAGGTCTATGCCCGGCACCTGCTTGCAACAAGGCGACAAACCCCTGGGGATTCGCTGGAAGAATTCTACCGTGCACTCCTGGTGTTGGGGAGAAACTGCTGCTGCCCGCAAGTTTTGGCGAGCGAACACGCTGAACTCTTAGTCTGGGACGCTTTCGTGGCAGGTATGCTATCCTCACAAATCCGCCAGCGACCGTTAGAAAAAGACATTCTGGGTCTCAGGGAGGCACGGGCCCGTGCAGGCTCCCTGGACGTGGCCTCCAGGAACGCCCACGCTTACGTTCCCGACCGCACGGCAGCCCCCTGGCCAGCGTGGAACCCCTCCGCAGCCGACCCCGAGACTTCCCCCATCCCCCCACAGTCCTGCGTTGCAAGGCGGCCTGGCAAGCCCAGTGTCCCCGCTGCTACTTTTGCGGGCAGGCCAAGCATCCCCGCCAGCGCTGCCCGGCCCACGCATCCACCTGCAAGGGATGCGGCAAAAAGGGCCATTTCGTGGGGGTATGTCAGGCCCGTGCGATCGCCACGGTCTCCGGCGGCGAATGCGGACCGCAACCACAAACTCCTCCACGATCCCCGTGCGGCCAGCGGTCGCCGCCATCTTCCTATTCCAGGGCCACGTGCGTATCCCGGGCGCCGCTATCTTGTTCCGCGGACGCCACGTTTGAGGGATGGGCGCCGCCATTTTGTGCACCCCCAGCCATGTGTGACCAATGGGAGCCGCCATCTTGGATGAACCCCCAGGACCCCAGCTCGGCTGACCACGCACTGCCCGAAGAGAACTCTAAACTGCTGCGATTAGCCTCGGTGACCCTGGATCAGTCCCGGCCTCGAACACTCTCAACTGCTACAACGACCGTATTCATCAACAGGCACGAGATGTCCTGCCTAATCGACTCTTGGAGCACGGAGAGCTTCATACACCCTGACACGATAAGACGCTGTTCTCTCCTCATCCAGCCCGTTAATCAAAAAATCTCCCTGGCCTCCGGTTCAGGAGATAAAGCGGTTTTGTGTAGCAAACCTCACAGTCCAGGGAAGAGAGTTCAAAAATTTCCGTCTCTACGTCCTTCCCCACCTCTGCGCGGCTACATTCCTGGGTTTAGACTTCCAGTGTAACCTCCAAAGTCTAACCTTCAAATTCGGTGGCTCTATACCCTCCCATACTGTCTGCGGCCTCGCGACCCTTAAGGTCGACCCGCCTTCCCTGTTTGCGAACCTCACCCCGGGTTGCAAACCCGTCGCCACCAGGAGCAGACAGTACAGTGCCCAGGACCGGATCTTTATCAGGTCTGAGGTCCAAAGGCTACTGAGGGAAGGAGTCATTGAAGCCAGTAACAGCCGCTGGAGAGCTCAAGTAGTGGTGGTAAAGACCGGGGAGAAGCATAGGATGGTCATCGACTACAGTCAGACCATCAACAGGTTTACACAGCTGGACGCGTACCCTCTCCCCCGCATATCCGACCTGGTGAACAGGAGCGCGCATTATAAGGTCTTCTCCACGGTGGATCTCAAGTCCGCCTACCACCAGCTCCCCATCCGCACTAGTGACCGCAAATACACTGCCTTCGAGGTGATGGGCGGCTCCACCACTTCTTAATGGTTCCCTTCGGTGTCAGCACGGGGTCTCGGTCTTCCAGCGCAAGATGGACCGAATGGTTGACCGGTACAGTTTACGGGCAACATTTCCGTATCTCGATAATGTCACCATCTGCGGCCACGACCAGGACCATGACACCAACCTCCGAAAATTCCTCCAGACTGCAAAAATCCTGAACCTTACATACAACAATGATAAATGCGTGTTTAGCACCGACCGCCTAGCCATCCTCGGCTACGTAGTGCGAAATGGAGTTATAGGCACCGACCCTGAACGCATGCGCCCCCTTATGGAGTTCCCTCTCCCTCACTGCTCCAAGGCCCTGAAGCGTTGCCTAGGGTTTTTTCAGCTACTACGCCCAGTGGGTCCCCAACTATGCGGACAAGGCACGTCCCCTGATCCAATCCACAGCTTTTCCCCTGTCGATAGAGGCCCGTCAGGCCTTCAGCTGCATCAAAGCAGACATTGCAAAGGCCACGATGCACGCCATCGACGAGTCCCCCCCCTCCAGGTCGAGAGCGATGCGTCGGACGTAGCTCTGGCGGCCACCCACAACCAAGCGGGCAGACCGGTGGCCTTCTTCTCGCGTACCCTCCATGCTTCTGAAATCCGCCACTCCTAAGTCGAAAAGGAGGCCCAGGCCATAGTAGAAGCTCTGCGACATTGGAGGCATTACCTGGCCGGCAGGAGATTCACTCTCCTCACTGACCAACGGTCGGTTGCTTTCATGTTTGATAATGCACAACGGGGCACAACGGGGCAAGATAAGAAACGACAAGATCTTGCAGTGGAGGATCGAACTCTCCACCTACAACTACGAGATCTTGTATCGTCCCGGGAAGCTAAATGAGCCTCCTGACGCCCTGTCCCAGGGACTGCCAAATCTGCGCGGAGTGCAAACCGCACTTCTACCGACCAGAGAAAGCGCACCCGATAAAGGCTTCCCGTCCCTTTGAACGCCTCAGCATGGACTTCAAAGGCCCCCTCCCCTCCACCGACCGCAACACGTACTTCCTGAACGTGATTGATGAGTACTCCCGGTTCCCATTTGCCATCCCCTGCTCCGACAGGACCGCAACCACCGTCATCAAGGCCCTCCATAGCATCTTTGCACTGTTCGGGTTCCCCGCTTACATACATAGCGATAGGGGGTCCTCTTTTATGAGCAACGAACTGCGTCAATTCCTGCTCAGCAAGGGCATTGCCTCGAGCAGGACGACCAGTTACAACCCCCGGGATAATGGACAGGTAGAGAGGGAGAACGGAACGGACTGGAAGACCGTCCTACTGGCCCTACGGTCCAGGAACCTCCCAGTCTCCCACCAGCAGGAAGTCCTCCTGGATGCCCTCCACTCCATCTGGTCACTGCCTTGTACGACCACCAACCAGACACCTCACGAACGTCTCCTTGTCTTCCCCAGGAAGTCCTTCTCTGGGACCTCGCTCCCGACCTGGCTGGCAGCACCCAGACCCATCCTGCTCCGAAAACACGTGCGGGCGCACAAGTCGGATCCGTTGGTCGAGAGGGCCCACCTGCTCCATGCTCACCCCCAGTACGCCTACATGGCGTACCTCGACGGCCGACAAGATACGGTCTCCCTACGAGACCTGGCGCCCGCCGGAGCCCCACGCACACCCCAGCCATCAGTCCCACCCTCCCCTCCACCGGAGCACCTTACAGGAGGATCGGTCCTTCCGCCGGCCCCGTCTCGGCCCCCCCACCCACCTACGTTCCCCGCAGGCGCTCCCTTCCCACGTCAACCGTTTTCCCTACCAGCGCCGTCTAGGGGTGCCGAAGCTGCCATGGAGATCGAAACCACGCTCCTGGAGTCACAGACGCCCGCGCCTCCACCGGAGTCACAGCCGAAGTTCCGACGATCACAAAGGACGACCAGGGCCCCCGATCGACTGATTGCTTCATTTTAAATTGTAAACTGTAAACTGATTGCTCCATTTTAAATTGTAAACTGTAAATGTAAATCATCAAATGTACATAGCTATCAGAATTGTAAATAGTTACAAAACGCTGTACGGAGGTATTACGGTACCTCCATAACTAATTCTACCACGTTGCCATGTTTGTAGTATCAGGCCACCACCCCCGCCGGACTCTTTTTTAACAGGGGGTGAATGTGGTATTATAGGTATTACGGTACCTGATAGGCTGGAGCACCATTGGTGGAAACTGTATGCTTTCTATTGGTTAGGATGTATGGTAGCTCCGCCCTGCTAGGCGGGGTATAAGAGCCCGTGCCGCAATTCTGAGCCTGAGCTGCTGGGGGGAAACATCTAGCTTATTAAAGCCTTCAGTTGGGCTACAACCTCGCTTTAGTGGTCATTGATCGTGCATCACAAGCGATCTGTTAAGTGCAGGAAATGAGGTAAGTGCCGCCTCGGCAGGTCTTTTCCGACCAAGACCAAAAAAAAGGTCAGAGTCCCGTTAGATAGTGGGGTCGAACCCCGAGGAACACGGCACTACTCACGCCCAAAACGGGACTTGTGTTTTCTGCAGCGTTAAATCGCGCCTACAGACTATGGGGGAGCCAAAAAGGTCAAGAAAAAGGAACATCATCCATCCTTGTTACTGTGAAAGGTGAAACTCAAATCTCTTAACAAAAGGCTGGCCAAGGAAAGAGTCGCCACCTTACTATCACTGGTCTGCCAATGCCAGGAACATGACTGGCAACTATTTAACAGACAATTTATGCCGAGTTTCTAATTCCTATAGATTATTCAAGCAATAGCATCTTAGTTTTTGAGTTGGGTGTTTGAACGTCTCGGTTGAAAATGAGTCATCGAGACTGACACTTCAGCCAGTCCTGAGGGTGGAAAGATGACCAAAATATTTTGAAAATATTGGCCTGCATATGGGAGACCGACTCTAAATGGAACAAATGTGAAAATAATTACCAATTATTTTAAAACAGACATGAATCCATGCAATACACATCCTGTAGTCAAATCAATATCTCTCTGCAATATCAGTCTGTCCTGCTGGCAGCTAGACCGTACAGTGACAGCAGCTAATTGTGCCAGCCATGAACTGGGCCCTACTCAAATGGCAGTGTTCAATTGGAAGGGAAAATCATTGTTCCTGTTGCTCAGAACATCTTTGTGCAAGATTCACTCGCCAACAGAGATTTAAGCACATTCAGTGGAGGAGAGCAAGTTTCATCCTGAACCCAAGTTGTATCTGGCCTGAGGGCTTTTGATGGGACAGTACAGAAAAAAAAACTTTGCTTTGTACCTAACTTGTACTGGGCTTATCTGAGAGCACTGATGAAAATCTGTACAGCACAGTGGACACAAAGACAAAATTTTGGTCAGAATAGTTTCATTGTATACATGTCAAAAGCCTGACACTTTATTGCCCACTCACTTAACCCATCTCTAACTCTTTTCACTATCTTTGTGTCCTCCTCATAGCTTGTATTCCCACCTAGCTTTGTACCGTCAGCATTATATACATTACTCTCAGTCTCTCTGTCTAAGTCATCTACAGATGTAGGAACAGGCGTGGTCCAGGGACTACTGGCTTCGATTGTCATCAGTAAAACAGAGACGGCGTTGCAGAGAGGAGGTCTCTGGATCAGTACTTGTCAGGGATAGGATAGGAGGCAGCCTGCGCATTAATTCTTGTGACTGTGAGATGGGAAAACTGTGCTGGTGGTCGGTGGGTGGCACTGGCACATCTCCGCGGCTTCGCCATAAAAACATCTTCCAACTCCAGCAAAATGTAAGCAGCAGTGCAAGGTGCCAGTATTAAAAATGAACGACAGAAGAAGTGTCTACTCACAGATCATTGGATTTGGGGATGAGCAGTCCCAACTCTTTTATCCGATCGTTGATGTTAAACCTTCGTCTGCGCTCGACTGATGAGAAAAGTGAACAAAAGGTCAAGGCAACAATGCAACTTTTTAAATAAATGTCTACCGATGAATTCATTCTGTGTTCCTGGAGTGCAGGCCAAAGGCAGAAGATGGAGAGGTAGACACACTGCTGTACAACCACCATGACTGTCACAGCAGACAGCAGCAACCTGAGATCACCTCCCTCCATAGGAAAATGTTGTGCTCTCTGATGAGCTCCTCTTACAGTGAGAGATTAACATTCCCAACTGAGCATGCGACAGATCGGTGCGTCTTTTCACACACACTCCCCCATCAGATAATCCGCCCACGTGTCCATCTCACAAGACTCTCCACCCCCATCGCCTCAATTTAATTCTCAGATTCGCAATCACATTGGGAAAACCCCAGGCTCCCGGGAGTGACTGGTTTTGTAAACTTTGGGAGCAAAGGCTGGAAATTTCCGGCTCTCCCCCCCACAGTGGTTCCGGCAGTAGAGGTGAGTCGCCATTGGCCGGTGCGTTCCCCGGTGACGCAGCCAGCAAGCAATGCAAATAGCCATTGACCTCAGAGGGACCGGAAAACCTCCGCGGGGTGGGTTGGGGAGGGGGGGGCAGGAAAATCCCGGCCAAAGTATAAAAACACCATTGTAACTAAATAGAAATAGAAAAATAACAAAATGTATAAAAAGGAAGTAATAAGCCTCAAGAAAGCAAGGGTGAAAAATAGACAACCTACTGTTAGTTGTCCGTTTGTGCTAAACAGATGAAGCCCTTAAATCAGGAGGTTTGCCGATATTCTTCACTCTAACTCTCCTGTTTAAATGACATATTATCTCGCCTGAAGCCAGTGGAATTGATGCTAAAGCCAGCGGTTAGGTGTAGGAATTAGGGTGGAGGGAGATGGAAACACTCCTGGCAACAGATGAGTGCCTGGCAGGGCAGAGGAGTTGCTAAAACGATGTCAGGGCTGTGGAGGGCAGGTCCAAAGAGTTAGGCTGAAGTCTGGACCAGCGCCTCCCTTGAATCCCAAATCATCCCAAAGAACAAAAGGCGTGGGCCAAAATTTCACGGCGCTCCACCAGGCGCGCACACGACCCGAACGCAAGTAAAATTGCGCAAGTTGACGCCGGGTGTGCGTCCTGACACCATCTCGCCAGCGTGCGATATTGAGGTTGGGTGGGCCCCTGCGGGAGTTGGAACTGCGCCCACCGACAATGAAAGGCCCAGTTAAGGCCATTGAAAAGCCTAATAACACAGTTTTTATGTTGCCAGTGCGATTTTGCGCTTGTCACACTGCTGGGAAAAAGGGCAGGCAGCCGAAAGGCCGCAATATTGACACCTAGGGCAGGATAAAAGACCCCTGGACCAGAGGCACTTTCATTTTATTTGTGACTTTTCTGCTGTCATATATTTCTGAGTTTTGCCAGATTTCCTTTTGGTTTCTCTAGCTTTCTCAGCTGGGTCATCTACAGACCTGTGCCAAGGTTCTCACAAAATAGATCAGTCTGTACAAACCATGGGCACACTGACGTTTACAAAAGCCTTGAAAGTCATGGTCAGTTGGCATACTGCCACTGTAATTATATTGGGGGTGGGTAGGGGGGGGGGGGGGGGGGGGGGGGGTTGTTGAGCTGAGGGGAGGGGCTCTCTGATGGTCAGACTCCCCGTGACCCGGCCTTCTTTATGACCTTGTACACAGACACTTCAGATTTCGGAGATGTTCCAACTGACCCAGTAGCAGATATACAATATGACCAAATCCCTGCCTAGTTTAAATTAGTTTAAGAAAATAATAATAATCCCCTATAAAAGGGAGGAACCACACTTTATTTGTAGCCCCCAGCACCCCCACCCTCACGTTGACACCCCCCACAATAGCCACTAACCCTAGCTGTGCCATCTGAGCCGGGCAGTCCAGAACTGCTGCAATATCAAGGAGACCAGATGTATCCTTGATGCCCTGAGTCGTCCACCATGCTGGAGCATTCTGTTCTCTGGAGTCCCGTAGGTTATGGGTTCAAGTCTCACTCCAGAGAGTTGAGCAACATGGGCTTACAGTGCCAGCACAGTCCTTGTTCATTGATGCGAATGTATGGGAATCCCCTCCCAACTCTTCCCTCCTCCCCAAATCTTCCCCCCTTCCCAACTCTTTCCCCCCCCCTCCCCAGCTCTCCCCCTCCTCCTACCTCCCTAACTCTTCTTTCCCCCCCCCCCCCCCCCCCCCACCCTCCACAACTATCCCCACCTCCCCATCCACAGCTTCCTCACTGCTGCCACAGACATTAGTTGGATCAGTGGCAGATGCTGGGCTGGACCTGTAGATTTTTGTGGCATATTTCAGAGTTACTGTATCCAAACACATCGAGTCAGTGGGGCTTTTAGTCGGTTCATAGCCGAAAGGCCACAATATTGACACCAAATACATTTCCATGTTGTAACACCTGTGTGTTTTTCCACAGGAGGTTTAACTGGAGCTACCAAAGTCCTGGGACCCTGGCCTGACTCGTTCCCACCCCTGCCCGCACTGTCAGGCCCACTGGAAGATGCATTTCACGCTAGGCGGGCCTTCCTTAGCCACCCAGCGTGAAATCACGTTGAGAGCGCAATCTCGTCTGGGAGCCCCCCGACTTCATGCATACGCCATGTGAGAATTTCAGGGCGTGGTATTTGTCTTGGCCTCTTCTGTCTCTCTGGCACGTAGACTGCAGTTATACTTAACATAAGGTCCGACCTGCTTTTAGCAGGAGCCTTGGCGGATTCCAAACTCGGCGAAGCTGAAATGCCGTCAGTTTGGAACACCGCGATCTCCAGACTCTGAGTGAGCGCAGTCAAGTTCAACCCTTTCTTCGAGCATAGTTCCTGCCAAGGAAGTGGTTAAAATTGACCCCACAGACTCTGACCAGCTCTCAGTGAATGAACAGAATGGTAAAAGTACTTTGTTTTTTTAAATTTAAAGTACCCAATTATTTTTTTCCAATTAAGGGGCAATTTAGCGTGGCCAATCCACCCACCCTGCACATCTTTGAGTTGTGGGGGTGATACCCACGCAGACACTGGGAGAATTCAAACTCCACATGGACAGTGACCCAGCGCCGGGATTCGAACCCCAGTCCTCAGCGCCGTGAAGCAGCAGTGCTGACAACTGTGCCACGTGCTGCCCCCAGAATGATAAAAGTATTACATGAAGGGAAGGTTACTCACTCAGGTTGTGATTGTCTTTTTTCTGTCGCTCTTTAGCCAAAGCTCGTGCTTCTGTATCTGGCCAAAAACAAACAGCTATCAGCATAACAAGCAAATGCAGAGATCTGGTCACGATAATAAAGCCACAAGTGCTACTTACGCACCACCACAAAGACCCCCAGGGCCAGTAACAATATCAGTGTGAGCCGCCGGTATAAAACTACTCTGGGATACCGCACTTACCTTTCAGTAAAAGTAATTTTCAGTCCTTACAAGAGAAGAGGGAGGTGTTCAAAGTTAGGGGGTATTTTAAGCGAGTAAATAAGGAGAAACAGTTTCCACTGGCCCACAGGGTGGTGGGGGGATGGGGGGTTGGGAGTCAGACAAAGCCGATAAATAAAAGAGCCAGAGGAGAGATCAGAGGTGGGAGAAATTTTGGCATGTCGCGAGTTGTTGTGATTTTGAATGCTCTGTCTGAAAGGCGGTGGAAGTTGATTCAATAATAATTTGCAAAGCAACATTGGTAAATAGTTGAAGGGCAGGGATATTGGGAAAGAGAAAGAGAGGTGGAGTTAATTGGATAGCTCTTTCAAAGGTCCAGCACAAACACAATGGACTGAATGGCCTCCTTCTTTGCTGCGTGATCCTGAGATTCTATGAGACTAGCGAGGAACGTTTGGAGGGAGAGCGCATTCTGATCTGCTCTGCCGGAGTGTACGATACACTCAGATGGTCAGACACGAATGATTGCCAATCCTCTCAATCAGGTCTGTGGCCATGGCCCCCATCACAGTGAGTGCAGGAACTCTGTAGGTCATGAGTTAGTTTTAAAGGATTTATATTTGTATTGGTAAACTTTAGAAATAAGGTATAGTTTTAGGTAGGCTTAATTTAATGTTTCTGTGCCAGCAAAGGTAAAACTTATAGATAGATTCATGCTGGACAAAGGTGTTTGTGTGTGGGGGGGGTTGGTTAAGTTCCAACTGTGATAGAGGGAGCTACGGTGTGAAGAGTAAATAGAATTGGTTCACAATTAAAGGCTCTTGTAATGGAAAACAATATTCCTTTGTTCTTTAGTTTTAGTTGGAAGCTACATCAGTTGGTGATAGGCAGCTACAGGGGGAACATCTCCCTCAACCTTGCTAGAAGAAAAGCCATACAACTGAGTAATAGTTAAGAAAGCCAGTGCCAGAAATCTAAAGGACAGCCACTTAAGGAAACTAGAGAAATGAAAATAAGTTTCCAGGGAGCCTGAAGTTAAAGGAACAAAGAGGAACTGGGAGTATGTCACAGAACTGTAATGGAACTGGCTAGTGAGGGGTCAGAAGGATATCACTTACGTTAGACCCACCTCAGATAGCTTACTACAGTTTGTGAGTCATTAATTGAAATAATTGTGGGGCAATCGGTGGCCGGATATCAGAATTTGGTGTGCAAAAGCAGTTAAGAGAAAGAAATGCCAAACGGGCTTGGTGTAAAAAACCTGGAGTAGATTTGAGAAGATGTGGAAGCTGTTTTCCAAAGGATTCTTTTGACCATGGAGTGGATTTCGGAATTAAGCCTGCTAATGGAAAGCCTTATTGAGAGAGAGGTTTTAAAAGGTGTTTTTGGGAGTGGAGCTAGGAAACTCTCATGTGACAATCATCTGGGGGGTATTCTGAGGAGAGATCCACAGACATTAACTTGGGTTCAGAGTGAGTGCGTGTTTGACTTCAGTGTTTTAAAAAAAAGGCTTTGTGTGTCAATGAGATCATGGTAGTTTCAAATGTATTTTGTCATCCGTGTTCATCTTAAAACCTGTGTGTAATTGTTAACCTAAGGGGGGAGTAAAGGAGTATCATAGAATTTTTCATAGAATTTACTGTGCAAAAGGAGGCCATTCGGCCCATCAAGTCTGCACCGGCCATTGTATTAAACCGGAGTATTGTATTATAATCCACTTTGTCATGTTTAATAACTTTTTTTTCTTGTTGTTAAAATTAATTAGCAGTTCCTCTACGTTTCATTCAATAAAAATAAAGGTTACAGTCTTTTGAGGCTGTGTTCCATTCTGGGGTCTTCCCATCCAGTTATAACATCATCTGGGATCGGAACAATTTCTTTAACCAGCACCATGCTAACTAAGCCCAGCCTGAAAATAGCTCTGGTCGGACATTTCATTGCACAATCTCCAACTTCCCTAATAATTGCTAACATTTTTATAATTAATAACCAAAGGATCTTTTTCAAAAGCACAATTGTTTTTTCTCGCCCCTTTGATTTTTTTTTTTCTCTCCCAGGTCTTACTCCAACTAGTGCCTGGGAGATACATCCTGAGCTTCTGGAAACACCAGGGTGACCCTGAAGAGCTGGTGACCTTACTGTGGAATTGTCTCTAACCTTGTTTTCTGTTTTGTGTCAGCCACAAGCACAAACCCATGACTGTGCGCAGGACTCTCCCAATCATGGGACTGGGAGACATGCCCAGACAACATCTCCATCTGTTCTGAAAGTAGTGTAAACTCTCTCCCTGTCCCAATAGAACTGTTTCCCAGGTTCAGCAAGGAATGTCTGGCACACTGCTGTTGTGTTTGTGCCTCAAACCCAGGCGACGTCATTGGGTGGGGCTGATTGTCCAGCGTGTTCACGAAAGGGTTCTAGAACTGGGAAGTTCTTCTCGAAATCAGCCCGGATGGAAACTGGGGGAGTTTCTTTACCGGAAACAACGTGGACTGCAGTGCACCTTTATTTCTAAACATGAGGGAATACTTTTTAAAAATCTCCCAAAGCTTTCAGGCACCAGAGAACAATGGGAGTGTGCGAAACAAAGTAGGTATCAAACATGACATGGAGGGAGCAGGAGGCACACTCTCAAGATCATTGCACAGGAATCTCTGTAGGTAATAGCTGAGCGTAAAGGACATTATGGGCAGTGACGTAGTGATACTGTAAGTGGACGAGTAATCCAGAGACCCAGAGTACTCGGAGGTTCAAATCCCGCCACAGCAGATGGTGAAATTTAAATTCAATAAAAATCCGGAATTAAAAGTCGAGTGATGATCATGAAACCATGTCGATTGCCGTAAAAACCTATCTGGCTCATTGATGTCCTTTAGGGAAGGAAATCTGCCATCCTTATCCGGTCTGACCTATATGCGACTCCAGACCCACAGCAATGTGGTTGACTTTTAACTGCCCCTTAAGGACAATTAGGGATGGGCAATAACTGCTGGCCCCGCCTGCGATGCCCACATCCCATGAACGAATAAAAAAAAACATGCATGTTCTCACACACAGGAATGTGTTAACAGCCAGATAATCTGTTTTTGTGATGTTAATTGAGAATTTAAATCTTGACCAGGCCACTGGGGTGAACTCCACAGAGGTGGGGCCTGATCCCATGCCTTTCTGACTGAGAGGCCAGAGCATGTATTAAGAGCATGAGAACAGGAGTGAGCAGCAAATGGTAAAAGTGAGTAAAGAGAGGTGCTATTAATTGCATCGAAGCCATATGGTGCAGTACAAAAGTAGAACACAGATCTCAGAGTAGGTTTACCCACAGGATGCAGCATTACAGATCTCTGCCGCCTAACCTCACACCTAGGGGCGCGATTCTCCGCTCCCGCGTCGGTTGGGAGAATCACCTGGCGCGCCATTTTTCCCCCCGACGCCGGTCCGATGCCCTCCCGCGATTCACCCAATCGGCGAGAACGGCCCCATCGAGTTCTGCGCGGCGCAGGCCGGAGAATTGCCCGGGACACCCAAAATGGCGATTCTCCGCTACACCCGCTATTCTCCAGCCCGGATGGGCCGAGCGGCCTGCCCAAAACAACGGCTTCCCGCCGGCGCCATCCACACCTGGTCGCTGCCGGCGGGAACAGCGCAGGAACGCTGGGGGGGTGGCGGCCTGTGGGAGGGCGAGGGGGGTTCTTTCGCCGGGGTAGGACTCAAAAGGGGTCTGGCCCGCAATCGGTGCCCACCGATCGGCGGGCCATCCTCTCTGAAGGAGGGCCTCCTTTCCTCCGCGCCCCGCAAGATCCATCCGACATCTTCTTGCGGGGCGGCCTCGGGGAGGATGGCAACCACGCATGCGCGGGTGATGCCAGTTACGCCTTTTACGCGGCGCCAATGCCCGGCGCGCGCTGACGACGCTGCTTTCGCGACACGACCCCGAGTTTCTCGCGGCCCCGATCCTAGCCCATTTTCGGGCCCTGAATCGGTCGAGATCGGGGCCGTTTCGCGCCGTCGTGAACCTCGCCGGCGTTCACGATGGTGTTGGCACTTAGCCGCGGGAGCGGAGAATCGCACCACTAGTGTCCCAGCTGACTCTCTCTATACTCTTTTGTAAAACAAATAATAACTAAGTAACTAATTCAAATCCTCTTAAAGGGGCATTGTAAAAAAAAAAGACAACACCTTCAAAGGAAACTTATCAAATTATATTAAAATATGCCTCCCGGGGCTGATGATTGACTCCAGTGCCAGCAGTCCCATCGGTTATGGAAGGCCTCAAAAATAAATGTATTAACACTGGATTTCCTGACACCGATTTCAAACGCCGAGCAACAGCAGCTGTGACCTGAGCCAAACATCCAGAGAAGCCACATGAACAACCTCGCCAAAGCACCTCAGTTAGTGACTCTGCTTTCTGCTAGGTCAGCTGCCTCATCACCAGCCCCAAATGTGCTTACCTGGTGTTCTCTTCCTCTGGGAAAAGGACTGGTCTGGTCTGCACCCATACTGCTGTGTGGGGGACCTGGGCGACAGTAAGACTGAAGAGAAATCAATCTTTCTGCTTATTGCTGAAGCAATCACAAGTGCTAGGGAACAGGTGGCCAATCCACAGGGTGGCGTTGTTGCTCAATTTTCAACTGGCAGAAAGGTTAGACAGCTATATGGTTGTCTATGGTGCCAAGAAGGGCCCCTGAAGGAATTCAGTGCATCAGGGGAACAGAGTTAACATTAACTTTAGTAAAGGGGAAGGAAGATTTGGGGTGAACATGGCCTACCTGAGGCATGAATAGTATCTCCCAAAGAATACACCTTAATTATGTTTAGACATCAAGGGGCGGCACGGTGGTGCAGTGGTTAGCACTGCTGCCTCATGGTGGTGAGGACCCGGGTTCGATCCCCGACCCGGGTCACTGTCCGTGTGGAGTTTGCACATTCTCCCCGTGCCCACGTGGGTCTCACCCCCACAACCCGAAGATGTGCAGGGTAGGTGGATTGGCCACGCTAGATTGCCCCTTAACTGCGAAAAAAAGAATTGGTTACTTTAGATTTGTTTTTTTAAAAAGAGATCAGAGGCTGGAACAGTCCACGTAGAACAGGGAATTGTTACGAAAACAAAGGTAATTTTAAGGGATTTATATTTGTATTGGTAAACATTAGAAATAAGGGGCGGGATACTCCGACCCCCCCGCCGGGTCGGAGAATCGCCGGGGATCGGCGTGAATCCCGCCCCCGCCGTGCTCCTATTTCTCCGGCCCCCCAAAAATCAGCGCGGCGAGTCGCGCCGCCCGCCTTGGAGAAGAGCGGGGTCCGGCGCAGCTCAATGGGCACCGGGTCTGCCCGAATTCTCCGGCCCGCGATGAGCCAAAGTCCCGGCCGTCTTTTGCCAGTCCCGCCGGCGTAAATTGGAGTAGGTTCCTTACCGGTGGGACCTGGTGGCGTGGGCAGGCTCCGGGTTCTTGGGAGGGTGCAGGGGGGGGATCTGGCCCCGGGAGGTGCCCCCACAGTGGCCTGGCCTGCGATCGGGGCCCACCAATCCGCGGGCGGGCCTGTGCCATGGGGGCACTCTACCCTTCCGCACCGGAGGCTGTACCGGCCCGCCATTCCCGGTGCGGAAACGAAGACCTCTGCGCATGCGCGGGGATGACGCCAGCACACGCTGGTGCTCCCGCGCATGCACCAACTCGCGCCAGCCGGCGGAGTTCCTCCGGTGCCGGTTGGCGTTGCGCCAAGCCCCTTTCCCGCTGGCCGGCGGGGCACAAACCACTCCGCGGCTGGCCTAGCCCCTGAAGATGCGGAGAATTCCGCATCTTTGGGCCGGCCCGACGCTGGAGTGGTTCACGCAACTCCATCCCGAACGGGACCCCGCCGGGTAGGGGAGAATCCCGCCCAAGGTATATTTTTAAGTGTGCCTGGAAGGGTAAAACCTGCTGTCAATTTCATGCTGGAGAAAGGTGTTTGTATGTGTGGGGGTTGGTGTCAATTCCAACTGAGATTCTATTGTGCTTAGAGAGGGCTACGGCGGGAGGTGGAGTGAAAGAGTTGTTTAAATGTGTCAATTGGAAAACCTGGTGTGAATTTTGGAATGCAAACCATTAAGACAAAGCATAATTATGAGAGAAGATTTTAAAGTGTGTTTTTGGGAGTGGAGTTTGGAAACTTTCATGTCACAGTCATCTGGGGAATTCGGAGGAGACATCCACAAACATTCACTTGGTGTTCAGAGTGGAGAGAGTTTTGCCCACAGTCATCTTGTGTGCTTAAAAGGGACTTTGTATAATGAGACCATTGTAGACAAGGATGTATTTTGTAATCGGTGTTACACCTGAAACCTGTGGGTACTTGTTAAGCCGGGGGTGGGGGGAGGGGAGTGCTGCCCAAATAGCAACTTACAAAAGGGAATTGGATAAACAATTGAAGGGGAAAACTTTGCACAGCTATGGGGAAAGAGCCGGAGAGTGGGACTAATTACTGGGTCTTTCAAAGAGCTCGCACAGGCACAATGAGCTGCATGGCCTTTTTGTAGACATTAAAGCGATGTGGGCTTCACCGGCGAGGCCAGCATTCATTACCCATCCCTAATTACCCTTAAGAAGGTGTTGGTGAGCTGTCTTCTTGAACCGCTACAGCCCATATGGTGTAGGTACACCCAAATGCTGTTAGGGACAGGATTTTAACCCAGCGACAGAGAAGGAAGGCGATATAGTTCCAAATCAGGATGGTGAGTGGCTTGGAGGGGAACCTCCAGGTGATGGGGCTCCCAGGTATCTGCTGCTCTTGTCCTTCTACATGGTAGAGGTTGTGGGTTTGGAAAGTGCTGTCCATGGAGCCATGGTGAGTTCCTCAATGCATTTTGTAGATGGTGCACACTGCTGCCATTGTGCATCGGTGGTGGAGGGAGCGCATGTTTAAGGTGGCGGATGGGGTGTAAATCAAGTTGGCTGTTTTGTTCTGGATGGTGTCAAACTTCTTGAATGTTGTTGGAGTTGCATTCATCCAGATGAGGGGGGAGTATTCCATCACACTTCTCCTTTCTGCCTTGTAGATTGTGGGCAGGTTTTGTAGAGTCAGGAGACGAGTTAATAGCCACAGGATTACTAACCTCTGAACTGCTCTTGTAGCCATAGTATTTATATGGCTAGTCCAGTTCAGTTTCTGGTCAATGGTAACCCATAGCATGTTGATGGGAATTCAGCGCTGGTAATGCCATTGAATGTCAAGGGGCGGTGGTTAGATTATCTCCTGTTGGAGATGGTCATTGCCTGGCATTTGTGCAGCGCAAATGTAACTTGCCGTTTGCCAGTCCTAGCCTGGAAATTGTCCAGGCCTTGCTGCATTTGGACATGGACTGCTTCAGTAACCAAGGAGTTGAAAATGGTGCTGAACATCATGCAGTCATCAGCAAACATCCCCACTCCTGACCTTATTGATAATTGATAATTGCTGAAGATGGTTGGGCCGAGGAAACCATCCTGAGGAACTCCTGCACTGACATCCAGGAGCTGAGATGGATGAACTCCAACAACCACAACCATCTTTTTTGTGCTAGGTATGGCTCCAACCATTAGTGAGTTCCCTCCCTGATTTCCATGGACTTCAGTTTTGCGAGGGCTCTTTGATGCCATACTCAATCAATTTGCAGCCTTGATGTCAAGGGCAGTAACTCTCACCTCTGGAGTAAAGCTTTTTTTGTCCATGTTTGGAGCAAGCTTATAATGTGGTCAGGAGCTGAGTGACCCTTGTGGAACCCAAGCTGAGCATCCATAAGCAGGTTATTGCTAAGTCAGTGCCGCTTGATAGCACTGTTGATGACCACTTCCATCACTTTGCTGATGATTGAGAGTAGACTGATTGGGCGGTAATTGGCCGGGTTAGATTTGTCCTGATTTTTGTGTACAGGACTTACCTGGGCAATTTTCCACATTGCCAGGTAGATGCCTGTGTTGTAGCAATACTGGAAAAGCTTGGCTAGAGGTGTGACTAGTTATGGAGCACAAATCTTCACGTACTATTGTTTCATATTATCAGGGCCCATAGCCTTTGCAATATCCGGTGCCTTCAGCTGTTTCTTGATATCACATGGAGTGAATCAAATTGGCTGAAGATTGACAACTGTGATTCTGGGAACCTCGAGAGCAGGCCTAGATGGAGCATCCACTCACACTTCTGGCTTGTGTGAGTTGCAAATACTTCAGCCTTATGTTTTGCACGAATATGCTGGGTTGCCCCCAAATTGTGGCTGGGAATATTTGTGGAGCCTTCTCCTCCAGTGAGTTGCTTAATTGTCCACCACCATTCACGGCTGGATGTGGTAGGACGGCAGAGCATAGATTTGATCCATTGTGCGTGGGATTTCTTAGCTCTGACGATCACTTGCTGCTGATGCTGTTTGGAACACGAGAAGTCCTGTGTTGTAACTTCATCAGGTTGGCACCTCATTGTTCGGTAGATCTTGCTGCTGCTCCTGGCATTCCCAATTGCAATGAGGCTGTTTAGCACAGGGCTAAATCGCTGGCTTTTAAAGCAGACCAAGGCAGGCCAGCAGCACGGTTCGACTCCCGTTACAGCCTCCCCGAACAGGCGCCGGAATGTGGCGACTAGGGGCTTTTCACAGTAACTTCATTTGAAGCCTACTCGTGACAATAAGCGATTTTCATTTTTCATTTTCATTTCACTTGATCCCCTGGACATGTACACAGAAGACAGGATAGCGACCCTGGAGGAGTTCATGGAAAAGTTCCAACTACCCAAAGGGAATGAAATGAGGTACTTACAGGACCGAACCTCCTCCACAGGGAAACAATGGCATACCCCCAGAAACTGAGACACTCACTGGTTGAGAAACTGTTGGACATGGGTGACCTAGGGAATGGTAACTGTGGGGACCTCTACGGATGACTGTTGGAGGAGGTACGATCCACCATGGATGAGACGATAGAAGGGGGAGGCACTCTGGATTGAAACATTACACAGGGACAACTCCACCTATACATGTGCAGGGCTGAGCCTGATGCAGTTAATGGTGGTACACAGAGCACACCTGACCAGAAACTGAATGAACAGGTTCTTCCCAGAGGTGGAGGACAAATGTGAAAGGAGGTCTGGCCAACCACACCGACATGTTCTGGAAGTGCCCCAGACTGGTGGGGTTCTGGACAACCTTTTTTGTCCGAGGTTGGGGGAGGGGGATGGAGCCAAGTCCAAAGATGGCAGTCTTTCAGGTATCAAATCAGTCAGAACTCTTTATGGGGAGGGGGGCCTCTGCCCTTGCCTTTACCTCCCTAATCACTCGCCAAAGAATCCTGTTCAGCTGACAATCCGTGGCACCACCCAAAGCCATAGACTGGCAGGCCGCCCTGTCGGAATTCTTCCAATTGGAGAAGATACAATTTGCCGCCTGTAGGTCAGAGGAGGGCTTCCAGAAGAGGTGGGAGCCGTTCGCCAACTTGTTCCAAGGCCTGTCCGTAGCTAACAACGAGGAGAGCAGAAGGGGGAGGGGGGAAGGGGGAGAAAGGCACAGTAGACATGCTGAGCATTAAGGAAGGGGGGAAAGAGAGGGGTGGAGGGGGACAAAGGCCCCAGGGAAAAAGAATAGACATGGGCCCGACCGCAGGGGATGGGGCCCAGAGCAAGCGGAGAGCCGGGGGAGCAGGAACACGCGGGGGCAACTCACGCTAGGGCCAGTGTCAGGAAGGGTAGCCGAGGCAAAACAACCGTATGGGGCCCACAGCCACGGAAGGAGGGAGAAGTAAGTAGTTGTACATATGTACAGTGATCTGTGTTGGTTTAGACGTTTTCTCATTGTACTTTAATCTATATTTGTCGTGTAACGTCAGTCTTTCCTTAGTTGCCTTTCCAAACACTACGTGTGGCTATGAAACCTGTAAACTGAGCGTACAAACTGAAATATGCAACATAAAAGTTGTGAACACCAATAAAAATGTTTTTTTTAATTAATTGATCTTCTGGCTTGGTGGTAATGGTCGAGTGGGGGATATGCCGGCACATGAGGTTACAGATTGTGGTCGAGTACAATTCTGCTGCTGCTGATGGCCCACAGTTGCTAGATCTGTTATGAAACCATCCAATTTAGCACGGTGGTAGTGCCACACAACACGATGGAGGGTATCCTCAATGTGAAGATGGGACGTTGTCTCCACAAGGAATGTGTAGCGGTCAGTCCTACCAATACTTCCACAGGCAGATGCATCTGCGGCAGGCAGGTTGGGGAGGATGACGTCAAGTATGTTTTTCCTTCTTGTTGATTCCCTCGCCAGCTGCCGCAGACCCAGTCTAGCCGCTGTCCATTCAGGACTCAGCCAGCCTCATGGGGCCTGGAGTCGAGGTTGAAGCCCCCCCAGAGAAACTCCATCTCGACTGTGTACCACAGGCCTGCCACTGCTCGGTATGTCCCGCTGATGGGGCAGGACATGCCCAGGGATGGTGATGGTGGTATCTGGGACATTGTCTGTAAGGTACGATTTCATGAGTACGATTACGTCAGGCTGTTGATCGACTGGTCTGTGAGATAGTTCTCTCAATTCATAGGATTTACAGTGCAGAAGGAGGCCATTTGTACCATCGAGTCTGCACCGGCCCTTGGAAAGAGCACCCTACCCAAGCCCACACCTCCACCCTATCCCCACACCTCCTCCCTATCCCCGTAACCCCAACTAACCTTTATGGACACGAAGGGCAATTTAGCATAGCCAATCCAGCTAACCTGCACATCTTTGGACTGTGGGAGGATACCGGAGCCCCCGGAGGAAACCCACGCAGACTCGGGGAGAACGTGCAAACTCCGCACAGACATTGGCCCAAGCCGGGAATCGAACCTGGGACCCTGGAGCTGTGAAGCAACAGTGCTAACCACTGTGCTGCCATGCAGCCAATTGTGGCACATGCTCCTAGATATTAGTAAGGAGGACTTTTGAAAGGTCGAGAGGGATGGACAGGCCACTGTTGATGCCGGACGCCATGTCTAGTTTAATTCTGTGCTGTAACATGCTAGCATTTTATGATCAGGGAGATGTGGAAATTCCGGTCTCACCACTCCATGATGTCCGTTTCCCGTCACACTGGAGCGGCTCCGTTCATTGCAGCCTATCTCAGAAATTGAAACCATCAGCAAAGGTCACGGAAATTGGTGTTGATGTTGTTTGGAGATTAGCAGAGTTTGAACTGATTCACTCAATGTTTTTGAGGTTTCAAATCCAGTAGAACACGATTGGAAAATGAGGAAGTGAGGCGAGAGAGAGAGAAGGGAAGTCACGAAGAACATTTTCAACCAAAGGGCAACGCAGCATTTGATGAGGTCACTAGGGAAGTGATCGGCGAAATGGGCTGAAGCAGCAATTGAGGAATTTCTGTCAACGGATGAGATTGGGGGACGTGGCGAAAAGGTGGAAGGGTGGAATTGAGGATGTGAAAATAAAGTTAGGGGTAAAAAGCTCAGGCTTTGGGAATGAAACAATGATGGGAACAGATCATGCACGTGTGGCAAGGTCAGAATTTATTGTTCATTTCTAATTGCCCTTGAATGGCCAGCCACCTTCATAAAAAAACCTGAATGATTTGTTAGGCCATTTCAGAAGGTAGTTTAAACTCAGCCGCATTGCTGTGGGTCTGGAGTCAAGTGTAGGCCAGACCAAGTAAGGACGGCAGATTTCCTTCCCAAAAGGACATTACTGAACCAGAGGGGTTTTTACAATAAACCATTTGTTTCATGATCATCATTACTGACACTCAGGGAGCATGGCGGCACAGTGGTTAGCACAGCTGCCTCACGGCGCTGAGGACCCAGGTTCGACCCTGGCTCTGGATCACTGTCTGTGTGGAGTTTGCACATTCTCCCAGTGTTTGCATGGGTTTCACTTCCAGAACCCAAAAGATGTGCAGGGTAGGTGGATTGGCTACGCTAAATTGTCCCTTAAATGAAAACAATGAATTGGGTACCCCAAATTTATTTTTAAAAGTCATTATTGACAGCAGCTTTTTATTCTACATTTACTTAATTCCCAGGAGTGAGGCAGCAGGAGGGGGCCATGTTGCTTACTCACACATATTTGATGTTTGGATTATTTCTTTGGTCGATTGAGATGGTCAGGGTATAGGTTGTTAGTACCAGGTATGGCTCAGATTCACAGACACACAGCATCCCACCAAATACTCCGAGGGCAAGTACAGCACAGGGTTAGACACAGAGTAAAGCTCCTTCTACAATGTCCCCATCAAACATTCCCAGGACAGGTATAGCACGGGGTTAGATACAGAGTAAAGCTCCATCTACAATATCCCCAAACATTCCCAGGACAGGTACAGCACGGGGTTAGATACAGAGTAAAGCTCCATCTACAATATTCCCAAACATTCCCAGGGCAGGTACAGCACATGGTTAAATACAGAGTGAAGCTCCTTCAACACTGTCCCCATCAAACACTCCCAGGACAGCTACAGCACGGGGTTAGATACAGAGTGAAGCTCCTTCGACACTGTCCCCATCAAACACTCCCAGGACAGCTACAGCACGGGGTTAGATACAGAGTAAAGCTCCCTCTACACTGTCCCCATCAAACACTCCCAGGACAGGTACAGCACGGGGTTAGATACAGAGTAAAGCTCCCTCTTCACTGTCCCCATCAAACACTCCCTGGACAGGTACAGCACGGGGTTAGATACAGAGTAAAGCTCCCTCTACACTGTCCCCATCAAACACTCCCAGGACAGGTACAGCACGGGGTTAGATACAGAGTAAAGCTCCCTCTACACTGTCCCCATCAAACACTCCCAGGACAGGTACAGCACGGGGTTAGATACAGAGTAAAGCTCCCTCTACACTGTCCCCATCAAACACTCCCAGGACAGGTACAGCACGGGGTTAGATACAGAGTAAAGCTCCCCGACACTGTCCCCATCAAACACTCCCAGGACAGGCGGGGTGGGGGTCTGCCTCTGGGGGGAATGGAGAGCGCGGGAGGCGCGGGCACGTGGCTGGCCTAGAAAAGGGGATGGCTAATCGGCAGGGGGGGTAGGGGCGGGAAGCCCCCTGATCCGGCTGATAACTTGGAATGTGAGAGGCCTGAACGGGCCGGTCAAGAGGGCCCGTGTTTTCACGCACCTGAAGGGACTGAAGGCAGGTGTGGTTATGCTCCAGGAGACGCATTTGAGGGTGGCAGACCATGTTAGGCTGAGAAAGGGGTGGGTAGGGCAGGTTTTCCACTCAGGGTTGGACGCATAGAATCGAGGGGTGGCGATTTTGGTGGGGAAGCGGGTGTCGTTTGAGGCACTGAACATCGTGGCAGACGATGGAGGTAGGTATGTGATGGTGAGTGGTAAGCTGCAGGGGTGCGGGTGGTATTAGTGAATGTATATGCCCCGAATTGGGACGATGCCGGATTTATGTGGCGCATGTTGGGCTGGATTCCGGACGTGGAGGCAGGGAGCTTGATAATGGGGGGAGACTTTCACACGGTACTGGATCCAGCAATGGACCGCTCCAGGTCCAGGACGGGTAAGAGGCCGGCAGCAGCCAAGGTGCTGAGGGGGTTTATGGACCAGGTGGGAGGAGTGGACCCATGGAGGTTTGTCAGGCCGGGGGCCAGGGAATTTTCTTTTTTTTCCCACGTCCATAAAGCCTACTCCCGGATAGACTTCTTCGTTATGAGCAGGCCACTAATCCCGAGGGTGGAGGACACGGAGTATTCGGCCATAGCCATCTCAGACCATGCCCCGCATTGGGTGGAGCTGGAGCTAGGGGAGGAGAGGGACCAGCGCCCGCTGTGGCACCTGGATGTGGGCTTGCTGGCAGATGAGGTGGTGAGCGGTCGGATCCGGGGGTGCATTGAAAGCTATCTAGAGGCTAACGATAATGGGGAGGTGCAGGTGGGGGTGGTCTGGGAGGCGCTGACGGCGGTGATTAGGGGAGAGCTAATCTCCACTAGGACCCACAAGGAGGGGAAGGAGAGGAGAGGGAGAGATTGGTGGGGGAGATTTTAAGGGTGGATAGGAGGTATGCAGAGGTCCACGAGGAGGGACTACTCAGTGAGGGGTTTGTATATTGGGGGAATTGTAAGATGTTTATTTATGTGTTCTTTGTTTTTCTTTTTTCTGGAAGGGTATGTTGAAAATATGTAAAAATTTGAATGAAAGTATTTTTTTTTAAAACACTCCCAGGACAGGTACAGCACAGGGTTAGATACAGAGTAAAGCTCCTTCTACACTGCCCGATCAAACATTCCCAGGACAGGTACAACACGGGGTTAGATACAGAGTAAAGCTCCCTCGACACTGTCCCACGCCAGGTACTGCACGGGGTTAGATACAGAGTAATGCTCCCTCCACACTGCCCCCATCAAACACTCCCAGGACAGGTACAGCACGGGGTTAGATACAGAGTAAAGCCCCCTCGAAACTGTCCCCATCAAACGTTCCCAGGACAGGTACAACACGGGGTTAGATACAGAGTAAAGCTCCCTCGACACTGTCCCCATCAAACGTTCCCAGGCCAGGTACTGCACGGGGTTAGATACAGAGTAAAGCTCCCTCTACACTGCCCCCATCAAACACTCCCAGGACAGGTACAGCACGGGGTTAGATACAGAATAAAGCTCTCTCGACATTGTCCCCATCAAACGTTCCCAGGACAGGTACTGCACGGGGTTAGATAAAGAATAAAGCTCCCTCGACACTGTCCCCATCAAACGCTCCCAAGATAGGTACAGCACGGGGTTAGATACAGAGTAAAGCTCTCTCGACACTGTCCCCATCAAACGTTCCCAGGACAGGTACAGCACGGGGTTAGATACAGAATAAAGCACTCTCGACACTGTTTTACTACAGTACAGTTTACCTGACATTTCCCTTTTAATGGCAATATTGGCGGGACATGAAGTGCTGGTGGGTGCTGCAATCCCGTGATTTGAATAAACCTCCAAATGACTCGTGGAATGAGGCAACTGTAGGAAGAGGAATGGGACAAAATGTTAATGATCACTCTGGAATGTTGAAATTTAATTAATACTATGGACCTGATCCATGGTTAGAGAACAATATTATTACTGTAGCTTAATACCAACCTCATTGACCAAGTTCACACTCATCTTACCCAATGTCTTCGTATGTGGCTCCGTGTAAAATTTTGTCTGGGGCCAGCCCATGAGAAGCGGCTTGAGATGTTTTATTACATTGAGGCACTATATAAACAACATTTGCTGTTGTGGCAACTCTCAGGGTTAAACGCTTCTGCCTCCACCTAACCCTTGCCCCTACTGATCCTTTTGATAGATGAGTGACAAAAAATGTTCATAAGTGGTGACTTCAAATTACAATTTTTGCAACATCAGTAAGGTAAAGACAGCCTCAAAGGAAGAGGGGAGCCAACATTGCAGACTTGCCTCCGGACCCATTTATTCAAGTTGCTTTCTGCTTGTTGTAGTTTGGGGCCCCTATTCGGGCGCATGTTGGCGACACTCTCAGGAAACAATCGGCATTGGTTGCCTAGAATCTGACAAAAGCATTTGCGTAATTGCGGCATAAATCAGATCAAGGAAATCCTAGCCCATCAATCAGCTGGGACTCAGTGAGTTGCACTCTCACCTTGGGGTCAGACGGTTGTGGTTTCAAGTCCCACTCCAGACCCTTGAGCATATAATACAGACAGTGCAGCTCTAAGAGAGTGCTGCACTGTTGAAGGTACCAAATTAAATGATATGATAAGTTGAAGCAACCCCTGTATTCTCAGTTGAGCTAGCAAGTCTCCATTGCTTTATTTGAAGAACAGGGAATTCTCTCCGGTGTCACAGCCACTATTAATCATTCAACCAACCTCAATAACACAGATTACCTGGTCTTTATCACATTGCTGGTTCGGTAAATTTGCGTGCTCCCAAACCAAGCAAGCCCCAAGAGACCATGGTCACCGTGACACACCGTTAATTATATTTGAACAGACATTTCCATGGGTCCTTCTTCCATCACGGTGATATTTTCCTCCCTTCCCTCAGCTTCCTCTCTCTCCATCAGGATAATAAAATGAAAAAAATATTAATTTACAGGATGTGGGCGTTGCTGGTTTGGCCCGCATTTATTGCCCATCGCTAGGTGCCCTTCAGAAGGTGGTAGTGAGTTGCCTTCTTGAACCGCTGCAGTCCTTGAGGAATGGGTCCAAATGCTGTTCGGGAGGGAGTTCTCGGATTGATCCCCAGCGATAGTGAAGGAACAGCGATATGTTTCAAAGTCAGCATGGTGAGTGACTTGGAGGGGATCCTTCAGGTGGTGGGGTTCCCAGGTATCTGTGCTCTTGTCTTTTGAGATGGTAGTGGTCGTGGGTTTGGAAGGTGCTGTTTAAGGAACCTTGGTGAATTACTGCAGTGCATCTAGTAGATGGTACACACGGCTGTCTCTGTTCATCGATGGTGGAGGGTTTGAATGTTTGTGGAAGGAGGAGCAATTAAGCAGGCTGCTTTGTCCTGGATGGTGTCAAGCTTCTTGAATGTTGTGGGAGTTGCATTCATCCAGGTAAGTGGAGAGTATTCCATCACACTTCTCCTTTCTGCCTTGTAGATGGTGGACAGGCTTTGGGAGGTCAGGAGGTGAGTTACCCACTATAGGATTCCTAGCCTTTGGCCTGCCCTGGTAGCCACAGTATTGATATGGCTAGTCCAGTTCAGTTTCTGATCAATGATAACTCCAGGATGTTGATTGTGGGGGATTCAGCGATGGTAGTGCCATTGAATGTCAAGGAGCGGTGGTTAGCTCCTCTCTTGTAGGAGATGGTCATTGCCTGGCACTTGTGTGGCGCAAATGCAACTTGCCACTTGTCAGCCCAAGCCTGGATATTGTCCAGGTCTTGCTGCATTTGGACGAGAATGTTCCATTATCTAAGGAGTCGCGAATGGTGCTGAACATTGTGCAGTCATCTGCAAACATCCCACTTCTGACCTTATGATGGAATGGAGGTCATTGATGAAGCAGCTGAAGATAGTTGGACCGACGACACTACCCTGAGGAACTCCTGTAGTGATGCCCTGGAGCTGACTTGCTGTCAAGGACAGTCACTCTCACTTCACCTCTTGCATTCAGCTCTTTGTCCATGTTTGAACCAAGGCTGCAATGAGGGCAGGAGTTTAGTGACCCTGGCGAAACCCAAACTGAGCATCCGTGAGCACACTGGACAAAAATGACAGAAACCAGTTATATTATCTCCTATTATCAGGGATGACTGATTTGGTTTGGGATTCCTCTTTCTAGAAAAGAGAAAGCTGAGATCTGGCACGATGGAGGTTTTTAAAACAATGCAGGGCTAAAGTGAGCGAGACCAACACACCAAGCCGCAAATACAAGCTAGCCACGAATACATCCACTGAAAATTCAGCCAGAGAATGGGGAGAATATGGAAGTCACTACAATCGGGAGTGGCCAAGGTGAATTGTATATATATATATGCTTACGGAGACATTGGATAAACACAAGGGAGGACAAGATGGAAGAATATGCTGAAAGGATTAGATGAAGAGGGGGCTGGGTGGAGTCTTGGGTGCAGAAAGCATATACATCAGCTTAGGCCAGTAAATTAATGGCCTCTTTCTGTGCTCGAAATATTATGGAAGCTTGAGGTTTCACCCTTTCTTCATCTACCTCATCTCTGCCATTTACCTTTTCTTCACCATTTTGATAGGTTCCTGCATTTCCTGTTCCTGCAGGTTCTCACTCTCCGAATCTGCCCGTGAGCGGAATCTGACTAAAACACAACTGGCTGCATCACAAAGTGACAGTCATCCATCAGGTGGATACAACAGGTGCAGAATACGGATGACCCCTTTCCTTTCTTTGGACCTTATCCGTGTGTCCCTCTCCTCTGATTCCTTGCATAGGAGAGTGGAGTGCTAGCATGGAGTTCGGAGCTCCTGAGGTAGCATCAGGATTCAAAAGTGATGCGTGGGAAGTGGAAGGAGCTTATTGGGCGAGTACGGGCAGATAAGTATTTACTACTTTTATCGCTTATGATTTGCAAGGTCTCTATTTTGTGGTCTCTAGTTAAAACGGCTATATTCTGTACAAAAGAAGACCAGAGAAGAAAGGCCCAACAGTAATTTATATAAGTTAATTTTAAGTATCTTCCAAAGGGTTTAATTTAAAGGGGTAAGTCATGGCACGAGAGCTCAATGGCATGGTGTGCTCCTCGTGCTCTATGTGGGAAACCAGGAACATTTCTGTTCCTGGGGCCAGCATTTGTGCAGGAATTGGTGCTGAAGCTACTGGAAAGCCTGAGTCTCAGAGCTGGAGAGGAGGCTAGGACCCTCTTGAGCATCCACGATGTGGAGAGTATCGTGGATTGCATGTATAGAGCGATGGTCGCACCACAGAGAACAAAGAACAAAGAACAAAGAAATGTACAGCACAGGAACAGGCCCTTCGGCCCTCCAAGCCCGTGCCGACCATGATGCCCGACTAAACTACAATCTTCTACACTTCCTGGGTCCGTATCCCTCTATTCCCATCCTATTCATGTATTTGTCAAGATGCTCCTTAAATGTCACTATTGTCCCTGCTTCCACCACCTCCTCCGGTAGCGAGTTCCAGGCACCCACTACCCTCTGCGTAAAAAACTTGCCTCGTACATCTACTCTAAACCTTGCCCCTCTAACCTTAAACCTATGCCCCCTAGTAATTGACCCCTCTACCCTGGGGAAAAGCCTCTGACTATCTACTCTGTCTATGCCCCTCATAATTTTGTATACCTCTATCAGGTCTCCCCTCAACCTCCTTCGTTCCAGTGAGAACAAACCGAGTTTATTCAACCGCTCCTCATAGCTAATGCCCTCCATACCAGGCAACATTCTGGTAAATCTCTTCTGCACCCTCTCTAAAGCCTCCACATCCTTCTGGTAGTGTGGCGACCAGAATTGAACACTATACTCCAAGTGTGGCCTAACTAAAGTTCTATACAGCTGCAACATGACTTGCCAATTCTTATACTCAATGCCCCGGCCAATGAAGGCAAGCATGCTGTATGCCTTCTTGACTACCTTCTCCACCTGTTTGGCCCCTTTCAATGACCTGTGGACCTGTACTCCTAGATCTCTTTGACTTTCAATACTCTTGAGGGTTCTACCATTCACTGTATATTCCCTACCTGCATTAGACCTTCCAAAATGCATTACCTCACATTTGTCCGGATTAAACTCCATCTGCCATCTCTCCGCCCAAGTCTCCAAACAATCTAAATCCTGCTGTATCCTCCGACAGTCCTCATCGCTATCCGCAATTCCACCAACCTTTGTGTCGTCTGCAAACTTACTAATCAGACCAGTTACATTTTCCTCCAAATCGTTTATATATACTACAAAGAGCAAAGGTCCCAGCACTGATCCCTGTGGAACAACACTGGTCAAAGCCCTCCAATGAGAAAAGCATCCTTCCATTGCTACTCTCTGCCTTCTATGGCCTAGCCAGTTCTGTATCCACCTTGCCAGCTCACCCCTGATCCCGTGTGACTTCACCTTTTGTACTAGTCTACCATGAGGGACCTTGTCAAAGGCCTTACTGAAGTCCATATAGACAACATCCACTGCCCTACCTGCATCAATCATCTTAGTGACCTCCTCGAAAAACTCTATCAAGTTAGTGAGACACGACCTCCCCTTCACAAAACCGTGCTGCCTCTCACTAATACGTCCATTTGCTTCCAAATGGGAGTAGATCCTGTCTCGAAGAATTCTCTCCAGTAATTTCCCTACCACTGAAGTAAGGCTCACCGGCCTGTAGTTCCCGGGATTATCCTTGCTACCCTTCTTAAACAGAGGAACAACATTGGCTATTCTCCAGTCCTCCGGGACATCCCCTGAAGACAGCGAGGATCCAAAGATTTCTGTCAAGGCCTCAGCAATTTCCTCTCCACCCTCCTTCAGTATTCTGGGGTAGATCCCATCAGGCCCTGGGGACTTATCTACCTTAATATTTTTTAAGACACCCAACAACTCGTCTTTTTGGATCTCAATGTGACCCAGGCTATCTACACACCCTTCTCCAGACTCAACATCTACCAATTTCTTCTCTTTGGTGAATACTGATGCAAAGTATTCATTTAGTACCTCGCACATTTCCTCTGGCTCCACACATAGATTCCCTTGCCTATCCTTCAGTGGGCCAACCCTTTCCCTGGCTACCCTCTTGCTTTTTATGTACGTGTAAAAAGCCTTGGGATTTTCCTTAACCCTATTTGCCAGTGACTTTTCGTGACCCCTTCTAGCCCTCCTGGCTCCTTGCTTAAGTTCCTTCCTACTTTCCTTATATTCCACGCAGGCTTCGTCTGTTCCCAGCCTTTTAGCCCTGACAAACGCCTCCTTTTTCTTTTTGACGAGGCCTACAATATCTCTCGTCATCCAAGGTTCCCGAAAATTGCCGTATTTATCCTTCTTCCTCACAGGAACATGCCGGTGCTGAATTTCTTTCAACTGCCACTTGAAAGCCTCCCACATGTCAGATGTTGATTTGCCCTCAAACATCCGCCCCCAATCTATGTTCTTCAGTTCCCGCCTAATATTGTTATAATTAGCCTTCCCCCAATTTAGCACATTCATCCTAGGACCACTCTTATCCTTGTCCACCAGTACTTTAAAACTTACTGAATTGTGGTCACTGTTACCGAAATGCTCCCCTACTGAAACATCTACCACCTGGCCGGGCTCATTCCCCAATACCAGGTCCAGTACCGCCCCTTCCCTAGTTGGACTGTCTACATATTGTTTTAAGAAGCCCTCCTGGATGCTCCTTACAAACTCCGCCCCGTCTAAGCCCCTGGCACTAAGTGAGTCCCAGTCAACATTGGGGAAGTTGAAGTCTCCCATCACCACAACCCTGTTGTTTTTACTCTTTTCCAAAATCTGTCTACCTATCTGCTCCTCTATCTCCTGCTGGCTGTTGGGAGGCCTGTAGTAAACCCCCAACATTGTGACTGCACCCTTCTTATTCCTGATCTCTACCCATATAGCCTCACTGCCCTCTGAGGTGTCCTCTCGCAGTACAGCTGTGATATTCTCCCGAACCAGTAGCGCAACTCCGCCTCCCCTTTTACATCCCCCTCTATCCCGCCTGAAACATCTAAATCCTGGAACGTTTAGCTGCCAATCCTGCCCTTCCCTCAACCAGGTCTCTGTAATGGCAACAACATCATAGTTCCAAGTACTAATCCAAGCTCTAAGTTCATCTGCCTTACCCGTAATACTTCTTGCATTAAAACATATGCACTTCAGGCCACCAGACCCGCTGTGTTCAGCAACATCTCCCTGTCTGCTCTGCCTCAGAGCCACACTGTCCCTATTCCCTAGTTCTCCCTCAATGCTCTCACCTTCTGACCTATTGCTCCCGTGCCCACCCCCCGCCATACTAGTTTAAACCCTCCCGTGTGACACTAGCAAACCTCGCGGCCAGGAAATTTATGCCTCTCCGGTTTAGATTCAACCCGTCCTTCTTATACAGGTTACACCTGCCCCGGAAGAGCTCCCAGTGGTCCAGATAATGGAAACCCTCCCTCCTACACCAGCTGTTTAGCCACGTGTTTAGCTGCTCTATCTTCCTATTTCTAGCCTCACTGGCACGTGGCACAGGGAGTAATCCCGAGATTACAACCCTCGAGGTCCTGTCTTTTAACTTTCTGCCTAGCTCCCTGAACTCCTGCTGCAGGACCTCATGCCCCTTCCTGCCTATGTCGTTAGTACCAATATGTACAACAACCTCTGCCTGTTTGCCCTCCCCCTTCAGGATGCCCTCTACCCGTTCAGAGACATCCTGGACCCTGGCACCAGGGAGGCAACATACCATCCTGGAGTCTCTTTCACGTCCACAGAAGCGCCTATCTGTGCCCCTGACTATAGAGTCCCCTATTACTATTACTCTTCTGCGCTTTGACCCTCCCTTCTGAACATCAGAGCCAGCCGTGGTGCCACTGCTCTGGCTGCTGCTGTTTTCCCCTGATAGGCTATCCCCCCCCCCCGACAGTATACAAAGGGGTATATCTGTTCGAGAGGGGGACAACCACAGGGGATTCCTGCACTGACTGCCTGCTCTTTCTGGTGGTCACCCATTTCTCTGCCTGCACCTTGGGTGTGACCACATTTACATAACTGCGATCTATGACGCTTTCCGCCACCTGCATGCTCCTAAGTGCATCCAATTGCTGCTCCAACCGAACCATGCGGTCTGTGAGGAGCTCCAGTTGGGTGCACTTTCTGCAGATGAAGCCATCCGGGACGCTGGAAGCCTCCCGGACCTGCCACATCTCACAGTCAGAGCACAGCACCCCTCTAACTGACATTGCGTCAATTAATTAAAATTTAAATTTAAAAAAAAATTTTGAATATTTTTTTTTTTTAATTCAAAGTTACTGTTAACTATCTGTTTCCTAGCACTAGATTTCTAGATCACAGGCTATAACTCCACAAGCAGGAAGAGAGTGGGTGGCCACCAAGCAGAGCTAGGTAGACAGTGCAGGAATCTCCTGTGACCATTCCCCTGCAAAACAGATACACTGCTTTGGAGACTGTTGGGAATGGCCTCACAGGGGAAAGCAGCAACAGCTAAATTTGTACAGTGGAGGACAATAGGATATTCAATTGTCAGGCGGATTCAATTGTAAGGGGAATAGATGAGGGTTCCTGTGGCTACAAACGAGACTCCATGATGGTTTGTTGCCTCCCTGGTCCTAGAGTCAAGGATTTGTAAAAGATTTTATAGCAGACCAACACTGGCAGAATCAGATGGATTTACAAAAGGGAGATCATGTTCAACAAATCTACTGAAATTCTTCGAGGTAATAGCTAGCAGATTGATGAGGGTGAGCCACTGGGTATGGTTTATTTGGACTTTCAGAAGCTTTCAACTAAGTCCCATAGAAGAGATTAGAGTGTAACATTAAAGCCCATGAAATTGGGGGTAATGGATTGAGATGGATAAAAAATTGGTTGCCAGACAGGAAACAAAACATAGAAATAAATGGGTGTTTGTCCAAAAGACAGGCAGTGACTCGTGGGGTACATCATGGATCAATGTTAGGTCCCCAGCTATTTACAGTATAGTTGAGTGGGCAGATGCAGAATAATGTGGATAACTGTGAGGTTATCCACTTTGGTAGCAAAAACAGGAAGGCAGATTATTATCTGAATGGCGAGAGATTGAGAGAGGGGAATGTGCAACAAGATCTTGGTGTCCTTGTATGCCAGTGGCTGAAAGTAAGCATGCAGGAAATGTTATGTTGGCCTTTATAGCGAGAGGATTTGAGTACAGGACGGAGATTGTCTTGCTGCAGTTATCCAGAGCGTTGGTGAGACCATACCTGAAATATTGGGCACGATCTACCCGAATGGGGACAGAGTCTGCAATGCACACGATTAGTCACGTATTTCCCGGCACTCGGAGTGGCGAGAAACACCACGCTATCGAACGGCCATTCATGTAGATTGGGGCCTCACCGGGGAACATGCAGACGAGGCTGCATTTAGTCCCATTTCCTACACTGAAGAGCTCTCCTCGCTGGAATTTCTCGGTGCAGGATGAAATCTGGAAGCAATTGTTAAATAGCACCCCGATCTCTTAACCCCCCGACGCAAACACCAAACCCACTCTGAGCCCCAACTCACCTATAAGGGGGTCCTCTGGCTCCCCTGGCCTGCAACCCCCACACGCACATAGGACTTCCCCAGGCCCAATCCCCATCTTGGACAAATGCCAGCCTGGCATCTTTGCAGTGCCCCTGCCAGCTGGCAGTGCCACCTGTGCACCTTGGCAGTGCCAGTCTGGAACCCAGGTGCCACTCCCAGGGTACCAGGCTGGCAGTATGAAGGTGCTAAGCTGGCAGTGCCAATAAGCCCAGGTGGCAGCAGCAGTACCAGGGTGCCACCCTGCCCAGAGGACAAGCACCCGGGGGCCTCCAATCCCCTGGGAGACCCCACAAGTGCCATTCGTCTGGTCTCCGTTTGTGGAGAGCAGCACTGAACCGCCCTCGCCCAAGATCTCCAAGGTCAGAGGGTTAGATCCCATGCCTTGGGTAGAATGTGGGAGTGCATATTGTAATGTGGCATGCTGACTCACTCTGATATGCAGATTTGCTAAAAAGTGATCCTACCCACAATGTGCAGAATTCATATCGCGACGTCTCACAAGATCACATTAGAGGGATCTCCTGGCATCTACTGGTCGCGGTGTGTCAATCTGCGCTGCCTTTAGTGTGCAACGCAGCCGGTAGATCTTATCTGAGGAAGGATGTTCTTTCCATAGGGGGAGTGCAGCAAAGGTTTACCAGACTGTTTGCTGGGATGGCAGGACTGATGTATGAGAAGAGATTGAGTCGGTTAGGATTATATTCGCTGGAGTTCAGATAATGGGAGAGGGACCTCATGGAAACCTATTAAAGTCTAAAGGACTGGACAGGGAAAATGCAGGAAAGATGTTCCCGATGACAGGGGAGTCCAGACCAAGGAGTCAAAGTTTAAGGATACGGGGTAACCATTTAGGACTGAGAGGAGGAGCCATTTCTTCACCCAGAGTGGTGGGCCTGTAGAATTCGGTACCACAGAAAGTAGTTGAGGCGAAAACATTGCATGTTTCCAAGAAGGAGTTAGCTCTTGGTGAGAAAGCAATCAAAGGTTATGGGGGGAAAGTGGGAACAGGTTACTGAGTTGGATGGTCAGCCATGATCATAATGAATGGCGGAGCGGGCTTGAAGGGCCGAATGGCCTCCTGCTGCTCCTCTTTTCAATGCTTCTGTTTCTATGTTTAGCAGATCAGCAAAGGAATGAGAGAGCCTCATCTCAGAGGTCTCAATAACAAGCCACGTCTCATAAAACGCTCATCTAATCTACAGAGCAAACAAGAACTCCACATTCACCAAACTGAACACAATCATTGTGCAGCAGTGAGCAGCTTCATACAAGGTACAAAATGATGTACAAGGCCCTGTTAGCAGCAAACTGCTGCTGAGAATCAGCAAAATAACATTCCCGCAATGTTCATAAACTTCATAAACTCCCCACTCCTTTGTGTGGGGAGATCTGATCCCATAGTTTGTTACAATTTCCCGAACTGTCCTGGGGCTATAGTGGGATCTGGCACAGCCATAATGCCTTCTATGGTTTACTGACATGCTGACACTGGCTCACTAGGTTCACTTACCATTTACAGTAAGTTCAACTTCAAATCCAACCTCGCTCGCTGCTTCCCTCTGACCTTTCTGCAGCATTGTTAAATCAGTATCTTAAATAGCTAGGTTACCCCGTAGGAACAGAGGTACGTGAGAAGGTCATTCTTCCCCTTGAGCCTGTTCCATTATTCCATTAGATCATGCTGATCTGTATCTCAACTCCAATCTATTAGCCTCAGTTCCATAATCCTTAATACCGTTGTGACATTTTCAAAGTCAATGCAACCTATTCTCATACGTTTAGTCCCGGGTTCATTGTGAAGAATCTACCCCCTCAACAGCAATATGTCTTTTATAAGAGAGATGTCCAGAGGTAGAGGTAGCCCTCAAGATGGGGTTTGACCCCACCCCCTATGGGGTTTGACCCCCCCCCCCTCGTATGTTTGGTAAGGAGTAATGTACAGGTTTGTGCAAATGATTTCTTCTGCTGGAAAATGTGCCCGAAGGGCCGTATCAAACTAAAAAAACGGTCACATTCCAGGCCTGGTTTGTGTGGGGAGATCTGATCCCATAGTTTGTTACAATTTCCCGAACTGTCCTGGGGCTATAGTGGGATCTGGCACAGCCATAATGCCTTCTATGGTTTACTGACATGCTGACACTGGCTCACTAGGTTCACACCTGATGAAGCTGGAGCTGGAGAGAGGCCGGTGATCCTGCCCATGAATCTCGGACGGTCTCGGCACCTTCAGAGCAGGAGAGGAATATCTGACTTGGAGCCAGATCCAACTGGTTCTTGAACTCCAGGTCACCGAATCCTGACACAGCAACTTCTCACTGCCTGAGGCAATGATCCACAAAATGTTCCATCAGCTACTTTATTTTTTACAAACAAAACACAACTTTCCGAGACAAGCTCCAATCACCCTGTATCTGACCCGGATAAGCCATTTGATAAAGTGAGTAAAACTGCTCAGTGTCTCCAAATTCAGGTAACACCATTCAAAACCGTTAGCTAACTGGATTGTCCAGGCTATACACTGTCTACTGGGTCACCCAGGTAGAATGAGGAAAATATCTCCTCTCTGATGACCATCGGAGTCGTCGCATGGGAACTTATTGCTCTCTAACGGCATATGGTATGTGTGTGTGCTTGAGTGTGTGTGTGTGTGTGTCTGTGCGAGTGTGTGTGTGTGTGTGTGTGTGTGTCTGTGCGAGTGTGTGTGTGTGTGTCTGTGCGAGTGTGTGTGTGTGTGTCTATGCGAGTGTGTGTGTGTGTGTGTGTCTGTGCGAGTGTGTGTGTGTGTCTGTGCGAGTGTGTGTGTGTGTGTGTGTGTGTGTCTGTGTGTGTGTGTGTGTGTGTGTGTGTCTATGCGAGTGTGTGTGTACATGCATCCATATCTGAATGTTTTTTCTGTCTGTCATTGCCTTTCACTCCATTTTATTCTCTCTTTCCATCAGTCTCTACCTCCAATTCCGGTCCCCTCTCTGTATTTATTACCATCTTTCTATTTCTCACCACTTTTTCCTCTCTATCTGGATCAATTTCATTGATGTCTCTCTTCTCTACTCCCGGATCTCCATCTCTCCATTTCTACCACCCCTCTCATTTGGTCGGCAATTGTCTGTCTCTCCTTGCACTATTCACCTTTTCATCTCCATGTATGTCTCTCTCTCTCTATCTATCTCACCAGGCCTTCATATTGGTACCTTCAGCCTCTCTATTTCTTCTAATCTCTCCATCAGCCTCTCTCCCAATCCATCTCCTCCTCTTTATCTACCTCTTGGTCTCTCTTTCTCTATCCCTATAACTCATTTTCCTGCCTCTTTATCCATCTCATTTCCTCATATATAGCTACATGTATTTTTATTTACTATCACAGGATCCCTAGTGCAGAAGGAGACTATTCGGCCCAATAAGTCTGCACGACCCTCTAAAAGAGTACCCTAACCAGGCTCCTGCCCTATCGCTGCAACCCCACATAACCCACACAACCCTTGACACCAAGGGACAATTTTGCATGGTCAATCCACCTAATCTGCACATTTTTGGACTGTGGGAGGAAACCGGAGCACCCGGAGGAAACCCACGCACACACGGGGAGAACGTGCAGGTTCCGCGCAGTCACCTGAGGCCAGAATTGAACCCAGGACCTTGGCGCTGTGAGGCAACAGTGCTAACCACTGTGCCACCGTGCAACAAATATACCAGGCAGTTTGTGCACAGCAAGATCCCACAATGTGATTAAATACTGTCCAAGACACTGGGGAAGAATTTTTCAATTATGCTCTTCTTCAAAATAATGCCGTAGAATCTTTCACATCCCCATGAGAGGGCAAATGGTGCCTTTGTTTCAAATACAAGTTATTGTTATTATCTCATCCAAAAGAATCATCTGCAACAGTGTGGAACTCCAGGACTGCAGTCTGTCAGGGTGGTGCTCCCTCAGTTTTGAGCCTCCAACAGTGCAGCCATCCCTCAGTACTGTCCCTCCACACAGCTACATTCCCTCAGGAGAGCCCCTCCACAACACTACATTCCCTCAAGACAGCAGCACCAACATTGCAGCCCTCCCTTAGTACTGTGCCTCCATCGTGCTGCATTCCCTCAGGAGCAAGGTTCCAACATTGCAGCCCTCCCTCAGTACTGTGCCTCCAGAGTGCTGCATTCCCACAGGAGAGAGGTTCCAACATTGCAGCCCTCCCTCAGTACTGTGCCTCCAGAGTGCTGCATTCCATCAGGAGAGAGGTTCCAACATTGCAGCCCTCCCTCAGTACTGTGCCTCCAGAGTGCTGCATTCCCACAGGAGAGAGGTTCCAACATTGCAGCCCTCCCTCAGTACTGTGCCTCCATAGTGCTGCATTCCCTCAGGAGAGAGGTTCCAACATTGCAGCCCTCCCTCAGTACTGTGCCTCCATCGTGCTGCATTCCCTCAGGAGCGAGGTTCCAACATTGCAGCCCTCCCTCAGTACTGTGCCTCCATAGTGCTGCATTCCATCAGGAGAGAGGTTCCAACATTGCAGCCCTCCCTCAGTACTGTGCCTCCATAGTGCTGCATTCCCTCAGGAGAGAGGTTCCAACATTGCAGCCCTCCCTCAGTACTGTGCCTCCATCGTGCTGCATTCCCTCAGGAGCGAGGTTCCAACATTGCAGCCCTCCCTCAGTACTGTGCCTCCAGAGTGCTGCATTCCCTCAGGAGCGAGGTTCCAACATTGCAGCCCTCTCTCAGTACTGTGCCTCCAGAGTGCTGCATTCCCTCAGGAGAGAGGTTCCAACATTGCAGCCCTCCCTCAGTACTGTCCCATCAGTAATGGTGCTGGGAATGCCAGCCTGGGTTATGTGTAAGTCTCTGGAGTGGAACTTGAACCCACAACCTTCTGACTCAGCGATGAATGCACTGTCCACGGAGTCATGATTGACACCTCGATAAATAGGTAATGATATGAAGAGATAAGAAAGGAGATAGTCCCACATGAGCTTATTGTGAAGCCTGCTGTAAACTATGATCTAATCATATATGTCGCCTGAAGCTGGGCAGTACTGATAAAGGTTTTACTCAGTCGTGGGTCAGTAGCACACAAGAGCACAGTGTAACTCGATTACACAACTGATGCACTGCATGTGGACATGCCAATGCAAGTGTCTCACACCACTTTAACTCCACTTTGGCTGCTGTACAACTCCAATCAGCATGCAACAAATGTCAGAAACATCACTTTTTCAAACTTCTCAAAGGAACTGTGCGTTCACCATCTCCCCACTGATGTTAGACAATTTAATCTGATATTTCAACATCACGGTAAACTGTTCTGCCCAGACAGCAATGGCGAGCCGAGGCAATTTTGTTAAAATCATATGCAGATAGAAACAGACAAATGGACAGGAATAGAGAGAGAGAAAGAGATATGGAAAGAGACATAACAACTAGAGAAAGATAGAGAGAGCTATAGGCATGAAACAAATTAGGAGAAATGGGAGAAAGAGAAGGTTACCTAAAAATAAGAGCAAAAAAAAAAAAAGGAAAAGATGCAGAAAGACAGAAATGAGGTAGAGAGAAAGAATAGAGGAGAGAGAGAAAGGAGGAGAGAGAGTGGAGGAGAGAGAATGGGAGAGAGTGAGAGAAATAGGAGAGAGAGAGAATGGAGGAGAAAGAGATTCAGAACAAAAAAAGAAAAGGTGCAGAGAGAAACAAAGAAGAGGCAGGAGCTTTGTTCTTGTCCGAACCTTCAAGAGAGATGGAGAAAGGGGCGGCACGCTGGCACAGTGGTTAGCACTGATGTCTCACGGCACCGGGGACCCGGGTTCCATACTGGCCCCGAGTCACTGACCGTGCGGAGTCCACACATTGTCCCCGAGTCTGCGTGGGACTCACCCCCACAACCCAAAGATGTGCAGAGTAGGTGGATTGGTCCCTCTAAATTGCCCCTTAATTGGAAAAAGATTTTAAAAGAACAAAGAGGGAAATGGAGAAAGCACGAGTGGGAAAATATAGAGTGCAAAAATCTATTATCCATTCACCAAAAGTGGGAAACGCAGGTTCGCTATAGTGAAACTTGTAATGCACAAGGAGCTCTAAAACTGAACCTCAGGGGCAATCTTTAACAGAATGCACACACACAGTGCAATCAGATAATCTCAATCCAATGGATCAATGCTACATTTACTGTGCATAGTTTTCTAGGAGAGATCCTACCTGCTGGAACTTCGGAGAGTTTGGAACCTCGAGGATAGCAATAGTTCTGCTTCGCTCCTTCATGTTTTCATTATCTTCAGAGACCGGCATTGCTGAGAGAGCTGAAGCAGCAGCTCAAGGCTACCACTAACATGGAGGAGAACGAGCGAGAACTTTAACCTTCACACACCCACCCTCCCTCTTGCACTTTCAGCTCTTTATTGGGCGAGTAGAAACGGCAGTGAGGTTTAAGCTTGTTCCCAGCAGTTTGAACACTAACCTCTGGAAGCAACATTGTTAATGTTTACATCAGAGGCTTTAAAAAAAAAAGAGCCGAGATTAAGCACGTCCCTGGTTTGCAACGGGTCAAAGATTGTGCTGAGTGGATGAGGTTAGAAATAAAGAACTATGCAAGAAACTCAGCATCGCCTTCCTTTCCCTACAAGAAGTCAAAAGTCATCCAGATCCAATATCTTGCTCCTTATGTGGTGACACACCTTGCATCTATCTCACAATCCTAGACAAGGTACAAGAGTGATTTTCCATCTGATTGCAGGATTACTTCCAGCATCCAACTTTCCTGTGTTGCAATATTTTTTTTTTTTAAATCGCCTCTGAAACTGCACCATGAGTCAGTAATCTGGAACTGTGCCCAGTTTGGGTCCTTGCTGACTCCAGGTTCTTCAGTATCCACCATGGAGAGGGCGACACGTTAGCACTGGGCTCAAGGAGCTTGTGAATCACACACCCCTGCAGGTGAATAAGATCAGGCATTCTGAGAGGGTGGGTCTCCCAGGTTTCTTTTGGGATTAAAAAACTAGTTGATCGGTCATTTTGTTTACTACCACATGGGTGAGATGTGGAACGCTGGCTTCAATGTAGAAACATTCATCCAGTGAATGTAAGGAGTCTCAGCTGTTATTCATCTCTGATGGACAAACAAACGCAGGGCTGAGTGCATGTTGTAATATTACAGCTATTTGTTCGTCCTCTCCAATTTCCATTTGCTCACCATGCAGCTGTGAATTGAATTTATTGGTTTGGGCTCAGTGACCAGGAGGGGAAGTGGAATCAATAGTAAAGTTACAGAGATAATATTGGGTCCAAAGGTGGCAGCTTCAGTCTTCCCAATGTCCAACTGTAGGAGATTGACGTTCTTCCAAGGATGAACGTTGGCCAATCAGATTGACAACGTGGAGGTCCTGGATTGGTCGATTCAGGTGTTGCAGAGCTGGGTAACATTGGCACATATGTGAATGTAGCAGCAGTGGTCAAGGGCGTGGCTTTCCATATCAAGCTGGGCTGTAGCACCGACCTTCCAAATTGAATATCATTGAAAGAATGATGGTGAGCCCACAAGCAAGGCAATCTTTCCACCTCACCATTGGATCAAACGTCAATAAATAAACTGAGAAAAATTCACTTTGGCAGCAATGAGAGTTTCAGACAAATGTAACAAGTGTTGGCTGGCACAGGCTGGTAACTGCAACACTGAGAATCAGTCTTATACTGACCGACGGAACAAACCTCGGCTGTGCTGTTAACAACAGCAATGGATGATCGCTCGCATTCTCTGGGGCAATTTCCCAGATTTAATACTGAATCTGCAAACACAGACAACACGGCAGGTCTGTGGCCCAGTTAAACAGAAAGGCACACGGGTGGCAAATTCTCAAAATCTGTGTGTGCAAACCTCCATCCTGGGAGCAGTAAAGTAAAGTTACCCTTGCATTCTTCCATCTGCAGTTACTCTCAAGCCACTCCCACACAGGGCTATCTATAACAGTTGTGGCTGTACGGGGAGGGTCTGAGGGCTTCCACCCAGTGGGGAATGGGGTGTTACTGCCCTAAAAATGGTGGGCACATGATTTACCATTCCCTGTTGGCAGTGTGGCTGGCATCATACTGTCAAAATATTTCCCTCTGCTCAACCAGATGCCCATGTGCAGTTGGCAGAAGTCGCTTTTTAATCTGAAAATCAGGGTCCTCTGACTTCCAAAGGACTCCCACACGACACTTTTGGACTGACCTGTTACTATGTGCCAGGTATAATCAGCACAATAAGTGTCATGTGAGAGTACCTTTAAGAAATGAGTGTTTATAAATGGGTGTGTATATAAGTATCTGTAGTGAGAGTACCTTTAAGAAATGGGTGTTTATAAATGGGTGTGTATATAAGTATCAGTAGTGAGAGTACCTTTAAGAAATGGGAGTTTATAAATGGGTGTGTATATAAGTACCTGTAGTGAGAGTACCTTTAAGAAATGGGTGTTTATAAATGGGTGTGTATATAAGTATCTGTAGTGAGAGTACCTTTAAGAAATGGGTGTTTATTACTGCAGTGATGTCAGAGAGTGGGTGGAGCTGGGCTGTCTGGCAGGTAATGTTAACTGCAATGTTTTTGCCAAATCTAACATTCTGCTTTTAGTCTCTGTCCGTAAGGTACTGCGTGTGACCGGCTCCACCCCCAAAAATTTCAGAGCCTCTGAAAGAGCCATTGTCCACAACACACTCCCGATTAAATTAAAATACCACACCTGAAAAGCAACCACAATATGCTCACCCCTCACTATCTTAAGTTCACTAAGCCAATCCAATAGATAGCCTTTTATCCCCCTCGAGCCCCCAATTTGTTATGGGCCAGGGTTTAGAGAACCCCAAAGTGTATCATGGAGTTCACCTGACCCACAACTTTTAATAGATTGTGGTATGGAGAGCACTCGGCCCACTCTACAGGTGTGGTACAGCAGAAATGGAAAAGTGTTTTTTAAAACAAAACAATGTTTATTCTATGAACTCAAGTTAACCCTTTTAAAACATACAGTGGACATCTTAGCAACCATCAATTCAAATACAACCCCAAAAAAATACAACACTAAGTAATCCTTTAAGCTTTCCTTTTAACATCCATAAGGCTTAAAACACCTTTTACCAGAAGCACATCAGGTTAAAATCACTACTGTTATTAGTTTTAAATCACCAGGATCGATTTACAGTCTTTAGATTATAGAGAGAGACTCTCACAGACCTTTTGGCTGTGACTGCAGCTATCCAGCTCTGAAAACGAAACTAAAACACACCCTGCAGCAAACAGCCTAAAACGAAAGTAAAAAGCTGACAGACAGCTAAGCTCCACCCACTCTTGACACCACTGCAATAATAAACACCCATTTCTTGAAGGTACTCTCACTACAGATACTTATATACACACCCATTTATAAACACCCATTTCTTAAAGATACTCTCACATGACAACAGCCAGTGGTTTAGCTCACTTGGCTAGATAGCTGGTTCGTGATGCAGAGCGAGACCAGCAGCACGGGTTCAATTCCCATACCCGCTGAGGTTATTCATGAAGGCACTGCCTACTCACCCTTGCTCCTTGCCTGGGGTGTGGTGATCCTCAGGTTAAATCACCACCAGTCAGCTCTCCCCCTCAAAGGGGAAAACAGTTTATGGTCTTCTCGGACTATGGTGACTTTACCTAATAACAGCCAGCCACGCAGATGATCACAGAATTGTTACGGTGCAGAAGGAGGCCATTCGGCACATCATGTCTGCGCCAGCTCTCCAAAAGAGCATTATGACTTTGTGCCGTTCCCCTGCCTTTTCCCCGTACCCCTGCTCATTGTTTCTATTCAAATAATAATTCAATACTCTCTTGAACGCCTCGATGGAACCTGCCTCCACCACACTTCCAGGCCGTGCATTCCAGACCCAAACCACTTGCTGTGTGAAAAGGTTTTTCTCACATCACATTTGTTTCTTTTGCCAATCACGTTACTATGTGCCCTCTCGCTCTTGATCAGTTTACCAGTGTGAGCAGTTTCACCCTATCAACTCTGTCCAGCCCCTTCATGATTTTGAACATCTCTATCAGATCTCCTCTTTAGCCTTCTTCTCTCCAAGGAGAACAGTCCCAACCTCTCCAATCTATCCTCATAACTGAAGTTTCTCATCTCTGGAACCATTTTTGTAAACCTCTTCTGCACCCTCTCCAATGTGTTCACCTCCTTCCATAGTGTGGCGCCCAGAATTGTACACAATATTCCAGCTGAGGACTAACTAGTGTCTTGTATAAGTTCAGCATCACCTCCTTGCTCTTGTACTCTATGCCACTATTAATAAAGCCCAGAATGCTACATGCTTTTGTAATTAAATTTGGATGTACCCAATTCATTTTTTCCAATTAAGGGGCAAATTAGCGTGGCCAAACCACCTAGCTTGCACATTTTTGGGATATGGGGGCAAAACCCACGCAAACATGGGGAGAATGTGCAAACTCCACACGGACAGTGACCCAGAGCCGGGATCGAACCTGGGACCTCGGCACCGTGAGGCCGCAGTGCTAACCCACTGCGCCACAGTGCTGCCCTGCTACATGCTTTATTAACTGCTCTCTCCACCTGACCTGCCACATTTAATGATTACGCACATATACACACAGGTGCTCCTGCTCCTGCTCCCCCTTAAGAATTTTAGCCCTTATTTTATATTGTCTCTCCATGTTCTTCTTGCCAAAATGCATCACCTCACACATCTCCGCATTGAACTTCATCTGCCACCTATCTGCCCAGTCCACCGACTTGTCTATGTCCTGGTGAAGTTGTAAGCTGTCCTCCTCCCAGTTTTCAATGCTTCCAAGTTTCCGATCATCTGCAAACTTTGAAATTGTCCCCTGCACACCAGGATCTAGATCATTAATATATATCAGGAAAAACAAGGATCAAAATGGCTACCCTTGGGGGTACAAACCGTACTACAAACCGTCCGCCAGCCCAAAAGGTATCCACTGACCATTACTCTTTGCTTCCGATTATTCAGCCAATTTTGTATCCAGGTTGCTACTGTCCTTTTTACTCCATGAACCAAATGTGATGCGAGTAAAAACTGTTTCACACAGCGCGTGGTTTGGGTCTGGAATCCACTGCCTGGAAGTGTGGTAGAGACAGGGTCAATCGAGGCATTCAAGAGGGCATTAAATGATTATTTGAATAGGAAACAATGTGAAGGGGTAGAGGGAAAAGGCAGCAGAATGGCACTATGTCATGATGCTCGTTTGGAGAGCTGGTGCAGAAACGGTGGGCCAAATGGTCTCATTTTGCACCGTAACAATCCTGTGATGCTATAACGTTTCTCACAAGTTGTGTGGCACTGTATCAAATGCCTTCTGAAAGTCCATGTGCACCACATCAACAGCATTACCCTCTCTGTTACTTCTAAAAAACTCCAGCAAATTACTTAAATATGATTTTCCCTTCCGAAATCCCTGCAGGCTCTTCCTAATCAACCTACATTTTCCATGTGACTATTAATTCTATCCTGAATAATTGTTTCTAGAACTTCCCCACCATGGAAGTTAAACTGACTGCTTTGTAATTGCTCAGCTTATCCTTACAACCTTCTTTGAACAAGGATGCAATATTTGCAGGTCTCCAACTCTCTGGCACCTCTCCTGTGGGGGTTGTGAGGATCAGCCTGGCTCAAGTCTCCCCACACTCCACTGTCCGTGCGGAGTTTGCACAATCTCCCCATGTCTGTGTGGGTTTCACCCCACAACCCAAAGATATGCAGGTTAGGTGGATTGGCCATATCTTTTTATTAAAACAGTAAAAAAAAATATACAAGGCCAAACAGTACAAACACTAATTTTGTGTTGGAGAAACAGGGTACCCTCTTCTCAGTACCAACATATGGGGAGAGGGGGGGGGGGTACTCTGATTACTAAAACAGTTCACAACACGTTTCTACAAAAAACAAATGGTACAAGCACTAAACTTTGCGCTGGAGAGACCAGATACCCTCACCTCTGTACCAACAGTAGGGAAAGGAAGGTGTGGTGGGGAGAGGGGGGAAAGGAGGGTGGTGGGGAGGGAGTCAAGAGAGTTGGTGAAGGTGGGGGGGGGGGGCAAATAGGGCACTGCCTGAACTATCTACGGAGGCAGAAATTCTGATGTGCTAAATTGCCCCTTAATTGGAAAAAAAAATAATTGGGTCCTCTGAATTTATTTTTTAAAAACTCTCCCCACACTCTGTCACCGATCCAGGGCCTATCTTCCTCAGAGTTACAGCCCTGCCTGACACTGCTGCATCCTGGAACTGATGGTGATGCCCCAGGATGCCTCATTCCCCAGCCACAGCCCGCACGCTGCATTCTATCGACACTCAGACTAGATCGAAGACCAAGGTTCTTGCCAGGACCATTGGGCACCTGGTCAGCTCGAACTCTCTCACCAAAATCACACCAGGAAAATTAGTGCCCCTCTTTCCAAAACACCAGAGATCAAGCAATAAAACTTTGCACCTACTGCATCTGTCACACTTCAAGATGTGTGTGACTGGCTCCTGATTGCCTCAATCATCATATCTTGAAGCTGTAACCAGTTACAACCAGAGAGAGAATCAACCAATAAATAAGTAATATTCCAAAACCGAAAAACACCAATGAGAGATAAGGATCTCCCAGATCTTTGGAGATGCCCATTCACCAATCCTATGCTCATCAGAGACATGATCATCTTCACTGGTTGGGCAATAAAACAGTGAAACGGATCAATCGCCTGCTTTGGAACCCATTCAAACCCTAATTTCTCGTGAAATCAATGAATTGAGCAGCGGAGATTGTGATTGATGATCCGTATGTTGTTAAAACAGCATCCATTAATGACAGGGAGCCTGGGGGCGTGATTTAGCTAAAGATATTCCTCATCAGCATTCCTGCTTCGGAAATACACCTCTTGGTCATTTCAGCAGCTGACACAGAGGATGATGTTTCAGCAAGTTGTTCCCAAGAGTTGTTCCCAATCCCATATCAAAGGATCTGTTAACATTCCAAGAACTTACAGTATTCGCTGTCTGTAGAGCAGAGTCAGTGTAGCAGGGGACATCATCATTGTAGCTGGATTCGAGGCTAATTATATCATCAATTACATCGTCCATCTGGAAACAGAGAGGACAGTTAACGAGAGAGTAAATGCAAATGCAGCGTATCCTGTCCCCACCAATAACACACAAAGCAAACCCAAACAGCATGAACTGCGGTGTTTTTCAGAGAGGATTCTGACGTAGAGGCTTCAGTCATAACCCCACAGATGGTAGCTTCGCACCATTAGCTCCTCAGCTAATCTCAGTAACTGAGAGGATGCTCGGGATGGGCAGCTCCTCCAAACGTTTGAACCTGGGTTCCTCATACTGAGCAGGATTACGATTCATGGCAGCATTTATACAGAGAGCAGTTAAGAGTCAACCACATTGCTGTGGGCCTGGAGTCACATGTAGGCCAGGCCAGGTGAGGATGGCAGATTTCCTTCCCGAAAGGACATTAGTGAGCCAGGTGGGTTTTTACGACAATTAGCAAGGGTTTCACTATCATCGTTAAACGTTTAATTCCAGATTTCTATTGAATTCAAATTACGCCATCGTCATAAGGCGAGGGGTCCCCATGGCATCACCCAGGGTCTCTGGATTACTCATTCAGTGACAAGCCACTGTGTGCTACACTGTGAGTGCAGTTTATGATGGGGAGGAGTGCATGGACTGTGGGAAGAGTGGTCACAATCCCTTTTCTCACTTGATTTCTTCTTCCTTGAAAACCCATCAGACGCGGCGTGGCCCATACCTCTTGTTCAGGATTCGAACCAATGTTGAGCATGGCCATGGGGCTGTTTGGTGCACTGTTTCCAGTAGAGCTGGAGATCACATGATCATTCCTGATGCCAGGCGAGACAGCGGACGGTTGCACAGAGTGGGAGTGTCCCATCGACAGGGGATGTCCGGCAAACTTGTTGCCTAATGTGGTGGACAGATATTGCTTCACCTGCTGCCTCTGCGATTGCTGGATGTGGTATTTGGTGGGATTCTCCAGGTGAGTCTCGACCTGTGAGCAAAGGGAAAAGTATTTCTGTCAGTACGTTTCAATCTCAGTAACTGAGAGGGTGCAAGGGCGGCACGGTGGTGCAGTGGTTAGCACTGCTGCCTCATGGTGCCGAGGTCCCAGGTTCGATCCCGGCCCCGAGTCACTATCCGTGCGGAGTTTGCACATTCACCCATGTCTGCGTGGGTCTCACCCCCACAACCCAAAAAGAGCAGGATAGGTGGCCATGCTAAATTGCACCTTAATTGGGGGAAAAAAAGAATAGGGTACTCTAAATCTATTTTTAAAAATGGAGAGGATGCTCTGAATAGACGGACTGTCCGTTACCAGCTGTTTCAATCATACCCTTAGAAAGATCCAAGTGCTGAGAGTGGTGAATATCTGGGATCGAACTCCAGCACTACAGCAGAGGAGGAATTCCTCCCCACCGCACGCAATCCTCTCGTCCCCGTGCTCCCAGCGCTCCACCCCCCCCCCCAACCCTCCTTACTTAAAGACATGGATTTTAAATAATTTCAGATTCTGGGACATGATTCGAGTTGCACCAGGGATTTTCTTAGGGTGAACCAGCCGAGGGGTTCCTCACTATTCTCGATTCCTCCACACCATTCACCAGCTCAGGTGACTCTCGGCCAACGAGGTGGGCACAAAGGGGAAATGTAAGCAATGTTCCCTGGCAGGCCTGCAATGGGGAGAATGGAATTACTAATAAAAAATGCATTTGGTGCAATATGTCAACTTTAACAAACCGACCTCCGGTGGCAGCTATGAAGGAGTAAGTCGCACATTTGGTGGCTCCCGACCTGGTCGGACTTTTGGACCTTTTCCCCCAATTTTTTAACGGACTTGAATTGTAGAACGGACGTTAGTGGCAATTCTCCACTGAATTCCCACTTCGGTGCATGGGGAAAAGGACTAGAAGTATTCGTAAGATCAGAAACAAAAAGATAGAGAAGACATGGGCTGTAGTTGCAACAGAAGACAGCATGGCGGAGGGGCGAACCTCTGGCTTGTCGACCCAGCAGTCAATGGAGCAGCTGATGCAAGTCATCCAGGAGGGCTTTGCTACATGGAAACGGGACTGCTTGGACCCGATAAAAGCATCGATTGAGCAGTTGGAGCTCAGATTGGATGCCCAGGATCGGGCGATCCAGAAGGTGGAGAAGGCGCTGGCTGAGCAGGAGGCGCATCAGACTGCGGTGAAGCTGGAGATGGGGATGCTGAGGGACCAGCAGAAGAAGCTTCTGGAGAAGGTGGAGGACCTAGAGAATAGGTCCCGGCGGCAGAACCTAAGAATTGTCAGGCTCCTGGGGGATAGGGCATTCTCCCGGCCCTTGGAGGTAAATAGAGCTCACAGGCCACCTTCGAAGAAGCCGCGAATGGGAGACCCCCCAGAGGGCAATGGTGGTGAGATTCCACAGGTTCTCGAATAAGGAGCGTATTCTGCAGTGGGCCAAGCAGACACGGAGCTGTAAGTGGGACAATAGCATCCTGCGGGTTTACCAAGACCTGAGTGTGGAGGTGGCCAGGAGGAGGGCAGGCTTCAATCAGAACAGGGCGATCCTTTTCAAGAAAAAGGTGAAGTTTGGACTGTTATACCCAGCCCGTCTCTGGGTCACGCATGAGGATCAGCACTTCTACTTTGGGTCGCCTGAGGACGCGTTGAACTTTGCAAGAAAGAAAGGGCTGGCAAAGGACTGAGAACTTTTGAACTTGGCTGCAACATTCATGTTTTTGTTTTCTCGGTTTTGTTTCTCTGTTTTTGTAAAAAGTTTCTTGTTTTATAGAAGATGTTTGAGGTGCCGTTTGTATTGAGTTGGAACCAGCAGTAGAGCTGAGTGAGTTTAGGTTTTCATTTGCACTGTTGGGGGATAGAGATGTGCTTGTTTTGATCTTGGTGTTTTTCTGTTGGGCAATTGTGTGGGGATTGTTTGATGTTGGAGTTTGTTTGTATGGGCGGGGGGGAACAATAGGTGTGAGACTATCTGGCGCCGGGGATGGGGGCCACCAAGCTAGCTGGGTGAGCTAGCTCTCAGAAGCGCAGTGGGGGGTGTGCATATGCTTGGTTTAGGAAAGGGATTGGGTTACAGGGTGTTGTTGCTGGGGTGGGAGGAGGGGGGATGAATGTTATGCTGACGAGGGAGCGACTTGGACTGAGGGACAGAAAGGAGGTCGAGGGTGGGGGCTGCCCGGGGATGGACCGGTGAAGGTGCGGAACACGGGCTGGAGGCAGGTCTAAAAAAGGGACAGCTGATCGGCGGAGTGGGGGGCAATGAGTCCCCCAACTAGGCTGATCACCTGGAATGTTCAAGGATTAAATGGCCGGTCAAAAGAGCACGTGTGTTCACACATCTTAGGGGATTGAAGGCGGGCGTGGTAATGTTGCAGGAGACACATCTTAAGGTAACGGACCAGGTTAGACTGAGGAAAGGCTGGATCAGCCAGGTGTTTCACTCGGGACTGGATTCAAAGACTAGAGGGGTCGAGATCCTGATCAATAAGCGATTGGTGTTTGAGGCGGGTGGAATAGTCTCGGATGTGGGAGGTCGGTACATTATGGCCAGTGGGAAACTGGAGGGGGTGCAGGTGGTATTAGTGAATGTGTATGCGCCAAATTGGGATGATGTGGAGTTTATAAAGAGGATGCTGGGGAAGATACTGGACCTGGACTCGCACAGGTTGGTCATCGGAGGGGACCTCAACACAGTTATTGACCCTGGCTTGGACCGGTCAAGCTCGAAAATGGGCAGGATGCCAGCAATGGCAAAGGAACTAAGAGGGTTCATGGAACTGATGGGGGGGTGGGTCCATGGAGGTTTGTGCAGCCGAGGGTGAAGGAGTTCTCCTTCTACTCACACGTGCATAAAGTGTACTCTCAGATTGATATCTTTATTTTGAGCAGGGCCTTTCTGGCTGGGGTAGTAGACACGGGATACTCGGCGATCACAATCTCAGACCATGCACTGGGTTGACCTGCAGGTGAGCAGAGACTGGAGGTTGGATGAGGGACTTTTAGCTGATGAAGGGGTGTGCGAGCGGCTGAGGTAATGTATTCAGAGCTACCTGCAGGTTAATGACACGGGGGAAACTTCAGCAGCGGTGGTTTGGGAAGCACTGAAGGCGGAGGTCAGAGGGGAGCTGATCTCGATCCGGGCTCATAGGGAGAAGGGAGACAGGGCAGAGACGGACCGACTAGCAAAGGAGATACTACAGATCGATAGGAGGTATGCAGAGACCCCAGAGGCAGGGCTTCTGAGGAAACGGTGGAGATTGCAGGCGGGGTTTAGCTTGCTGACCACAGGGAGGGCGGTGGAGCAGCTGAGAAAGGCGAGGGGGGCGATTTATGAACATGGAGAGAAGGCCAGCAGAATGCTTGCACAGCAGCTTAGGAAGAGGGAGGCAGCTAGGGAGATAGGGAAAGTAAAGGACGGTGAGGGGAACCTGGTTGGTGATTCGGTAGGGGTGAATAAGGCGTTCAGGGATTTCTACGGCAGGCTGTGCACGTCAGAACCCCCTGCGGGGCCAGAGGGGATGAGGTGCTTCTTGGAGGGGCTAAATTTCCCAACGGTGACGGGGAGCGGGTAGAAGGGCTGGGGGCCCCAGTTGGGCCAGAAGAGATAGTGGAGGGCTTGAAGGCCATGCAGGCAGGTAAGGCCTCGGGTCCGGATGGGTACCCCGTGGAGTTTTACAAAATGTTCTCGGGGATACTGGGGCCAGTGTTGTTGAGGATGTTCAATGAGGCAAGGGAAAGAGGGGTGCTGCCCCTGTGACGATGTCACAGGCAATGATTTTGCTGATTCTTAAGCGCGACAAGAACCCGGAGCTGTGTGGGTCCTACAGGCCGATCTCCCTGTTGAATGTAGATGCCAAGTTGCTGGCCAAAATCTTGTCGTCAAGGATTGAGGATTGTGTTCCGGACGTTACTGGGGAGGACCAGACGGGGTTTGTTAAGGGTAGGCAGTTGGTGGCCAATGTAAGAAGACTGTTAAATGTGATCATGATGCCCCCGGAAGGTAGGGAGGCGGAGGTAGTGATCGCAATGGATGCAGAAAAGGCTTTTGATCAAGTAGAATGGGATTATCTGTGTGAGGTACTGGGATGGTTCGGATTTGGGCGGGGCTTTATTGACTGGGTCAGGTTATTGTATCAGGCTCCTGTGGCAAGGGTACGGATGAACAGGACAACTTCAGACTGTTTTAGACTGCACTGGGGGACAAGACAGGGATGCCCCCTCTCCCCACTGTTGTTTGCGCTGGCTATAGAGCCATTGGCAATAGCTCAGAGAGCTTCAAGGGGCTGGAGGGGACTGGTCCGGGAGGTGGAGGGGGGAGGAGCGCAGGGTTTCGCTCTATGCGGATGATCTGCTTCTGTACGTTTCGGACCCAGTAGAGGGGATGGAAGAAATCATGAAGATTTTAGGGGAATTCGGCCGGTTTTCGGGGTATAAGCGAAATATGGAAAAAAGTGAGATGTTTGTGGTTCAGGCCAGGAGACAGGAGGGGCGACTGGGGGAGCTGCCGTTTAGGTCAGTAGGGGGGAGTTTTAGGTACCTGGGAATCCAAGTGGCGCGGGAATGGGACCGGCTGCATAAATTGAATCTGGCCCGGCAAACGGATTGGACTGGAAATTAAGGACTATTTTCGGAGATGGGACGCGCTCCCATTGTCTCTGGCCGGGAGGGTGCAAACGGTGAAAATGATGGTCCTCCCGAGATTCCTATTTGTATTTCAATGTCTCCCCATTTTTATTCCGCGGTCCTTTTTTAAAACGGGTCAACAGGGTGATCACGGGCTTCGTATGGGCGGGCAAGACCCTGCGGGTAAGGAAGATAATGCTTGAGCGGAGTCGGGGAGAGGGCGGGCTGGCGCTGCCAAATTTTATCAACTATTACTGGGCGGTGAATATAGCCATGATCAGGAAGTGGGTGGTGGGGGAGGGGGCGGCGTGGGTGCGTATGGAGGCGGCTTCTTGTAAGGGCACTAGTCTGGGGGCGTTGGTAACTGCGCCTCTGCCTTTCCCGCCGGCACAGTACTCCACCAGGTCCTTGGTGGTGGCGGCCTGAGAGTTTGGGGCCAGTGGAGGCGGCATGTGGGAGCAGTGGGAGCATCGGTCTGGGACCCAATTTGTGATAATCACCGATTTGCCCCGGGGAGTATGGATGGGAGGTTCCGGTTATGGCGGAGAGCAGGGATTGAGAGGATATGTTCATAGAGGGGAGCTTTCCGAGTGTGTGGGTGTTGGCGGAAAAGTTTGGGCTGGCGAGGGGAAACAAATTGAGGTATCTGCAGGTATGAGATTTCCTTTGTAAACAGGTGTCAACCTTCCCACTCCTACCGCTGAGGGAGATTCGGGATAGGGCAATTTCCAGAGAGTGGATAGTGGGGGGGGGGGGGGGGGGAGCATCTCGGACATCTATAAGGAGCTATGAGGTCGGAGGAGACGCAGACTGAGGAGCTGAAGTGCAAGTGGGAGGAGGAGAGATAGAGGATGGTCTATGGGCAGACGCATTGAGTAGAGTCAACGCTTCCGCAACATGTGCCAGGCTCAGCCTGATACGGTTTAAGGTTGTTCACCGGGCTCAAATGACAGTGGCTCGGATCAGCAGATTCTTTGGGGTGGAGGACAGGTGCGCAAAATGTGCGGGAGGACCGGCGAACCTTGTTCACATGTTCTGAGAGTGCAGCACTCCCACAGTACAGACACTCCGACAGTGCAGCACTCCCTCAGTACGGACCCTCTGACAGTGCGGCACTCCCACAGTACTGACCCTCTGACAGTGCAGCACTCCCACAGTACAGACACTCCGACAGTACAGCACTCCCTCAGTACGGACCCTCTGACAGTGCGGCACTCCCACAGTACTGACCCTCTGACAGTGCAGCACTCCCTCAGTACTGACTCTCTGACAGTGTGGCACTCCCACAGTACTGACCCTCTGACAGTGCAGCACTCCCACAGTACTGTCCCTCTGACAGTGCGGCACTCCCACAGTACTGACTCTCTGACAGTGCGGCACTCCCTCAGTACTGACCCTCTGACAGTGCAGCAATCCCTCAGTACTGACCCTCTGACAGGGCAGCACTCCCTCAGTACTGACCCTCTGACAGTGCAGCGCTCCCTCAGTACTGACCCTCTGACAGTGAAGCACTCCCTCAGTACTGACCCTCTGTCAGTGCAGCACTCCCTCAGTACTGACCCTCTGACAGTGTAGCACACCATCAGTACTGACCCTCTGACAGTGCGGCACTCCCTCAGTACTGACCCTCTGACAGTGCGGCTCTCCCTCAGTACTGACCCTCTGACAGTGCAGCGCTCCCTCAGTACTGACCCTGACAGTGCAGCACTCCCTCAGTACTGACCCTCTGACAGTGCAGCGCTCCCTCAGTACTGACCCTCTGACAGTGCAGCACTCCCTCAGTGCTGACCCTCTGACAGTGCAGCGCTCCCTCAGTACTGACCCTCTGACAGTGTAGCGCTCCCTCAGTACTGACCCTCTGACAGTGCGGCTCTCCCTCAGTACTGACCCTCTGACAGTGCGGCTCTCCCTCAGTACTGACCCTCTGACAGTGCAGCGCTCCCTCAGTACTGACCCTCTGACAGTGCGGCTCTCCCTCAGTACTGACCCTCTGACAGTGCGGCTCTCCCTCAGTACTGACCCTCTGACAGTGCGGCTCTCCCTCAGTACTGACCCTCTGACAGTGCAGCGCTCCCTCAGTACTGACCCTCTGACAGTGCAGCGCTCCCTCAGTACTGCAATGGGAATGCATGTCTGGATTTGATGCACATGTCTCAAACCCACTCGCTTCTGACTGGAAGGAGTGAGTGCTGTCACTGAGCCACCACTGACAAGAAGGTAGATAATGAACGAGAAGAGGGTGAAAGGATGGGGGTGGTGGGTGGAGGAAGGAGGGAGAGAAAGCTTCTTTACTGTTGCAGAAAGAAATTGAGCAGCATGACAGAGCTGGAGACTGTGCTTTGTTAGAAAGACAAGTTACTGCACGGTAATGAATTCCAAACACAAACTTCCTTCATTGCATTTGACCAGCCCTTCCCCCAGTCATTTCTGTGGTCACAAAAGTTCTTCATTTTATCATCAAATGTCACTCTCAGATTAAGGCATTAAGTCCGGCTTTGTCCTGTTTCGGGAACTCATGCCTTTCTCTTTCCCCTCCCACATCGACCTTTAACACAGCAAGCAGCCCTCTGAGTCAGTACTTTATATAAAACAAACTGAACAGCCGGGAAAAAAACACTCCTATTCTTATTAAAACTGAATGCAGCCAGTGCCTCCAATACAAGAAATTTTGCTTCTAAACTTGGAGCCTCGGATTAAAATGCCCATTTTAAATATCACACTGATTCAGGAAGGCACGGTGCTCCTTTGATAGAGAAAATACGTTTGTGACAGTGTCGAGGTAGCTTTACTCTGTATCTAACCCTGTGCTGTACCTCTCTGCGAGTGTTTAATGAGGACAGTGTAGAGGGAGCTTTACTCGGTGTCTAACCCTGTGCTGTACCTGCTCTACGAGTGTTTAATGAGGACAGTGTAGAGGGAGCTTTACTCTGTATCTAACCCAGTGCTGTACCTGCCCTGCGAGTGTTTGATGAGGACAGTGTAGAGTGAGCTTTGCTCTGTATCTAACTCCGTGCTGTATCTGTCCTGGGAGTGTTTGATGGGGACAGTGAAGAGGGAGCTTTACTCTGTATCTAACACCGTGCTGTATCTGTCCTGGGAGTGTTTGATGGGGACAGTGTAGAGGGAGCTTTACTCTGTATCTAACCCAGTGCTGTACCTGCCCTGCGAGTGTTTGATGAGGACAGTGTAGAGTGAGCTTTACTCTGTATCTAACCCAGTGCTGTACCTGCCCTGCGAGTGTTTGATGAGGACAGTGTAGAGGGAGCTTTACTCTGTATCTAACCCCGTGCTGTACCTGCTCTACGAGTGTTTAATGAGGACAGTGTAGAGGGAGGTTTACTCTGTATCTAACCCTGTGCTGTACCTGCTCTACGAGTGTTTAATGAGGACAGTGTAGAGGGAGCTTTACTCTGTATCTAACCCCGTGCTGTACCTGTCCTGGGAGTGTTTGATGGGGACAGTGTAGAGGGAGCTTTACTTTGCATTTAACCCAATGCTGAACCTACTCTGAGAGCGTTTATTGGGGACAGTTTAGAGTGAGAACGGAGGCAAATTATAAACCCACGATGCTCAGGAAATTAGCATATGAATCAGTCTAAGAAACTGAAGATCAGGATCATTCAGTTCCCATCACCTCCTGGGCAATTTAACCCCCCCCCCCCCCCCCCACACATCCCCGGAACCCCTCACACAGAGTGGGTTAAAATCACTCACTGACAGTCCTGTTTCCCCCTATATTTTGATTATTCCTCGATCAGTGGAATACGATTTCCAGGATGATAGGAGAGACGAGAATGGACTATCGGAGCTGGGATTATAAGCGGATCTAAAGTAATGACTCTGAGTTTCTGGATTGATGCAAACACATAGTAAAGGAACAGACTAAAATCTAAAGGCTAGCGTTCCTGATACAAATCCTTGCTGTGCACTGGCCTAATCCTCGCCACTACATTTTCCACGTTATATTTCAGAGGGTCAGATCTCACTGGGCTGACTGCTGATGCTGTGACACTTGTTCAGAAACTACCTCAAACACAAGTCCCAATTTCTTTCATCCCCTTTCAGTGTTAAACATTTACAGTTAATCTCGGAACTGTCCGCCACTTGGCGAGCCTGAGATCTTTTCCAACCTTTATCCCCTCGATAACCCAGGCAGACTCCGCTGTGACCGAGGGACAGCTGATGGGCAGCACGGTGGCACAGTTTTAAAGACCCCTCCTGTTGATTCCCTTTTCTCCCCTTTCTTTATTTTTGCCGTCATTTTGACCACGGATGCTTAAACATATATCTAGACGTTGAGCAGGGAAAATGAGAAACTTGAAAGTTACAACATAGTGCACTGTGCTAGCTTTGGACAGCAAAACTCAGACTTTCAGCACCTGAGAGATTGGGTGGGATTTGCTTCGATTGTTGGCTGATGGACAATAAATTGGCCAAAAGGCTGACTCCTGCCCGGTAACATGTGGTGATTAGCTACTACGCTCGAGGGGGGATGACTTCCAAAGACCCAAGAAAAGAAAAGTTTGAGACCGGACGCTGAGAGACCAGGGCGGGATTCTCCCCTACCCGGCGGGTCAGGGGGTCCCGGCGGGATGGAGTGGCGTGAACCATTCCGGCATCGGGCCGCCCCCTAAAGGTGCGGAGAATCCGCACCTTTAGGGGCCAAGCCCTCACCTTTAGGGGCTAAGCCCGCGCCGGAGTGGTTGCTGTCCCGCCGGCTGGCATGGAAGGCCTTTGGCGCCATGCCAGCTGGGGCCAAAGGGACTCCGCCAGCCAGCAGAAGTCCGCCCATGCGCGGGAGCGTCAGCGGAGGCTATGGCCGACGCGGAGGGGAAAGAGTGCCTCCACGGCACAGGTCCGCCCGCAGATCAGTGGGCCCCGGTCGCGGGACAGGCCACCGTGGGGGCACCCCCCGGGGGCCAGATCGCCCCGCGCACCCCCCCCCCCCCCCCCAGGACCCCGGAGCCCGCTCGCGCCGCCTGGTAGGGGAGGTGGTTTAATTCACGCCGGCGGGACCGGCTTACAGCAGCGGGACTTCGGCCCATCACTGGCCGGAGAATCGCCAGGTGGGCCCGCCGACTGGTGCGATTCCCGCCCCCGCCGAATCTCCGGTGCCAGAGAATTCGGCGGCCAGTGGGGGCAGGATTCACGTCGCCCCCAGGCGATTCTCCGACCCAGCGGGGGGGGGGGTCGGTGAATCCAGCCCAAGGTCTCTGTCTCTCTCTCTCTCTCTGTCTGTCTCTCTCTCTCTCTGTCTCACTCTGTCTGTCACTCTCACTCTGTCTGTCTGTCTGTCTCTCTCTCTCTCTCTCTCTCTGTGTATAGAGGGTGGGATAAGTTGAAGTGGGGGGTTAGGGATTGGATAATAGTCAACCTGTTGTATTTGCTGCATATTTAATTATAGTTATTGTTATTATTAAACTAAATTGTGTTTACATTTGCAAACCTGGTGACTGTAGTTATTGGGAAGCTAAGGGCCAAAGGCTTTGGGTGTTTTTCCAAGAAATATTTATTCATTTCAATTATGTTGCGGCTCCGGGTCAAGTAAGGCTGGAATTGATTGTGCACTAGTCCAGGGGATCGTAACACGATGGTTAGTGTAATAATATGTGTATTGTAAGGAATACAAAGGGTCAACAATAAGAAAATAATACTTCTCACCACCAGATGGAGATAAGGAGCAGTCGTATAAATATCATGTGACTCCTGGGATTCTGGGAGAAGGTGGTTAGGCGTGAGATAGATTAGTTACATAGCAGAGTTCTGTTGTAAGAGATATCATATTGTTTTATTTAATAACTATTTAGACTCTATAATTTAGTAATGTAAATAAATCAGCTTTGTTCAATAACTCAGCTTGATATTCTTTGTTAACACTATGTTCTCAAGACATCCTGATAAACCCAACAGAGAACATCGCAGTTAGCAATGCTGCCTCCCAGTGCCATGGACACGGGTTTGATTCCGGCCAAGTGTGACTGCTGTGGAGTTTGCACATTCTCCCCGTGTTGCTTGGGTTTCCTCCAGGTGCACCGGTTTCCTCCCACAGTCTAAAGGTGTGCAGGTTATGTGGATTGGCCATCATAAATTGTCCTTTAATGTCCAAAGATGTATGGGTTAGGTGGGGTTGGCCTAGGTAGGGTCGGTGTAGACCCGATGGCCAAATGGCCTCCTTCTGCACTGTAGGGATTGCATGAATGTCTATGAAATTTCAGCGGTGCTGACTATTGCACCCACATGTGGAACTGAGAGACAATCTCAGTTTAAGGTGAATGTTCAGAATCCCACGCAATGATTTGGAGATAAGCACCAAGTTTGTTCACCCAAATATCTGGTCCAATTCTGGCCCCCGAAACAAGGCCGAAGTAAAACACATTCTCCACACGGCTGTTCATGGACTCTTGCTGCGTGCTGCTGTGTTTGCCTACACAGCAACAGTGATGGTATTTCAGAGCAAGCGATAGGTGTGGAATGATTTTGTGATGTTTCTGCGAGACACAATAAGGAGTGTCCCTTTAAGAAAGGTTTTTGTCTTATCGCATGGCTTCAGTGATGTCATTGTGTGTGTGGAGCTGGGCTGTGGCTCTGTAAGTTTTTACTTTCGCTTTGAGTTTGGACTGGTTTGAACTGCACAAGTTGAAAGAAGTGTCTCTCTTATCTTCATTTTAAAAGCTGTTTCCAGACTGCTTGGTAACTTAAAAGAGATAATTGCTTTCTGGAAGGAATGCCAACCTGCTGTTTGAAAAAGGGGAACAAGAGTATCAATAACAAGACTTATACCAGTGAGAATGCCGTGCGCTGGGCCACGCCTTTGAAAAGGAGTTTCTGGTTTTACTTGGATTTTGTTATTGAATTGGAACAGTTAAGGGGGAACTCATTAAGGGTTATACATAGATTACTGTAGCTGTGGGGTCTTTATGTTTGCAGTTGATAAAAATTCTTACTGTGTGTGTGTTTATACAAATGTTAACTAAATTCGTAGAATAAAGCTTGCTTTTTGATTAAGAAGTCTGTTGAACAACATCTGAAAGACAGACTCTTGTGCTCAGCCCAGTCAAATTACAGAAAAAGGTACAGGTCAGGTAAACTCCATCATATACTCTGTAGTTTTCAAAACCCTGGCCCCAAATTTATTGGTAAATCATTCTCAAAGCAATATCAATCAGGATGGGGGAGGTAAGATGTAGCAGGAGGAGGCAAGGAGGGAGTGAGATACGGAAGAGAGGAAAATGAGGGTGGAGGGAGAGAAGATGAGGGAGACAGAAAGGGGGAGGAGGAATGTGGGCGTGAGTCAGGAGGGAAGGAAGGGAGGGGGAGGAAGGAAGGGGCTAGGAAATTAATTAGGGAGTAGGAAGTGAGAGAGGGGGAGGACACATGCAAGTTTGATTACATCCCCACACAGCTCCCCACAATGTGCTGGGTGCAGTTCCTTGAAGAAAAAGATGAAAGCTGGAGATAGCTGGAGTTAAATGGTACCTTTAAAATCTCAACAGGAACCTGTGGCCGGGGCTGGTAGGAGACAGCGTTGCTGACGTTGATGGCAGGTGTGGCAGTAACCGCCATGTGTTGCTGCATGTAATGCAGGGCTGCCTGTTGTTGCTGCTCCCTCTCACGTTGCTCCTCCTGCTGTAGCTGCTCCCGCATTAGCTGCATGCGCAGTCCGGTGCGAGACGACATTGCGAGGGCTCGTGTCCCGTCTCCCAACCCTCCGTCAGCACTAAATCACTGCAAAATATTCAGACAAATATCTCATCGTAAAGACGTCACACAGAGAGGCGCTGTCTCCCCTCCCCCACTGCTCCCTCTCCTCCCACCGCTCCATCCATCGTCTCCCCTCCTTCCCCTCCCCATGCCCAACTCCCCCTCCCCCATCACCCCTTCCCCAACCAGCTCCACATCAATATGGTTTACCCATTGCCCTCTGAACCCGCCCAGCAAGCCAATAAGATCTATCAAACCATCCTCAGTTCAACAAAAAGCCCTTTCCCTGCCATTCCCATGACAACTGACCAACGCATGTAAACAAACATTTAAAAAATGACTGCCAGTATTGGGGTTCAAAGTTGTATTTGTGGTGACACGTTCCCCATTCTAGGTACCTGGCTCCCATTCGGCAGAGAGTAAAGGGACTCTGGAGAGAGAGAAGACAGGGAATGAGGGGAAGAGAGGGAGAGAGAATGGGGGGGGGGAGAAAGAATGAGGGGGAGAGAGAGAATGAGGGAGGAGAGAGTGAGTATGGGGGAAGAGAGAGAGTGAGGGGGGAGGGAGAGAATGAGGGTGAGAGAGAGTGAGGGGGAGAGAGAGAATGAGGGTGAGGGAGAGAGAGAGAATGAGGGAGGAGAGAGGGAGTGTGGGGGAGAGTGTGTGGGGGGGGGGGAAGAGAGAGAATGAGGGGGAGGGAGAGAATGAGGGGGGAAGAGAGAGAGTGAGGGGGGAGGGAGAGAATGAGGGTGAGAGAGAGTGAGGGGGAGAGAGAGAATGAGGGTGAGGGAGAGAGAGAGAATGAGGGAGGAGAGAGGGAGTGTGGGGGAGAGTGTGTGGGGGGGGGGGGAAGAGAGAGAATGAGGGGGAGGGAGAGAATGAGGGGGGAAGAGAGAGAGTGTGGGGGGGAAGAAAGAGGGTGAGGGGAAGGGAGAGATGAGGGGGAGAGAGAGAATGAGGGTGAGGGAGAGAGAGAGAATGAGGGAGGAGAGAGTGAGTGTGGGGGAGAGAATGAGGGGGAGGGAGAGAATGAGGGGGAGAGAGAGAATGAGGGTGAGGGGGGAGACAGAATGAGGGGGAGGGAGAGAATGAGGGGGAGGGAGAGAATGAGGGGGAGAGAGAGAATGAGGGGGAGAGAGAGAATGAGGGGGAGGGGGGAGACAGAATGAGGGGGAGGGGGGAGACAGAATGAGGGGGAGGGAGAGAATGAGGGGGAGGGAGAGAATGAGGGGGAGGGAGAGAATGAGGGGGAGGGAGAGAATGAGGGGGAGGGAGAGAATGAGGGGGAGGGAGAGAATGAGGGGGAGGGAGAGAATGAGGGGGAGGGAGAGAATGAGGGGGAGGGAGAGAATAAGGGGGAGAGAGTGAGTGTGGGGGGAGAGAGTGAGTGTGTGGGAGCGAGTGGGTGTGGGGGAAGAGAGAGAATGAGGGGGAAGGGAGAGAATGAGGGGGGAGTCTGAGTGTGGGGGGAGAGAGTGAGTGTGGGGAAGAGAGTGAGTGCGGGAGACGGAAGAGAGAGAATGAGGGGAGAGGGTGAGAGAATGAGGGGGGAGAGAGTGATTGTGGGGGGAGAGAGTGAGTGTGCGGGAGAGAGTGGGTGTGGGGGAGGGAAGAGGGGGAACAGAGAGAATGAGGCGGGAGGGGGGGGAGAATGAGGGGGGAGAGAGTGAGTGTGGGGGGAAGACAGAGGATGAGGGGAGGGAGAGAATGAGGGGGAGGGAGAGAATGAGGGGGCAAGAGAGAGAATGAGGGGGAGGGAGAGAATGAGGGGGAGGGGGAGAATGAGGGGGAGGGGGAGAATGAGGGGGAGGGGGAGAATGAGGGGGAGGGGGAGAATGAGGGGGAGGGGGAGAATGAGGGGGAGGCAGAGAATGAGGGGAGGGAGAGAATGAGTGTGGGGGAAAGAGAGAGAATGAGGGGGAGAGAGTGAGTGTGGGGGAAGAGAGTGAGTGTGCGGGAGAGAGTGGGTGTGGGAGAGGGAAGAGAGAGAAAATGACAGGAGAGGATGAGAGAATGAGGGGGGTGAGAGTGATCGTGGGGGGAGAGAGTGGGTGTGGGAGAGAGAAGAGAGAGAATGAGGGGCAGGGAGAGAATGAGGGGGGGGTGAGTGTGGGGGGAGAGAGTGAGTGTGCGGGAGAGAGTGGGTGTGGGGGAAGAGAGAGAATGAGGGGGGGGGGAAGGTGAGAGAATGAGGGGGGAGATAATGAGGAGGGAGTGTGTGGGGATGGAAGAGAGAGAATGAGGGGGGAGAGAATGAGGGGGCAGAGAATGAGGGGGGAGGGAGTGTGTGGGGGAAGAGAGAGAATGAGGGGGAGGGAGAGAATGAGGGGGAAGAGAGAGAATGAGGGGGAGGGAGAGAATGAGGGGGAGGGAGAGAATGAGGGGGAGGGAGAGAATGAGGGGGAGGGAGAGAATGAGGGGGAGGGAGAGAATGAGGGGGGAGGGAGAGAGAATGAGAGGGGAGGGAGAGAGAATGAGGGGGGAGGGAGAGAGAATGAGGGGGGAGGGTGAAAGAATGTGGGGCGGGGGTGTGGACTTTCTTCTGCCAGCTGCTCAAATTAGGTTACTTCCTCAACAAGAGAACTCACATCAAATCGAGTCTGAAATTCATGATTAACATGAGATAGGCAGGCTGGCACTTTACACCACGTGCCTGTATGTGACAGTCACCAGAAAGTGAAGCATTTGCATCAAGACACAGCAACGGCCGCGTACTGACGGGGTCCACCTTTCTCAACCACAATCCCCATAACTGATATCTCAATTGTTGAAGTGGTTTATGGATTATAACCTCACTTCGGCCGCAGGTTCCTTACCAATCGCGAGCAAGGTGGTCAAGAAGATAATTTACACAATTCAAATAAATGTGAGAGGTTCTGAGATAAAAAGCAGAAAGAACAAAACCACAGCAGGTTTGCCAGAACCTGATCAGAGGAAAAGTCAGTCAATGTTTGAATAAAATGATTTGACGACAAAGTGGGAGATGTTCCAGGCACTTTCATGGGAGGGGCCAAATAGGGGAGGGGAGATGGGGTCAGAGATCAGGCAGGGGGAGTGGCATGGCGTAGTTTGGACACAACAGGCGGCAACAGTACTGTACCCCAGTGTTATCCAGTGGCAGACCTGTCCCCACCAGTACTGTACCCCAGTGTTATACAGTGACAGACCTGTCCCCACCAGTACTGCACCCCAGTGTTACACAGTGACAGACCCATCCCCACCAGTACTGTACCCCAGTGTTATCCAGTGGCAGACCTGTCCCCACCAGTACTGTACCCCAGTGTTATACAGTGACAGACCTGTCCCCACCAGTACTGCACCCCAGTGTTACACAGTGACAGACCCATCCCCACCAGTACTGTACTCCAGTGTTATACAGTGACAGACCTGTCCCTACCAGTACTGTACCCCAGTGTTATCCAGTGGCAGACCTGTCCCCACCAGTACTGTACCCCAGTGTTATACAGTGTCAGACCTGTCCCCACCAGTACTGTACCCCAGTGTTATACAGTGACAGACCTGTCCCTACCAGTACTGTACCCCAGTGTTATACAGTGACAGACCTGTCCCTACCAGTACTGTACCCCAGTGTTATCCAGTGGCAGACCTGTCCCCACCAGTACTGTACCCCAGTGTTATCCAGTGGCAGACCTGTGCCCACCAGTACTGTACCCCAGTGTTATACAGTGGCAGACCCGTGCCCACCAGTACTGTACCCCAGTGTTATCCAGTGGCAGACCCCTGCCCACCAGCACTGTACCCCAGTGTTATCCAGTGGCAGACCCCTGCCCACCAGCACTGTACCCCAGTGTTATACAGTGGCAGACCCCTGCCCACCAGCACTGTACCCCAGTGTTATACAGTGGCAGACCCGTGCCCACCAGTGCTGTACCCCAGTGTTATACAGTGGCAGACCCGTGCCCACCAGTACTGTACCCCAGTGTTATACAGTGGCAGACCCGTGCCCACCAGTGCTGTACCCCAGTGCTGTACAGTGGCAGACCCGTCCCCACCAGGGTTGTACCCCAGTGCTGTACAGTGGCAGACCCGACCCCACCAGGACTGTACCCCAGTGTTACACAGTGACAGACCCATCTCCACCAGTACTGTACCCCAGTGTTAAACAGTGACAGACCTGTCCCCACCAGTACTGTACCCCAGTGTTATACAGTGACAGACCTGTCCCCACCAGTACTGTACCCCAGTGTTATACAGTGACAGACCTGTCCCCACCAGTACTGTACTCCAGTGTTATACAGTGACAGACCTGTCCCTACCAGTACTGTACCCCAGTGTTATACAGTGACAGACCTGTCCCCACCAGTACTGTACTCCAGTGTTATACAGTGACAGACCTGTCCCCACCAGTACTGTACCCCAGTGTTATACAGTGTCAGACCTGTCCCCACCAGTGCTGTACCCCAGTGTTATAGTGGCAGACCCGTGCCCACCAGTACTGTACCCCAGTGTTATACAGTGACAGACCTGTCCCCACCAGTACTGTACTCCAGTGTTATACAGTGTCAGACCTGTCCCCACCAGTGCTGTACCCCAGTGTTATACAGTGGCAGACCCGTGCCCACCAGTACTGTACCCCAGTGTTATACAGTGACAGACCTGTCCCCACCAGTACTGTACCCCAGTGTTATACAGTGACAGACCTGTCCCCACCAGTACTGTACTCCAGTGTTATACAGTGACAGACCTGTCCCTACCAGTACTGTACCCCAGTGTTATACAGTGACAGACCTGTCCCCACCAGTACTGTACTCCAGTGTTATACAGTGTCAGACCTGTCCCCACCAGTGCTGTACCCCAGTGTTATACAGTGGCAGACCCGTGCCCACCAGTACTGTACCCCAGTGTTATACAGTGACAGACCTGTCCCCACCAGTACTGTACCCCAGTGTTATACAGTGACAGACCTGTCCCCACCAGTACTGTACTCCAGTGTTATACAGTGACAGACCTGTCCCTACCAGTACTGTACCCCAGTGTTATACAGTGACAGACCTGTCCCCACCAGTACTGTACCCCAGTGTTATACAGTGTCAGACCTGTCCCCACCAGTGCTGTACCCCAGTGTTATACAGTGGCAGACCCGTGCCCACCAGTACTGTACCCCAGTGTTATACAGTGACAGACCCGTCCCCACCTGTACTGTACCCCAGTGTTATACAGTGACAGACCTGTCCCCACCAGTACTGTACTCCAGTGTTATACAGTGACAGACCTGTCCCTACCAGTACTGTACCCCAGTGTTATACAGTGACAGACCCATCCCCACCTGTACTGTACCCCAGTGTTATACAGTGACAGACCTGTCCCCACCAGTACTGTACTCCAGTGTTATACAGTGACAGACCTGTCCCTACCAGTACTGTACCCCAGTGTTATACAGTGACAGACCTGTCCCTACCAGTACTGTACCCCAGTGTTATACAGTGACAGACCTGTCCCCACCAGTACTGTACCCCAGTGTTATACAGTGACAGACCTGTCCCCACCAGTACTGTACTCCAGTGTTATACAGTGACAGACCTGTCCCCACCAGTACTGTACTCCAGTGTTATACAGTGACAGACCTGTCCCCACCAGTGCTGTACCCCGGTGCTATACAGTGGCAGACCTGTCCCCACCAGTACCATATCCCTAGTGCTATACAGTGACCGACTTGTCCCCACCTGAACCAGTGTCACGCCGGGCAGAGACACGGTCAGGCCAGGCAGAGACACGGTCAGGCCGGGCAGGGTCACGGTCAGGCCGGGCAGGGTCACGGTCAGGCCGGGCAGGGTCACGGTCAGGCCGGGCAGGGTCACGGTCAGGCCGGGCAGGGTCACGGTCAGGCCGGGCAGGGTCACACTCAGGCCGGGCAGGGTCACACTCAGGCCGGGCAGGGTCACACTCAGGCCGGGCAGGGTCACACTCAGGCCGGGCAGGGTCACACTCAGGCCGGGCAGGGTCACACTCAGGCCGGGCAGGGTCACACTCAGGCCCGGCAGGGTCATGGTCAGGCCGGGCAGAGACACGGTCAGGCCGGGCAGAGACACGGTCAGGCCGGGCAGGGGCACGGTCAGGCCGGGCAGGGTCACGGTCAGGCCGGGCAGGGTCACACTCAGGCCGGGCAGGGGCCAGGGTCACGGTCAGGCCGGGCAGGGTCACGGTCAGGCCAGGCAGGGTCACGGTCAGGCCGGGCAGGTTCACGGTCAGGCCGGGCAGGGTCACGGTCAGGCCGGGCAGGGTCACGGTCAGGCCGGGCAGGGTCACGGTCAGGCCGGGCAGGGTCACGGTCAGGCCGGGCAGGGTCATGGTCAGGCCGGGCAGAGACACGGTCAGGCCGGGCAGGGGCACGGTCAGGCCGGGCAGGGGCACGGTCAGGCCGGGCAGGGTCACGGTCAGGCCGGGCAGGGTCAAGGTCAGGCCGGGCAGGTTCACGGTCAGGCCGGGCAGGGGCACGGTCAGGCCGAGCAGAGACACGGTCAGGCCGGGCAGGGTCATGGTCAGGCCGGGCAGGGTCACGGTCAGGCCGGGCAGAGACACGGTCAGGCCGGGCAGGGGCACGGTCAGGCCGGGCAGGGTCACACTCAGGCCGGGCAGGGTCACGGTCAGGCCGGGCAGGGTCATGGTCAGGCCGGGCAGAGACACGGTCAGGCCGGGCAGAGACACGGTCAGGCCGGGCAGAGACACGGTCAGGCCGGGCAGGGTCACACTCAGGCCGGGCAGAGACACGGTCAGGCCGGGCAGAGACACGGTCAGGCCGGGCAGGGGCCAGGGTCACGGTCAGGCCGAGCAGAGACACGGTCAGGCCGGGCAGGGTCATGGTCAGGCCGAGCAGAGACACGGTCAGGCCGGGCAGGGTCATGGTCAGGCCGAGCAGAGACACGGTCAGGCCGGGCAGAGACACGGTCAGGCCGGGCAGGGTCATGGTCAGGCCGGGCAGGGTCATGGTCAGGCCGGGCAGGGTCATGGTCAGGGTCATGGTCAGGCCGGGCAGGGTCATGGTCAGGCTGGGCAGGGTCACGGTCAGGCCGGGCAGGGTCACGGTCAGGCCGGGCAGAGACACGGTCAGGCCAGGCAGGGTCACACTCAGGCCGGGCAGGGGCCAGGGTCACGGTCAGGCCGGGCAGGGGCCCGGGTCACGGTCAGGCCAGGCAGGGTCATGGTCAGGCCGGGCAGGTTCACGGTCAGGCCGGGCAGGGTCACGGTCAGGCCGAGCAGAGACACGGTCAGGCCGTGCAGGGTCATGGTCAGGCTCGGCAGGGTCACGGTCAGGCTGGCCAGGGTCATATTCACGCCTGGAAGAATCCTCCACAGCTGAATTTACTATTGTCACTCACTGTCTATGTTGCGATATGGAGAACAGTCACTCTGGTGGGATATGGATCAGCCATTGCTCATTGAACTGTCCTCCAAGCAAAGGATGACTGCTCAGAAAAAAAGAAAAGATGTGGTCTTTCTAATTTTGCATATGGGACTCCAGAGATAGAGGAGAGGTGCAAGATGTAAATGAGGTCCACCGTGGCAAGTGTGAGTGGATAGTCAGTGTTTAACCAGTGTATACTGCACAGACTGATTCTGCACAGCAAAGGCTTATTGCACAGGGGAAATGTTAAGCAAACCACACACTTGTATTTTTATAAACCTCGGCAACTCCTTCCCCTTTTTGATTTTGTTCAACATGAACTGACTGCCTTCTGCAATAAAACCACAATATCATTGCACAAAGTTTAAAGGTGGAATAGAGAATTGACCAGGCACATCATGTTGAACCTGCCCCACTCCCATTGCAGTACTGCACACCTTCCTCACTCAAACTGTACCCTGCTTTTTTTTAAAAATGTGATAATGATCAAACAATCCCCTGCTCCTCTTCCAATAGCCACCTTGGGCTCATTTTTTAAAAATATATATTTTATTAAAGTTTTCAAACACAATTTTTCCACTTTACAAATCAACATAAAAAAATAACACAATAACTAATAAGTAACATTATTTAAATAAAATAGTGAACTAGCAAAGTAACAAAAAATAGTGCTCCCCCCCCCCCCCCCCCCCCCACCCCCCCCACCCCCTCTCTGGGCTGCTGCTGCAGACAATCTATTTTCCCTTAACGTTCCGCAAGATAGTCAAGGAACGGTTGAAGTAAGATCCTTCGCCGGGCTACTAGGGACGCAAAGGCCAGAATATCGGCCTCTTTCGCCTCCTGCACTCCCGGCTCTTCCTCTACCCCAAATATAGCTAACCCCCAGCCTGGCTTGACCCGGACCTTCACCACCTTTAAAATCACCCTTGCCACTCCCCTCCAGTACTCATCCAGTGCCGGACACGACCAGAACATGTGTGTGGTTCGCCGGGCTTCCCAAGCACCTCCCGCACCTGTCCTCCTCTCCGAAGAACCTGCTCAACCTTGCTCCCGTCATGTGTGCTCTGTGTAGAACCTTGAATTGTATCAGGCTAAGCCTGGCACACGAGGAAGAGGAATTTACCCTACTTAGGGCATCAGCCCACAGCCCCTCCTCAATCTCCCACCTTGGGCTCATTGACAACCAGTCAAGAGGGCAGATGGAGCCTCAGTTTAACATCTCCCTAAGTCCTCCACCGCAGTGTCAAAACTGAATGATGGTCTCAAGTGTCTAGAGGAGGACTTGAACCCACAAACCTCTGGCTCAGAGGCAAGAGTGCTCCCCACTGAGCAACAGCTGACACCTGTGCTCCTGTGCAGTGGGACTCTGAGCTGACTAATGGCCAGATTGCTTGTCAACATAAATGGGGATTTGTCTCATTTTCAAAGTATTTGTTTCCTGCAACCACAATGGAATCTTGAGTTAAAGGGACAAATGAGATCCATTCTTGACCAGTGGGATCTTAGCACCATAATTCCTGACCCATCTCAACAAAAGCAGCTGTGTTACTAGGCTTGGTGTTCCATAGAATCCGTACATCTACATGGCGAATGTGCCTCATTTGTAACCATATGCATTGCGTTTTCATCATTTTCACAACTTGCATTGATATATCGACCTCAGCATAAAACATCCCACAGCACTTCAGCATGGCAAAGACTGCTGAGAGATCGAGGAGGGATAATACATCACGGTCACAGTCACGGAGAATCTCGCTCCTGAATGGTTTAATCCCACTTCAAGGATGGAAACCTGATTCAGGAAATTGGGACATAGCTGAGGAAAGGTGGGTATTTGAATTTGGGATGCACAACACAGTATATTCAAGGCGGAGATATTTGGGCGAATAATGGATAAAGGGGTCAAACACTGACGGAGACGTTGGTGATTGTATTGAATGGTGGAGCAAGTCAACGGACCACATGGTCTATTCCTGCTTCTCTTTCCTAGGGGTGTCATGTTGAATAACTTTGGAGAGAAAAGAAAAACTATAGGTTGACATTATTGCTGGGATAGGGTATGGGTCATTTAAACTAGGAAGAGATTATGAGGTAGAGTTCGAAGGGGCGGCATGTGACGCAGTGGTCAGCACTGGGACTGCGGCACTGAGGAACCAGATTCAAATCCCGGCCCTGGATCACTGCCAGTGTTGGAGTTCGGACATTCTCCCCGTGTCTGCGTGAGTTTCACCCCCACAACCCAAAGATGTGCAGGTTAGGTGGATTGGCCACGCTAAATTGCCCCTTAATTGGAGAAAAAAGAGGGAGACTGTACCCGAGGGGAGGGAATGCTTAAGATGCCAGCCGGTGTAAAGGTCAAGGGGGAAAGGTGAGTGCTCTGCAGTTTAGTTAGAATAGAATGAAGGAAACGGGAAGAGAAAATCAATGAGCTCTAAAGGGAGAATGTAGAAGTCTATAGCCCCTGAGGGGGGCCATTCAGCCCATCAGACCTGTTCTGGCTCTTTAAGGGTTATTCAATTAATTCCCAAGGGCATGATTCTCCCAGCCCCACGCCGGGCTGGAGAATCGCTGCCACGCCGCCCCCCCGACGCCGGCGCGCGATTCTCCGAGGTGCGGGGAATCGGCGCCATTTGCGCCGCGGGCTGCTGTACGCGGCAGGGCCGCCGATTCTCCGGCCCGAATGGGCCGAGCGGCCGTGCAGAAGAAGCAGAGACCCACCGGCGCCACCCACTCCTGGTCGCTACCGGCGGGAACTCTGCGTGAAAAGTCGAGGGGCGGCCTGTGGGGGGTGGTGGTGGGGGGGGGCGGGGGGAAAGAGGGAAGGGGGGCTCCATCCCCGGGGGGGGCTCTGGCCCACGATCGGGACCCACCGATTGGCGGGCCGGCCTCTCTCCCCCCCCCCCCCACCCCACCGGGCCAACTTTGTTGCGCATCCAGCCACAGAACCCCCGCGCCATGTTGCATTGGGGCCGGAGCATTCAGTAAGGCCACCGCGCATGCGCGGGTTGGCACATCGCCACTGCACATGCGCGGGTTGGCACATCGCCACTGCACATGCGCGGGTTGGCGCCACCCCCAGTGCGCGCCAGGAAGTAAGGCTGGAGCGGCGTGTACCTCTCCAGCGCCGTGCTGGCCCCCTGTGGGGGACAGAATCGCTACTGTCCGCGCCCGTTTAGCGCCGCCGTGAAACGCGACGGCGTTCACGACGGCGCGGACACTCTGTCTCGCGATCGGAGAATCGCGCCCCCTGTTTTCTGCTCTTTCCACATAGCCCTGCACTTCATTTATTTATCCAACTCCCTGCTGAAAGTTATTACTGACGCTACTTTTAGGCAGTACATTCCAGATGGGAGAGAAGCAAGAGAGAGACAGGGGTCAGGGCTTGGATGGGCTTGGAGCCCAGGGGGCCTCACTTAATGGGCAAGGTGGAAGGAATAGCAGATGCAGCTGGATGGTTGATTTTAATCTTCAATAGTTGACCCGGATGAATTAGATCATTAATGAACAAGGCTGGGCAGTGAAAAAGACTCAATAATGATTAAATAACATGAGATTTCACTTTAGATTTAAGTTCATTTTCATGTACACTGATTCCAATATAAATGAGATTTGTCCAGACAAAGTAGCTAATTAATTTATTTCATTCAAATCTGATGCACATGACTACTGGCTGTATGTTCCAGGATCCACAACAATCAGTTCAACATAATGGACACCAGCACATTCTCCCAGTGGCGGGTCGCTCTTCCTGCTGGCTGGTGACATGAGCGCCATTTGCATTAACTTGCATCTCATGAATGCTGATTAAAACAGCTGCCCACTGACATCCCAGCAGGCCTTCCAATCTGGTGTCACGTCAATGGGCAGTTATGTCGGTCTCAAACCCAATTGATAAATGGTGGCGTGCGCAAGGCGGTCCTCAGATCACCAGAGACTTTGAGGTGAGCGTAAAAAAGCCTTTCTGCCGCAGGGCTGCGCTGCGCCTGATGTGTGGTACCCCACCTTGCTGAGCCGACCAGTCCCTGCCCCTCCATCTCCATGCTGAGCTGGTCTTCATGGACAGCACCGTGCTGCTGGACCCACAGATCCTCCTGTGTTACCCACTCGGATCAGTGCTGCAGCTTGGGTCGGGGAGTACAGAAGTCTCCTTCTCCCCGGTGCCACACACCAGTGCCTGTCTGGGATGGACTGTGCTGCGGAACTCATGCACCCACCGCCGCAAAGGTCCAAAGTTCCTCTGGGGGTGAAGTGCGAGGTGAGGCCTGGGTGAGGGCGGCTGATGAAGTCGAGGGGGGGGGCAATGTGGAAAGATCTGCGCAAGGCGGGTTGGGGAAAGGACAAACACTAGGGGGACAAAGAACAAAAAACAAAGGAAAGTACAGCACAGGAACAGGCCCTTCGGCCCTCCAAGACTGCGCCGACCATGCTGCCCGTCTGAACTAAAATCTTCTACACTTCCTGGGTCCGTATCCCTCTATTCCCATCCTATTCATGTATTTGTCAAGATGCCCCTTAAATGTAACTATCGTCCCTGCTTCCATCACCTCCTCTGGCAGCGAGTTCCAGGCACCCACTACCCTCTGTGTAAAAAAACGTGCCTCGTACATCTCCTCTAAACCTTGTCCCTCGCACCTTAAACCTATGCCCCCTAGTAATTGACCCCTCAATCCTGGGAAAAAGTCTCTGATATTCCACTCTGTCTATGCCCCTCATAACTTTGTAGACCTCTATCAGGTCGCCCCTCAACCTCCTTCGTTCCAGTGAGAACAAACCGAGTTTATTCAACCTCTCCTCATAGCTAATGCCCTCCATACCAGGCAACATTCTGGTAAATCTCTTCTGCACCCTCTCCAAAGCCTCCACATCCTTCTGGTAGTGTGGTGACCAGAATTGAACACTATACTCCAAGTGTGGCCTAACTAAGGTTCTATACAGCTGCAACATGACTTGCCAATTCTTATACTCAATGCCCCGGCCAATGAAGGCAAGCATGCCATATGCTTTCTTGACTACCTTCTCCACCCGTGTTGCCACTTTCAGTGACCTGTACACCAAGATCTCTCTGACAGTCAGTACTCTTGAGGGTTCTACCATTCACTGTATATTCCCTACCTGCATTAGACCTTCCAAAATGCATTGCCTCACATTTGTCCGGATTAAACTCCACCTGCCAGTGTGGAAGCAGGGCTATGGAAGGAATGGGGAGGGCGAGCGCTCACAATGGGCAAAGAGGTGGATGCAGAAGATGAACAATGGAAGGCAGAAGGAAGACCGAGAGGAGGGAAGACCGAGAGGAGAGAAACAGGATTCCGATAAAGCTTCTTGAAACACAGACAAACAAGACGGTCTAAGGGATAGCACATGTATTACTCAAAGGGGATGCGCACAGGCTGCAGATTATGGGGTGGGTGCCTATTTGTGTGGTACATACACTGAACAGGTCCAGACTGCAGTGGCTGTGATGGTCACTGTTGCCCACAGTCCTCCTTGGAAACGGGAACCATGTCAAGACTCCTATTTCAATTTGAGGAGCTCACAGACAGGAGTCAGAGGGCATAGACATTCCTGCTGCGAAATGGAAAGAAGGTACAGATAACAGGCAACCCAGGGGCTGTGTGGACCTCACAGTCTGAAGTCAGAGACAGGAGGTAGTGCAGAAGAGCAGCGGCCATGCAGCAGGCATCATTGGAAGCATGATGTACCTCAGCTGCCACGTGGGGCAAGGGCTCCACAGGAAAAAAGCACAGCTTAGTGCGCACGGCTGTCCCACATTTGATGTCCCTGGGCATGGTGGACTCTGTACTGGGCTATATAGGGTGTGATGAATGTCCCAGAGAGCATCTGCAGCCTGTATAGAGGGAACACATCATACAGGGGGAGGGTATGTGAAGTTGGTCTGAGCGTGTGGGGGGCAGGTGAGGAGGGAGATGCCCTGTAAGCTACGGTGCACACAGCCCCCAGATAGGGAGGATGGGGAGGGTATGGAGGGGCACGGGAGCCTCAAAGGTGATGGCTTCAGGGGGGAGGGTGTCAATGTCCACCACGATGACAGGATCCAGTATTAGTGGGGGAGCCTGGGAAATAACGGGTGGCATCTCTACCTGCACACTGTGCAGTTCCCTGTAAACCGGAGGCACGTGGACAGTGAGGGAGGGAGGTTCAAACTCAGTACTACCATCTCGACACTCAGGTAAAATGGGATATTCCAAAATTGAAAGTTAGATCAGTTCTGACTAGGAGGTGTATGGTGATGTGTGAGAGGACCACAAACTGGGCTCTGGGTCTCTTTCTTCGGACACACTAACTTGCTGGTGCTGCTACGGTGGAAAGAGCCCAGGTAAATTACACAGGAATCAGAGCCTATTGCTCAGCAAGTAATAGCAAACCAGAATTCTAATACTGTACTTTTAGAGGCATGAGTGAGAGGCAGAGCAAGGCAAGGCTACTCTTGTCCAGAGTTCTGGTCCGCCAATATGCCACATGCTCTGAGAAGATCTGACCCCACGTGGATTTGGAGGCTTCCCCCTTCCAGTGCCCCTGAAGGTGACAGCAGCACTCAATTACTTTGCCTCCAGGTCTTTCCAGGGAACAACTGGGAACCTGTGCGGCATTTCTCAGTCAGCAACACATCGCTGCATAAAGGAGATGATCGGCTTTACAAGAAGGGCAATCATCATGTAAACTTTGCTCTGGATGAGGACAGCCAGGCTCAGAGGTTCATGGCCTTCTCGGCTATCTCTGGGTGCCCAAGAGTGCAGGGTGCAATAATCTGCACCCATGTGTCTAGACAGACTCCCTGACATCAACCTTGATGTTCATCAATCACAAGGGTTTCCCTTCCATCAATGTGCAGTTGGTGTGTGAACATCGAAAGCACATCCTGCACATGGGTGCGTGTTTCATGTGTGCACAGTCCTCTGGGCGTTGCCATGACTCCTACATAGTCAGTCTCTCCTAGGTGTCTGAGATCTTCGAGCAGTCGGAATGTTTGCGTGGATGATTTCTGGGGGATAAGGGCTCCCCACACTTAAACACTGGCTCATAACTCTGGTGTGTCATCCTTGCCCTATAGCCAAGGAAAGATGTTACCACATGTACACGATCCCTCCAGCACACGCTCCCACCAGCACACGCTCCCTCATACAGCAGACCACAGGATTGTGGAAGATGGTGATGTGTTGGGTAGGCTGGGTCGAGGGGAACTGCACTTGATGCAGTGTAGCGAGAGACAGGCCTCCAACACTTGATAAAATGCAACACGATTTTATTCAACATCCAAACTATTATACATGTTCAACTGTGGGTTGACACTATGCTGACTTGACTGGAGACCTGACACTAGCCTGACCAGACTAACCTAGCTACCACATGGTGTAGGCACTGGCTAGCTCACGAGCTCGGACTGTCTCAGAGGCTGGGTCCCGAGAGAGTGGGAAAACTGGTGCCCTCTGGCTTTATAGTGGTCGTGTCCTGTCTGGTGATTGGATGCTCTGTTCGGTGTGCTTACTGGTTATCCTGTGTGTCAATCACTGCCTGTCTGCACTCCATTGTATACACAGATGTATATTATGACATCTCCCCACCTTTTTTTTTCTATATTGTGTGTGTGTTGAGATAATAAATATTAAGGTGCATGTGCGTGTGGATGTGTATATGTGCGTGACTATATACAGAATGTGCTAAAATGACCTTATGTACACAGGAAGGTGTTGCTAGTGAAGATATAGGGCAGATGAAACAGTAACAACAATATTTACAGAGGTCAAAACAATAAGGTAACACAGTTGTGCAAACGTTCAGTCTATAAGTTTAGTCTTTGCGGCGGGCGACGAACACTGGTTGACCGCCTCAAGGGTGGATCAGGGGCTGCCTGCACTTGGTTAGGTCGGCAGGATTGCTGGTAGATCGGTGGCCTCGTGGTAGGGCACGTCCGGATGAAGCATTGTGAGAGGCGGGACATCATGGTTAGGTGGCAGGCGTGGAACTCTGCGCAGCGCCCGTCTGTTGCGTCGAAGGACGGAGCCATCAGCCATGCGGACGAGGAACGATCTCGGGGCCACTTGCTTGACCACCACAGCTGTGGCGGACCAGCCGCCGTCAGGCAACTGCACACGAACACGATCAGTTGGGACCAGCTCGGGGAGATCCGTGGGATGAGCGTCGTATGCTGATTTCTGTTGGGTCCGGGCTGCTGCATCATTTGTATGACCGTGAGGTGGTCAAGGTCTGGAACATGGATGGCTGGAACCGTGGTTCGCAGAGAGCAATTCATGAGCATCTGCGCGGGAGACAACCCAGTGGACAGCGGGGATGCTCTGTATGCCAGCAGCGCCAGGGTGAAGTCGGAGCCTGAATCTGCAGCCTTGCATAATAATCTCTTGATGATATGGACCCCTTTTTCGGCCTTCCCGTTTGACTGCGGGTAGTGGGGGCTGGAGGTTACGTGACGAAAGTTTTATAGGCGGGCAAAATCAGACCATTCCTGGCTGTAAAAACAGGGACCGTTGTCACGCATCACCGTGAGCGGTATCCCATGACTGGCAAACGTTTCTTTGCATGCTTTAATCACCGCCTTCGACGTGAGGTCGGACAGTTACACCACTTCTGGGTAATTGGAGAAGTAGTCGACCAGGAGGAAATAGTCACGCCCCTTGGCGTGGAAAAGGTCGACACCGACTTTGGACCATGGGGAGGTCACTATCTCATGTTGCTGCAGAGTTTCTTTGGGTTGAGCTGGCTGAAGTTTCTGACATGTGGGGCAGTTGAGGACCATGTTGGCAACGTCCTGGCTGATGCCCGGCCAATAGACTGCCTCTCGAGCTCTGCCATCGACATTTCTCGACCCCTAGGTGACCCTCATGGAGTTGGCCGAGCACCCTAGCTCGCATGCTCTGCGGAATCACAATCCTATCGAGCTTCATGAGGATGCCGTCCACCACCGTCAGGTCATCCTTGACATTGTAAAACTGGGGACACTGTCCCTTCTGCCAGCCATTCGTGAGGTGCTGCATCACACGCTGTAGCAGAGGATCCTTGGCCGTTTCCTCATGAATTTGGATGACCCTCTCATCAGTGGCTGGAAGGGTGGAGGCACACAATTGCACCTGCGCATCGATTTGGCAGACAAAGTCAGTTTGTTCACACGGTGTGGTGATAGACCTGGAAAGGGCATCTGCAACAATGAGTTCTTTGCCTGGCATGTAGACAAGTTCAAAATCATAGCGGCTTAGCTTGAGAAGGATCGTTGTAACCAAGGCATCATGTCATTCAAATCTTTCTGGATTATGTGGACTAATGGCCCATGGTCCGTCTCAACCGTGAATTTTGGGAGGCCATACATGTAGTCATGAAATTTGTCGATTCACGTTAGGAGGCCCAGGCATTCCTTCTCGATCTGAGCGTACCGTTGCTCAGTGGGCGTCATGGCTCTGGAGGCATACGCAACTGGGGCCCATGAGGAGGAGTCATCCCGTTGGAGGAGCACCGCCTCAATACCGTCCTGGCTCACGTCAGTGGATATTTTGGTCTCTTTAGTAGGGTCAAAGAACGCCAGAACCGGGGCTGCACTGAATTTTGCCTGCAGCTCACGCCATTCGTTCTCATGAGCGGGCAGCCACTGGAATTCCGTCGACTGATTGACCGAACGAGCACTTGGCTCTGTTGAGTCGGAGGCCATGCTCATGGATTCTGTGGAATACCTGCTTGAGGCGATCGATGTGTTTTTGAGGAGTTGTGGACCAGATTATGACATCGTCAACATACACGCGCACCCCCTCGATACCCTCCATCATCTGTTCCATGATGCGGTGAAATATCTCTGAGGCAGAGATGATGCCAAAAGGCATCCGGTTGTAGCAGTAGCGACCGAACGGGGTATTGCATGTGCACAGCTTGCGACTGGATGCATCCAGCTGTATTTGCCAGAACCCCTTAGAGGCGTCCAGCTTCGTAAAGAGTTTGGCATGAGCCATGTCGCTGGTCAACTCCTCTCGTTTTGGTATTGGGTAATGTTCCCTCATGATGACGCAGTTTAAATCCTTGGGGTCGATGCAGATTCGAAGCTCCCCTGACGGCTTCTTGACGCAGACCATGGAGCTGACCCAGTCCGTGGGTTCTGTGACCTTTGATATGATGCCCTGGTCCTGGAGGTCCTGTAACTGCTGCTTGAGGTGGTCCTTGAGGGGTGCCGGCACCCAACATGGTGCGTGGATCACAGGGGTGGAGTTCGGTTTGAGCAGGATTTTGTATCGGTAGGGGAGTGTGCCCATTCCGTCGAACACGCTGTGGTACTGCGTGATGATGTCATCAATTTCAGCCTGGAAGTTCTCATCAGGTGAGGCCGTCACCTGGGAGGGTGACATGGTGTGGACTCGCTGAACCAAGTTCAGGAGTTTGCAGGCCCGAGCACCGAGCAGGGATGCTCTGTCAGGTCCCACGATCTCAAATCGCATTGTCACTTTAAATGACTGATTGGAAACTCCGAGTTGGCATGAGCCACTGGCAGCTATGGCATTGCCATTGTAGTCAAGGAGCTGGCAGGCCGGTGGAAGAATGCTTGGTCTGACGCGGATGGCGTCGAGATCGAATTTGGAGATGAGGTTCGCCGATGCGCCAGTGTCCAGTTTGAACCGGATGCGAGCCTTGTTGACTGTGAGGACAGCACACCACTCGTCGCTGAGGATCGGGAGGTGCTTCGCTGTCTTGGAGAAAGGCAGCGCACGCTTCGTAATGATGCCCGCCCGGTATGGAGATTTGAGGCACGCAGCATCAGGATCTGTTGGGCTGTCGGGGCGGAGTCTGGCATGGCCTGCTGTATTGAACGGACTGTGCCGCGGGTGGGATCGCTGGATGCTGGGCAGTGGAGCAGATCTGCAAAGGGCTGCGTAGTGGCCAAGCTTGCCACACTGTAGACACCGTCGTGATTTTGCCGGACATTGCCGCTTTAGATGGGCGGAGCCACAATTCGGACACGTCATGACGCCAACATCAGCACGTTCCATGCGCCACCGCGCATGCGCAGTGCGGTCGAACGACGTATGCACCTGCGCAGTCTGGTCATCGGTCTCGCCGTCCCCTCGGTCGTGGCGCGCATGCGCAGGGGCCCGGGAAAAGCGCGCGGAATGGCCACTCTCGTCGGTACTTAGGCCCTGCATTTGTGCGATGGCCTGCACCCGTTCCGCCTCGTGGGAGGTTAGCTTCGCAGTTTCTGCCGCCCTGATGTGGGAGTACCGATTGTTAGCATGTTCGTGGAGAACGCACGTTTCGATGGCGATGGTGAGGGTGAGCTGCTTGACTTTCAGGAGCTGCTGGCGAAGGGAATCGGAGTGGACCCCGAAAATGATCTGATCCCGGATCATGGAATCAGTGGTCGAGTCATATTACGTGACTGCGCGAGGATGCGGAGATGGGTCAGAAAGGATTGAAAAGGTTCATCCTTACCCTGAAGCCTCTGCTGGAAAACGTACCGTTCAAAGCTCTCATTCACCTCAATGTCGCAGTGGCTGTCGAACTTCAGTAGGACTGTTTTAAATTTCATCTTGTCTTCGCCTTCAGCGAATGTAAGGGAGATGTAGATGTGGATGGCGTGGTCCCCGGATGTGGAGAGGAATAGTGCGATCTTCCTGGCGTCTGATGCGGCCTCAAGATCGGTGGCTTCCAGATAGAGTTGGAACTTTTGTTTGAAGATCCTCCAATTTGCACCGAGGTTGCCGGCGATGCGGAGGAGGGCGGACGTTTTCCATGTCACCGGATGGCTGTTTGCTGGTCAACACTGATTCACTCAAGGTAGGTCCGTCAAATTTTCAGCATCACTCAGCTGGTACCATGATGTGTTGGGTAGGCTGAGTCGAGGGGAACTGCACTTGATGCAGTGTAGCGAGAGACAGACCTCCAACACTTGATAAAATGCAACTCGATTTTATTCAACATCCAAACTATTATACATGTTCAACTGTGGGTTGACACTATGCTGACTTGACTGGAGACCTGACACTAGCCTGACCAGACTAACCTAGCTACCACATGGTGTAGGCACTGGCTAGCTCACGAGCTCGGACTGTCTCAGAGGCTGGGTCCCGAGAGAGCTGGAAAACTGGTGCCCTCTGGCTTTATAGTGGTTGTGTCCTGTCTGGTGATTGGCTGCTCTGTTCTGTGTGCTTACTGGTTATCCTGTGTGTCAATCACAGCCTGTCTGCACTCCATTGTATACATAGATGTGTATTATGACAGATGGGATCCAGATGTCTGGACCACTCTGCAATACCCGCTGGAGAGGGTTTTCCGCATCACTGGAGTTTTCTGTGCCATTCACAACCTGGCTAAGCAGAGAGATGAGGCCCTGTCAGAGGGTGAACTGGAGGGGGAGGAGCCTCCTCAGAGGATGAAGATGAGGAGGTGCAGGAAGCCCAGGGGCTGCTGAGGAACAACATGAACGCACTGATGCCATGTCGGAGCAGAGCCGCGGGAGGTGTGCCAGTGATGCCTTCATAGCTGAACGGTTCCAGGAGAGTAAAACAAAGTCAGATCATCAGGAAACATCTTCCCTTGTCCTCCAAACTATTTCCTGAATTCTGAGAGAATAGCCAAACCATCACTGAGAGAACGGGTCCGGCATTCACACTTGAGCCTCAAGACCTCACTCGGGTTAGATCTTCGCTGTGGTCACCGGTGTCCTGCTAATGTGCTCACTCTGTCAGCAAGGAAGAACAGCAATGAGGAGGGAGGTCCATGCAGTGCAGGACCAAGTGCAAATCCTGGACCAAGGTCTCCATGGTTGTCGCCAATCTTCCCAGTGTGGCCTCGAGGCACACCCTAACCCTAACCCTCACGAGGACACGGGAGAATTGCTGATTGATCACCCAGTGGGCTTCATAGAATACGAGTTCCCGCGGCGAGCGGGCGGAGGGCCCGCCCAGCTAGAGCTTATTAGCGGGACCTTTAAAAGTAGCTCCCTGACCCGGAGCAGCAGTTCTTGATAGTCCTGGGCTCGGACGTTTGTTTTGTGGGCCACAGTAGTGACTTTATTTTCAGCTTAAATAAACCAGTTTGGCCTTTCACTGCGCGCGTCCTGGAATTATACAGTGGTGATAAGGATCAAGCACAGGATTCTGAGCAGCCTTTTCAAAACTCCCCGACGACAACTCTGGTAAGAGACAAAGCAAAATGAAAAACCCAGAAATCTTGTTTGGGAAGCTCAAATCAATGTTGACAAATTTGAGGTTATCCATTTAGGTAGGAATAACAGCAAAAGCTATTATTATTTGAATGATAAGATATTAAAACACGCTGCTGTGCAGAGGGACCTGGGTATCCTAGTGCATGATTCGCAAAAAGTTGGTTTACAGGTGCAGCAGGTGATTAAGAAGGCAAATAGAATTTTGTCCTTCATTGCTAGAGGGATGGAGTTTAAGACTAGGGAGGTTATGCTGCAATTGTATAAGGTGTTAGTGAGGCCACACCTGGAGTATTGTGTTCAGTCTCAGTCTCCTTACCTGAGAAAGGACGCACTGGTGCAGAGGAGATTCACTAGGTCAATCCCAGAGTTGAGGGGGTTGGATTACGAGGAGAGGTTGAGTAGACTGGGACTGTACTCGTTGGAATTTAGAAGGATGCGGGGGGATCTTATAGAAACATATAAAATTATATGCGGGGAGGTTATTTCCACTGGTAGGTGAAAGCAGAACTAGGGGGCATAGCCTCAAAATAAGGGGAATTGGATTTAGGATTGAGCTTAGGAGGAACTTCTTCACCCAAAGGGTTGTGAATCTATGGAATTCCTTGCCCAGTGAAGCAGTAGAGGCTCCTTCATTAAATGTTTTTAAGATAAAGATAGATAGTTTTTTGAAGAATAAGGGTTATGGTGTTCGGGGCGGAAAGTGGAGCTGAGTCCACAAAAGATCAGCCATGATCTTAATGAATGGCGGAGCTGGCTCGAGGGGCCGGATGGCCTACTCCTGCTCCTAATTCTTATGATGTGAACATGTAGGACTGTCCACAGTATGCCAAACGCATGTGCTATTTCTACGCCGACGACATAGAAGGGGATGACAGACATAGAGTATTGACAGCATGCGGGGCCTCGACGTACAGCATTATTAATATAGTTTGATTTATCCTCATACAGAAAGGCCAGCATTCCCAGTGAACGTTCCCAGGTGCCTCACCCACCACCAACTCAACATTTAGACAGGACATTCTGGCATCTCAAAAGACAGCCGGATAACCCTAAAAGTACCAACAATGTTTCCCCGGAGGACCATTAGTAGCTGCTGTAAGTGTGGCCAAAGAACACGACCCAGGCAAGGCTACCAGAATCAGCAGTAAGCTTGCTACCCAGGCCAGAAGCCAAAGCCACCGCCTTGTAAGTCTATCAGCCTATAGAGGGCGAAACAATGCAACTAACCTGCATCATCACCCCTAACGTTGCCCCGATAAAGTTAACACTCTTGATCAACAGCCATTCCCTAGAAATAAATGTGTATATGGGAGCTGCTGTCTCCATCATCGAGGAATAGACCAGATCGGCATTTGCCCCCAGGCCTGCGAGACACCAGGGCCAGGTTGGCCACATATACAGGGGAACCTTTGATGATTATGTTGATGATTATGAGGACCACTATGATCCCGGTTACCTATGAACAGCAGATGGCCCGACTCCTGCTCATAGTTGTACGAGGACCAGGACCCAGTCTTGGGCAGGGAATGGTTCCAGGGGGTCCACCTGGACTGGTTACAAATTTTTTAACTGGGAACCAGTGGACTGTACGAGGTCATTGGCAAATACCCAGAGGTATTCCAAGGCGGCTTTCGCAGAATAAAGTGAGCAAGGGCAAAGATTTTAAATAATAATCTTTCTAAGTGTCACAAGTAGGCTTACATGAACACTGCAATGAAGTTACTGTGAAAATCCCCGCGTCGCCACACTCCGGCGCCTGTTCGGGTACACGGAGGGAGAATTCAGAATGTCCGATTCACCAAACAACACGTCTTTCGGGATTTGTGGGAGGAAACAGGAGCATCCGGAGGAACCTACGCAGACATGGGAAGAACGTGCAGACTCCGCACAGACAGTGACCCGAGCCAGGAATCAAACCAGGGTCCCCGGGTCTGTGAAGCAAGTGCTAACCACTGTGCTACCGTGCCACCCAATGTTGGCCCCAATACCCCACCCAAATATGTCAGGGCACGGCCAGTCCCATACACTTTACTTATCAAAGTAGCGACCGAGCTCGAGTGGTTAGAGAGCCTTGGGATAATACGACCAGTGCAGTTCGCAGAGTGGGCGGCACCAATAGTCCCCATCCTCAACCCCGACAATTTGGTCTGCCGTTGTGGGGACTATAAACTAACAGTTAGTAAAACCTCACGTTTAGATTGGTATCAATGCCACGCATAGACGATCCATATACCAAACTGGCAGGGGTCAAACCTTCACCAAACTAGATATGAGCCATGCCTACCTCCAGCTAGAACTGGGCGATTCATTCAGGAAGTAGTGAACACCCATAAGGATTTCTACGAATATACACACCTGTCCTTCAGAGTCTCGTCGTCATGCACCATTTTTCAATGTGGGATGGAGAACATTCTCCAAGGGCTACCTAAGATGCCAGTATGCTGAAACAACGCACTAATCACCGGAGCCACAGAAAAAGAGCACCTACCAAACCTAGAAGAGGCTTTGGACGATTTTCTGATGCAGGTGTCCATCTCAAATGAGACAACTGTGTGTTCCAGGCAGGCAAAGTGATCTACGCAGGGCACTGAGTCGATAAAAAAGGCCTAGACCACGTGGAGAATGAAGTTAAGGCCATCAAAGAGGTAATGACGTCACAAAATATGGCAGAATTTAAATCTTTCCTAGGCCTCGTAAACTACTGTGGGGAATTTATCCCAAACCTGGCCACTTTATTGCCACCCCTGCACACACCGTTTAAAAACACCAGAAGTGGTCTTGGCAGGTGCCGCAGGAAGACGAAGCAGCCATTACGATCATAAACCATGCTGGCTCATTACAACACCAAGTGGGGAGACAGTGGCATTGTGGTATTGTTGCCTGATGAGTAATCCAGAGACAAGGGTACTGCTCTGGGGACCCAGGTGGGGACCCAGGTTCAAATTTCACCACGGCAGATGGTGAACTTTAAATTCAATAAAAATCTGGAATTAAAACCATAAAAACAGACCATGAAACCATCTTAGGTCAACTGTGGTAAAAACCCATCTGGTTCACTAATGACCTTTTAGGGACAGAAATCTCCTGTCCATATCTGGTCTGGCCGATATGTGACCCCAATGTGGGTGACTCTTAAATGCCTTCAGAGATGGGCAAAAATGATGGGCCAGCCAGCGACGCCCAAATCCCAGCAACAAATGTTTTTAAAAAGAGAACTGGTATTAACATACGATGCCTTTATGAAAGACCTATAACTTATGCATCCAGAACCTTGGCAGACGCGGAAAGACTCTATTCTCCAATTAAAAAGGAAGGATTGACTGTTATTCTTGGGGTGAAGAAATTCCACCCATTTGCCTACGGCCAACATTTCACAATCATAACAGACCATTAACCCCTGCTGGGCCTTTTCAAAGAGTATAAGGCGAATCCCCCCGCCCCCCCCCCCCCCCCCCCCCCCATCACCTCGGCTTGCATCCAACATTGGGCCTACAAGCATCGCCCAGGAACACACATTACCAAAGTGGATGCCCTGAGTCCTTTGCCACTGCCTACAAGCTTGGCCCCTCTGCCGGTATTAGACAAAGTCATCATGACCTTGAACTTCCTGGAAACCTTGCCACTATCCGCAAGGCAGATCTAGAAAGACCCCATACTGGACAAATAGCGCCATATGATCCTCAGCGGTGGAATCTGAGGATGCCCCATACACCACATGAAACCTTTCCTCACTAAACGACAAGAGCTGAGTGTAGAAGATGGCATCATCCTGTGGGGAGACCGAGTAGTCGTCCCCCACCCAGGTCGGTGCACAATCGTGACAAAAATATACAATGGCACCCCAGGGTATCCAAGATGAAAATGCTCGCAAGGAGCTACGTGCTCGATACAGACGTCAAGAATCTGGTGAAGCGGTGCTCATTTTACAGGCGCTCCCACCTTCAGCCTCTTTGCACCCATGGCAATGGCCCGGAAAACCACGGGTAAGGGTGCATGTGGACTTCACTGGCCCATTATTGGTATCAGTGTGCCTTATTATGGTCGACACCTACTCAAAATTGTTACAAGTGTATCGTATGTCCTCCACGACTCCTCATGCAACAATAGAAAACTCCAGCAAAGTTCCTGTGCCCACGGCATCCCAGAGGTCCACGTATCCGATAAGGGTACCCCCCTTTACCGGGGGGAATTTCGGGCATTCATGAAGTCAAACAGCATTAAACACATCCGCACAGCAGTGAAACATTCATTGTCCAATGGCCTGGTCGAATGGGCAGTTCAAACATTCAAAACCAGGATGAAGAAACAGTCGGGTTCCTCTTTGATTATAGAACCATGCCATACACGACGATGGAGTCGCCCCAGTGGAATTTTTAATGGGACAATGACTGCTGTTTCTCAATTTGGGGGAGAAGTTGGGGTCAAAGCAGGACACCCAAAAAAGGAACTACAACACCAAAAAGCTCAAAAGGACCTTCAGGACATGAGGCGCTGTCTTTGTGCAGAACTTTGCAGATGGCTCCCAATGGATCCCAGGAATCATGCTGCAAAAGACTGATCTGGTTTCTTACAAAGTCAAAGTCCAAGAGACGGCCGTGAACATCTGGGCTACCTGAGAAGCAGGGAATCCACTCCAGCGGAGATGATTTCAGCAGAGACAACATCCTTGATGCCCGTTGTGACTAACTCCGGCAAGCGGACTCAGCCTATGAGGGATCAGAGAGTCATTCCTCCCGTTAGCAGGACCTTTAAATATAGCTCCCATATGCGGACCGGCAGTTCCCAATAATCCTGGGCCGGGACATTTATTTTGTGTGCAGTGGTAGTGTTCCTGCCAGCCTGAAGGGGCTGAAGGCAGATGTGGTCATGCTCCAGGAGACACACCTGAAGGTGGCAGACCAGGTAAGATTGAGGAAAGGGTGGGTAGGTCAGGTGTTTCATTCGGGGCTGGATGCCAAAAATCGGGGGGGGGGTGGGTGGCGACCTTGGTGGGAAAGAGGGTGTCGTTCGAGGTGTCGAGCATTGTGACAGACAATGGCGGCAGGTATTGGCGGCAATGGTAACTGGTAAGCTGCAAGGGGAAAGGGTGGTGCTGGTCAACGTGTACGCCCTGAACTGGGACGATGCGGATTTTATGCGGCGCATGTTGGGTCGGATCCGGGACTTGGAAGTGGGGGGCCTGATGATGGGGGGGGGACTTTAACACGGTGTTGGATCTGGCACTGGATCGCTCCAGGTCTAGGACGGGTAGGAGGCCGGTGGCGGCTGAAGTGCTGAGGGGGATTATGGACCAGATGGGAGGGGTGGACCCTTGGAGATTTGCAAGGCCGGGGGGTAGGGAATTTTCATTCATCTCGCATGTTCATAAGGCCTATTCCCGGATCGACTTCTTTATTATGATTAGGGGGCTGATAGCGAGAGTAGAGGATACCGAGTACTCGGCGATAGCCATTTCGGATCACGCCCCGCATTGGGTAGACCTAGAGCTGGGGGAGGAGAGGGACCAGCACCCGTTGTGGCGCTTGGAGGTGGGGCTGTTGGCGGACGAGGAGGTGAGCGAGCGGGTCCGAAGAAGCATGGAGAGATATCTGGAGGCCAACGATAACGGGGAGGTCCGAGTGGGGATGGTCTGGGAGGCGCTGAAGGCGGTGGTTAGGGGAGAGCTGATCTCCATTAGGGCCCACAAGGAGAGGAGAGAGCTGAGGGAGAGGGAGAGGCTGGTGGGGGAGATGGTGAGGGTAGACAGGAGGAGTGCGGAGGTGCCTGAGGAGGGACTGTTGAGGGAGAGGCGTAGCCTTCAGGCCGAATTCGACCTGCTGACCACCAGGAAGGCGGCGGCGCAGTGGAGGAAAGCCCAGGGGGCGACTTATGAATATGGGGAAAAGGCAAGTCGGATGCTGGCGCATCAGCTTCGGAAGCGGGACGCAGCTAGGGATATTGGGGGAGTTAGGGGTGGGGGGGGGGGGGGGAGTTGTGCGGAGTGGGGTTGGCATCAATGGGGTCTTCAGGAACTTTTATGAGGAACTGTATAGGTCTGAGCCCCCACTGGAGGAGGGAGGGATGGGCCGCTTTCTGGACCAACTGAAGTTCCCGAAGGTGGAGGAGGGACTGGTGACGGGATTAGGGGCCCCAATTGGGTTGGAGGAGCTGGATAAAGGGATAGGGAGCATGCAGGCGGGGAAAGCACCGGGGCCGGAAGGTTTCCCGGTCGAATTTTGCAAAAAATATGTGGACCTGCTGGGCCCGTTGCTGGTTAGGACCTTCAATGGAGGCAAGGGAAGGGGGGGGGGGCCGCGTTGCCCCCGACGATGTGCTGGGCACTGATTTCCTTGATCCTGAAGCGGGACAAGGATCCCCTGCAGTGTGGGTCTTACAGGCCGATTTCATTGTTAAATGTAGATGCCAAGGTGCTGGTGAAGGTCTTAGCCACGAGGATTGAGGATTGTGTGCCGCAGGTCATCCACGAAGACCAGACGGGGTTTGTGAAGGGGAGACAGTTGAACGCGAATGTGCGGAGGCTCCTGAACGTTATCACGATGCCGGCGGGGGAGGGGGGCCGGAGATAGTGGTGGCGATGGACGCTGAGAAGGCCTTCGATAGGGTACAGTGGGGGTACTTGTGAGAGGTGCTGAAGAGGTTCGGGTTTGGGGAGGGGTTCGTCAGGTGGGTTAGGCTGATGTACAAGGTCCCGATGGCGAGTGTGGCCACGAACAAGAGGAGGTCTGAGTACTTTCGGTTGCATCGAGGGACGAAGCAGGGTGTCCCTTGTCCCCCCCTGCTCTTCGCACTGGCGATTGAACCCCTGGCTGTGGCACTGAGGGAGTCGAGGAACTGGAGGGGGCTGGTGCGGGGTGGGGAGAAGCATAGGGTGTCGCTCTATGCAGACGACTTGCTGCTATATGTGGCGGACCCGGTGGGAGGGAATGCGGAGGTAATGAGGATTCTCAGGGAGTTTGGGGATTTCTCAGGGTACGAGCTCAACATGGGGAAGAGCGAGTTGTTCGTGGTTCACCCAGAGGACCAGGAGAGGGGGATTGGCGAGCTCCCACTAAAAAGGTGGAGAGGAGCTTCAGGTATTTGGGGGTCCAGGTGGTCAGGAGCTGGGGGGCCCTGCATAGACTTAATTTCACGAGACTGGTGGAGCAAATGGGGGAGGAGTTTAAGAGGTGGGACGCGTTGTCGCTGTCCCTGGCGGGTAGGGTGCAGTGAGTCAAGATGACGGTGCTCCCAAGGATTTTGTTCCTGTTCCAGTGCCTCCCCATTCTTATCCCGAAGGCCTTCTTTAGGCGGGTCAACAGGAGCATAACGGGGTTTGTGTGGGCGCGAGGCACTCCGAAGGTGAGAAGGGTGTTCCTGGAGAGAGTAGGGATGGGGGGGCTGGCACTGCCCAACCTCTGTGGGTACTACTGGGCCGCCAATGCGGCGATGGTGCGCAAGTGGATGATGGAGGGGGAGGGTGCAGCATGGAAGAGGCTGGAGACGGCGTCTTGTGAGGGTATGAGTCTGGAGGCGCTGGCAACGGCGCCGCTGCCGCTTCCTCAATGAGGTACACCACAAGCCCGATGGTGGCGGCTGCCCTCAAAATTGGGGGCAATGGAGGCGGCACAGGGGGGGGGGGGGGAAGTAGGGGCCTCGGTGTGGACCCCGATACGGGGGAACCACCGGTTTGTCCCAGGGAGAATAGATGGAGGGTTTTCGGGGTGGTACAGGGCAGGGATAAAAAGGTCGGGGGACCTGTTTGTGGACGGGAGGTTCGTGAGCTTGGGTGAGCTGGAGGAGAAGTACGGGCTCCCCCCGGGAAACGCCTTTAGGTATCTGCAGGTAAGGGCATTTGCCAGGCGGCAAAAGGTGAATTCCCGCTGCTGCCGCCATGCACGGTACAGGACAGAGTGCTCTCGGGGGAGTGGGTTGGAGAGGGGAGGATCTCGGCAACAACCAGGTAATACAGGAGGAGGAGACCTCGGTGGAGGAGCTGAAAGGTAAGTGGGAGGAGGAGTTGGGGGAGGAGATTCGAGGAGGGGACGTGGGCAGTTGCCCTAGGGAGGGTGAACTCTTCCTCTTCGTGTGCGAGCTCAGCCTCATACAGTTTAAGGTGCTGCACAGGGCACGTATGACCGGGACAAGGATGAGCCGTTTTTTGGGGGGTGAGGGCACGTGTGTTAGGTGCTCAGGGAGCCCAGCAAACCACACCCATATGTTCTGGGCATGTCCAGCGCTGGAGGAATTTTGGAAGAGCGTAGCGAGGATGGTAGGATCCAGGGTCAAACCGGGCTGGGGGCTCGCAATATTTGGGGTTGCAGAGGAGCCGGGAGTGCAGGAGGCGAAAGAGGCGGTATTCTGGCCTTTGCGTCCCTGGTAGCCCGGCGAAGGATTCTCCTTCAGTGGAAAGATGCTATGCCCCCAAGCGTGTAATCCTGGAACAACGATATGGCGGGGTTTATTAAATTGGAGAGGGTGAAATTTGCCTTAAGGGGATCGGTGCAAGGGATCTTCAGGCGGTGGCAACCGTTCTTGGACTTCCTGGCAGAACGGTGGACAATGGTCAGCAGCAGCAGCCCGGGGTGGGGGGAAGCGGGGGGGGGGCGGGTGGCAGGGGGGGGGTTCTATTTTATTTATTTAATTTTTATTTATTTTTGTTTGTCTATACTGGGGGATCTGAGGGGGTGTATATATTTGCTATGTTTGCTATGTGTTTCGGCGGGTGTTAATTTATTATATATTTATAGGGGGAGGGGGGCATGGGGTTGTTTTGTATTTAATTCTATTGGGTTCCTTTTACATTTTGTTGTTGATATTTTGTGAAAACTTTAATAAAACATTTTTTTTTTTAAAAGCTATTTTTGATTTGTGGCTTACTCCACATTAAAGCTAGAGGGAAATTATAGTTTTAAAGGGAAATCATAGCCAGAGGGAAATCATAGAATTTACAGAGCAGAAGGAGGCCATTCGGCCCATCGAGTCTGCACCGCCCTTAGAAAGAGCACCCTACCCAAACCCACACCTCCACCCTGTCCCTGTAACCCAAGCAGAACTAGGGGGCATAGCCTCAAAATAAGGGGAAGTACATTTAGGACTGAGCTTAGGAGGAACTTCTTTACCCAAAGGGGTGTGAATCTATGGAATTCCCTGCCCAGTGAAACAGTTGAGGCTCCTTCATTAAAAGTTTTCAAGATAAAGATAGATAGTTTTTTGAAGAATAAAAGGTTATGGTGTTCGGGCGGGAAAGAAAAAGTGGAGCTGAGTCCACAAAAGATCTCATTTAATGGCGGAGCAGGCTCAAGGGGGCCAGATGGCTTACTCCTGCTCTTAGTTCTTGTGTTCTTATGTAACCCAGTAACCCCACCCAACCGTTTTTGGACACCAAGGGCAATTTAGCATGGCCAATCCACCTAACTTGCCATCTTTGGACTGTGGGAGGAAACCGGAGCACCCGGAGGAAATCCACGCACACACGGGAGAAGGTGCAGACTCCGCACAGACAGTGAGCCAAGCCGGGAATCAAAACCTGGGACCCTGAAGCTGTGAAGCAATGGTGCTAGCCACTGTGCTACCATGCTGCCCTGGATACCTGTAACATGTTCCACCAAATCGAATTGTATATATAACGTATCTGATTTTACAGCTGAGCCAATTGAGATATTCTGATTTACTGCTTTTCCTGGTTTTTATTTGTTTCTTTCCAAAGGCTTGGTGTAGGGTTACCAATTCCTCAGCATTCTCTTCCGCTGTCTAGGAATTGCCTATAAATATTTCTGGGTTTTTTTCCCCCCTCGTGCCGGTATTTGGCCAGTGATTGGTTTGCTCGGAGTTCAGTTTGGATTAAACCAGTTTGGCCTCTCGTTCTGCGTCTCCTGTAAGTCTGTATGTGGAAATTTCAGAGACAGAATGCCAGTTCTTTCAGGTCAGGATGACAATCAGCAGCTGGATCCCCAAAACCCTTTTCCACCGAGCGTGCTGCAAGCGTATTGCAGCTACTCGATGATTGTCTGAGCTCACAGCAGCTCATGCGCACAATCCAGGAATGGAACCAGGCGGCTTCCTCAATCAATGGTTCGATACTTCACCAGGGAGCAAAAAATATCTCACTTTGGTTATTTCTCTCCAGTGTCGGGCGAATCCAATTCTGCCGCTGCAACAAAGGATGGAGGAAGTAAGGGGACAAACCTGATCTCAACTTTAAAAGGTCTTTGGAATGTAACCTCTGTTCCAGACCAAGCTGGAAACGGTGTGGAATGGAAAGAAAGGATCCATCACAACACATCGGCAGCTTATTCCCATTCGAAGTGTAAAGGAGGGGAAACTAATGGCAAGTGATGGATTTTGGCAGGATAAATGAGACCGCAATACAAACTAAATTATAAGATATTGATAGCTGTGCAGGAACAGAGAGCCCTGGAGTTTGTAGAAGGTGGGGTAAGTCAAGAGGGCTGTATAAAAATAAAGGTATATGGTATCCTGACATTTGTAGCAGATACATGGACTAGTTACAGCACTGGAGTCGACTCAGCCTGGTATGCCTCTGCTGGCTCTTACTCATCTCGTCCCACTCCCCACCCCTTCCCCACAGCATTTCAAACACTTTTCTCTCCAGGTAATTATCCAGGTCCTTTTTGGAAGCCATGGTTGAATCTGCCCCCCACCACACAGTCAATGCATTCGAGATCCAAACCACTTACTGCATTCACCAAAAACTGATTCTCGATCCTCCCACCGATGCAAACAGTTTCTCTCAATCTATTCTGTCCACATCCTTCATGATTTTGAACATTTCTATCTCAATCTTCCTCTCAATCTTCTCTTCTCGAAGGAGAACAATCCCAGATTCTCCCAATCTATCCATATAACTGAGGTCCGTCAGATCTTTCAATCCTGATGCTGGTAGCTTGAATTGGGAAATCTCCAGGAGTCAGCCCGCCTCAGGAAAACACCTGATCACACCTGAATGGTGTGATTTCCACTCTGGAGAGGGGGTGCAGGATGGAATCGGGCCATCTTCTCCGGATGCAGATCACCGGCAGCCAGGAGCAGCTGAGGGCCAAGGTTCGTTGTTCAAAGGGCCCACCTCATTCCTCTGGGACTTTGTCCCAGTTGTTTCGTTAAATATTCGGCTGACTTTCCCCAAATGCTTCAAACCTCACATTCCCAATCCACTCCCCATGTCCCATCCAGGCAAACTCATGCCCCCTCACCCACACCCCACATGGCCTGTTATGCCTTCCAAGCCATGGCCTGTTATGCCCTCCAATCATGACATTCCACCAATCCCCTTTGGGCCCTTACAGACTTCTTGCCAACCCATCGCACCCCACCCACCATCCTTCTCTTTTACTCCACCAATGCCAACTCACCCAGTATCGGCCACGGGCAGACCTCAGGAACCATGTTGAGATGAAATGAAATAAATACTTAAATATCCATTACAACTTTTTCTCATATTTAAAAAAAATCCTATTCATGAAAGCCCATTCAAAACTTTTTAAAGTGTCTGAAGTACTTAATCCCGTATCAAAATGAACAGATGTTTAGTTATAATCCCACAAAGACAACTAATGCTTTATTAATCTGAGTTGTCAGTCGTTGTGGAAATCAACCAACTATTAATAATGAGATAATGATATCCCTTGGGTAATGTCAACAAATGTTTTTCAACTTATCTAGTTTTTTCGGGGTTTTCGTAAATTTCTTAAAGGACTGGGGATTTAAATAACTTAATTACAGTTCTTCATACCTTATCTGCCTTTCGAGAACATTGGCATCTCTTCCATAAACTCGTGACACCCACACTGTGGAAAATTACCTCTACTACAGCGGAAATGTGGCCTGATTGAACCCAGCACTGGGTTTAAATGGCCTTGCTGAGTTTAGGTTTCCCACCTGTGTGAATCATGTTCAGTCCCCTTTCCCCACTGGCAAAAATGGGATTGTTCGGAAATGATGTCAGGACTTCTGGATATGGGCCCATCCACCATTTTTAAAAGGTCCACAGAGTCTTCACACCTCTGCGAAAATACAGCCGGTCAACCCTGGGACCCCTGCACTCTCTCCAAAAACTTGACATCCTTCCTAAAGTGCAGTGCACAGAATTGGACATCATTCTCCAGTTGAAGTCAAACCAGCATTTTATAAAGGTTCACCATAACTTCCTTCCTTTTGTACTCAGTACGAAAAGACCAAAAGACATTGGAGCAGGAGTAGGCCATCAAGTCTGCTCCACCATTCAATAAGATCATGAGTGAACTCTACTTTCCCACCTTATCCTCTTCACCCTTGACTCTCTTACCAAATAAAAATCTGTCCATCTCAGCCTTGAACATACTTAATGACCCAGTTTCCACAGCCCTCTGCGGTAAAGAATTGCACAGATTCACTAACCTCTGAGAGAAGAAATTACTCCTCATCTCGGTCTTAAATGGGCAACTCAGATTACACCCTCTGGTCCTAGACTCTCCCGCAAGGGGAAATACCTGTGTGTACAAAGCATGGATTTTCTATGCTTTAATTACTAACTGCTTAACCAACCTGGTTTAGCACAGTGGGCTAAACAGCTGGCTTGTATTGCAGAACAATGCCAGCAGCGCGAGTTCAATTCCCGTACCGGCCTCCCCAAACAGGTGCCAAAACGTGATTATAATTATTACTTGTCATTCCACCCTCAACAATTTGTGGACATATACACCCAGATCCATCAGCTTTTGCAATCCCTTTCGAATTGAACCCTTTATTTTCTATTGCCTCTCTTCATTCCTCCTCCCAAATGTATCCCTTTGCATTTTTCTGTATTAAATGTTATCTGCCACTTGTCTGCCCACTCCACCAGCCTGCCGTGTCCACTTCAAATCTATCACCACCCTCCCCACTGTTCACAATACCACCAAGTTTTGTGTTGTCTTCAAATTTTGAAATTGCCTTCCTTGCAGACCCAAGTCTAGGTCATTAATATCGATCAAGAAAAACAGTGGCCCTAATACTGCTGCCTGGGGAACCCGACAATATACCTTCCTCAGGTCTGGAATACAATCGTTCACCATCACCCTGTTTCCTGTCACTCCCCCAACTCCTTTCCCTCAAATAAAAGCCGAATACTGCAGATGCTAGAAACCTGAAATTAAACAGGAAGTGGCGGAAATTCTCGGGTCTGGCAGCATCTGAGGAGAGAGAAACAGAGTCAACGTTTCGAGTCCGTATGATTCTTCTTCAAAGACAAAGAGAGGGCGAAATGTGGTGGATTATATAGTGTATAAGAGCAGGTTTCGCAGCTGGGGCAGAGCAGAAGGTGGTGGGTGATGTGTTGGGTACTCTGGATCTGTGGAGACTGTGTTTACATTAACAGTAACATAGACAGGCTACCAACACTTGTAATAGTACAACACTATTTTATTTAACTAAGAGCTGTTAAACATACTTGCACTGTGGGTCGACACTATGTTAGATTGACTGAAGACCTATGCCTAACCTGACCAGCCTATACTGCTAGCACATGGTGGATGTTTGTGCTACTGACTGCGGGCTCTGTCTGTCTCAGAGGCTGCATCCCGAATGAGCAGGAAAACTAGTGCCCTCTGTCTTTATAGTGACCGTGCCCTAACTGGTGATTGCTGCTGTGTTGTGTGTGTTGATTGGTCTTGCAGTGTGTCAGTCAGTGTGTGTCTCTGCACCATCATATACTGATGTATATTATGATAGTGGGATCTGGGAGAGATCGCAACAAAGATGTCTAGGTCATGAGTCAAAGGAAACATTCATGGCAGTGTGATGGGTTATTGAAGATGCTGGTAGTTGCGTAAAAGGTGTGGGGCTGGATTCTCTGAGCCTCCATGCCGAAATCACGTTCAGCGCGGGGGCGGAGAATGGCTGTTTGCCCGGAAATACAGGTCTCCCCGAGAATCGCGCGCGAACTACGTGCCATTGACAGAGGCCACCCCCCCCCCCCCCCGCCCCACCACGATTCTCCGCGCAAAACTGGCCGAGTTCCCGACGGCGTGGTGGTGGCAGCTGCGGACTCAGTCTGCGGCCGGGGGGATCGATCACTGGGGGGGGGGGGGGGGGGGGGGGGGGGGCAACTCATGGACGGCCAGGGGAGCGACCGGGCGTCATGGACCTGCGGGCGCGCACAGTCTCGGAGGGGCCTACATTTTTGATGCTGCTCCGCGGTCCACGTCTGCCATGTCGCACGGGGTGGCCGCTGCAGGCTGCTGCCGTCCACATGCGCGGGCTCCCGACCGGAATGCGGGACCCGTATCCCCAGCCAGAGCTGCAAACAGCACTCCGGGGCCCTGCCAGCCCCCTGCAGGTAGGAGAGTCACTCAGGACTTTCTTAAGGAAAGTCCAGGGTGAAACGCCAGCAATTCTATGCTGGCCTGGGGACATAACCCCATTATTGGAGAATCCAGCCCAAGGTATCAGGATGTGTTAATGGGAGCATAATGGTCAGAGCTCAGTTCAAGCAAAACCTAAGAACAAGTGACAGATGGCCCGGTGGGGGAGCGGAAGGAGGGATTTTACATTGAGACAAAAACTCAATTTGGATTTTTCAAAGGGTCAAAATGGAGGAGAAAGTTCACAGTCTAAAGTTGTTAAAGTCTGTGTTGAGTGCGGAGGGCTGTAACATGCCTAATCGGAAGAGGAGGTTCTGCTCCTCAAGGTTACTGTGATTCTATGATTACGATTGACTTCACTGGAACATCGTCACAGGCTAAGGATGGACATGTGGATATGAGAGCAAGATGCGGAGTTGAAATAGCAAGTGACAGGAAGTTTAGGATCATATTTTCAGACAGGACATAAGTGTTCGACAAAGTGGCCACACAGTCGGTATTTAATCTCCCCAATGTAGAGGAGACCCCATTGGGAGCAATGAATACAGCAGACCAAATTGAAGGGTGCAAGTGAAGTACTGCTCAACCTGGAAGGGGTATTTGGGGCCTTGGACAGTGAGGAGGTAACGGGGCAGGTGTTGCACCTTCTGCATTTGCAGGGGAAGTTGTTGGGGGTAATGAAGGAATGGGCCAGGGTGTCATGGAGGGGTCAGTCCCTGCAGAATGCTGACGGGGTGGGGTAGGGGACGGGGACGGGGATGGGGGACGGGGGGGGGGGGGGGGGGAGATGTTTTTCATGATGGCATCATGTTGGAATTGGTGGAAATGGCGAAGGATGATCCTTTGAATGCGGGATGGTAGGAAAGTGAGGACAAGGAGACTCTGCGATGGTTTAGGTGGGAGGGGAAGGGGTGAGGGCAGAGGTGGGGGAAATGCCTCAGCCCATGTCTCGGTCCCCACCTCTCCTTCCCTCCCAGCTTCTCCTCCCACTAGCGTTTCAAAACCCCCACCAGGGTCCCCCTCCCAATCCATCAACTCCTTGTAGACATCAGATACCTTCCCATCCCCTATCTCGTCCCTCAACAGCAACCCCGGGGTTGTCAACCCAGGAAAGGACGGCACCTCTCTCCTCAAAAAATCCAGGACCTGCAGGTACCTAAAACCTGGGCAACTCGCACTCTTCTCCCAGATCCTCCAACCTCGCAGATTTGCCCCCTATGAACAGATCACCAAATTGCACGATCCCTGCTTGCCGCCACCCCCGAAACCTCACGTCCAACCCCTCCCGGTTGTCGCAGATCGGTGCCTATGCGGAGGCACATTCCAGTCCCAAATGCTGCCATCACTGCTCCCACACCCTCAGGGCCGACACCACCACTGGGCTCATGGAGTACCTGGCCGGTGAGAACGGTAGAGGCGTTGACAACAAAGCCGTCAAACTTGTTCTCCTACACGATGCCGCCTCCATCCAACCCAACGCCAACCCCTTCCCCCATGACCCATTTCCTAACCATAGCGACATTCGCCGCCCATTATAGTTGGTCATGTTCAGCAGCGTCAGCACCCCACCCCTCCCCCCTTCATTATACGCCCTCACCAGCAGGGGCCCCAAGTCAGCCCCAAATCTTTTATAAAACACCACTGGCAACCGTCCGGCCCCGGGGCCATCCCTGCCTGCATCACCCCATACTGTCCCTCAACCCAATTGGGGCCCCCAGTCCCTGAACCAGTTCCTCCTATACCTTTGGAAACTCTCGCCCGTCCAAAAACCGCCGCACCCCTTTCCACACCTTCTGTGGAACGCCACGAACACGCCATTCACCCCTTCTGGGTCCACCACCACCTTACCCTTATCATCCCTCACTCTGCCAATCTCCCTCACCGCCTCTTGCTTCCTCAACTGATGGGCCAACATCCTCTACCCGTACTCATATACTGCCCCTCTGACCTTCCATAACTGCCCAACCACTTTCCCCATGGACACTAGCCCAAACCCCATCTGAAGCGTCGGCCCCTCCTTCAACAGCCCTATCTCCGGGGCCTCTGGGTGCCTTCTGTCTACCCTCAAAATCTCGCCGACCAGCCTGGCCATCTCCGCCCACTCGACTTTCTTCCTATGCGCCCAAATTGAGGTAAACTCCCCCCCGACCACTACCTTGAGCGCTTCCCACAGTTTGACGGCCGTGACCGCCCCCGTTTTGTTTAGCTCCACGCACCCTCGAATGGCAGCCGTCAGCTGCTCGCAGCCCGCTTCATCTGTCAGCAATCCCACATCCAGTTTCCACTGCGGGCACTGGGCCAGTACGGCACGTGGCCAGAGACCACAGACGCCAAATATCCAGAGTCGGCCACCCTTGCCAGCAACGCCGAGTCGAACAAGAAAAAAATCAATCCGGAAGTACATCCAGTTCACCTTCGGCCTCCCAAAACTCCACAGGTTTCCCCAATTTGGGGCATAAACGTTTACCAGAACCACCAGCATTCCCTCCAACGTCCCACGAACCATCACGAACCACCACCCCCGTGATGGCCACAATGTTCCCCACCTCGAACACCACCCGCTTATTCACCAACACCGCCACCCCCCTCGTCTTCATATCCAGACCCGAATTACATCTGCCCCACCCATTGTTTCCTCAACCTCATTTGGTCCTCTATCTTCAAGTGCGTCTCCTGCAAATTGGCCACATCCGCCTTCAGACTCCTCAAGCACGCAAACGAACGTGACCCTTTGACCCGTCCATGTCACACAACCCTCCAGGCCCACCCTCGGATGTCCACAGTAACAAAAGGTGCACTCGCCCTTGATGTTCCCCCATGAAAAACCTGCCCTCCAACAAACCCACCATCAAAACTTTTTTAAAAACACACCAACTCCTCCAAAGTTCAATGTCCTCTGACTTACACATGGTTGTTGTAATTTCTCCCAAGCTCCCACCAATCACTGACCTTCTACTCTGCCCCAGCCACTATACAAAATATGATCTATCACATTTCTCCCCTCTTTAGCTCTGAAGAAGAATCATACAGACTCGAAACATTAACTCTGTTTCTCTCTCCACACATACTGTCAGGTCTGCTGAGCTTATCCAGCATTTCCTGTTTTTGCTACTGTTCCTATTCGGCTTTTAGCTTTGCTGACAAGCCTGTTATTTGACACTTGATCAAACACTTTTCTGGAAGTCTATGTACGTATACCACACCAGCTCTCTCCATTATCTCGTCAAGAGACTTAATCAAGTTAGTTAAACACAATTTGTCTCTAACAAAGCTATGCTGCTTGCCTTAATTAATCCACATTTACCCAAGTCTCTGTTAATTTAGATTCAATCACTTATTAATGAACCTCAACTGGAATAAAACCAGAGAATTCCTACAGTGCAGAAGGAGACCATTCGGCCCATCAGGTCTGCACCGACCCTTCTGAAAGAGCACTCCCCCACCCTATCCCCGTAGCCCCACCTAACCTGCACATCCCTTGGACACTAAGGGGCAATTTAGCATGGCCAATAAACCCAACGTGCACATCATTGGACTGTGGGAGGAAACCGGAGCACCCGGGGGGAAACCCACGCAGACACGGGGAGGAAGTGCAAACTCCACAGTCACCCAAGGCCGGAATTGAACCCGGGTCCCTGGCGCTGTGAGGCAGCAGCGCTAACCACTATGCCACCCCAAAATGGCTGCTGTCTCTTGTGTCCAGCTTTCTGCTGCTTCACAGAATCACTGCGGTGTAGAAGAAGTCTTTTCGGCCCAACGAGTCTGCACCGAACTTTCAAAAGTGAATGGGATAAGCAGTTGAAAAAGCAAGATTTGCAGGACGATGCAGAAAAAGCTGGCGTGTGGGGCTAATTGGACAGCACTTTCAGGGAACCAGCGGAGGAATGGTGGGCCGAATGGCCTCCTGTCTCGTAGAATTGTATGAAACCTTCAGAAGTCAGGGTGATTAGAATAACGCAGCAGGTTTGCTAGAGTTCAGCACACTGGGTGTTTACGACAGATCATGGATAAGGACAACACCCAGAATACAGATCAGTACCAGAACAGTGCAGTCATTGTGATTGGAAATTACAATAGTAACTGACCTCGGGCCTTCACACCAGCGAACGTAACTGCGGCATGTCCACATGCCATGAAAGACAAGTAGAATTGAGATGTGTTGCAGGAACAGTGCCGTATTCATGCAGAGCTCTGAACAGTTGTGTAAGCAGTGTTTCGGGGAAATCAGAATTTACCCACAGTCCTCACTTGCTTGTTCTACTCTCTTGAGCAAGTGTTTTCCCACACTAAAGATTATTTCAATGAAAAGTCTCAACGCATCCCATTCCCAATTGGTGGTGATAAAGAAACATTTTGTAAAGGCCGAGCAAGCTCTTTGCCAAGTTTGGCGTGTGCCGGGGGTTTTGGAAACCGCTCCTGCCGACTGCTGACCATAAATGTTTCAAGAAGCTGCCAAACTCTCCGCTCCGCATTGCGCAAAATAGAAATAATGTTCTGTTTCTTTTTTAAAAAACAGACTTTAACACACAACCTTCCAACTCAGAAGCAAGAGTGCGACCCACTGAGTCACGGCTCAAACATTAGAAAGTAATGTTTATTTTGATTTATTGTGAGTTGTTAGTTAATGGTCTAGTATGTCAGTGCATGTGTACTGCCAGGAAGTTGTGGGAATGATAGAGTCATGGACAAGGGAATGTGTGCTCTTAGTGCACTTGCTCACATCCAATGGGTTGCAAACATCACCTGGGCAATAATGTCAATTTGATTTTGCTTGATCAAAGAAAACCAGGCTGCCTAGTGCGCAACGGGGAAAGTGGCAACTTAACTCCCAATCACTCTACAAGAACAGATCACGGCAGAAAAATATAATTGACAAACATATCATGGCTCTCACTTCAGTCCAGTACTGAGGGTGTGCAGCACTGTTGGAAGTACTTGGGTGAGACATTAAACTGAGGCTCCATCTATCCTCGCAGGTGTAAAAGATAACCAAAAATTACTGTTTCCAAGAAAAGTAGGGATTGGCCCTGGTGCCCTGGACAATATTTAGCCCCACATCAGCATCATATGTCATTGCTGTTAGTTGGAGCCTGCCGAACACAAATTGGTTTCCACATGTCTTGCATCACAGCAGTGACTACACAGGAAATGTGCTTCATTGGATGGAATGCACTTTGGGACATCCCATCACAGGAGACGTTGCAGCTCAGAAGGAGGCCATGCAGCCCATTGGGTCCACCACAGTCTCCTCGAAAGGTTGTAACTCTTTCTTTCAAATCTGTTATTATGCTCCTTGTCCATCAGTTTTTATTCCTGGAAGTCGGGAATGGAGATAAAGGGCACGATTTAACACGCAAAAACCAGAGTCCTGTTTTGGACGCCTATAGCAGGGTATTTCTTGGTGCCTGCAGTACCAATAACCACCCCCCTAGCTAACGGAACTCTGCCGTTTTTTTTGTCCTCGACCAGGAACACCCCGCCGAGGCCGCACTTACATAATCAGTGCAGGAAGATGACTCGTCCTTTGATCTCCCCCCTCTGCACCCCGATCTCCAGACCCTCCCACCCTCCCCCAATGCCTCACCTTACCTCGGTGGGGGTCCTTGAGCCCCCCCTTATGGGCAGGTCCAATCCCTGGCACAGGCAAACTGGCAGCCAGGCACCTTTGAACTGCCAGCCTGACACACTGACAGTGCCACCCGGGCACACTGGGTGCCAGTGCCAAGGTGCCAGACTGGCAGTGCCAAGGTGCCCAGGTGCTAGCAAGAGTGCCAGGGTACCACCCTGCCCAGAGCCTGACCATCCAGGTGCCTATAATGGCTTGGAAGACCCCGCCCCCAGGTGCTGTTACGACTGATCTACGTTTGTGTGGATCAGTGCTAAACTGCGCCATGGCGAGATCTCCCATGCAAAGCCATTAGTTCCTGGGCCTCGGGAAAATCTGGTGTAAACATATTTAAATGAGCCTAATGGCTCACTTAAATATGTTAATCGGGATCTCGCCCAGCGAGAACTCGTTAGATCTCGCGAGGCATTTCGAACATCACACGTCTCGCGAGAGGCCTCTCGAGAGATTCAACAACCTCGTCACGTCACCGGGTCAGGCGCGATGAGGCCATTAGATCACGCCCAAAGTCTTAACCTGCCATGCACTTAACTCTTTGCTGCCATTGACTTGTCCCATCACTCAAATAAAATCTATTTCTCTAACACGATTGTACCGATTCTGTTGGAGGGTGACGCACTATATATTCACTCCATCTTGTGAGTGAAGATCATTGGGAAGAGTAGGTACTTGCAATGAGAACAGGCGATTTGGCTGACCGATTTCTTTCTGACATGTAAAGTTGTCCCAAGATCATAACTTTTGTGCACTCACCTCTTAGTCCAAAGGTCAACCCCCACTCAGAGACCAAGCGTCAGATTTGCATTACTAAGGTAGGATACGAGGCTTCATGAGTTGACATGATGGGCGGAGGGCCCGGGTAAGACTCAAGTCCAAACTTTGGTTCTCAACTTCTCTTAGCCCATAAACCACCAGTTATTGAGAAGCTGGCTCGACTCCATGAAAATTGCAGTCGGGTGGAGCGGCTGGGAGATGTCTCCCCCCTGCCATGGAGTCAGCCAGGTGGGGAGCATGGGGTGCGGGCTTGACATCCCCACCAACATCCCACACCGATGGAGATTAAGGATGCTGGGAAAGATAGCAGGAATCCCGGAACTAGTATCATTTTTAAATGGCTCCAGTGTCCTTCCAACTATGTGAAGACCAGGCCTTGGGGTCCTAGACGTAGGCTCCTGTGGCACCCCCTCAGTATCACATTGTGTCAGATGAGATGGAAAATCAAGGTCTACCCTGCCTATTCTGATGTCAAATCCCCCTCAGCACTATTCAAAGTGTTTCCCTCGGTGTCTTGGTCAACATTCATCCTTCAACCAACACCACCAAAACGACAATAATTAGTCATTTCGCTCATTGTTGATTGAGGGATCTTGCTGTGTACAAATGGGTTGTCATTTCCTACCACAACAATTACAACACTTCGAAAGTAATTTGTCAAGTGCAAAACATTTTGGGACATTCCAAGAACGTGAAAGACATTACAGCAATGTGAATTATTTCTTATCTACACATCACTTCCTTATTTAACTTGTCTTCTCGTTATGCAGTTCTGCCCATTCCAGTAATAAAAAATAACTAAAAGCTATCCTATCCATCATTTAAAATCTGTGGCGTATTCCTCTGTTCAGCTACTCCTCGTATCAGAGATTCTAAGAGGCCGGTCTTTGAACTTTTTCATGAATCAATGGCAGAGAGCCCAAAACAGAATACAGAACTCCAACGTGGCCTTGCTAATGAGTTACAGAGGGCTGAAATAAATTGGTATAACTTTATAATCAAACACCCCAGAACTGTAATTCACCACTTGGGTTTCTCCTTGACAACTGCCTCATAATTGACTTCATACTTTCACTGAATCGTCACACCCAAATAACTTTCTTTTCTGCCTTTGTTCCTTCACAGAGCTCCATTGTGTGCGAGATATCCATTGTCTTCCATCTCTCTGCATCGAGTTCCACGCACAACTTGGCAATTTATGTGCTTCATTTCTCTGCACCACTTTGAAAGAAGTCATTGGCAAATTTTCTCCCGTGTACAATGGTGTCTGTAATAGTTTTAAATAACTTTTCATTCTAAATAAAGTATTGGTCTGAAAAGTTAATCCAGCAAAAGGAACGCGAGCCAGATCTTCCACTCAGCGTCGGAAGCCAGGAGGTGTGTGCCATTTCCCAACTTCGCAATTCCAACCCTTTCACGATTCCCTAATCCCACAAAGTTTTTGTCTCCGTGAGACATGGACGGACAAAGATTCAGGCTTATTGCCTCCCTAGGCAGGCCCAAGGCTGCAACAAAGAGTTGCAGGTAACCTGGTGGGCTGGTTAGAAGGCCCTCTTCTGTTTACTGCCACATTGGCCCAGTTCAAGTCAGGATTGTTAGACCCTCTAGCCATCATATCTCAACCCCCACTGCCTCCCATGCCCACTCCAAATCTCCGTTTAATGTGGTGTACGGTCGACCAAATGGGTTGCTGTCCTGTATGGTGTTGAGCTTCTGAGTGTTATATGGAGCTGCACTTATCCAGACAAGTGAAGATCATTCCATCACATTCCTAACTTGTGCCTTGATGATGTTGGACAGGTTTTGGGGAGTCAGGATGTGTGTTACTCACCTCAGAATTCCCAGCCTCTGACCTGCTCTTGTAGCCACAGTATTCAAATGGCTAATCCAGTTCAGTTTCTGATCAATGAATGTGGGATTTAGTGAGAATACCATTCAATGTGAAGGTTAGGTTCCCGCTTGTTGGAGATGATCATTGCCTGGCACTTGTGTGGCACGAATTGTCACTCTTCAGCTCAACGTAAATGTTGCCCAAGACTTGCTGCTTCGGTATCAGGGGAGTTATGATTGGCATCCCCCTCCACCATTTCAAATCCTGTTAACAGGCCATGCCCTGCACTGTAAGATTCAAGTTTAATTATTAAACTATCTTCCTCTTTAAGGTGTTGATTGTCCTGCTGGACATTTCCAGAGTTCTCGGTTTACAAGAGGGTCAATGTTACACCATTAAAAGCTGCTGCAAGGTTTTATCAGTTTCCACCTTACTGAGCTGTGTCGGAACAATTGAACACAGTCAGAGAGTAAATGAGTAGCGAGACACAGGCCTCTCTGCGAAGAATGCATATTGTATGACATTCCTTAATCAAAAACATAATTCACCAAAGGAGCAAATAAGCACTCATGTTTCTTCATCATCACTGAGTCATAATCTTCCACTTGCCTGGATGAGTGCAGACAACACTCACCATCAAGGACAAAGCGGCCCGCTTGATTGGCACCCCACCCACCACCTTCAACATTCGCTCCCCCCGCTACTGACCCACAGTGGACCATCTACAAGATGCACTGCAGCAATTCACCAAAGCTCCTTAGGTAGCATCTTTCAAACCCGCGACAACTACCACCTAGAAGGACAAAGCCAACAGGCACATGGGAACACCCCCACACGGACATTCCCCTCCAAGCCACTCACCACCCTGACTTGGAAATATATCGCCGATCCTTCACTGTCGCTGGGTCAAAATCCTGAAGTTCCCTCCCTAACAGCACGGTGGGTATGCCTACACAGCATGGGCTGCAGCAGTTCAAGGCTGCTCACCGCCACCTTCTCAAGGGTAATTAGGGATGGGCAATAAATGCTGACAAAGCGAATGACATTCTGAGTTATTTATGTTCAAATGAGACTCACTAGTCCAGCAATGGCATAGCTGATAAACTCAGGATGAGACCAAGACTGACCAATCAGGAAGGTCCCACTTTGCCTCCTCACTCTGTGTCGAGTCAGCGGGCTTCACTTTCTCTGCGCACCAGGTGGGCTGAGGAGCAAACGCAGCCTGGCAGTGGGGAGGGTCACCCTTACTCCAGCGAGTCCTGTTATATGCCTGTGACTGCGACACAAGAGCAAAACTCGCTCCTCATTTTTTCACCACAATTGGCACAATTTCGAGGAAGAGAGGGAGTTCTCCAGCCAATATTTGACCCCCCCCCCCCCCCACCCCCACCCCACCCCAGCGCACATCCCTAAAATAGATGATTTGGCAATTCTCTCATGTTACTGTTTGTGGGATCTTGCTCTGTGCAAATTGGCTGTCACGTTCCCTACGTTACAAATGAGATTACATCTCAAAAGTACTTCAGTGGTTGCAAAATGATTTGGAATGTCGTAAAGATGTGAAAAGTGCTGAAATCTAACTCTTTCTTTCCTTCGGTATAAGTGAGTTAGTCGATGCTGAATCGGAGATTCAAACGCCTGTAGATTGGATTAAGGAGGAATGGAAGAACTTTCAGTTTTGAAATCCTGAGAAATATGTTAGGGACAGGAGGTGCAGTGTAAAGTTTTGAATGGGCGGGGAGAAGGAAGTGAGCGTGTTTGTATGCTTCAAGTTTAAGCACAGGAAGAGTTCACAGCTGTGCACCACACGGACAAATGAGCAAACAAGAACATTCGTGGAGAGGGTGAGGATGCAGCTTAGAGATAAGGAAAAGACAGTAATGAATAAACCAATGTGGCTAGAAATCAGGTTCTGTCAAACAGCTAGAATCTCCAGCCAGCATTAATAAGAGATTCGCTTCTGGCCCATCAGATTTATGCAACACTTCCTCTTCTCAAAATCAACAGAACCTTTTTTTAGTTTGCAACCTACATAGAGGAAGCTGCATGCAGTTATAATCAGCAGCAAAACAAGCGGCTGGGGAAAATCAAATTTTGTAACAACTTAAAACACGGAGGCAGATGCACCTGCGAATAACACCCAAGTGACAGAGGAAATCGCACAAGATAAAAACCATTTCAATATGACTAAGAAATATTTAGACTTTAGGGGGAAAGTGGAGGAAACTGGGTGTTGTGATGGGTTAAAACGTGGTGTTCCAGTTAAGTCATCATGAATATCACGGCTACATATCACACTGGCCCAGAGGACAAGCAAAATTCCGTTCCCACACCCAGTCATTTCCAGATTTTGCAAATGTCTGTCCCAACGCACCTTAGGGAGCAACAAGGACATGTGCATGCCCGATTTCATAGAGCTACAAGAGGGCAGACAAGCGTTTATGAATTGTAACAGCAAAGGCTCACGTAGATAACAGGGTTTGGGTTGCATCCAAAACACCCCCCCCCCCCCCCCACATCATCAGGGCTGACTTCCATCTGGCTCTATCCTGCCTCCTAGGTTTCTACTTGGCACCTCCTTCTGAAATCCCTGTGCTCCTCTAACTCAGCTCTCCGTCCCCATGTTCAGCCACTCCCCTCATTGGTGGCCATGCCTTCAGCTGCCTGGACCCAAGGCTCTGCAATTTCCTCCCTGAACCTCTTCTCTCTCCCCTTTAATGCACTCTTGAAAATCTACCCCGTTAATCAAGTTGTTGGTCACCTCCTAATGTCTTTTTATATGGCGTTGGCGTGAGATTTTGTTTGATCATTTCTTTTTATTCATTCAAGGGATGTGGGCTTCGCTGGCCAGGCCAGCATTCCCCACCCCTAATTGCCCTCGAGAAGGTGATGATGAGCCGCCTTCTTGAATCGCTGGAGTACCTGTAGTGTAGGTGCACCCACCGTGGTGTTAGTGAGGGAGCTCCAGGATTTTGACCCAGCGACAGTGAAGGAATGGCAATATATTTCCAAGTCAGGATGGTGAGTGACTTGGAGGGGAACCTCCAGGTGGAATCACTCCTGTGAAACAACTTGGGACATTTTACCACCTTAAAAAGGTGCTACATAAATTCAGCTTGTTGTTGCTGAATTGAGATGAAGGGAACTTTAAAAGCTGCTTTTCCACAGAGAAAGGTTTTGCATTTATATAGCACCTTTCAGGAGTGCTTTACAGCCAATGAAGTACTTTTGAAGTGTGGTCACTGTTGGAATGGATAAAACGTGGCAACCAGTCTGCACACAGCGAGCTCCCAGAAACAGCAGTGTGATAATCAGATTTGGTATTTTTGTGATGTTTCATTCAGAGATAAATATTGGTCCAGGACACCCATGATAACTCCCTGGCTTTTCTTTAAAATCGTGCCTTGGGATTTTCTACATCCACCTGAGCTACTCATCGGAAAGGTGGCAGCTCTGACAGAGCAGCACTCCATCAGTAATGCACTGGAGTGTCAGCCTTAACTACTAGAAAACACTAAATGAGTACAACAGAGAAAGGTTTGCAGAATCTACCCCACATGGTTATCAAGCTAGCACACACAATTCACGATGGCCCTAATGTTCCTGACCATCTATTGTAATGACCAAACATCTGAAGGGCCAGGATGCTGCACAAAAAACACTCGGCCCAAATTTCCAATCTACACTCTCGTCAAACAATACTCCCCAACAGGAGTTACCCCTGATTTTTAACAAAATTTACTCTTATATTAGAGTTCTCACTCCACAAAACCAGAAAAATGCACGTGGGAAATGGAAACATGCTGTACTGATCCAGCAGTGAGTACTTCTAACTTTGGTCCAAGGTATGTTGTGTGAACAGTGTAGAGGGAGCTTTACTCTGTATCTAACCCTGTGCCATACCGGTCCTGGGAGTGTTTGATGGGGACAGTGTAGAGGGAGCTTTACTCTGTATCTAACCCTGTGCCATACCGGTCCTGGGAGTGTTTGATGGGGACAGTATAGAGGGAGCTTTACTCTGTATCTAACCCCATGTTGTACCTACCCTGGGAGTGTTTGAGGGGGACAGTGAAGAGGGAGCTTTACTCTGTATCTAACCTCATGATGTATCTGTCCTGGAAGTGTTCGTTGGGGACAGTGAAGCGGGAGATTTGCTCTGTATCTAACTCTGTGCTGTACCTGTCCTGGGAGCATTTGGTGGGGACAGTGTAGAGGGAGCTTTACGCTGTATCTAACCCCGCACTGTACCTATTCTGTTCGGTGGAAAACTGGATGCCTTAAATGGAAGATTGCAATTGTCAGCAATAACAGCCTTCACTTGGGAAGCATAAATAGAATTTATATGAAAAATAACATTGAGCAAATGTTTGGTTCCAAGCAAAATGCCACAATTTCCATCATCTTTTCAAAATTTATTCAGAGAGCAAACTACAGCTAAAGCAACAACTACAAAAATATTGTGTAAGGTCACTGGTCACTAGGAGCAGCGAGACAGACTGACTCAACAGAACAGGAAATCACACCTTTGCTTAACGTGGAAACGCAGCATTTTCATTCAGTAAATTTACCTTCAGTTTCCTGCCTTAAGTTTTAAGGCAAGAACGTGGACAATAGAAGAAAAGAAGGATTTTCATTCCTACAGTTCCTTTAACAACCTCAGCATTTCCCAAGCATTGTTCAGCAGGTGAGTTTCAGCACTGAAGTGCAGTCATTGTTGTAATGTAGGAAACATAGCGGGCAAATTACACACAGCAAAATTCCACAAACGACAACTTGATGTTGGCCGGCTCAGCCATTCTAGTGTTATTGGTTCAAAGATAAAAGGCCTGTGGAAGGCACGGGTGCAGCAGTGCATGCATGGTGTGTAAAGCAACTTCTGCATCGCAACATTCACCACAACTGCTGTGAACCCCCACTCCTCCCCTTCGTGAGGAAGAGCCAGCACACTCCCAGATCTGTGTTTTGTTAGATAACAAAGAGTCGATTGATTGCCAACATCAAGTTCTAATGGCATTTCATGGTCATTCCCAAATTATTGCACAACATATGTCAGATGAGCCAGGGACTTGCAATCACCTACTCAACTGCAGTGGGCATCGCAGCTCAGTACACTCCTATCTTTACCTAAAATCCAGACACATCCATTCCCAGCAGAAGTCACGGGAATGCCACTTGAGTCAGGAAGCTGCAGGTTCAAGACCTACTCCAGAGGTTTAAGCAGATAGTTCTGGCGAACACTCCCTGTGCAACACCAAGGGAGTGCTGCACTGTCAGAGGTGCTGTCTTTCTGACAAGATATTGAAACAAAGCCCCTTGTCTTCCCTTTCAGATTGACATGAAATATGCCGTGGCTCTTTTCAAGTTCTCGCCAGTGGCTTGGACAATATTTATCCCTCAACCAACAGCTCTAAAAAAACAATTCTCTGGCTCATTTATTTCATTTCCGATTTTGAGAGCTTGCTGTGCATCAATTGGCTGCTCTGTTCTCTACACCAGTAGCTGCCCTACAGACATACTTAATTGGCTATATTGGCACATTGAGGTTATGAAAGGCGCTATATAAATGCAAGTCAGCTTCAGCTCAGTGAAGCTCTGCATTACCAGATAAAGAGATGTAGTTAGAAGTCATAAAACAATTACCTTCTTTCTTTCTCCTTTAAGCTGCAAGTAATGACGATTTCAGTGTCGTGTCCCTGTCTACATTTCCCTCCTGTGTAACTCAGCAACTCCAAAATCTCCAGCGACTGCAAAAGAAATACTTAGTGGGTGTAACTTGTCAAGCTGGGAATGAAGAAAGTAACAATCTCCTTTCTGTGTCTTTGCGAACTGCTCGTGGCTGGTGCTCGACAAGGTCACGGGAAGTTTTTTAAATTATGAAATTGCTCAGCGCCTTCCCTCTTCTTGAACTGCCACAACAAGGGCAGTCAAACCCCCAGCACACACCAAAGGAAGCCAGGGGAAATTGTGATATCGCAGTTAACCCCTTGTGTGCTGAGGTGGCAACCACATCATTGCTTTTTAAAAAAAACCCAGATGATCCTGTCAGTGTTTGAACTGTCCGATGTTTTTCCTTGTCTGGGTGAGGCGTTCAGTCCGACCCTGTGAGGGCAGGGGGTGGAGTTCCTGTGATCCAGACCCAATCAAACCACGTGGGTGTGTTGGAGAGGGATAGGCAAATGAGGGGATTAGGGTGAGAGTGGACACGGATGCCATCCCCAGCGAGTGTATCACAGGAATATCTCTTTGCTTTTCAAGGATCTATTTTTAAACTGGACAGCATGTGCCAGTCAAGCTCTCTCAAGTATTCACAGTGTCAACATATTCTGACAGAAGATCCAGCTACAAAATGAATGCAGGAATACAGCGCAACAGCGAAAATCCTGCCCATTTTGCATTCAGAAAGATAAAAGCATTTGTTTCCTGAGCTCGCCCACTCAATAAATGCAGAGGACAGGCTTGTACTTCAGGAATTTATGCTTTTACTGGATTGGCACGTTACTCTGTACAAAAGGAAACAAAAAAAAAATCGAACGGGTTCATTCCATGTCGAACCTTGTTACATATTCCTGAGCGACACAGTAGACAACAGTTTAAAATCTCACCCAAAAGATGGCACCTCCGACCGTGCGGCGCTCCCTCAGCGCTACCCCTCCGACAGTGCAGTGTACCCATGGTGCTGCCCCTCCAACAGTGGGGCGCTCCCTCAGTGCTGCCCCTCCAACAGTGCGGCACTCCCTCAGTGCTGCCCCTCCAACAGTGCAGCGCTCCCTCAGTGCTGCCCCTCCACAGTGCGGCGCTCTCTCAGCGCTGCCCCGCTAACAGTGCGGCGCTCTCTCAGCGCTGCACCTCCGACCGTGCGGCGCTCCCTCAGCGCTACCCCTCCGACAGTGCAGTGTACCCATGGTGCTGCCCCTCCAACAGTGCGGCGCTCCCTCAGTGCTGCCCCTCCAACAGTGCGGCACTCCCTCAGTGCTGCCCCTCCAACAGTGCGGCGCTCCCTCAGTGCTGCCCCTCCACAGTGCGGCGCTCTCTCAGCGCTGCCCCGCTAACAGTGCGGCGCTCTCTCAGCGCTGCACCTCCGACCGTGCGGCGCTCCCTCAGCGCTACCCCTCCGACAGTGCAGTGTACCCATGGTGCTGCCCCTCCAACAGTGCGGCGCTCCCTCAGTGCTGCCCCTCCAACAGTGCGGCGCTCCCTCAGTGCTGCCCCTCCAACAGTGCGGCGCTCCCTCAGTGCTGCCCCTCCACAGTGCGGCGCTCTCTCAGCGCTGCACCTCCGACAGTGCGGCGCTCTCTCAGCGCTGCCCCGCTAACAGTGCGGCGCTCTCTCAGCGCTGCCCCGCTAACAGTGCGGCGCTCTCTCAGCGCTGCACCTCCGACCGTGCGGCGCTCCCTCAGCGCTACCCCTCCGACAGTGCAGTGTACCCATGGTGCTGCCCCTCCAACAGTGCGGCGCTCCCTCAGTGCTGCCCCTCCAACAGTGCGGCGCTCCCTCAGTGCTGCCCCTCCACAGTGCGGCGCTCTCTCAGCGCTGCACCTCCAACAGTGCAGCGCTCCCTCAGCGCTACCCCTCCGACAGTGTAGTGTACCCATGGTGCTGCCCCTCCAACAGTGCGGCGCTCCCTCAGTGCTGCCCCTCCACAGTGCGGCACTCCCTCAGCACTGCACCTCCGACAGTGCAGCGCTCCCTCATACAGACCCTCTAACAGTGCAGCACTCCCTCAGTACTGACTCTCTGACAGTGCAGCACTCTCTCAGTACTGACCCTCTGACAGTGCAGCACTCCCTCAGTACTGACCCTCTGACAGTGCAGCACTCCCTCAGTACTGACCCTCTGACAGTGCAGCACTCCCTCAGTACTGACCCTCTGACAATGCAGCACTCCCTCAGTACTGACCCTCTGACAATGCAGCACTCCCTCAGTACTGACCACTGACAGTGCAGCACTCCCTCAGTACTGACCCTCTGACAGTGCAGCACTCCCTCAGTACTGACCCTCCGACAGTGCAGCACTCGCTCAGTACTGACTCTCTGACAGTGCAGCACTCCCTCAGTACTTACCCTCTGACAGTGCAGCACTCCCTCAGTACTGACCCTCTGACAGTGCAGCACTCCCTCAGTACTGACCCTCTGACAGTGCAGCACTCCCTCAGTAATGTGCTGGGAGTCTTCACCTGGAATTTGCGCTCAAGCCTCAAGTTAGGGCCTGAATCCACAAGCTTATGACTCAGAAGTAAAGTGTTACCCACTTAACCACGGCTACATGTTAACATCAAAATAGCTTTCTGATTATAATCATGAAAATCTGGTTTATGGTTTAGGAAACTAAATGGAAATAGAACAAAAAACTTCAATGATAAAGCAACAACAACAAATAATCCCTTAAATATTGTATTCATTCGAACAACATAAACAGAATTCGGGAACTCCCTGTATTAATAGCACCAGCGAAGGTGATAGTAACCTTACAGATCTCCCCATTGTTTATTTCCACCTTGTTGTGGGGGGAATTCCCAATCAGCTGATGATTGAGAGACTCGCTATTTCCAGTAACAGCAGCAGTTTGCATTTATGTAGGACCTCGAACATCGTAAACCATCTTGAGGTACCTCACAGGATTGTTTCAAAGTTTTCACTGAGCAGCAGGCAATAGAAAGTTGACTGGTCCAGTTTGTTTTTAAAAGAAGCATTTTCTGACTGGTTGGTTTAGCTGGTTTAGCACACTGGGCTAAATAGCTGCCTTGTAATGCAGAACAAGGCAGCAGCGCGGGTTCAATTCCCATACCAGCCTCTCCCTCTCCTCGCCGGAATGTTGCGACTAGGGGCTTTTCACAGTAACTTCATTGAAGTCTACTTGTGACAATAAGTGATTATTATCTAAAGGAGCAGTGGGGGTTTGTGAGGTGGAATAGTTTAGGGAAAGAATTTCCAGCTCTTGGTGTCCAGGCAGCTGAAGGCACTGCCGCCCCTGGTGGAGCGATTATGATCGGGAATGCACGAGAGGCCAAAATTAAAGGGAAGGGGGGGGGGGGGGGTGCAATGGGACTGAGGCCATGGAGGGATTTGTAAACAGGGATGAAAATTTTAAAAATCAAAGTATTGTTTAACCAACTGCCAATATCGGATTATCGGTCAGAAAGCACAGGGGTGATGGACAACCAGGATTTGGACCAGATCACCCACCCCCTCACTCGCTGGATGAGTTTGTGCAGCCCCGTCCTTCACACAAAACCCTCTGCTGAGATTCAGTAAAATCACATTCTGTACAGCTTCAGCTATTTACACGGTCACAGAAACAGAGTAATTGGAAGATAAGAACATAGGAATTAGGAGGATTCGAACTACAGTCAATCGAGCCTGCTCTGCAATTTAATGTTATGGTTGATCCTCTCCCTCAACTCCACTATCTACAAATCCCCGCATTGCCTCAAATTTTAATAATCTTCATTGTCACAAGTCGGCTTACATTAACACTGTAATGAAGTTAGTGAAAAGCCCCTAGTTGCCACATTCCGGCGCCTGCTCGGGTACACCGAGGGAGAATTCAGATTGTCCAATTCACTTAACTGCATGTCTTTCGGGATTTGTGAGAGGAAACCGGAGCACCCGGAGGAAACCCACACAGATACAGGGAGAATGTGCAGGCTCCGCACAGACAGAGACCCAAGCTGGGAATCGAACCTGGGATCCTGGAGCTGTGAAGCAACAGTGCTAACTACTGTGTTACCGTGGTTCACTGCTGATGTAGTTGAGGCTTTTCTAACACCTGCCTTGCCTTCTTATACCTTTATGGGGAACTCTGATGGCTTCCATCCTACCAACCCTGACCAGACACACATGCTTTCCCCACATTGGGAACTCCAGTTCTTCCAGGTCCGGCTAACTCTATACCTAAGATGAGCAACCTGGGCTGGTGAGTGGGCCGCATGAGTAACCACCTCCCCCCGCCCCCCCCCCCCCCACACCCCCACCCCCTCTCTCTCTCCCCCCCCCCCCCCTTCATCTCAGTGGGCCGCAAGATTGAAATCAGGCATGTTCACTAACTATGACCCTGGAATAAGATTGAATACATGCCAAATATTTCATAACAAATTATAGAAAATGCTGAATCATTGATATACTAATCAACTTCAAATGGTAAAAACAAAATAAATACTTATACTTTGGACACAGAGGGAGCGCACGGCTCCCACAGTCAGTGTTGTAAGCAATCAGCATGCACCTCACTTCACTCGCCCTCACTTTACGTGCGAATCACTTCAGTCACACCGGTAGGGAAATAAAACTACACGGATGGAAATCAGCAGAATGTGGCAACCCTGTGCGTGGCCAGGACTTCCGGTGGACGACTATATAAAATCAAACAGGTCCGACTCAATCTCACCTTCCACATTCTGGGAGGCTCTTAAGGCAGTCCTTCGGGGGGGAAATAATCTGTTAGAGAACATTTAGGCTGAAGACAATGAAGTTGAAGCAGCAGAGGCTGGTAGATTCCATTCTAGACGTGGATCACCAGTACTCGCTCGATCCTACTCCAGAACTATAATAGCAATCTTTATTGTCACAAGTAGGCTTACATTAACACTACAGTGAAGTTACTGTGAAAATCCCCAAGTCGCCACACTCCGACACCTGTTGGGGTACACTGAGGGAGAATTCAGAATGTCCAATTCACCTAACAGCACGTCTTTCGGGACTTGTGGGAGGAAACCGGAGCACCCGGAGGAAACCCACGCAGGCACTCTTGCCGAATAGGAAAAACTACAGGCCCTGTTTGAGCTCCTGTCCACTAACAGGGTGGTATGTCAGCTGCAGCGCTCCTAGAGCACTTTTTATGATCCACTTTCTGGTCCACCAACTCAAACGTCACGCAGCCTCCCTTGAGATCCCTCAGATACTCAATCCGGCGGGCAACCTCATTTCCACCCATCTCCAGGTCAACGCGGCTTTTAAATCCTATTACTGCGATCTTTATAAATAGGAGCCCCTCCAGATAAATTTGTAATGTCTAACTTTCTAGACAGTCTACCCATCCCAGCGGTCAAGGTGGTTTAAGAATTAGACTCCCCATTATGCCCGGACGAGATTTTGAAATGCATTGGGCTGACGCAGTCTAGAAAGGCCTCTATCCAAATGGCTTCCCGACTGAATTTTACAAGAAGTTCTTGGAATAGCTTGTACCTTTATTGTTCCGTGATTCCCTATCCCGGGGTCATTGCCTCCAACCCTCACTCAAGCCTCTAATTCCTTGTTCTTAGGGTTAAGGACCCGACACAGTGCGGTTCATACTGACCCATCTCACCTTTAGATGGGTACGTCAAGCTGTTCACTAAGGCTATGGTGCTCTGGTTGGAGCCATGCCTCCCTTGTATATTTTCAGAGGATCAAATAGACTTCGTGAAGGGCCGACAAATATCAGCCAATTCTAAATGTCATCCTTTCCCCCTTCCCAGTACCCGAGCCGGAGGTGATAGCTTCCTTTGATGCTGAAACAGCAGTTGACAGAGTGGAATAGGAAGTATTGAAATTCTCTGGAGATTCGGCCATAAATTTACTTCTTGGAATTGCTGGTTAAATAATGCCCCTACGGCCAGTGTTCATATGAACACTCTGTACTCCGATTATTTCCCTTGAACAGGGGCACTAGACAAGGCTGCCCATTCTCTCCATTTCGGTTCACCTTAGCAATAGAGCCACTCTCTGTAGTGTTGTTCCTCCAGTCAATGGAGGGGTATTCATCAAGATGTGATGGAGTATCGGGTATCTCTCTATGCAGATGACCTACATCTATATATCATGGACACAACTCCCTCCATCGACAGTATAATGAAGTTGCTCAACACCTTTGGCTCCTTATTTTTCAATTTGTTCAGGGGATGTGTGCATGGCTGGCTGGGCCTGCATTGATTCCCCATCCCTGAAGGCATTGGAGAGACAATCACATTGCTGTGGATTTAGAGTCACATGTAGGCCAGACCAGGTAATGAAGACAGATTTCCTTCCCTAAAGGACATTAGTGAACCAGATGGGTTTTTACATCAATCAACAATGGTTTCATGGTCACCTTTAGACTTTTAAATTCCAGATTTTTATTGAATTTAAATTTCACTATCTGCCATGGCGGGATTCGAACCCAGGTCCCCAGAGCATGAATCTGGGTCGCTGGGTTACTAGTCCGGTGACAATACCACCATGCCACTGCCTCCCCCAAATTGAACCTAGGCAAGAGTGAATGTTTCCAGGTTAACTCCCTGGGAGGCGAGCCCATTTGCCGACGTTACCTTTCCGCCTTTCTAATACAAACTTTCGGTATCGGGGGGGGGGGGGGGTCTGGGTGATCCACAATTGGGCCTCGCTTCAGAATTATTCAAGCCTGATTAATATTGTAAAAACAGACTTACAGAGATGGAACAACTTTCCTCTACCCTTGGCGGGTTGGATTCAAGCAATTAACATGAATGTACTCCTGAGGTTTTTCTTTTTCTTTCAATGTCTTCCTCTTTTTCTGCCCAAATTATTGTTTATCAAGGTTAACAAATTGATATTTGCTTTTATTTGGGTGGGTAACAATCCCAGAATCCATAGCGCTCTGCTCCAATGGGACAGGCAGCCGGGGGGCTTGGCCCTCCCCAAAGTATTGTTTCATTACTGGGCCACTAACATTCAAAACATTTATTGTGGATCAGTGGCCCCGATTCTATTTGGGGACAAATGGAGGCTGGTTCCTGCACTACTTCTACGCTTGTTTCGATAGTTACTGCACCGTTGGCCATTTCCCCACTAGATTTTCCTCAAACCCAGAGGTGGTCTCCTTTCTTACTATTTGGAAACAATTTAGACAGCTTTCCCTATCTTCACTAGCTCCTATTTGTAACAATCATCATTTCCTACCTTCTGGTTTGGACCCAACATTTAAATCTTGGGAAATGAAGGGTCAGGAACGTTTGGGGACCTGTTTGTGGAGGGGAGATTTGAGAGTTTTAGGGAGTAGGCTGATAAATTTCAGCGACCCAATTCCAGCCTGTTACATTATTTTCTAGTTTGCGATTTTTCGCATCAGGCTTTTCCTTCGGCAACTCCTTCTTCGTTGATGAAGAGGATTCTGTACCTGGCGAGGGGTCTATTTTGGACCTATATGGCCATATTCTCTCATCGGATTCGTCCCTGTTAAGAAGGGTGAGGACGAAATGGGAAAGTGAATTGGGCCCTATGTTTACCAGTGAGGTTTGGAGGGAGACCTTTCACAGGGTCAACTCCATGTCCTCATACACCCGGTTGAGCCTAATTCAGTTGAACGTATTAAGTAGGGCGCACTTGACTAGGGCAAGGGTGAGTGAGTTTTTCCTAAATGTTGAGGAGAAATTCTGTTCTCTTGGCCAGGCTAGCCACACACATATATTCTGGTCCTGCCCCAAGCCTGTAGGCTTCTGTACTTCCTTCTTTAGCACCATGTCAGAGATACTCCATTTGGATGCATGTCCACTGGTGACCAGAGTTGCGGTGTTAGATTTGCCGGTTTTTCACCCTAGGATGGAGGTGGATGTTGTCGCCTTTACCTCACTGAAAGCCCGGGGGTGAATATTTCTTGGTTGGAGGTCTCTCCCTCTGCCCAGTGCCTCTGATTGGTTGGGTGACTTAACGTCATTCCTACACTTGGAGAAAATCAGATTGACTTTCAGGGGTCGGTAGAGAGATTCTACCTGAGATGGCAACCATTTATTTCCCTTTTTAAGGATCTAGGCACCTTCAGTTGTTAGGGGTTTTAGTTTCGTTACAGTATTTAGTTTAGTTACAACATTTAAGTTAATTATGCGTTGGTTTATTTTTACTTTCATTTTTGCCTGTGATTTATTTTGCATTCTTGTGTTTTTGTTGATTAATATGCAAGACTTTAATGAACATTCTACGCTTGTCCAATGGTCAACTAAATGCCTCACGGGCCACACTCAGAACCCAGATGGGCTGCATGTGGCCCCCGGGGCGCAGGTCTTCCACCATTGCTCTGTACCCATTGCTCCCACACCCCAGCATTCCCCAACTTTGCAAGCCCCTCCCCCTCTCCCTGCACCACCACAACCAGAATCCCATCATTCCATTGTCACATCAAGATTCTCAACTGACAGATCTTTCCTCTTTCTACTCTTGCATTTCTATCTCGAGTTTCCCTCCGTCTCTCTAGAAGGTGCAGAAAGGCAGATCTGCCGGTGTGAGATTTCCAGCTATACCCTCCAGACGTCCAGTGCCAGAGAGTGAGATCAAGCTTTGTGACTTTGGGACACGTCACTGCCAAGTCTACCCATACCTCAGGTACACGCATTTCCCAGGCTCAGTAATCCAGCAGTCAGCCGCAACATGATGTTTAATGAAAACTCCAGGAGCACCACCTCAATTTTCAATTAGGCACTTCACGGCCTTTCAAACTCAACATCAAATTCAACAATTTCAGGTCACAACCTCCTCCTCCTTTCGGTACCCTAGCCCAAGAGGGCATTGGCAACCATGGACTGCCATTGGATTGATCCATGATTATGTTTGGCAAAGTGCTGCATTGGTTTGCCGTTGCCTTCCGTCGTGTGGTTGACCAGGAAACTCTCCCACTCTTACCGCCTGCCATCAGACACAATGGAATCAACTAACAAGGGCCAAAACATTGACTTTTGTGTCTCTCTCCACACATGCTGCCTGACTATTGAGTTGACAGCAGACTGTTGCTGAGTTTTTTGTGTTTCTCTCTTCATCTGTTTTTATTTTGGATAATCAACCCGTTTGGTCAAAGCACCTTCGGTTGTCATCAAGTAACACACTAAGTTCCACAGTAACTTCATTGCAGTGTTAATGTAAACCTACTTGTGACAATAATCAAGATGATTATATTATTATAAGTCCTGAAGTGGGGCTTGAACCTGGAGTTTCTGGCCCACGGGTAGGGACTGCGCCACAAGACCTCCAGTAGATCCTCCCACATATTTTCAAATGGCAGCTGTTGGGAATGATTCTGCTCTTCTCATTTACACCTCCTCTGAATACATCTTGTTTCTTTACTTGTCCTATTGCCACTCCCTCTGGCTATTCCCACCAGCTAATCTCCCCAGTGTTCACACACCTTTCCTATGCACCTCATTCCCTCCACCCACCCCCCCCCCCCCTTTTCTTCCTTTGTACTCGCTTACAAGCTGTTCCGTCCCCAAACGTTTTCCAGTTCTGATGAAAGGGCATCGACCTGAAACGTTAACTCTGTTTCTCGCTCCGCAGATACTGTCAGGCCTGGTGAGTATTTGCAGCATTTTCTGTTTTTAAATAATATCAGCAAGCACGCTTTGCCTTCCTGAGATTCCTGAGACACTAATTGCGATCGGGCTGCATTATTGGAGCTTTTTAAGAAATCAAGGTATTTTCTGATGATGGAGGAGCGAGGGGTTTAAGAACGGAGAATTCAGGGCGCCCAGTAAGTCAAAGACGCTGTGCAGGGAGAGTTCCCAGCTGAAGCTCTCTCTAAAATGTTCCAGTCAGTGATGGGTTGGTGTCATTCTAGCAGTGCATATCGCACACCTCCTTGGGTTTGCTTAATGAATGTAACCAGCAAATAAACGGATTTTGTAAATGGATTAATGGATGTCACTGATAAAAGCCAGAGTTAATTGCATATGGTGGCGTTGAAAAAGGAGTTATTAGACATGAGACCATAAGACAGAGGAGCAGAATTAGGCCACTCGGTCCATCGAGTCTGCTCCGCCATTCAATCATAGCTGATATTTTTCTCATCCCCATTCTCCTGCCTTCTCCCCATAACCCCTGATCCCCTTATTGATCAAGAACCTATCTATCTGTGTCTTAAAGACACTCGTGATTTGGCCTCCACAGTCTTCTGCGGCAAAGTGTTCCACAGATTCACCACTCTCTGGCTGAAGAAATGCCTCCTCTACCCTGTTTTGAAGGATCGTCCCTTTAGTCTGAGATTATGTCCTCTCCTAGTTTTTCCTACAAGTGAAATCATCCTCTTACATCCACTCCATCCAGGCCTCGCAGTATCCTGTAAGTTTCAATAAGATCCCCCCTCATCCTTCTAAACTCCAACGAGTACAGACCCAGAGTCCTCAAACGTTCCTCATACGACAAGCTCTTCATTCCAGGGATCATTCTTGTGAACCTCCTCTGGACCCTTTCCAAGGCCAGCACATCCTTCCTTAGATATGGGGCCCAAAACTGCTCACAATACTCCAAATGGGGTCTGACCAGAGCCTTATACAGCCTCTGAAGTACATCCTTGCTCTTGTATTCTAGTCCTCTCGACATGAATGCTAACATTGCATTTGCCTTCCTAACTACCGACTGAACCTGCACGTTAACCTTAAGAGAATCTTGAACCACTGCAGTCCACTTGTCATTTTTTTGCAACAGCAGCTTTGACTAAACCAAGGGACTTGCTCAGCTGCTTCAGAGGGAAGACAGGGGCCATTCATGTTGGCGTATGTGGGACTGGAGTCACCAGTAGACCCAGGCTGGGTAAAGACAGCAGCTCGGTTTCCTTCCCCAAATGTAGCAATCTTCCTTAAAGGCATTAGTGGACACATGACATTCTTGTGACAAAGCAACAGTTTCTGTCACTTTTGCTGACACCAGCCCAATATTTAGTTTCCAGTCCAGCTACCTCAGAGATTTGGAAACAGGTTCTCTGAACTATTAATACAACCACTACACCACCGAACTCGCATTGACAAATCCAGCCAGTTTTCTGTTCTCTGCAAATTCTGACGTGACTTTCCTGAGTCATCAGGAGTGGTTTGGAAAATTGTGCAAAGGGCTTGCAGAGGCAGCACGTGACACGGGAAGGAAGAGAGCCGCTTAATGCAGGGAACTCCCAGGCTCCGAATCAGAGCAGTTCTGAGTTACTCTCTGCAGAAATTCTGTAACTTATGTCACAATGGGAGCAGTGAGGACACACAAATCAGCCAGGGTTTTGGTTCCTTGTCATTAGGGTGGCCTGGAAATTGTGCAGCAACAGTAATCGGTTCATCTGTGATCTCCCCGTTAGTCAACTGACTTACACAGATATGGTTGAAATGGTCTTCTGGGGAAGTCACTAGGACATGTGCGGCCCTTTCGGAATTGTATTTCAGAAGCACCTTGTGGTAGTCACCACTGTTATATTATATTGTATATACTGCACTGCATACGAGGGTATTACGGTAAGGCCCCTGTACTACAGATACGGGGGTAGATCCCTGCCTGCTGGCTCCACAAAGTAGGCAGAGTATAAACGTGTGCGCTCTCCGATCTGCAGCCATTTCAGCAGCAGCTGTAGTAGGCCACATCTGTGTAATAAAGCCTTGATTACTCTCTACTCTCGTCTCATCGTAATTGATAGTGCATCAATTTATTGCACAGAGATTTTACAAAGATGGATCGCTGCATCCAGCAGGATCGCTGCAGCTGCATCCTCAAGCAGACAACGGCAAAAAGGACGTCGCACATTGGCGAGCTTGCTTTGAAGCATACATCGGATCTGCGACAGACCCAATCCCAGAAGCGCAGAAGCTCCAGATTCTGTACACGTGGCTGAGCTCCGATGTCTTTCCCCTCATCCAGGACGCGCCTACCTACGCAGAGGCCATGGGGCTACTGAAGGAGAACTACGCTCAGCAGACCAACAAGATCTACGCCAGGCACCTCCTGTCCACATGGCACCAACTTCCCGGTGAGTCTGTGTAAGATTTCTGGCGTGCCCTGCTCGCCCTGGTGAGAGACTGTGATTGCCAGGCCGTTTCGGCCGCTGAACATTCTAACCTACTAATGTGAGACGCGTTCATTACGAGCCTACATCCGCCAGCGCCTCTTAGAAGGGGCTACGCTTGACCTCGCGGCGACCAAGAAACTAGCGCTCTCACTCACAGTCGCCTCACGCAGCGTACAGGCGTATGCCTCCCGACCGCACGGCCCACCCCTCCTGGGCATCATTGACCACGCCAGCAGCCACCCCATCGTGGACCCCATCAGCGACCGCTCCCAGCCAACCTCACGCCTGCGCCGCGCAGCAGCCAACCAACCCCGGGGGACCCAAGTGCTACTTCTGCGGACAGACAAAACACCCCCGGCAGCGCTGCCCGGCGCAGAGCGTGCTCTGCAAGGCCTGCAGCAAGAAAGCACATTTCGCTGCAGTGTGCCAGGCCCGCTCAATCGCCGCTATTGTCCCTGCACCCCCGCGTGCGGCCAGTGGGCGCCGCCAATGTCCTCGCCTCAGACCACGTGCGGCCCGTCGGCGCCGCCATCTTGCCTGTCTCAGGACACGTGCGTCCCGAGGGCGCCGCCATCTTGCCTGCCTCAGGACACGTGCGGCCTGTGGGCGCCGTCATCTTCCCGGCCTCAGGACCCCTGCCCATCGGGCACCTCATCGGGCCGCTCATCGCCTGCAACCGCCGACGACTAGCCACGTCTCGCCTCCGTCACGATCGACCAGTCCCGACCGCACAACCTCGCGACCACGTCGACAAAGGTGATGGTCGACGGGCATGAGATATCCTGCCTTCTGGACTCTGGGAGCACTGAGAGCTTCATCCACCCAGATACGGTAAGGTGCTGCTCCCTCGCGGTACACCTCATTGATCTCCCTGGCCTCCGGATCCCACTCCATGGCGATCCGGGGGAACTGCACTGCCACCCTCACATCCAGGGCGTCGAGTTCCAGGGCGTAGAGTTCAGCGGCTTCCGGCTCTACGTCCTCCCCAACCTCTGCGCTGCCTTGCTACTCGGCCTGGACTTCCAGTGCAACCTCCAGAGCCTAACCCTGAAATTTGGCGGGCCCTTGCCACCCCTCACTGTATGCGGCCTCACGACGTTTAAGGTCAACCCGCCTTCTCGGTTTGCAAACCTCACCCCGGATTGCAAACCCTTCGCCACCAGGAGCAGACGGTACAGCGCCCAGGAAAGGACCTTCATCAGGTCTGAGGTCCAGCGGCTGCTGCGGGAAGTTATCATCGAGGCCAGCAACAGCCATTGGAAAGCCCAAGTGGTAGTGGTGAAAATGGGGGAGAAAAACAGGATGGTCGTTGACTACAGTCAGACCATCAATCGGTACACGCAGCTCGACGCGTAACCCCTCCCCATGCATATCTGATGTGGTCAATCAGATTGCACAGTACCGGGTCTTCTCGACAGTGGACCTGAAATCTGCCTACCACCAGCTCCCCATTCGCAAGGCGGACCGCCCGTACACCGCGTTTGAAGCGGACGGCCATCTTTACCATTTTCTTAACGTTCCCTTCGGCGTCACTAACGGGGTCTCAGTCTTCCAACGGAAGATGGACCGAATGGTTGACCGGTACAGACTGTGGGCCACTTTTGCGTACCTGGATAACGTCACCATCTGCGGCCATGACCAGCAGGACCACAACGCTAACCTTTCCAAATTTCTCCACACCGCCAAACTCCTCAACCTAACCTACAACAAGGAGAAGTGTGTGTTCAGCACGAACCGATTAGCCATCCTCGGCTATGTGGTTCAGAACGGAGTTCTAGGGCCCGACCCCGATTGCATGCCCCCCCTCATGGAACTCCCCCTCCCCCATTGCCCCAAGGCCCTCAAACGATGCCTGGGGTTCTTTTCGTACTACGCCCAGTGGGTCCCTAACAATGCGGACACGGTCCGCCCGCTCATCCACTCCACCGGTTTCCCAATGACGGCCGGGGCTCACCAGGCCTTCAACCGTATCAAGGCCGACATCACCAAGGCCGCGATGCACGCGGTCGACGAGACGCTCCCCTTCCAAGTCGAGAGCAATGCATCAGACGTCGCTCTGGCCGCCACCCTCAACCAGGCAGGCATACCCGTGGCATTCTTTTCTTGCACCCTCCATGGCTCCGAAATTCGGCACTCCTCCGTCGAAAAGGAGGCCCAAGCTATCGTTGAAGCTGTGCGGCATTGGAGGCATTACCTGGCCGGCAGGAGATTCACTCTCCTCACTGACCAACGGTCGGTTGCCTTCATGTTTAACAACACACAGCGGGGTAAGATCACAAATAATAAGATCTTGTGGTGGAGGATCGAGCTCTCCAACTTTAATTACAAGATTTTGTATCGCCCCAGTAAGCTTAACGAGCCCCCCGATGCCCTGTCTGAGGTACATGTGCCAGCGCACAAGTGGACCGACTCCGGACCCTGCACGACGATCTCTGTCACCTCGGGGTCACCCGCTTTTATCACTTCATTAAGGCCCGCAATCTGCCCTACTCCATCGAGGAAGTCAGGGCTGTCACCAGAGACTGCCAGGTCTGCGCGGAGTGTAAACCGCACTTCTACCGGCCAGGCCATGCGCGCCGGGTGAAGGCCCCCTCCCCTTTGAACACCTCAGCGTGGACCTCAAAGGGCCCCTCCCCTCCACCGACCGCAACACGTATTTTCTCAATGTGGTCGACGAATATTCCAGATTCCCCTTCGCCATCCTATGCCCTGATATGACGTCTGCCACCGTCATCAAAGCCCTCAACACCATCTTCGCTCTGTTCGGTTTCCCCGCCAACGTCCGCAGCGACCGGGGATCCTCATTAATGAGCGATGAGCTGCGTCAATACCTGCTCAACAGGGGCATTGCCTCAAGCAGGGCGACCAGCTACAACCCCCGGGGAAACGGGCAGGTGGAGCAGGAGAATGGGACGGCCTGGAAGGCCTTCCAGCTGGCCCTACGGGTCCAGAAATCTCCTGGCCTCCCGCTGGCAGGAGGTCCTCCCCGACGCCCACCACTCCATTCGGTCGCTCCTGTGCAGGGCGACTAACGAAACCACCCATGAACATCTCTTTGCCATCCCCAGGAAGTCCACCTCCGCCGTTTCGCTCCCAACGTGGCTGGCAGCTCCAGGACCCGTTCTCCTCCGCAAGCACATGTGGACCCATTGGTTGAGAGGGTACAGCTACTCCACGCAAACCCGCAGTACGCCTACGTAGTGTACCCCGACAGCCGCCAAGACACAGTCTCCCTCAGGGACCTGGCACTAGCTGGGTCCCCACACACACACCCTCTGCCCTGGCACCACCCTCCCTTTCCCCAGCGCACCCCACCACAGCCCAGGACAATCCGTCGTCCCCTTGGTCCCACCTGGGGATGAAGAGGATGTCGACACGCTCCCGTAGTCAACGACGACCGAGCCGACGCCTGACTCACCACCAGCACTGCGGCGCTCTCAACGACGGATTAAGGCGCCTGACCGTCTAAATTTATAATCTTCTCTGAAATTTTAATGACAACCTGTATGTAAATAGTTTTCCACCACCCCCGCTGGACTCATTTTTAACAGGGGGTGAATGTGGTAGTCACCACTGTTGTATTATATTGTATATACTGCACTGCATACGAGTACTACAGGTACGGTGGTAGATCCCTGCCTGCTGGCTCCTCCCAGTAGGTGGAGTATAAATGTGTGTGCTCTCCGAACTGCAGCCATTTCGGCAGCAGCTGTAGGAGGCCACACATCTCTGTGTAATAAAGCCTTGATTACTCTCTACTCTCGTCTCGTCGTAATTGATAGCGCATTTATACAGCACCTTTAACATAGTAAAAACATCCCGAGGCTCAAGATGGAGTGATTACACAACAGAGAGAGAGAGAGAGAGTGACAGACAAATAGACAGAGAGAGCAACAAAAACAGGGAAACACAGAGATAAACAGAGAGAGACAAGATGACAAAGAGATACTCTGCACAATGTGCCCCCTTCCACAGTTCAACAACCCATCCGCTGACCTTCAAGAGCAACATCCTTCTCAATCAAAGTGGCCACTAGGAGGAGGGTCAATGCCCTCTTTTGTCCTAAAGCCTAAATAACCCCAGAAAAGAACAAATAACTTGCTTCAACCTGCTTAAACATTCACTCACTCCACCCACCCCCGATGCACAGTGGCGGCCGTGTGTACCATTTACAAAATGCACTGCTGGAATTCACCAGGACTCCTTCAACAGCGCCTTCCAAACCCAAACCTCTACCACCTAGAAGGACAAGAGCAGCAGACACATGGGAACACCAACACCTGGACGTCCCCTCCAAGATCCACACCGTCCTGGATTCAGAAATATATTGCTGTTCCTTCACTGTCGCTGGGTCAAATTCCTGGAAATCCCTCCCGAACAGCACTGTGGATGTACCTACACCATATGGACTGCAGGGGTTCAAGAAGGTGGCAATTAGGGATGGGAACAAATGCTGGCGTTGATACTTGCACCATGAATGAATTAACAAAATGGAATGTCTCTCCCAGTACAAACACAGCAGAAATCATGGCTGCATCAATGCTGCCCTTCCATATGGATAGATGGAAGGCAACATACGGCACATCTGGGTTCTAATTGCAGCCGCTCACAAGACAATATGTTGGCCGTTGTTCATGGACAGGGTTGCCACATTCCGCTGATTCCCATCCACTTCAGTTATACCGGTAGGAAAAAAATTAAGTGAAACGCAGTGAAGCGAGGGCAAGTGAAGTGAGGTCCATGCTGATTGCTCACAACATTGACCGTGCGCTCCCTCCCTGTCCGAAGTGTAAATAATTATTTTGTTTTTCCCATTTGAAGTTGATGAGAGTTCAATTAATACACAAATGATTCAGCATTTTCTAGAAGCCTTCAGGAAATATTTGGCGTGCACTAAATTTTTGTAATCTTATTCACGGTGTCATGGTTAGTGAACAAACCTGATTTCTATCTTGCGGCCCACGGAGATGAAATGTGAGGGGGGCATTCGTGCGGCCCACTCACTAGCCTAGGTTGCCCATCACTGATATAGATATCGAATGTGTTTCTTTGAAATCTCAAGAATAATGAACAGGTGGAAACCCCTACACAACACCCTGAGCATTCAGCGGGAAAATGATTGTTTTGCTGTGGTTTTTATGCCATTAGATTGTGGGTTGCCAACTCTACTTGGAGATAGTCCTGGAAGTTTCATCACATGACCTGCTGCCTGCAGTAACCCCAGTCCCACACTCCCACCATTGGCCACTTGACATTCCCACCATTGAAGTATCCCAGTGTGAACAAATCTTCATTCCTGATTGGCTGACAGTCATAAATCAGCCAAACTACCAATCTTCCTATAGCTACCATTTTCTGACAACAAATGAAAAGGCTCAAAGAGGATGTGATCAACGCACTTCTTCTTAAATACCCCCAATGACTTGATCCTGAGTTTTCTCGTGACAGTGTTCTAAAGATTCATCTTTAATTCCTGGCGACTCCAGACCAAGCCGGGAGGAGTTGGGAAGCCTGCCATGCAGAGAGAGAGGGAGATGGGATTCTGAGGCGGGGACTGTTGGACCCGACAACTGCTTCTTTGTACAATGACAGGAATTTCTAGCCCTACAAGGTGATTGGGCACCGCCCACTCCGACCCCACTGGGGAATTTCCCACGGATTGTGACAGCTTGGCAGGACGACTTGGAGATCTCCCAGCTTCTCGAGTGGCAGCTCTTTAGGGAGGCAGCAGGCCTGGGGAGTTTGCTCATGTGTTGCAAAAGAAGCTTTAATTAATGATTTCGCTTTTGCTTTTAAACAATTTCATGGCATGCAGCAAATTCCACTGAGTGCAGCAAACTGAGAAGCAGATTGTTTAACTGCACACTTCAGTCGAGTGTGACCGCCACTAACCAGCTTTCTGCAATTCAGAGGGTCAGCACGCAATCCAAACAGGAATCATTTACTCCGGATTAGCAACAGCATCACAGCACAAATACCTCTCCCCCTCTCACTCTACCTCCGCTCTCTCAAACAGAAGGCACACCCACAGGTTTCAGAGGCAGAGAGACCAGGGAGGGGAGAGAATGTGACTGAGAGGCAGAGACAGACAAACAGCAAGTAAGAGACAGGGAGTAAGAGAAATAGAGCGATGGAGAGAGAGGGAAATGGAGACAGAGTGAGAGAGGCAGAGAGTCACACACGGGGAACAAAAGAGGGAAAGGGGAGAGAAGAAAAAGAGAGTTGGAGAGAGACAGACAAAGACCGAAAGAGTGAGAGATTGTGCTACAGTTCAGAAATAACCTTCTCCTGGGAATGACCCCATTGCAGCTGCCTCACTGAGAATGGAATCTGTGTCCTCATTGGTCATGTTCTGACACAACTTCAAAATGGTGCGATACTGCTTGCTATCTGTCATCACAGGGATGTCTTGAAATGGTTAACCGGATCCCAGGCCAGTGTCCAATGCTCACAGTCTGCTCATGTGGCATGCCCACATGGACTCGTTGGGCCAAATGGCCTGCAATCTAGGTATCCTGGTATGACACCGCCTCACCACATCCTCTCGACAAAGGTACACACCTACGGTGAAATCCAGAATATTTGACTTTGATAACAGTGATTTGGTAGCATGCCAGCTAACTGATGTATGCTGGGCCAGCTCGTCAACAAGCATCAGCAGTACAGGATCCACGATGCACAAGAAATAACTACCACCTGCTATTCTGGAGGGAGGATTAAAACAAGAATGGAGTGACTATTGGATACATGGAAAGAAACAAGAGAAAGGGATTGAAAAAAGTAGCGGGGGGGCCGAATCATAGAATTTACAGTGCAGAAGGAGGCCATTCGGCCCATCGAGTGCACCGGCCCTTGGAAAGAGCACCCGATATACCTCACCCTATCCCCACACCTCCACCCTATCCCCGTAACCCCACCTAACCTTTTTTGGACACAAAGGGTAATTTAGCATAGCTGATCCACCTAACCTGCACATCTTTGGACTGTGGGAGGAAACCGGAGCACCCGGAGGAAACCCATGCAAACACGGTGAGAACGTGCAGACTCCGCACAGACAGTGATCTAAGCCGGGAATCGAACCTGGGACCCCGGAGCTGTGAAGAAACTGTGCTAACCACTGTGCTTCTGTGCTGCAGAGGGCAGAGAGAGAGAGAGACACACACACAAAGGTAAATCTCTGCATAACTGGGGCGATATTTTCTGCTTCAACAGTTCCATGTGGCAGCGAGTTCCACATTCTCCGCATTTCCATATAAAGGAATTCCTTTATTTCTGCTGTTGGTTGTTATCTTGTATGTATGCCCTTTTTGTTCTGGACTCACCAACAGGGAAACAGTTTCTCCATGTTCACCCTATAGAACCCCTGAATAATCTTTGGCCTTTATCAAGGTCCCCTCTTAATCTGGTCTTTTCTGGAGAAAGTAGTTCCAGCCTGGAAAACCTTTTCTGAATTTTATCTAGCCCTTTAATGTCCTTTATATAAGATGAAGACCAGAGTTACGCACTGTACTCAGTATAGTTCAATATAAATGCAACATTACCCCACACTTCATTAGTTTATTCCTTTAGAAATGAATCTCAACACTTGGATCTTTTCGTATCAACTCATGGTGATTAATGTTTCTGTGCTTCCTAATCTTTTTAAGCCTATTTTACATTCTGACCTTCTAAGGAATGAGTGAGCTCTTTATCCCGCCACCAAAAATGAGCTATTTACCCAGATTAAATTGCAACCGTGCAGTTATCGGTTCACTCCACAAGCCTGCTTACCTCTTCCTGTATTGGGTGCCGTCCTGCTCAACAGAATCTGAAACCCCCCGCCCGAGTTCCAATTGATATCATCGGCAAATTTCAATACCAGACTTCCAATTCCTAGTCCTAATCACAGGGAAAAATACACACTGCAGAACAGAGACAGAAAGAGGGAGGGAGAGAGGCTGAGATTGGCAGAGAGAAATAGAGAGAACGAGAGCCAAAAGAAAGTGAGCCAGAGGGATAGAGAGAGAGAGAGAGAAAGAAAGAGGGGAAAAGGAAAAGTAAAAGAGACGAGGGAGAGAGAGAGAGAGAATGAGTGAGTGAAGGGGAGAGACTGGGATGGAAACAAACAGAATGAGATGGAGCGGAGAAAGAAAGAAAATAATAATAATATTTATAATAATCTTTTTTAGTGTCACAAGGAGGCTTACATTAACACTGTAATGGCGTTACTGTGAGAGAAAGAAGGAAAGAAAAACAAAATGAATGAAAGACACAAAGACATGGAGGTCACCGGGTGGTATGTATGTGAGGAGGTTGATCGAGGCCTGAAATCAGGCTTGACTTTGAGCTCCAATGGTCGAATTGCCTGCCTCAGCAAATAAACGAGCAGCAGCCACCTACAGAAATAAATCCGAGCAAGAGTTTGCACTTTCCAGAGAGGAAGGGGGAAGTGTGAAGGGGAATGATTTAAAAATGATGAGTTGAACACACAACTCAGCCTTTAAGTGGGTTCCTGAGGTTTACTGTCAGACCTTAAAACCTGGAAGCTGAAAAATATCACGTACGACCTCTAGCCCTCAAAGACTTTCCCAGTGCTGCCGTGACTCACAGCATTATTTAAAGGTTTCCTGACAGTGAAAGGAGGGAGGGGGAAGAGAATGGCAGGAAGTGCACAATACTCAGTGTTAGCTTTAATGTGGATAATAACTGACCAGGGCATGGCCAGTGCCCACGCCACTGGCACCGAGTCATGGCCAGAGCCCACGCCATTGGCACCAGGTCAAGGCCAGAGCCCCACGTCTCTGGAACTGAGTCAAGGCCAGAGCTCCACACCACTGACACCGGGTCATGGCCAGAGTCCGCGCCACTGGCATCAAGTCACAGCCAGAGCCCGGGTCATTGGAACCCGTGCCACTGGAACAGAGTCACAACCAGAGCCCGCGTCATTGGCACCGGGTCACGGCCAGAGCCCCACGTCTCTGGAACTGAGTCACAACCAGAGCCTCGCGCCATTGGCACCGGGTCATGGCCAGAGCCAAACGTCACTGGCACCGAGTCACGGCCTTAGCCCCGCGTCATTGGCACCGAGTCACAGCCAGAGCCCCACGTCATTGGCATCGAGTCACGGCCAGAGCACCGCGTCATTGGCATCGAGTCACAGCCAGAGCACCGCGCCATTGGCACCGAGTCACAGCAAGAGCACCGTGCCACTGGCACCGAGTCACGGCCAGAGCCCCGCGTCACTGGCACCGAGTCACAACCAGAGCCCCATGTCACTGTGACCGAATCACGGCCAGAGCCCCGCGTCATTGGCACCAAGTCACGGCCAGAGCCCCACGTCACTGTGACCGAGTCACCGCCAGAGCACCACGCCATTGGCACCGAGTCACAGCCAGAACACCGCGCCACTGGCACCGAGTCACGGCCAGAGCCCCGCGTCACTGGCACCGAGTCACGGCCTTAGCCCCGCGTCATTGGCACCAAGTCACAGCCAGAGTCCCACGTCATTGGCACCGAGTCACAGCCAGAGCCCCACGTCATTGGCACCGAGTCACAGCCAGAACACTGCGCCACTGGCACCGAGTCACGGCCAGAGCCCCACGTCACTGGCACCGAGTCACGGCCAGAGCCCCGCGCCACTGGCACCGAGTCACAGCCAGAGCCCCACGTCATTGGCACCGAGTCACAGCCAGAGCCCCACGTCATTGGCACCAAGTCACAGCCAGAACACTGCGCCACTGGCACCGAGTCACGGCCAGAGCCCCGCGTCACTGGCACCGAGTCACGGCCAGAGCCCCGCGCCACTGGCACCGAGTCACGGCCAGAGCACCGCGCCACTGGCACAGAGTCACGGCCAGAGCCCCGCGTCACTGGCACCGAGTCACGGCCAGAGCCCCGCGTCACTGGCACCGAGTCACGACCAGAGCCCCTTGTCACTGGCACCGAGTCACGGCCAGAGCCCCGCGTCACTGGCATCGAGCCATGGCCAGAGCCCCGCGCCACTGGCACCGAGTCACAGCCAGAGCCCCACGTCATTGGCACCGAGTCACAGCCAGAACACCGCGCCACTGGCACCGAGTCACGGCCAGAGCCCCGCGTCACTGGCACCGAGTCACGGCCAGAGCCCCGCGTCACTGGCACCGAGTCACGGCCAGAGCCCCGCGTCACTGGCACCGAGTCACAGCCAGAGCCCCACGTCACTGGCACGGAGTCACAGCCAGAACACCGCGTCACTGGCACCGAGTCACGGCCAGAGCCCCGCGCCACTAGCACGGAGTCACAGCCAGAGCCCCACGTCACTGGCACCGAGTCACAGCCAGAGCCCCATGTCACTGGCACCGAGTCACAGCCAGAGTCCCGCGCATTGGCATCGAGTCACAGCCAGAGCCCCGCGCCATTGGCATCGAGTCACAGCCAGAGCCCCGCGTCACTGGCACCGAGTCACGGCCAGAGCCCCGCGTCACTGGCATCGAGTCACAGCCAGAGCCCCACGTCACTGCACCGAGTCACAGCCAGAGCACCGCGTCACTGGCATCGAGTCACAGCCAGAACCACACGTCTCTGGAACCGAGTCACAACCAGAGCCCACATCATTGGCACCGATTCAAGGCCAGAGTCCGCGCCACTGGCACCAAGTCACAGCCAGAGCCCGGGTCATTGGAACCCGTGCCACTGGAACAGAGTCACAACCAGAGCCCGCGTCACTGGCACCGGGTCACGGCCAGAGCCCCACGTCTCTGGAACCGAGTCACAACCAGAGCTCCGCGCAATTGGCACCGGGTCATGGCCAGAGCCAAACGTCACTGGCACCGAGTCACGGCCTTAGCCCCGCGCCATTGGCACCGAGTCACAGCCAGAGCACCACGCCACTGGCACCGAGTCACGGCCAGAGCCCCGCGTCACTGGCACCGAGTCACGGCCAGAGCCCCGCGTCACTGGCACCGAGTCACGGCCAGAGCCCCGCGTCACTGGCACCGAGTCACGGCCAGAGCCCCAGGTCACTGGCACCGAGTCACAGCCAGAACACCGCGTCACTGGCACCGAGTCACGGCCAGAGCCCCGCGCCACTAGCACGGAGTCACAGCCAGAGCCCCACGTCACTGGCACCGAGTCACAGCCAGAGCCCCATGTCACTGGCACCGAGTCACAGCCAGAACACCGCGCCACTGGCACCGAGTCACAGCCAGAGCCCCGCGTCACTGGCACCGAGTCACGGCCAGAGCCCCGCGTCACTGGCACCGAGTCACGGCCAGAACCCCGCGTCACTGGCACCGAGTCACGGCCAAAGCCCCACGTCACTGGCACCGAGTCACAGCCAGAACACCGCGTCACTGGCACCGAGTCACGGCCAGAGCCCCGCGCCACTAGCACGGAGTCACAGCCAGAGCCCCACGTCACTGGCACCGAGTCACAGCCAGAGCCCCATGTCACTGGCACCGAGTCACGGCCTTAGCTCCGCATCACTGGCATCGAGTCACAGCCAGAGCCCCATGTCACTGGCACCGAGTCACAGCCAGAGTCCCGCGCATTGGCATCGAGTCACAGCCAGAGCCCCGGGTCATTGGCATCGAGTCACAGCCAGAGCCCCGCGTCACTGGCATCGAGTCACAGCCAGAGCCCCGCGTCACTGGCATCGAGTCACAGCCAGAGCCCCACGTCACTGCACCGAGTCACAGCCAGAGCACCGCATCACTGGCATCGAGTCACAGCCTGAACCACACGTCTCTGGAACCGAGTCACAACCAGAGCCCACATCATTGGCACCGATTCAAGGCCAGAGTCCGCGCCACTGGCACCAAGTCACAGCCAGAGCCCGGGTCATTGGAACCCGTGCCACTGGAACAGAGTCACAACCAGAGCCCGCGTCACTGGCACCGGGTCACGGCCAGAGCCCCACGTCTCTGGAACCGAGTCACAACCAGAGCCCCGCGCAATTGGCACCGGGTCATGGCCAGAGCCAAACGTCACTGGCACCGAGTCACGGCCTTAGCCCCGCGCCATTGGCACCGAGTCACAGCCAGAGCACCACGCCACTGGCACCGAGTCACAGCCAGAGCACCACGCCACTGGCACCGAGTCACGGCCAGAGCCCCGCGTCACTGGCACCGAGTCACAGCCATAGCCCCACGTCACTGTGACCGAGTCACGGCCGGAGCCCCACGTCATTGGCACCGAGTCACGGCCAGAGCACCGAGCCATTGGCACCGAGTCACGGCCAGAGCCCCGCGTCACTGGCACCGAGTCACGGCCAGAGCCCCGCGTCACTGTGACCGAGTCACAGCCAGAGCCCCGCGCCACTGGCATTGAGTCACAGCCAGAGCCCCGCGCCACTGGCATGGAGTCACAGCCAGAGCCCCGCGTCATTGGCATCGAGTCACAGCCAGAGTCCCACGTCATTGGCATCGAGTCACAGCCAGAGCCCCGCGCCATTGGCACCAAGTCACAGCCAGAGCACCGCGTCACTGGCACTGAGTCACGGCCTTAGCCCCGCGTCATTGGCATCGAGTCACAGCCAGAGCCCCGCGTCATTGGCATTGAGTCACAGCCAGAGTCCCACGTCTCTGGCACCGAGGCACAGCCAGAGCACCGCGCCATTGGCACTGAGTCACAGCCAGAGCACCGCGTCACTGGCACCGAGTCACGGCCTTAGCCCCGCGTCATTGGCATCGAGTCACAGCCAGAGCCCCGCGCCACTGGCACCAAGTCACGGCCAGAGCCCCGCGTCTCTGGCACCGAGGCACAGCCAGAGCACCGCGCCACTGGCACCGAGTCACTGCCAGAGCACTGTGCCACTGGCACCGAGTCACGGCCTTAGCCCCGCGTCATTGGCATCGAGTCACAGCCAGAGCACCGCGCCCGTGGCACCAATTCACAGCCAGAGCACCGCGTCACTGGCACCGAGTCACGGCCTTAGCCCCGCGTCACTGGCACCGAGTCACGGCCTTAGCCCCGCGTCACTGGCACCGAGTCACGGCCAGAGCCCAGTGTCACTGGCACCGAGTCACGGCCAGAGCCCCACGTCATTGGCATCGAGTCACAGCCAGAGCACCGTGTCATTGGCATCGAGTCACAGCCAGAGCACCGTGGCACTGGCACCGAGTCACGGCCAGAGCACCGTGTCACTGACACCGAGTCACAACCAGAGCACCATGTCACTGGCACCGAGTCACAGCCAGAGCTCCTTGTCACTGGCACCGAGTCACGGGCAGAGCCCCACGTCATTGGCATCGAGGCATTGCCAGAACACCGTGTCATTGGCATCGAGTCACAGCCAGAGCCCCGCGTCACTGGCACCGAGTCACTGCCAGAGCACCGTGTCACTGGCACCAAGTCACAGCCAGAGCCCCTTGTCACTGGCACCGAGTCACGGCCAGAGCCCCGCGTCATTGGCACCGAGTCACAGCCAGAGCACCGCGCCACTGGCACCGAGTCACGGCCAGAGCCCCACTTCACTGGCACCAAGTCACGGCCTTAGCCCCACGTCACTGTGACCGAGTCACGGCCAGAGCACCGCATCATTGGCTCCGAGTCACGGCCAGAGCCCCCCGTCATTGGCATCGAGTCACGGCCAGAGCACCGTGACACTGGCCAGAGCCCCACATCACAGGCACCAGGTAATGGCCAGAGCCCGCGTCACTGGCACTGGGATGTGGCCAGGGCCCCGGCTTCACTGGCACTGGGATGCTGCTGTCACTGTCACCAGGTGATGGCGAGAGCCCCGCCTCAACGGCACCAAGTCACTGCCAGAGCTCGAGTGTCACTGGCACCAGGACATGGCCAGAGCCCCGGTATCACTGGCACCAAGTCACTGCCAGTGCCCCAGTGTCACTGGCACCGTGATGCAGACAGAGACCCAGCATCACTGGCACCAGGACATGGCCAGAGCCCCGGTATCACTGGCACCAGGTGACGATCAGAGCCCCGCGTCACTGGCACCGGGACGCGGCCAGGGCCCCGCATCACTGGCACCAGGTGATGGTCAGAGCCCCACGTCACTGGCACCAGGTGACGGTCAGAGCCTGACGTCACTGGCACCGGGACGCAGCCAGGGCCCCGCGCCACCAGGACCGGGATGCGGACAGAAACCTACGTCACTGGCACCAGGTCAACGATGTTGGGGTCTCCTATGGTCTGTTGCTACCAGCGACGTCGAGGGTCTCGATGTAGATCTCAAGGGATCTGTCTTGATGCTGAGTAAGATATTGAGAACGCCGAGGTTTCTGGTTGAACACAATTATGTGAAGTGGCTGACCAGTAACAACTATATACAACTCTGCACCATCCTTGATCTAGCATGTGTCCTAACAGTTAGATAGCCAAGTAATCAGCCTATATGTCTGACTCAGCAGGTGCACATTAAGTCTGACTGATAGTTTCACAGACAGTAGTGAATAGCTGCAGTAGGGATCACAGGCGATAGTGAACATCTAACATGAAGGCTGTATCTTTAATCCTCCAGCCTCACAGACTGTGATGTTATTGAGACGTCACTATGCAGCTTCTCAGTGGTAAAGGCCATTGCCTGCATTGGAACGCACACAAAATCCCAAAACTGAGGCACAGAACCCACCTGATATCTACAAAACCTGCCCCATTGACATCAACAACAGAGCAGGAGGCTCAGGCAGGTGAAGCAATCCCGATTACCGACATAACTCTGCTCTGGCTAAAAATATATTTCCTGACAAATACAACAAGTCACTTGCAACAGAACACAAAGTATCGGGAGAGCAAATCATGTAGCTCCATAATCAGTTCATTCCTATCACGCTCACTATCCCATTCTGCTAGTCTTGTCAATTTTCACACCTACAATAGGCACATTTGCATGGGGAGTGGGTTGGGGGTGGGGGGGGGGGAGGGAGGAGTTTACAGTTACTGAAGGTGCTGACTCTCACTGGGGAACAGTTCCTGAAGGTGCTGACTCTCACTGGGGGACAGTTCCTGAAGGTGCTGACTCTCACTGGGGGACAGTACCCAAAGGTGCTGACTCTCACTGGGGGACAGTTGCTGAAGGTGCTGACTCTCACTGGGGGACCGTTCCTGAAGGTGCTGACTCTCACTGGGGGACATTTCCTGAAGGTGCTGACTCTCACTGGGGGACAGTACCCGAAGGTGCTGACTCTCACTGGGGGACAGTTGCTGAAGGTGCTGACTCTCACTGGGGGACAGTTGCTGAAGGTGCTGACTCTCACTGGGGACAGTTTCTGAAGGTGCTGACTCTCACTGGGGGACCGTTCCTGAAGGTGCTGACTCTCACTGGAGCACAGTTCCTGAAGGTGCTGACTCTCACTGGGGGACACTTCCTGAAGGTGCTGACTCTCACTGGGGGACAGTTCCTGAAGGTGCTGACTCTCACTGGGGGACAGTTCCTGAAGGTGCTGACTCTCACTGGGGGACAGTTCCTGAAGGTGCTGACTCTCACTGGGGGACAGTTCCTGAAGGTGCTGACTCTCACTGGGGGACAGTTCCTGAAGGTGCTGACTCTCACTGGGGGACAGTTCCTGAAGGTGCTGACTCCCACTGGGGGACAGTTCCTGAAGGTGCTGACTCTCATCGGATACAGTTCCTGAAGGTGCTGACTCTCACTGGGGGACAGTTCCTGAAGGTGCTGACTCTCACTGGAGGACAGTTCCTGAAGGTGCTGACTCTCACTGGGGTACAATTCCTGAAGATGCTGACTCTCACTGGGGGACAGTTCCGGAAGGTGCTGACTCTCACTGGGGGACAGTTCCTGAAGGTGCTGACTCTCACTGGGGGACAGTTCCTGAAGGTGCTGACTCTCACTGACAGCCTCTAAAATTACTCACTGTTCCAATTTGTACTTGTTTTGTGAAAGAGTCTCAGCAGGTTATCTGGCTCTGGAAGGTTTCTCAGTAGTGCAATCCACACCGGTATGTATCCTAGCTATTGAAAAATGATGAAAGCTCGAGTGGAGCAATGGGAGATAAACACTTAATAACTGATGCCATATTTTCATGTACTAACCTCAGATGCATGAAGATGTGTACAGCCCTGCCTGTGGGATTAAGGAATGTTTGGCAGGCTGTTATTAATCAGGCGAATGTATTTTGCATGAAAAAATGCAAGGATGGGAGGTAGCCCTTTCAGACGCAGAGTTTCTGCTTTGGAGCAATCATCACCCTGGTGCAAATCCCCATTCGTTTTCAATTGTTTTGGGAAAATTTGAGCAAGACAAGGCCATTCAGCCTCTCGAGCCCACTGCTCCACCCACACAAATCACGACTGACCGCTTACTTCAACGCCACCTTCCCGCATCCCTTGATGTCATTGGTATCTAGAAACCTATCAACCTCGGCTTTGAAATTATCCAATGATTTTTACTTTGTTCCTCTGGTCATGGACACCCTGAGCGAGTGCACGGTCAATTCCAGCCCCACTTGACCCAGAGTCGCAACACAAGTGAAATTAGATTGAATTTAAAATACCCGAGGTCCTTGGTCAAGCCCAATAAACTACAGTCACCAGATTTGTAACTTTAACTCACATAATCTTTTATTATGTACAGTATTTTAATTAAACTGACAGAAAATGTAACTATCTACGACCCTTTTCCGCACGCACGCACGCGCGCACGCACGCACACACGCACACACGCACGCGCACACACACACACACACACACACACACACACACGCGCGCGCGCGCACACACACACACACACACACACACACGCGCACACACACACACACACACACACACCTCTGTTTTGGTATTTCTCCCTCCTAGGCATTGATGGTTTTCTCTGGCAAGGTTGTCTACTTTCTCTGTCGACTCAGGATCATTTCAAGTTTACAGCAAAGATGGGCGGCATGTGGCGCAGTGGATAGCACTGGGACTGCGGCGCTGAGGACCCGGGTTCGAATCCCGGTCCTGGGTCACTGTCCGTGTGGAGTTTGCACATTCTCCCCATGTCTGTGTGGGGTTCACCCTCACAACCCAAAGATGTGCTGGTTAGTGGATTGGCCACGCTAAATTGCCCCTTAATTGGAAATAAAATAATTGGGTACTGTAAAAAAAAATTTTTTTTTTTTTAAGTTTACAGCAAAGATGTGCCAGGCACTCACTGGTTTTAGAACAATAGAGCAGTTCTTTGTTCCTTGCGAGAATGGAGTTGTGGTTGGTACTATGCATTATTTGCTTTTCTTTTTTGTACAGTACAATGTCATTGTTTCATATGCCAAAAATACCTCAATAAAATTGTTTATTAAAAAAAAAAATAGAGCAGTTCTTTGACTTAAGCGAGAGAGAGAGAGAGAGGAGGGATTGTTCCTTTCACTTCCAAGGTCTAAACACTTCTGCTCAGTTCTCTCAGAAAGCATCACGCAGGAACCAATCACAGACTGTTGTCAGGCAGAACACTGTCCCTGGCAACCCACCGGTTGCCAGTTAGTCATCAAATCGACTTCCTCCATAACCGGTTTCGAAGATTCACTCAGTGCCGAAGAGTCTGGCCTCTCCTCTCCAAACATAAAACCTGGGAACACAATGTCCTGACAAGCAGGCTCCTTCAGCTGAATCTTCTGCTTAAAGGCACATTCTGATTATGGATCCACAGACCAAAAATAAGAAAATAAAAGATATGGGAACAAAGCAAATAAACAGGAAGGACTCTTGCAGTCTCAAATGACTAAACCAACACATGTCTGGCTGCTCTCCCACATTTGACCCTCCTTAAACCTGAGGGCATCCAAAATTCTGTTGCCTGTATCTTTACTCGCACCAAGATCTCATTCACTTGTTACCCTTGTTCGCAGACCTACATTAACTGGCTCCCGATCAGGTAATGCCTCAATTTTAAAATTCTCATCTTGGTTTTAAAATCCCTCTTTGGCTTCACCTGTCCCTATCTCTGCTAGCTCTTCCAGCCCACAACCCCCTCAGATCCCAGCCCTACCCTCCTCCAATTCCAGCCTCAACCATCCCTGACTGCAATCCATTCACACTGGCTGCCCGTGCCATCTGCTGCCAGGGCCCTACGCTCTGGAACTGCTTCCCAAACCTCTCTGCCTATCCACCTCACTTTCCTCCTTGAAAATGCTTATTAAAACTTATCACTTTTAGTCGTCTAATTTTGGTTTCCAATGCTCCTATGAAGCATTTGGAACCTCTGATTGCTGTTGTTCCTGTTGGCTGGTGGGCAGAACGTGCTGATTAAACCAATCCGACTTGAGCAGGAATTCCAGGCCTGTGTTAAATAAAAACTATTGCCAATTTTGCTGAAGAAAAACTTTTCAACAGTGGAAGCCACGAGGTACTGTAAACATTTATGGAAGGCGTTTAAAATTAAATCGATGTGCAAGTAGCTGTAAGATTTTGTCACACAAGATTCAGTCCTCCAGCCCAGCAGAGGGCAGAATACGCCAACCTCTGCCCTGTGCTAAATGGACTGGACTAAGGAGGAACATTAGATATCCTAAGGGCAACTCACCTCAATCTTGGCTGTGTGATGATTTAAAGAATTGAGCAACGATTAGATTTAGTGACCTCTCACGCTTTGGTGCGAGCAGTTCTCAAATGGGGTTTAGGCTAGAGATAGGTTTACTGTGCAACACTGATCACTTGACTTGCAACCTCTTGGAGTCCACCCCCCAATTCCATTAGTGCAGGGTGGTTGAGTTTACACAAATCTTAACTGAAAAGTTGATTAATTCGGGTGGTCTGAATTGCAATCTGCAACTGACAAATTTGAATGGAACAAATTGAATCAATTTAAACAACGGATGAATTCATATTCTTTAACTGGGCAAAATTTTAGCAGGAGCCTAACTGTACCTATTATTTCTGAACCTTATGACATCTCTTAGAATTTAGTGCAATGCTTCCCTTTTGCACTCCACAGATTAACAGACTCCCATTGTGCGAGTTGGCCTAACTTACTCAGAGAGCAGCTGGATGATTAACTTGTTAAGATAAACGGTCTTCTTGTCTCCATTTTATTGATATGATACGGTCAGTGCATCTTTCAACTCGGTGCTTCCCAAGATCCAATAACCCTCACCTCCCCATTCCTCCTCAACTTGCTGCAATCAAAAAACCGATCGCACCATCTCTCACTCAAACTAATTCTTTCGACACTGCAACTCTCTATCTCTCCCTTTTCCTTTTGCAATCTCTGGATCCTCCTAGCTGAACAGGATGGGTTTTGTTGTCTTGCCGTTTTCCCCATGATGGAATACCATCCTAACATTCCCTGTCTGTGCACTCAAACCCCCTTTGGACTGCAAGCTAGGGATTGATGGGGTTGTCCTGCTAATGAAGCCATCGTGAATAAACCCCCCATGGCATAGCCCTGTCATGATATGCACTCATGCACATATTGAGATACAGACAGGCAGTGACAGACACCCAGGACAGCCAATCAACACACAGGACAGAACACAACCAATCACCAGGCAGAACCAGGCAGGTGGTCTCCCACTATAAAACACACGAGGCATCAACACTCTACCTCTTTCCACTGGTGACAACTGTAGTGACAGTCAGGGTGTATATATCAGTTAGCACCTTCTACACGTGGCTCAGAGCTAGTCTGGTCTAGTAAGTTATAGTAAGCGCACTTAGATTAGTAGAGTGTCAAACCCATAGCGAACTGTGTGCACTGCTTAACAAGTTCAATAAAGCATATTGAACTAACATCAATGTTTGGAGTCTACTTTCAAGTACAACTGCATCCAGTTGCAGTCCGTGTTACCCCAGGGTGATTAACACGACATGCCCCTCCCCATCTACCCCTCCCTGGCATAACCCCTCCCAATCTACCCCTCCCTGGCATAGCTCCCCCCCCTTTCTACCCCTCCCTGGCATAGCCCCTCCCAATCTACCCCTCCCTGGTATAGCTCCCCCCCCCTATCTACCCCTCCCTGGCATAGCCCCTCCCTATATATGTGTAACCTCCTCCAGCCCTTCACTCATCCAATATCCCAGTGTTCCTCCAAACCCGGCCCTTTCTGTATCACCCAACGTTTTTGTTCCACTCTTACTGGTCTTGTCTTCAACCACCGAGGCCCTGAAGTCCAATTCCGCCCGAAACCTCACTCCATCTCTGCTCCTATAAAATGCCACATAGCCACAGTTTGACCGAGTTTTTGGCCACCTTCCTAATATTTATTTCTTTGACTGGGAGTCCATTTTTATCTTATGTCTCGCTGGAGACTCTGTTTAAAGTGCGATATGGATTGTTATTTGCAGAGAAGGGAGAGCGAGTGGGAAGTGGGACTTGCAAATCTAGTTTGGAGAGATCGTCCAACATGGGGGAAAGACTAGAAACAAAAAGAAAAGAACTTGTCATGTGATAGGTCCTACAGCCCAGAACAAAGGGTTAAAGAAGAAAAATGTGAGAGCCGGTCTAAAGCTGAGAGAAATGCACACCCCCTCCGACCCCCTCACCCCTGCTGAGCCAATAGGCGGCCCCTTCACAACTCAGGTAAGCAAGCAGCTCACTCTAAAATTTGCAACCGGCAATTCCTCCCAGGCAATAATCTCAGAAGGCTCATTAGTTTCCAGTGTTAAAGCTGTACAAACAAGTGGTAAACTGCTGACACTCTTGACTGTTGCCTGGCCTACCCACCTGTTCAAAAACAAATGCTTAGATGAGGCAGAGTGGCAGAAAAATCCCTGCACTGCTATCTCTCCTGGGAGCTATGTGCCCACACACACACACACACTCACCTGATGCTGCCACATCTTCACAAACACCCAGTCAACTGAGAAACATCGACCCAACACGGGGACAGCATCCTCCAGAGTCATCCTCATCTGCCGTGGTAACGGACAGCTGGGATAACACAGGATAGGCGTGAAGGGACTCTGGACTTTTTACCAGTTGATATTCCTCCCCTAATTAACGAGGAAAGTCCTTCAATAAACAACCCTGACCTCACCTGAATCCTCCAATCCTATGGTCATAATCTATTTGATCTCAATTCTCCATACTATCCCATTCAGCCCATCGAGTCAGAACAAACCTTCTGAAAGAGCACTCCACCTGGGCCCATTCCTCCACCCCCCCCCCCCCACCCCCCCCCCCCCCCCCCCACCCTGTCTCCGTAACCATGCACACATGATCAAACCACCAAACTGCTCATGGTTAATCCTAGCTATCCTTTTTTTCAATAATTTTTTCTAATTAAGGGGCAATATAGCGTGGCCAATCCACCTACCCTGCAGATCTTTGGGTTGTGGGGGTGAAACCCATGCAGACACGGGGAGAATGAGCAAACTCCACACGGACAGTGACCCGGGGCCACAATCGAACCAGGGTCCTCGGCGCCTTGAGGCAGCAGTGCTAACAAATACACCACCGTGCCACCCTGAATGCTATCTATCCAATGGCTCAGTGGGTAGCACTGGCTTCGGGAATCAGAAAGTCCAAGCCCCACTCTGGATATTGAATAATAAAATAATAATTTCTTGTAATTAGGTACAGCTTTTCATGGCCAAACAGCATTCAAAAGTATTTTACGATTGAAGTATAGTCATTGTTGTAATGTAGGAAACATGGGAACCAATTTATGCACAGCAAACAGCAATATGGTGCGCGATTTAACCACCACGTTGTGCCTGGCATGAATCTGGGCACACTGGGCAAATATCATGAGCATGGATCAGTACTTGGAACTACGATGTTGTGGCCATTACGGAGACATGGATTTCACAGGGGCGGGAATGGTTGTTAGATGTTCCGGGGTTTAGATGTTTTCAGAAGAATAGTGAGGGAGATAAAAGAGGAGGGGGAGTGGCACTGTTAATTAGGGAATGCACCACAGCTGCAGAAAAGGAGGTAGTTGAGGAGGGTTTGTCTACTGAGTCAGTATGGGTGGAAGTCAGAAACAAGAAAGGAGCAGTCACTTTACTGGGAGTTTTCTATAGTCCCCCCAACAGCAGCAGAGAGATAGAGGACTAGATTGGGCGTCAGATCTTGGAAAACTGCAGAAGTAACAGAGTTGTTGTCATGGGTGACTTCAACTTCCCTAATATTGACTGGAACCTCCTTAGTGCAAATGGTTTGGATGGAATAGATTTTGTCAGGTGTGTACAGGAAGGATTCCTGACTCAATATGTAGATAGGCCGACTAGGGGGAGGCCATATTGGACTTGGTGCTCGGCAAGAACCAGGCCAGGTGTCAGATGTCTCGGTGGGAGAGCATTTCGGCGGCAGACAACATCTTGACCTTTACCATAGTCATGGAGAGGGATGTTGCCCATGAGAACAGTGTGAACCAGGTTAATAGACTCGAACAGGTTGATATTAAGAAGGAGGGTGTGCTGGAAAATTTGAAAAGCATCAGGATAGATAAGTCCCCTGGGCCTGACGGGATATACCCAAGGTTACTATGGGAAGCGAGGGAGGGAATTGCTGCACCGTTGGCGATGATCTTTGCATCCTCACTCTCCACTGGAGTAGTACCGGATGATTGGAGGGAGGCGAATGTTGTTCCCCTATTCAAGAAAGGGAATAGGGAAATCCCTGGGAATTACAGACCCATCAGTCTTATGTCTGTGGTGAGCAAAATATTGGAAAGGATTCTGAGAGATAGGATTTATGATTATTTAGAAAAGCATAGTTTGATTAAAGATAGTCAGCATGGCTTTGTGAGGGGCAGGTCATGCCTCACAAGCCTCATTGAATACTTTGAGGAAGTGACGAGACACATTGGTGAAGGTCAGGCAGTGGATGTGGTGTATATGGATTTCAGTAAGGCATTTGATAAGGTTCCCCATGGTAAGCTCATTCAGAAAGTTAGGGGGCATGGGATACAGGGAAATTTGGCTGTCTGGATACAGAATTGGCTGGCTGAAAGAAGACAGCGAGTGGTAATGGATGGAAAGTATTCCGCCTGGAGGTCGGTGACTAGTGGTGTCCCACAAGGATCTGTTCTGGGACCTCTGCTCTTTGTGTTTTTATAAATGACTTGGATGAGGAAATGGAAGGGTGGGTTAGTAAATTTGCCGATGACACGAAGGTTGGTGGAGTTGTAGATAGTGTTGAGGGTTGTTGTAGGTTACAACAGGACATTGACAGGATGCAGAGCTGGGCTGAGAAGTGGCAGATGGAGTTCAACCTTGATAAATGTGAAGTGATTCATTTTGGAAGGTCGAATTTGAATGCTGAATACAGGGTTAAAGGCAGGATTCTTGGAAGTGTGGAGGAACAGAGGGATTTGGGGGTCCACGTACATAGATCCCTCAAAGTTGCCACCCAGGTTGATAGGGTTGTTAAGTTGGCTTTCATTAACAGGGGGATTGAGTTTAAGAGCTGTGAGGTTTTGCTGCAGCTTTATAAAACTCTTGTTAGACCACACTTGGAATATTGTGTCTAGTTCTGGTCGCCTCATTATAGGAAGGATGTAGATGTTTTGGAGAGGGTGCAGAGGAGATTTACCAGGATGCTGCCTGGTCTGGAGGGCATGTCTTATGAAGAAAGGGTGAGGAAGCTAGGGCTTTTCTCACTGGAGCGAAGAAGGCAGAGAGGTGACTTGATAGAGGTGTACAAGGTGATGAGAGGCATGGATAGAGTGGATAGCCAGAGACTTTTCCCCAGGGCAGAAATGGCTGTCACGAGGGGACATAATTTTAAGGTGATTGGAGGAAGGTATAGGGGAGATGTCAGAGGTAGGTTCTTTACACAGAGAGTGGTGGATGTGTGGAATGCACTGCCAGCAGAGGTGGTGGAGTCAGAGTCATTAGGGACATTTAAGCGACTCTTAGACAGGCCCATGGACAGCAGTAAATTGAAGAGGTGAAGGTTAGGTTGATCTTAGATTAGGATAAATGGTTGGCACAACATCGTGGGCTGAAGGGCCTGTACTGTTCTATGTTCTATCAGCAAAGGTCAGAAGAGAAAGTCGTGTCACGCACAAACCAGTTTGCAATTTACCCAGCCCGCTCCCCATGGCGAGCATATCATTAACCCTCATTTGCGTTAATTATAATCTCATTAGCCAGATTAAGTCGAATGCAGCGGCCTCCCAAGAATTAACTGGCTCCCCAGCGGATAAGTACACGGACTCCATTTAGTACTCCTTTGTAAAAACGTGAAGCCGGCGCAATGGCAACTGAGGGAGCGTGATGGGGTGAGTAGCCTTTTCCAATTTCTGGCATGTAGCTCAAGGACACTGGGTCTGTTGCCCTTGTGCTCGGTGGGGGGTGGGGTCTTGGTCGGGGGGCTGAAGCGTACTAAGTCAAGGGTCACCACTGGGCCGGTGGGTGAGGGGCTTTGCATCTGTGAGGCTTCAATCCATCTTGAAATATTGTGGAGACCCATAACAGGGACAACCACAGTTCCAGCCTGTCTGTCCTACCAAACACTTCCAGGACAGGTCCCTGCTCTTGGTTCTATGCTGAAAGTCACTTTGGGGAGGTCTATCGAACAGGGGTACGAGGGGCCTCTTCTGGGATTTACCCGGCTTGCCACACTTTACAAGACCTAACGGGATCCCGCGAGACATCCTGATCTGAATCTGGCCCATTGTGGTGTCCCGATCTCCTCCTGCACTGAGCACTTCTGGCGAGCGGAGCTCCTCAGTGCAGGAAACGGGACTAAGTACATCTTCGGTAGGACGTTCCCTACTGAGGTCCCAGATTGCAACAGGGTCCCATTCGATAACGTGTTCTTTCCCGGTGCCGCGAGTGCCGGGAAACACCTGGCTAAACGCACTTGACATAGCACTCTGTTGCAGTTCAGTAAGATTGTGTCCCTTAACTCCCTTTGACTGTGGGCAGCCTCTAGCTTCACAGCTGAAGGCTATTGCAAATGAGGAATTGGCTTTGTTAGTTGTGAGAGCTCTCAAGTTGCTTCTCAAGAGCACATGTGTCATGTCTCAGAGGATAATTAGTGGATAGTATTTCAATCAAACTTTGATGCTTAAACACTGTGCCTGAACTCTAGAAGCATCAGCAACATAGAGGAAGCTGCCAACAATCAAACTCTAAAGAGCAAGGCTTCGCACTAGGGATCTTCTCGCAAACAATGGGCAAGTTTGTGGATCACGGGAGGGGACCTGAGCACGGTCTCCATTATGTTCCCAGCGGAGGTCTGGGGTCTAGGGGCTCCTGATGTGGCCGGGGCCAAGTGTGCAGAGAAAGGTTTTCCAGCACAATTGACTCAGTGAATGGCACTCAGAGAAGGCCCGGCGGGGGGGGGGGGGGGGGGGGGGGGGGGGCAGCTTGGGGTTGAGGGTCCCAGGACGGAAGCTCTAACTGATTGCCAGTCTATCTATGTCTTCAGTTCCTAACAGATACCAAAATGCCTGTGATGTCAGTCCCGCAGCGCCTGCCATCGTGTTGCTGGTGGAAGGCAAGGTGGCCAGGCACGGGAGAAAGCAGCAGAGACGACACAGGCTGGAGGCTGGAGGTCCACGGGGCAGTTGATGGCACTCATGTCGCCTTATGCGCACCAGGGCATTAAGGAGTGTCCTTCATTAACAGGAAGGGGTTTCACTCCCTAAATGTTCAGATTGTGTGTGACCACCGCCTCCATATAATGCACGTTCACATACGCTATCCAGGGAGCTTGCACGACAGCTACATCCTGGGGCACTCAGAAATCCCCAGTGTCTTCGAGGGCCACCCCAGGATGACGGGTTGGCTCTTGAGGACAATAGATACCCACTCCGGTCCTGATGGTGCTGGTACAGATGCCCGAGACCAAGGCGGAGACCCGATATAATGAGGCCAATGCCGCCACCTGGGCTGTCATTGAGCGGTGCATCGGACTGCTGAAAATGCGGTCCTGATGCCTGGTCTGATCGGGTGGTGCCCTGCAGTACACCTCCCCCAGGGGTTTCCCACTTTGTGGTGGTCTGCTGTGCCCTCTGCAACCTGGCACAGCAGCGGAGTGACATGCTGGAGGAGGAGGGACATGCCACCTCGCCTGAGGAGGACCAGGAGGGGCTGGAGGACGGGCCCAGAGGATGGAGGACAGCTGAGGGCAAGGGTCCGACACACCCGGAGGACAAGGAAAGCCCTCATCCTCACCAGATTCTCATAGGATGAGGCTATGTTCGTCAGCTCAGCCCCCCCCCAATGTCCCTCCCTCCCTCAATCCCTCTTCCCCCCCCCATTTCCCTCCTTCCCCCATTTCCCTCCATCCCCATACCCTCAATTCCCTCCTACTCTCTCCCCAATTTCCCTCCTTCCCCCTCCCCCAATCCCCCTCATTGCCCTTCTTCCCCCTCCCCTTCCCCTATCACTCCTCCCCCTCATCTCCCCTTTGCTTTACCCCTCTGCTCCCATTCCTCACCTCCCCCCTGGCACCCCCAAACCACCACTTCCTTGACTACCCTGTTCCACTGTCCAAGGGTCTGTAACATCACCCCAGGGTGATGGGCCTGTGTCAGCCCAGTCAGCGGGTCAAGACACAAAGTAGGAGAGTGACGACCACTCGCTGTGAGGTTAGCTCTGCTTCTCCTCAGATTATGACAAAGTCTCACTCCGGTCTTTCTGCTGACAGAGAACTCACACCCATCCAGTGAATGGGGTCTATATCGGGGGCATTTGATTTTGGATCGCTGTGCCCAGGGGGCGGGGGTGCAGGCATGCCCGCTGTGAAGATTAATGGGGCATAGCCTGCAAATGTATCAGGTGTAACATGTTTTAGTGAACATTTGACATTTACATTCCTCCTAGCTACAGATAGGGGACTCCCTGCCCGCTCAGTGCTCCTCACTCTTCTTGATCTTTCATGGTCTAGTGCTATGTCTAGGTGTGTCATCAGGATGCACATCAGAGCTAGAGTCAGCCTGGTGCTCTACGCGACCTGTGACCTTTCATGCCCTTGGCGGATGTGCTCTGGAGGGCCTGGAGCCGGAGAGCCACGCCCAACTACCCGGTGCCACAGTTATCGCCATGCCGCCCTGTTCTGCCTGCTGCCCTTGAGATGCGCCGGTGTCAGGAGAGGCGCGATTCGGAAGAACAGGAGACCGCCATAGTCTCCTTGATGGCAGGTCTGGGTTGGCCGCCAGCGCTTCCTCCTCCCTGACAGTTGCCATAGGGCCCTGGGGATCCGCATGGGATGGAGGGGCAGCCAGAGTGAGCGTCAGAAGCCTCGGAGTCATCTGGCTCTGCTAGTCGCGGCGGCTCCCCATTGTCTGCACTATGGTGCCGATGCCCTCAGCAATGGTCCTCAGTGACTGGGCCATGCTCTGGAGTGACTTGGCAACATCCACCTGCAACTGGGACATGTCCATCAGCGACTGGGACATGATGTCGAGGCCCTTAGCCAAGGTCGACACAGACTGATGTGACTCAAGACGCGGATATCATTTTCCAGGCTCTCTACTGCGGTCGCCACCCTAGCAGTGCTGGCCTCAGTGCCACGCGTTGTTGGCATCATCTCCTGTGCCCACAATCTCTGGGACTCCTCCAATCAGCTATGCACTTGCTCGAATGTCGCTGACATCCCCCCTATCATTTGCATCAGCTCTGGGAGAACCTGGTCTAGAGGTTCGGCATCTGACTGGGTCTCAGCAGAGTTCTGGGATCCAGCAAATCTCCGACTGCTGTCTCCCCTGAACGTTCCTGTCTCCACCTGATGTGCATCAGAACCGGAGTGGTGCTCACTAGATTGTGCCTCAAAAGCCTGTCACTAATGTCGCCCACCATGGTGTGTGTCTCTGCGCTGGTGGAAGTTGGAGGTGGGAGCTGTGGTGGTGTTCTCTATGGTGGTGTCCTCGGAACTCTCCTCAGGGGGGGCGGGAGGGGAGAGTGGTATGATTCTGGATGGCCCAGCCTCATCAGATTGAGATCCTGCAAGACAATTGACATGTGGTCAGTGAGAAGAAAGGATCATTGTGTCTGACATGAACTCACCTGAAGGCTGCCTTGGAAAACGCTTACCCGGAGATCAGAGGCTGAATGCCCTTGACTGTTGAAGATGAACATCTTGCCAAGGTCATCCCCACACCCCCTCTACTTGCCTTCAAACAACCGTGCAACCTCAAACAAACCATTGTTTGCAGAAAACTACCCAGCCTTCAGAACAGTGACCACGACAACACACAACCTTGCCATGGTAATCTCTGCAAGACGTGCCAGATCATCGACATGGGTACCACCATTACACGTGAGAACACCACCCACCAGGTACGCGGTACATACTCGTGCGACTCGGCCAACGTTGTCTACCTCATACGCTGCAGGAAAGAATGTCCCGAAGCGTGGTACATTGGCGAGACCATGCAGACGCTGCGACAACGAATGAACGGACATCACGCGACAATCACCAGGCAGGAATGTTCCCTTCCAGTCGGGGAACACTTCAGCAGTCAAGGGCATTCAGCCTCTGATCTCCGGGTAAGCGTTCTCCAAGGCGGCCTTCAGGACGTGCGACAACGCAGAATCGCCGAGCAGAAACTTATAGCCAAGTTCCGCACGCATGAGTGTGTCCTCAACCGGGACCTGGGATTCATGTCGCATTACATTCACCTCCCACCATCTGGCCTGGGCTTGCGAAATCCTACCAACTGTCCTGGCTTGAGACAATTCACACCTTTTTAACCTGGGGTTACCCCATCTCTGGATCTGTAAAGACTTAATCACCTGCAAATGCTCGCATTCAAAGCATTGTCTTGCATCTTTGTCTATATATATGTTTCTGGAACCTACCTCTTCATTCACCTGAGGAAGGAGCAGTGCTCCGAAAGCTAGTGATTTGAAACAAACCTGGTGTTGTAAGACTTCTTACTGTGCTCACCCCAGTCCAACACCGGCATCTCCACATCTATTTTTGTGATATTATTTGTGGAATTAATATTGGCCAGGACACCGAGGAGAGCTCTCTGGTTGTGTCTTCTCTGCTGTGGATGTTACAGCTCCCATGGCACTACTTTGAAGCAGAGTAGACGTGTTGTCCCCAGAGTTCTTTTGTAAAATTTTTCCAATTAAGGGACAATTTAGCGTGGCCAATCCACCTGCCCTGCACATCTTTGGGTTGTGGGGGCTGAGACCCACGCAGACACGGGGAGAATGTGCAAACCCCACGCGGACAGTGACCCTGGGCCGAGATCGAACCTGGGACCTCGGCGCCGTGAGGCAGCAGTGCTAAACAGGTTATCTCGTCATTATCACTGTGCAGTTTGGGGAGTTTGGATTGGATTGGATTGGATTTGTTTACTGTCACGTGTACCAAGGTGCAGTGAAAAGTATTTTTCTGCGAACAGCTCAACAGATCATTAAGTACATGGGGGAAAAAAAGGGAATAAAAGAAAACACATAATAGGGCAACATAAGGTATACAATGTAACTACATGTTCACCGGCATCGGATGAAGCATACAGGGTGTAGTGTTAATGAGGTCAGCCCATAAGAGGGTCATTTAGGTGTCTGGTAACAGCGGGGAAGAAGCTGATTTTGAGCCTGTTCGTGCGTTTGCTGTGTACAAATTGGCTGCTATGTTCCTGACATTAAAATGGTGACAACACTGCTCAAGTACTTCTGTAAAGCGTTTATCATAGAATTTACAGTGCAGAAGGAGGCCATTCGGCCCATCGAGTCTGCACCGGCTCTTGGAAAGAGCACCCTACCCAAGGTCAACACCTCCACCCTATCCCTATAACCCAGTAACCCCACCCAACACTAAGGGCAATTTTGGACACGAAGGGAAATTATCATGGCCAATCCACCTAACCTGCACATCTTTGGACTGTGGGAGGAAACCGGAGCACCCGGAGGAAACCCACGCACACATGGGCAGGATGTGCAGACTCCGCACAGACAGTGACCCAAGCCGGAATCGAACCTGGGACCCTGGAGCTGTGAAGCAATTGTGCTATCCACAATGCTACCGTGCTGCCGTTTAAGACAGATTGAGGTTGTGAAAGGCAACATGGAAATGCAAATCGAAAGAGAAAATGCTGGAAAATCTCAGCAGGTCTGGCAGCATCTGTAGGGAGAGAAAAGAGCTAACGTTTCGAGTCCGATGACTCTTTGCATGTAAATGCAAATCCATTATTTCTACAGCCCGCAGAACATTCCTCTTTGATTCCTGCCAGGTTAAGACGGAAATCACGACTGGAGTACAATAATGAGGCCTCAGCTTTATATTGGCCACGCTTCCCACACAGACCTCTTGTCCCAGGGAAAATGAACCGTTCGGAAGTGGAGAACAGCGTCTTGGCTGCCGGTAGAACACTACTCCAGCACGGGAGAGGAGGAGGAAATAAACAGCAGAAACAGGGAAGTGGGATAGGAATACACATTCAAAGCTAACTGCCCCAAGCCAGCACAGTACTGGGGAGCTACTGCTGTGCTAATCAGATTAAGAGGAGAGAACTGGTACGGACTGGCCAGTGCCTTGCATAAAGTCCTGGGTCATTCATTAACTTCTAAATGTAGAAAGTCACCTCAATTTTACCAATATTTCCTTCAGTCATCTGGTCATAATGTTGCAAAGTAAACCTTCACCATCAGGATTTGGATCTAACCAGCTGACTAAACGGCAAGCAGTTACCGACAGATTCTCACTTACATTTGCACGATTACTCACGTCTCTCAGTGCTGAATTTGTATTATTACTGGTGTCTCTCGTCGACATTTGCACGATTATTGCCGTCTTTCAATGACGTTTGCACTATTACTGGTGTCTTGCACCAACTTTTGCACCATCACTGGTGTCTCGCACCGACTTTTGCACCATCACTGGTATCCCTTGCCATCATTTGCGTTATTACTAGTGTCTCTCGCCGACATTGGGAACCTGAATTGTAGCTCCAGTATACAGAAGGTTAAGAGGAGTGAGGTCATGAGTAAAGTTTCAAAGTTGCAGGAGTGTACCGGCAGGCAGGAAGGTGATTTAAAGTGTGTCTTCTTCAATGCCAGGAGCATCCAGAATAAGGTGGGTGAACGTGCAGCATGGGTTGGTACCTGGGACTTCGATGTTGTGGCCATTTCGGAGACATGGATAGAGCAGGGACAGGAATGGTTGTTGCAGGTGCCGGGGTTTAGATATTTCAGTAAGCTCAGGGAATGTGGTAAAAGAGGGGGAGGGGTGGCATTGTTAGTCAAGGGCAGTATTACGGTGGCAGAAAGGACATTTGATGAGGACTCGTCTACTGAGGTAGTATGGGCTGAGGTTAGAAATAGGAAAGGAGAGGTCACCCTGTTAGGGGTTTTCTATAGGCCTCCAAAAAGGTTCCATAGATATAGAGGAAAGGATTGCAAAGATGATTCTGGATAGGAGAAAAAGCAACAGGGTAGTTGTTATGGGGGACTTTAACTTTCCAAATATTGACTGGAAACACTATAGTTCGAGTACTTTAGATAGGTCCGTTTTTGTCCAATGTGTGCAGGAGGGTTTCCTGACACAGTATGTAGATAGGCCAACGAGAGGCGAGGCCATATTGGATTTGGTACTGGGTAATGAACCAGGACAGGTGTTAGATTTGGAGGTAGGTGAGCACTTTGGTGATAGTGACCACAATTCGATTACGTTTACTTTAGTGATGGAAAGGGATAGGTATATACCACAGGGCAAGAGTTATATCTGGGGGAAAGGCAATTATGATGCGATGAGACAAGACTTAGGATGCATCGGATGGAGAGGAAAACTGCAGGGGATGGGCACAATGGAAATGTTGAGCTTGTTCAAGGAACAGCTACTGCGTGTCCTTGACAAGTATGTATCTGTCAGGCAGGGAGGAAGTGGTCGAGCGAGGGAACCGTGGTTTACTAAAGCAGTCGAAACACTTGTCAAGAGGAAGAAGGAGGCTTATGTAAAGATGAGACATGAAGGTTCAGTTAGGGCGCTCAAGAGTTACAGGTTAGCTAGGAAGGACCTAAAGAGAGAACTAAGAAGAGCCAGGAGGGGACATGAGAAGTCTTTGGCAGGTAGAATCAAGGATAACCCTAAAGCTTTCTATAGATATGACTAGGGTAAGAGTAGGGCCAGTCAAGGACAGTAGTGGGAAGTTGTGCGTGGAGTCCGAGGAGATAGGAGAGGTGCGAAATGAATATTTTTCGTCAGTATTCACACAGGAAAAAGACAATGTTGTTGAGGAGAATACTGAAATTCAGGCTACTAGACTAGAAGGGCTTGAGGTTCATAAGGAGGAGGTGTTAGCAATTCTGGAAAGTGTGAAAATAGATAAGTCCCCTGGGCCAGATGGGATTTATCCTAGGATTCTCTGGGAAGCTAGGGAGGAGATTGCTGAGCCTTTGGCTTTGATCTTTAAGTCATCTTTGTCTACAGGAATAGTGCCAGAAGACTGGAGGATAGCAAATGTTGTCCCCTTGTTCAAGAAGGGGAGTAGAGACAACCCCAGTAACTATAGACCAATGAGCCTTACTTCTGTTGTGGGCAAAATCTTGGAAAGGTTTATAAGAGATAGGATGTATAATCATCTGGAAAGGAATAATTTGATTAGCGATAGTCAACACGGTTTTGTGAAGGGTAGGTCGTGCCTCACAAACCTTCTTTGAGAAGGTGACCAAACAGGTGGATGAGGGAAAAGCAGTTGATGTGTATATGGATTTCAGTAAAGCATTTGATAAGGTTCCCCACGGTAGGCTACTGCAGAAAATACGGAGGCATGGGAATTCTGGGTGATTGAGCAATTTGGATCAGAAATTGGCTAGCTGGAAGAAGACAAAGGGTGGTGGTTGATGGGAAATATTCAGACTAGAGTCCAGTTACCACAAGGATCTGTTTTGGGGCCACTGCTGTTTGTCATTTTTATAAATGACCTGGAGGAGGGTGTAGAAGGATGGGTGAGTAAATTAGCAGATGACACTAAAGTCGGTAGAGTTGTGGGCAGTGCGGAAGGATGTTACAAGTTACAGAGGGACATAGATAAGCTGCAGCGCTGGGCTGAGAGGTGGCAAAGGAGTTTAATGCAGAAAAGTGTGAGGTGATTCATTTTGGAAGGAATAACAGGAAGACAGAGTACTGGGCTAATGGTAAGATTTCTGGCAGTGTCGATGAGCAGAGAGATCTCGGAGTCCATGTACATAGATCCCTGAAAGTTGCCACCCAGGTTGAGAGGGTTGTTAAGAAGATGTACGGTGTGTTAGCTTTTATTGGTAGAGGGATTGAGTTTCGGAGCCATGAGGTCATGTTGCAGCTGTACAAAACTCTGGTGCGACCGCATTTGGAGTATTGCGTGCAATTCTGGTCGCCGCATTATAGGAAGGATGTAGAAGCATTGGAAAGGGTGCAGAGGAGATTTACCAGAATGTTGCATGGTATGGAGGGAAGGCTGAGGGACTTGAGGCTGTTTTCGTCAGAGAGAAGAAGGTTAAGAGGTGACTTAATTGAGGCATACAATGATCAGATGATTGGGTAGGGTGGACAGTGAGAGCCTTTTTCCTCGGATGGTGATGTCTAGCACGAGGGGACATAGCTTTAAATTGAGGGGAGATAGATATAGGACAGATGTCAGAGGTAGGTTCTTTACTCAGAGAGTAGTAAGGGCGTGGAATGCCCTGCCTGCAACAGCAGTGGACTCGCCAACACTAAGGGCATTCAAATGGTCATTGGACAGACATATGGACGATAAGGGAATAATGTAGGTGGGCTTTAGAGTGGTTTCACAGGTCGGCGCAACATCGAGGGCCGAAGGGCCTGTACTGTGCTGTGATGTTCTATTTGCACTATTAGACAGTATCAGCCAGGATCATAATGAATGGCGGAGCAGGCTCGAACGGCCAAATGTCCTCCTCCTGCTTCTATTTTCTATGTATGTTTCAATGTAGCACAAGGCAGCAACTGCAATAAACAGCCATCACCCACTCAAAATGGGGAAGACTTGCTTTGAGGTTTTCTGTGAAGCTAGGGGCTTGGTCCCTCTGCTGTGGAGAGAATTGGTGGGTTGATGATAACTGGCACTGGCTATAATCTTCACAGAGCACAAAATTAAGGCCATAAGGCGTAGGAGCAGAAGTAGGCCATTCAGCCCATCGTGTCTGCTCCACCATTCAATAAGGTTACGATTTATCTGGTAGAATAATCCTCAACTCCACTTAAACACGTTATCCCCATAATTCTTGATTCCCTTACAGACTCAAAATGTCTACCTCAGCCTTGGGATACTTAATGACCCAGCCTTCACAGCCCTCTGTGCTAAAGAATTCCACAGACATTCCCACTGGGGGAAACAACCTCCCAGCATTTAATCTGTCAAAGCGCCTGAGAATCTTGTATGCCTCAATAAGGTCACCTCTCATTCTTCTAAACTCCAATGAGTACAGTCTCAACCTACGCAACTACTCCTCATAAGAAAACCCCTCCCATGTCCAGGATCAACTTGGGCAGCACGGTGGCGCAGTGGTTAGCACTGCTGCCTTACGCTGCCAAGGTCCCAGGTTCGATCCCGGCCCGGGGTCACTGTCCATGTGGCGTTTGCACATTCTCCCCATGATTGCATGGGTTTCGCCCCCACGACCCAAAAGATGTGCAGGGTTGGTGGATTGTCCAGGCCAAATTGCCCCTTAATTGGAAAAAATTAATTGTGTACCCTAAATTTAAAAAAAATATATCCAGAATCAACCTAATGAATCTTCTGTGGACTGCCTCTCATGCCAGTATATATTTCTTTAATGATTTATCAAACCAATAAAAATGAAAAATAACTATCAAGTTCAACCAAATGGAGCCTATTTTGAAGATAGCTTAGGAGCTGAGCCTGACAGATATCAATAACAGAAATGAGCAAGAAAAAAAGTACTTAAAATGCTGGAAGTCATCTCAACATTTCAGCACAACCCCTTCCTCCTAAATGCCCCGCTACTGAAATCTCGAGCGCTACCCGCAAAACCTCCTTTCTATAACCCACCGGTAATACAACTTGATGAACGTCTGCCCATTTTTCATCTGCCTGAAAATGTACAGGTCTCCACTTCCTCATTAATACACTCTGGTACAGACTCAGATTCCATTTCCGTATATGCTTTCTGGTATAACTTCTTTATTTACATTCTAACGTTTTTTACAATTAAGGGGCAATTTAGCACGACCAATCTACCTACCCTGCACATCTTTGGATTGCAGACACGGGAAGGATGTACAAACTCCACATAGACAGTGACCTGGGTGGGATCGAACCCGGGTCCTTGGCGCTATGAGGCAGCAGTGCTACCCACTGCGCTACCATGCTGCCCTAACTTCTTTATTTCTGAATCTCTTTGTTGTAATTCAACCAACTTGCTTGAACTAAAGACATCCGCTTCATCCATCACCATCTCTGGTTCTTTACTAACCATCTGATCAAATCTGGGGCTGGATTCTCTGTTTTTGGGACTATGTCCCCACGCCGTCGTAAAAACTGTGGACTTTCATGCCAGAAAAAATGGCGTGAAAGGGCCACATATTCCTAGCCCTGCAGGGGGCTAGCAGTGAACCATCATAAAACTAGCAGCTTTTGCTGCAGTTAAGGGCCCCCACATTTCCGGGTCAGAGGCCGTGCATGCGAACGACGGCAGCCTCCAGCAGCCGCGCCGTGCTCTATGGTGGACTCAGACCGCGGAGCTGGACCTTAAACATTATGCCCCCAATCGGCCGCGCGCCTGACCGGGGCCGCCCGCCCAAACATTGCCCGGTCCCGTATAAGGCCCCCCCTGCCCTCCGGTCGGCCCGCCCCCCCCCGACCAGGGCGGCCACGGACTGAGTCCGCAAACGCCACGCTAGTATCCCAACCGGCTGATCATGTTAGACCCACGCCGTCGGGACTTCGGCCGGTCGGGGGCGGGGAATGGCCGGCGGGCCTCCAGCAATGGCTGCAGGTAGGTGATATGCGGCACAGGTTACTCTCCGAGTATGCCACTTTTCGGGGCCTGGAGAATCGAGGAACCGCCGCCGGTCCCGATTCCATGCGAGGAAATGGAATCTCCGCCCCGCCCCCTGGCCGCGATTTCGGCGTCGCGCTGCGGAGAATCAGCCCATGGTTTCTCATAATTGAATCTCATCCTTCTTATTAGCAGTCCTCAAGTTCTCTTCCTCCTGTCCCAACCTGTGGCTTTGTAATCTGGTTACCACACAATTAGGAAACACTCCCAGATGTACTTCTTGCCACATCGTTTTTTTGATTTTCCACTGGCTTTTCTACCACAGTAGGCTGCACTCCCACCTCTGATCCAGCTATATCATTACCTCGGATAAATTGTACCTCTGGCAATGTTATTTCTTTTATTATTCCTACTACCCCTTCACCACTTTTGAATGGACTCTCTGACCTTACCCTGCATCGTGGCACACTACTGTTCTCACCACCAATCCCACATATTACCACCTTTTCCGACAATGTGCCTTCCAAACCACAAATATCCTTATCGCTCACCATTAAAGATTGTCTTGCTCCTGTATCTCATAAGATCTTAATCTCCTTACCTTGTACACATGAGTAAACTTTACCCTCACAAATAAAATCCTTAAAAAGTTCTGATATCTGCTTATCCACCAGCCTCTGAACAGTTGTACATTGTCTGGCACCTCTCCCACTGGGACAATGTTTTTTTTCTGCCACTTATCCTGTTTTACCGAGTCTACCCAGCATTTTTCATAAGCCACCAACAAGGACGATTCACATGTCCAGCTTTATTACAATGAGAACATTTACATTTTCTTGTCTCTTTACCACTCCTTAGCATCTCCAACTTCACCTCCTCTGCATGGACCCCCTGTGAACATCTCATGTCTCAGTTATATCCTTCGCAGATTGAATTTGATGGTGGATACTAAACTTTGCTTTATGAACCAATTCAAAATCATCAGCTGTTTCTGGCCATTTTAATTCTCTACTCTTCCACATGGGTTCTCACGACAGTGAGAAGTAAATCTTTAAACTCCTCCAAAATAATTATTTTCCGAAGCGCCTCATACTTTTGGTTTATTTTTAATGCTCTTGTCCACCTGTCAAAATTAGCCTGTTCAATTATTTTGATTTCTATATAGATCGGACCTGGTTCTTTTCTTATAATATTTCAAAACTTCTGTCTGTAGGCTTCTGGCACTAGTTCATAGGCACTTAATATGGCTTTCTTCACCACATCATAATCCCCAGATGCCTCCTCTGATAGTGAGGCAAACATGTCACTAGGTCTACCCACCAACCTTGTTTGAACCAACACCATCCATATGGTCATTGGCCAATTCAATTGTTTAGCTCCTTTTTCAAAGGATATAAAGTACGCTTCAACATCGTTCTCATTGGAATCTTGGCACGGTTTGCATAAATTTAAACACGTCCCCACTATGGGCTATTTCTTCTTCCATTAAAACTTCCTCAGATCCTGTCTTTGCCCCCAACACTTTAAATCATTGTTCTTGTCGCAGCACTAGTTTCTGAAGTTCAAATCGTCTCTCTCTATCCTTTGCTTCTGCCATGGCCACTCTCTCTCTTGCTTTGCAAATCTTTCCTTTTCCATTTCAATCTTATTCCTTTCCATTTCAGTTTGAAAAACCCTCTCCTTTTCCTTTGCTTCATCCGCCATTTCCATTTCGCTCCGTTTTTGCTGCTTTTCCAATTCTTTCACTTTTAATTGGATTCAAGCTAATTCTAATGGGTTAGACTGTGTTACTGGTAAGTTTAAATATTGAGCCATGGTTTGTAGTATCTCGGTCTTCTTTGACAGGGCGACATGCAGTTTCTCTGCCGAACTCAAAAGCTTTGCTTTCGATCCCTCTTGTAAATCCTCCCAAGTCCTCCAGCCTCAGGACATGTTTTGCAACTGCAAGGACCATCTCCAGTCACTCCCTATTCAATATTTCAAACCCAGAAAGAATGCAATCGATCCACAAAGCACTCACTGTCTTTAGTTCGATAACCCCAAGCCAAACAAGGAATTATACGAAGAATCCCGGCCACGAGCCTGGTCAGCTCTCATCAGTGGCTAAGAGACTGGGCCAGAACCATAACTTTTTTAAGTTTTAAGACGGTGTGGAAAGATTGATTCATTCCAGGAGTGATAATATAAGAAAATGGGCTTGGATATTTTATAAACAAACTTAATTAAAACAAATGAAAATAAAAAACAATATTTAAACTTTTAAACTTCAACTCAAATAATTACATATAGTTTCTTAACCTATATGTTAAGACTAGTTCCCATTAAGCAACGCTTTTTTAAAAAATTATATTTATTCAAAGTTTTGACAAAAAACATACTTTTTGCATAACCGTACGCAACAATTAACAGAACAAAGAGAGAGAAAAATGTTAACCATATGTACAAAGACAGGAACAACACAACGTAACGTTTACCACCCCCACCCGGTTGCTGCTGCGGCTGACCTTTACTGTTCTCCTAGAAAGTCGAGGAATGGCTGCCACCTCCGAGAGGACCCCGCCATGGACCCTCTCAAGGCAAACTTTATTTTCGAGACTGAGAAACCCAGCCATGTCACTAACCCAGGTCTCTACACTCGGGGGCTTAGAGTCCCTCCACATTAAAAGGATCCGTCTCCGGGCTACCAGGGAGGCAAAGGCCAATACGTCGGCCTCTTTCGCTTCCTGAACTCCCGGATCGTCTGACACACCAAAGATCGCTATCTCTGGACTCGGCACCACTCGTGTGCCTAAGATCTTGGACATTGCCTTAGCAAATCCCTGCCAGAATCCCTTAAGAGCCAGGCATGCCCAGAACATATGGACATGGTCTGCTGGGCTTCCCGCATATCTCGCACACTTATCCTCAACCCCAAAGAGCTTGCTCATCCTGGTGCCGTCATGTGTGCCCAGTGGACCACCTTAAACTGGATTAAGCTAAGCCTGGCACATGATGAGGAGGAATTGACCCTGTCTAGGGTGTCCGCCCACAGGCCCGCATCCAGCTCCCACCTAGCTTTAAACAATACTTTAACAGAACATGCTGTTCTCATGCCACTTACACAGGAAGATAAAGGCAATACTTGAATTTATGAAGCATTTATTCTTCGGTTCGGGGCAATTGTTCAGAACACTTGTCCAAAGCCTGCCTCAGAAGTTTCATGACCTCTCGCGTCGATTTCCAAAGCCTTCTCCTCTACCTGTTCTCTGGAGTTTCCAGATTTGAACCTTTCATTTTTATTGGCCCACTCCCATTCATACAAAATAACCGAGCCATGCTATTGACATGCAACTAACCTAAAAGAGGCCATCAGACTCGGTGTGGGTTAATGGTTGGTCAGACAGGAGTATCCTAAAACACAATGCATCTGGGGCATCCTGTGTATTCCCACTAACAAATTTAAGTCTGACTGGGACAATGTAAATCGGCCAGGTGTGGGCATATTCCTCAGACTTCGTGCTAGCAGATTTTTTTTCCCTCAGTCTGTTTAACCGCTAAATTGCCTGATATATCTTGGATCTCGTTTCTGGTCCCAAGTTCCTAATATCTCCCTTGCCTAACACCAGAGTGAGTTCTTGAATACCGAGGCAACTCTTAGCCACTGAAGAAGCCAATTTACAAGTCACTCCTTATTTAAACTGAAAGAGTATCAACACCTGAAAGAAAGCAGCTGTTCCTCACACTCACTTGTCTTTAAATTCAATAATCCCAAACCAAACAAGAAATTATACCTTTTAAATCCCAGACGAGCCCCCAGTTTTTTTTTTAAGGATCCCAGATGAGACTCAACAATTTGCAAAACTGTGAGGAAAAAAGCTTCACCACAGGAGTGTTAACATTGACAAATAGGTATATTTTATTGGAAAAACAAACTTCAATTTAATCAACAAAGTAACAGCTTTACAGTTGACAGTTCAAACAGTTCTTGAATAAAAGAGAAAAAACGTTAACATACTATCTACACCTGCCACTATATATTCATTTTAAGCAAACCAGTAGACTTTCAAACACCACTTATAACTAAAGTTAGCAATCAGGTTTACTTTGTTTCTCTACGAAGAATCCTTCGAGAAACCTTTCCAGAGCCAGCGTAAGAATTGTTCTGTCAGACACTTCTGTTCAACTTAAAATCCAATGGCAGACTGCAAAACTACAGACAGACCTGGGTCCAGCCAGTAATTATATTGTGAGGCATCCTTTGGTCTCCTCCCACTAAGATGTCCCATGACCTGCTTAACTATGACTAAACACAATCCCTCATAAATAATCTACGCCCCAGACATCCTCCAAAATCAAAACAATGTTTAATCAACGATCTCGCTGTATGCAAGTAAATGTTTAAAAGCAATGATTACCTCACCTTTACGATCCCTTCATCACAGCTTTAGCAGACATACTGTCTGAACGTATTTTGTCATGATATGGAGATATTAGAAACTTGGGTGCAGAATAGGGGTCCAAGGTGTAGCAGGCAATTTAGGGGTTAAAAGGACAGCTAACAGCAGACTCAGAGGGATACGCCCACAAGCTGATTAACCATGTCCCATACAGACGTAACCTCATTAGTGGGATCATCCTAGTTCAGCCAGGATGATCCACTCAAGATCCATTGTCATTTGGGACAACCTTGTTTGACCAGCCATCAACACATCAGAGTCTGATGACCTATTTGTTCATCAATGGAAGGTTAGTTGCATATAAATGGCATAGCTCTGTTCTTTTGTATAAATGGAAATGGGCAATCAGCCAAGATAACGAGAATACAATCAGCCAAGATAACGAGGCCACCTGAGGGGAGAACCTTTGTTTGAGGGGCTGGATTGTCTTAAGAGAGAGAGACAGACAGAGAGAGAGAGAGAGAGAGACAGAAAGAAAGAGAGAGACAGAGAGAGAGACAGAGAGAGAGACAGAGAGAGACAGACAGAGAGAGACAGACAGAGAGAGACAGACAGAGAGAGACAGACAGAGAGAGACAGACAGAGAGAGACAGACAGAGAGAGAGAGAGAGAGACAGACAGACAGAGAGAGAGAGAGAGAGAGAGAGAGAGACAGAGAGAGAGACAGACAGAGGCAGAGACACAGACACAGACAGACAGAGACACAGACAGAGACACAGACAGAGACACAGACAGAGACACAGACAGAGACACAGACAGAGACACAGACAGAGAGAGAGAGGTGGGCAGAGAGAGAGACAGCCAGGAAAAACTATTTTATACAGTTAGAGCAGAAGGCAGTGGAGGTCATCAAGAGAGGTCATGAAGGTAGCTGCTCCAAATATAGACTTTCAAAAAGGTTTCTAAAATAACTTGACTTACAGCAGAGAATTGCTTCGTAAACACAAGTATCATCTTTGCCTGTCTATGTAAGTGGGATAAGAGCTGTATATTTATTGGATGTGTTGTTCAATGAGAACTTGTGTGTTAAGGTTAAGAAACTGCATGTAATCTGTCAGTGTTAGATCAGAAGAAAAAGTTTAAATATTGTTTTCTTTTATTTTAATAAAGTTTGTTTATAAAATAAGCAAGCTTTAATTCTTATATTATCACTCCTGGAAGGAATCGATCTTTCTGCACAATCTTAAAACTTAAGAAACATTACACATCTGGTTCAGTATTGTAGTCATTGTTGAGGATTAACCAGGTGTCCGTAACAATTTGAACCCAGTGTTTTTAATACCATTACTACAACAAATATGAAATATAATATATAACAATTGCTTACATTCGTCAGTCTTCAGATCCTTCCATGACTACACTCCACTCGATCAGAGGGATCTCCACCAACCCAAGACACTGCACAAAACAACTTTGCCCCAATATCAGGCTTCTCTCTGCATTCCATTCCACCACTGATAACACGCTCACTCTTCCCTATCTCCCTCTATCTTATTACATTGTCTTTCAGAAAGCTCCATAAATGTCTTTATCTGTCATTCTTCACCTCCCTCACTCCAAACCCTGCCCAACTCCTTTCTTCAAAGCAGACACATTGGCACAGTGGTTAGCACTGCTGCCTCACAGCAGCAGCGACCTGTATTTAATTCCAGCCTTGGGCGACTGTGTGGAGTTTGCACGTTCTCCCTGTGTCTATGTGGGTTTCCTCTGGATGCCTCGTTTTTCTCCCACAGCCCAAGGTTGTGCAGGTTAGGTGGGGGCCATGATAAAAATCACCTCTTAGTGTCTAAAGGTGTGCAGGCTAGGTGGGGTTACAGAGATGGGGCAGTGGAGTGGGCAGAGGGCAGAGTGCTCTTTCAGAGGGTCAGTGCAGACTCAATGGACTGAATGGCCTCCTTCTGCACTGTAGGGATTCCACAGTACATGTTTCTTAAAAATTTAAAGCGCCCAATTCTTTTTTCCACAATTAAAAGGCAGTTTAGCGTGGCTAATCGGCCTACCTGCACACCTTTGGGTTGTGGGGGTGAGACCCACGCAGACACGGGGAGAATGTGCAAACTCCACACAGGCAGTGACTCGGGGCCAGGATCGAATCTGGGTCCTCGGTGCCGTGAGGCAGCATTGCTAACCACTGCGCCATCGTGCCGACAATCTATGGCACATGTTAATAGAACCTTGGGTTAGACCTCACTTGGAACATGGTGAAGAGTCCTGATCTCCATATTTTGACAAGGATATAGCTTCTCCTGGCCCTCCAAGCTACCTTTGGCCTGATGTCACCAGCCTCCACCATCTTCTTCCCCCACCCTTGCATGCTCCTGAGCTTCTCCGATTCGGCCAACTTCAGGATGGGCTTGCAGCTTTAAAAAATCATGTATTCTGTGGAGAAATAGAGAAACCCAATCCTCCACGAAAACTCCACCCAATCCCGCAGGACAGCAAACCCACCCCTCTCGACATCAGGGCAATAATCCCTCTCCATAGATATTGTCAAAATCGAGTTTCTATTTTCATTTGAAATTTCCAGTCGCCCAGGATTTAAAAAAAATATTTTATTCATGCATTCTTCCCCACAAAAAAACATTTCTTAATTATTGCCTTCTGTGGGAGCTTGTTGTGCGTAAACCTGGCTGCTGCGTTTTCTACATTGCAACAGTGGCAGAACTTTTTTGTCTGTGAAGTTCTTCGGGATGCTCTATGATTTTGAATTGAAGAATGCTACAGGACAGAAGGCAAGCATTCAGCCCTTTGAGCGGGAGCTGGTTCTTTTCCAGCTTTACCCACCCGTTCTTTCCCCCTAGTGCTGCAATGTTTTTCTGCTCAAGGGTTTATCCAATTCCCTTTTGAAGACTATGATTGAATATTTATCCACCGGATGATAGGTCCATAAGACATTGGAGCAGAATTAGGCCACTCGGCCCATCGAGTCTGCTCCGCTATTCAATCATGGCTGATATTTTTCTCATCCCCATTCTCCTGCCTTCTCCCCATAACCCCTGGTCCCCTTATTAATCAAGAACCTATCTATCTCTGTTTTAAAGACACTCAGTGATTTGGCCTCCACAGCCTTCTGCGGCAAAGAGTTCCACAGATTCACCACCCTCTGGCTGAAGAAATTCCTCCTCATCTCTGTTTTAAAGGATCGTCCCTTTACTCTGAGATTGTGTCCTCTGCTTCTAGTTTTTCCTACAAGTGGAAACATCCTCTCCACGTCCACTCTATCCAGGCCTCGCAGTATCCTGTAAGTTTCAATAAGATTCCCCCCCTCATCCTTCTAAACTCCAACGAGACAGCGCATTACAAATCCTGATCGCTCGTATGAATCTAAATGAAACTCTTTTCTATTCTTTAATAAATCTAGATCTAGACACAAGGGCGAATAAAGTGCTGGTTAAGCAAGACACACATCGTTCTCAAACTCATGGCCAGCCTTCAGGTGATTGCGCATGAAATAGGGCAAGCTTAATGGACAGAAAAACATGCCCAAACCAGCAGTTGTGACGCACAGTTAGATTCGCCCTTTATCTCAGCATGGAGGATTTCATTAGCAGAGATAAAGAAATAAAATAATTGCGAATGAGTGACCAGATCCAATCAGGAGAAAAATTCGAAGATAGATTAGAGATGCACTCTTGGCTCCTTTATCTCAGAGAAGCTACAATCCACGGTCAAACTATCCTTTGGTCATCGTAAACATCAAATTATGTTGGGGGGGGGGTTAAATCGCTCTTTGCATTTGGGAAATTTCTGTTTCTTGTGCTCATGTTCAAACGCTTGTCGCAAACACTTCACCTTTGTTGAAACATGTCATCAATGGGAATGAAATCTGGGAGCATTTTTGTCACAATTTGAAGGGAGTAGGGATGTGGAACTCACTCCCTCAAGAGAGTATGAAGTTGGTGCAGTCAAGACTGGGGTGGATAGATTTTCGTCGGCCAAGAGTATCAAGGAATATGGAGCAAAGGCAGTCATTGAGAACTGAGGTACAGATGTGCTATGGTCTTCCTGAATGCAGGCCCAGGTTGAAAGGGCCAAATGGCCTCCTCCTGCCCTATGTTCCTCCTTTTGCAAAGAGTCATTGCAATAAAACTTCCACACATTCAAACCACAATGATCGATTAACAGAAGAAAAGATTATCATAGAATTTACAGAGCAGAAGGAGGCCATTCAGCCCATCGAGTCTGCACCGGCTCTTGGAAAGAGCACCCTACCCAAGGTCAACACAGCCACCCTATCCCCATAACCCAGTAACCCCACCCAACACTAAGGGCAATTTTGGACACTAAGGGCAATTTATCATGGCCAATCCACCTAACCGGCACATCTTTGGACTGTGGGAGGAAACCGGAGCACCCGGAGGAAACCCACGCACACACGGGGAGGATGTGCAGACTCCGCACAGACAGTGACCCAAGCCAGAATCGAACCTGGGACCCTGGAGCTGTGAAGCAATTGTGCTAGCAACAAGGCTACCGTGCTGCCCCGTGAAGCAATTGTGCTATCAGCAAGGCTACCGTGCTGATGAAAAGTTGCCATCAGCTGCAGAAGTGTTCCATCAGCTGGTTGATTGGCTTTGAATATCTGCGGATTGTTAAGTATTTTGCCTGACATTTCTTTCCTCTGGGGGCGGCTAAGGACAATCATTCCTCGAGGTGAATGAGATCAGCTGAGGAAAATAGAGACATCAGCTCATTCTTGCTGCCCAGTATCAGTTCCCTTAGCTCTGCCCCCACAATCCGCCTCCATCCTCACTCATACGAGACACGCTAAGGCAGCAGAGTAAGAGTTTGCCATTTTCTCCACACCAGCCTGTGGTCAAGGTGGGATCGTCAATTTAAGGCTTCAATCGTAAGTCTTGTTTGTGGCTCTATAAGCTTCATTGGGTGTAATTTAACAGGGTCAGCAGCAGAATTAGCCTGGGTCGTCAAAGACATTTTAAAAGTTTGCCAAAGGAAGTCTGCCATTTATGACTAAATTAGGGCCAGTTCTATGCTGTAAACTCGTATTTTGAAAGAGTTGGATTGGGATTGCACTAGGAAACTTACTGAAATAGAGGTGGAGGGGATGATCATCAGTCTCACATCATTAACTTTCTAAATAGGCATTGATATTTTTCGAAAATAATAAAAATATTACTTTTGCTTTGACTTCATTTCTGCATTCTTTGTGACTAAATGAAGTTTTGCTCTGCCTTTGGGGGAAGCGAGGGGAACTGTAGTCTTGTTGACTGCATCAGGAACTGGTGTGAAATACATACTATCATATATACATCTATACATACTTTACATATCATTTGTGTTAAATTATCAGCCTAGCTCCATTGGCAGCAGCATCAGAGGAGCAGTGTTGAGGGATCACTGAACTGTAAGAAAGCCACCGGACGGAGCACTACATATCACAGTGTCAGCGTGTTGAGGGAGCGCTGTGCCCTCTGAGGGATAGTGCAAAGGAAGCTGCTGCTTTGGCCAACTTTCCGCTCTTGATCAGCATCACCAAGGCTAACTGGTCATTTGTCACCTTTGCAGGCAACGGGATATGGTTGTGTGCCACATTTGCGACCCTATCTACATTTCTGGGTCATCCCAAGGATGTAATTAAGATCTTCCTTCTACTCGGTTGCTGAGCTGTGGCAGAGACGTCCTTAAAACCAAACACGGAAGTGTGCGTACACTTCCGCAATTTATCCCAGGCACAATGTTTGTAATGAGATACAGAGTACACAATCTCACACACACCTGACACCAAGTCTGTCCAGGATATGAATGCTGTCACAAGGGCCTAGAACCAGAAGGAGGTAAACACTATCCAAAAAAATGATCTGATTGTTATAAAAGAGTGTCAAATAAACCCAAAGTACTGCAAATGCTGGAAATTTGAAATTACAACAGAAAATGCTGGATAAATTCAGCAGGTCTGGCAGCACCTACGGAGAGAGGAGTCAACGTTTCAAGACTGTATGACCCTTCTATTGAACATATGGATTCGAAACATTAACTGTGTTTCTCTCACCACAGATGCTGCCAGACATGCTGAGTTTATCCAGCATTTTATTTTTGGCCATGCTAAATTGCCCCTTAGTGTCCCACGGTTAGATAGGTTACAGGGATGGGCCAAGGAGTGGGCCTGGATAGGGTGCTTGGTTATAGGTTTGGTATAGACGCGATGGGCTGAATGGCCTCCTTCTGCATTCTAAGGCTTCCATGATTCTCAGATCTTTACAACCACGTGAAGGGGCAGACAGGGCTTCGGCTTAACATCACATCCAAAAACCTGCACCTCCAACAGGCCAGCGTTCCTCGGTGCTGACCCTCTGACATGTGGTACTCCCTCGGCACTGACCCTCTGACAGTGCGCCCACTACAGCCACTGACCCTCCGACAGTGCAGCACTCCCTCGGCACTGAAGCTCTTTATAGCACGGCACTGACCCTCTGACAGTGCGGCACTCCCTCGGCACTGAACCTCTGACAACACGGCACTCCCTCGGCACTGACCCTCTGACAGTATGGCACTCCCTCGGCACTGATGCTCTGACAACGCGGCACACCCTCGTTCCTGACCCTCTGACAGCGCGGCACTCCCTCAAAACTGAACCTCTGACAATACGGCACTCCTGCAGATCTGACCCTCTGACAGCGCGCAGTCCCTCAGCACTGACCGTCTGACAGGGCGGCGCGGCAATCCCTCGGCACTGACCCTCTGGCAGCGCAGCACTCCTTCGGAACTGACCCTCTGACAGTGCAGCACTCCCTCAGCACTGACCCTCTGAGAGGGCGGCATTGCACTTTCTCGGCACTGTCCCTCTGGCAGCGCGGCACTCCCTCAGCACTGGCCCTCTGGCAGCACGGCACTCCCCCGGCACTGGCCCTCTGGGAGTGCGACACTCCTTCTGCACCGACCTTCTGGCAGCACGGCACTCCCCCGGCACTGGCCCTCTGCAGCGCAACGCTCCCTCGGTACTGACCCTCTGGGAGTGCGACACTCCCTCTGCACTGCCCTCTGGCAGCACGGCACTCCCCCGGCACTGATCCTCTGGGAGTGCGACACTCCCTCTGCACTGCCCTCTGGCAGCACGGCACTCCCCCAGCACTGACCCTCTGCAGCGCAACGCTCCCTCGGTACTGACCCTCTGGGAGTGCGACACTCCCTCTGGCAGCACGGCAATCCCCCAGCACTGATCCTCTGCAGCGCAACGCTCCCTCGGTACTGACCCTCTGGGAGTGCGACACTCCTTCTGCACTGACCCTCTGACAGCGTGGCACTCCCTCGGTACTGACCCTCTGGGACTGCGACACTCCCTCTGCACTGACCTTCTGGCAGACGGCACACCCTCGGCACTGACCCTCTGCAGCGCAACACTCCCTCGGCACTGACCCTCTGACAGCGCGGCACTCCCTCTGCACTGACCTCTGACAGCGTGGCACTCTCTCGGCACTGATGCTCTGATAGTGCAGCACTCCCTCGGCACTGATGCTCTGACAACGCGGCACTCCCTCGGCACTGATGCTCTGATAGTGCAGCACTCCCTCTGCACTGCCCTCTGGCAGTGCGGCATTCCTTATGCACTGACCTTCTGGCAGTGCGGGACATGCTCGGCTCTGACGCACTGACAGTGTGGCACTCCTTCTGCACTGGCCCTCTCACAGCGTGGCATTCCCTCGGTACTGACCTTCTGGCAGTGCGGGACACACTCGGCTCTGACCCACTGACAGTGTGGCACTCCTTCGGCACTGACCCTCTGGCAGCGCGCCACTCCCTCGGTGCTGACCCTCTGACAGGCAGCGTGGCATTCCCTCGGCACTGACTCTCTCACCGCACGGCACTCCCTCTGTACTGACCCTCTGGCAGCGCGGCACTCCCTCGGTGCTGACCCTCTGACAGGCAGCGTGGCATTCCCTCGGCACTGACTCTCTGAAAGGGCGGCACGGCACTCCCTTGGCACTATCCACTTGACAGCGCAGCACTCCCTCAGTGCTGACCCTCTGACATTGCAGTATTCCCTCGGCACTGATGGTGTGACAGTGCAGCACTCCCTCTGTACTGACCCTCTGACAGTGCAGCACTCTCTCAGTACTGACCCTCTGACAGTGCAGCACTCCCTCAGCACTGACCCTCTGACAGTGCAGCACTCCCTCAGCACCGACCCTCTGACAGTGCAGCACTCCCTCAGTGCTGACCCTCTAACAGTGCAGCACTCCCTCAGTACTGACCCTCTGACAGTGCAGCACTCCCTCAGTACTGACCCTCTGACAGTGCAGCACTCCCTCAGTGCAGACCCCCTGACAGTGCAGCACTCCCTCATACTGACCCCCTGACAGTACAGCACTCCCTCAGCACTGACCCTCTAACAGTGCAGCACTCCCTCAGTACTGACCCTCTGACAGTGCAGCACTCCCTCAGTACTGACCCTCTGACAGTGCAGCACTCCCTCAGCACTGACCCTCTGACAGTGCAGCACTCCCTCAGTGCTGACCCTCTGACAGTGCAGCACTCCCTCATACTGACCCTCTGACAGTGCAGCACTCCCTCAGTGCAGACCCCCTGACAGTGCAGCACTCCCTCAGTACTGACCCTCTGACAGTGCAGCACTCCCTCAGTACTGACCCTCTGACAGTGCAGCACTCCCTCAGCACTGACCCTCTGACAGTGCAGCACTCCCTCAGTGCTGACCCTCTGACAGTGCAGCACTCCCTCATACTGACCCTCTGACAGTGCAGCACTCCCTCAGTGCAGACCCCCTGACAGTGCAGCACTCCCTCAGTACTGACCCTCTGACAGTGCAGCACTCCCTCAGTACTGACCCTCTGACAGTGCAGCACTCCCTCATACTGACCCCCTGACAGTGCAGCACTCCCTCAGCACTGACCCTCTGACAGTGCAGCACTCCCTCATACTGACCCTCTGACAGTGCAGCACTCCCTCAGTACTGACCCTCTGACAGTGCAGCACTCCCTCAGCACTGACCCTCTGACAGTGCAGCACTCCCTCATACTGACCCTCTGACAGTGCAGCACTCCCTCAGTGCAGACCCCCTGACAGTGCAGCACTCCCTCAGTGCAGATCCCCTGACAGTGCAGCACTCCCTCAGTACTGACCCTCTGACAGTGCAGCACTCCCTCATACTGACCCTCTGACAGTGCAGCACTCCCTCATACTGACCCTCTGACAGTGCAGCACTCCCTCATACTGACCCTCTGACAGTGCAGCACTCCCTCAGTGCAGACCCCCTGACAGTGCAGCACTCCCTCAGTACTGACCCTCTGACAGTGCAGCACTCCCTCAGCACTGACCCTCTGACAGTGCAGCACTCCCTCAGTGCTGACCCTCTGACAGTGCAGCACTCCCTCATACTGACCCTCTGACAGTGCAGCACTCCCTCATACTGACCCTCTGGCAGTGCAGCACTCCCTCATACTGACCCTCTGACAGTGCAGCACTCCCTCAGTGCAGACCCCCTGACAGTGCAGCACTCCCTCAGTGCTGACCCTCTGACAGTACAGCTCTCCCTCAGCATTGACCCTCTGACAGTGCAGCACTCCCTCAGTACTGACCCTCTGACAGTGCAGCACTCCCTCAGCACTGACCCTCTGACAGTGCAGCACTCCCTCAGTACTGACCCTCTGACAGTGCAGCACTCCCTCAGTACTGACCCTCTGACAGTGCAGCACTCCCTCAGTACTGACCCTCTGACAGTGCAGCACTCCCTCAGTACTGACCCTCTGACAGTGCAGCACTCCCTCAGTACTGACCCTCTGACAGTGCAGCACTCCCTCAGTACTGACCCTCTGACAGTGCAGCACTCCCTCAGCACTGACCCTCTGACAGTGCAGCACTCCCTCAGTACTGACCCTCTGACAGTGCAGCACTCCCTCAGTACTGACCATCTGACAGTGCAGCACTCCCTCAGTACTGACCCTCTGACAGTGCAGCACTCCCTCAGCACTGACCCTCTAACAGTGCAGCACTCCCTCAGTACTGACCCTCTGACAGTGCAGCACTCCCTCAGTACTGACCCTCTGACAGTGCAGCACTCCATCGGCTACTGACGCTCGCACAGTGCAGTGGTCCATACTGTGCATTATGAAAGTAGCAAGAGCCTGTTAGCCCTTTTGAATTGAAGACTTGCCAAACATTTATTCTTTAACTGAAGATATCTGTTGCAGGTTATAAACTGTAACAGAAGTAATCTTATCTTGACAGACAGCAACAGAAGTACTTCTGGACTAAGCACTGCGGGAGCTGATAATCACACTGACAAACGGCCTGATACTGCACAGCTTCAAGATTTACAGCCGCAGCAATGTGCAGCTTCACAAATGTGATGTAATATTGGCATATTAACTGTTGCTAAGACATTGAGGGACTCAAGTGGGCCAGCACACATTGATGCCACTAAAGTATCTGCATTCTGTGCTTGGATGAACAAAATTGTTTGGATGAATCTTTGTCTAATTCTGTTCAAGTTGCTCACTATAAACTAGAGCTATTACTTTATATCAGTCTCTCGTGTATTTATTCCTGCTCGTAGCTCACTTTATATATATACCTAACCCCACCACAACCATGGAATAAATATTGTTTGGCTGTGGCAGTGTTGCTCTCTTTCACACAGGAACCTCAATATTCCCTCCTCGCTCCATGTCAAAATAAACAATTCTCCAAACAAATCTCGAAACCAAAGTCATATATTGTATGTCTATCCATCAGGTTTCCTTCACACATCAAAATGTCAGCTATTTTGCTTCTTTTAAAAAGACATTTTCTTCTCAGTTCTTATGACCTCGTGCCAGATATTTACTGGCATGTGCCAATCAACCAGCAAACAACCACAAGCTAGTTTTAGGTCTTGCCCACCCGACAGCAAATAACCTCCACATAATTACAGCATTTAGTCTTTGCCACATTGAAGGGCAGTGACAAGTAAAACAGATCCATCCATATTCACTTCAAATAATATATTGTTGTGTTGCAAGGTATGATCCCTACACCTATCATTATTCAAAAGTGCATCATCAGGATTAATGGGAGCAATGCCACTGGAGGTCTGTAGTATAATGTAACATATACCAGTGCAATATCTCCCTCCCACCTTACAATTAATGACTGATCCCTAACCTCACCACCCCAGCCTCGCTCTGAATATTTTGATAATGAATATAATGACCGATCAAACTAACATCGGGGATTGAGAGCCCTTAAATTGGTCGACGCACGTGTTACTGTAACACCCGCACTCAGCAAAGCCCCTTGGCCAGCTCCCCCGTTGATGCTGATACCGTCAGACATTAATGTTTAAAAATTGCAATTAATATCTTATTTCCGGAGTGAGATGGAGCTCAATGATTCATTTGATAAATCCACAGAGTCACATGAAACGGACCAGATCAATACAGTCCCACAGTCAATACCCCCAGTTTGTGAAGACAGTTGATCTCGGTGGAGTCAATTGGCACATGGCACGTAGCCTCAGTATCCTGGGCCAGAGATAGCAAAATAGCCAGCCAGTGCTCCTGTCTCTCATAATGTATAACAGGAGTCACTGTTTAGTGCGTGTGTGCGCGCGCAGAGGAATCCCAGAAGCACATTAATACACAAAGGGGCAGAGAAATATCTTTGGGGAGCTCACCCACACTGAAAACTTAGAAAGCCACAGCTTTGATCTGACTCACTGTCCTTGCTACATGTAAGTCAATATCCTAAACGCCTCAGTGCAGCTGTAGCACTGACACTGTGTATAGTAAACACACAGCATGTTAACACCCATTCACATTGTACAAACATACAGGTTAATAAGTGCAATACACAAGGAGTCAGGAAAAACATGCATTTCTCCAGTTCGTTCAGACTCCAGTCCCCTTCAGTAACCATCCCCCAGATCAGGCCCTTCCAGTTCCAAGTCACTTCGAAAACTCCCGTTTTTAATACTGCTAATAAGTTGAATTTTTTGAATTGTGAATTATCTGCTTATTTATTTAAAGTCGAACCTCAATAACACAGGAAGGGGAAAGGAATAGAGGGATAGATTGATGTAGTGGGATGAAGAGGGGCAGAAGAAGGGTTGTGTGGAGCATAAACACCAGCAGAAATCAGCTGGGCCGAATGGCCTGATTCCATGCTGTAGACTCAATGTAACTCACTGACCAGAGGTGTTCAAAGTTGGGAAGGGTTTTGATATAGACAAGGAGACACTGTTTCCACCGATGGCAGGGTTCATAACATGAGAAGAAAGACAATTAGCAAAAGAATTAGAAGGGAGATGAAGATAATTTTGTTTTACTCAGCGAGTTGTTGTGATCTGGAAGGTGCTGCCTGAAAAGGCGGTGGAAGCAAATTCAACAGTAGCTCTTATAATGGAATTGGACAAATGAGTATAAGGGAACAATTTGCAGGGTTTTGGGGAAAGAGTAGAACCGATTGAAAAGCTCCTTCACAGAGACAGCACAGGCGGAATGGGCAAAGTGGCCTCCTTCTGTGCTGAGAGTTGCTGATACTGCTCAGTACCTTCAGATGCTGTGAGAATGAGCGTTTGCAGACATTCAGTGAAGAGAGATGGTAAAATAGCCTACTGAAACTAGAGGTCCCAGGGTGAGAAATGAGGCAGAGGGCATACGTGGAGTCCCAGCAAGGAGTCAACGCCTGCAGTAGATGGGGAAAGCAAACTGAAAGGAGATACAAGATCCAGCTGCAGCAGTACAGTACAACAGGTCAAGGGCAGAACAACAGAAAGATCAAAACTGTGAGACCTCCAAGCTCCTTCCACAGAACTTTGCAATCCCCATTATAGCATCAAATTACCCCTTGAATGTGCCCACAATCCTCCACTTCACTATCCTGCCTGCGACCCACTCCAGACATCAGCCACTCTGGAGGAGATTGTCTTACTTTCAATTCTTGAGTGGAGAAACCCTTTCCTTATATCAGCGCAAATGGCCAACCTCCCAGCATCTACAGTCAAACTTCTAAGAACTGTATATGTTTCAATGAGATGATGTCTCATTCTGCTGAACTCCAGGGAATATTGGCCAAGTCCACCCTCTCCTCGTAGGACTATTCCTGCATCCCTGGAATCAATCTAGTGAATTTGAGTGCACTTCCTCCAAAACAGGTATATTCTTCCTTAGGTAAGGAGGGTAAAAGTACAGACAGTACTCCAGGCATGGTCTCACCAAAATCCGACATAATTTCAGGAAGGCTCTTTACTTTTATACTCTGAACCCTTTGTAATAAAGGCTAGCATATCACTTGCTGCGTACTGTGTGGCCTTGTTAACTTGCTGTCTTTCGGCTATCAGGACACCCAGGTTCTTCTGAAAACTGACATTTCCCAATTTCTCACCGATAAAAAATATTCCACTTTCCTATTTTTCCAGAAGTGGATAGCTTTACGCTACTCCACATTATATTCGATCTTCCCAATTCTTGCCCATTCAGTTAGCCCGTCTACATCCCTTTGCAGCCACTTTGTGTCCTTTGCATGGCTTCCTTTCCCACCAATTGTCAATAAACTTAGACACAATTCCCTCATCTAAGTCATTAATATAGATCATAAAGAGCTGAGCAGATAGCACTCATCTTTGCAATGATCTATTAGTTACAGCCTAAAACCGAGATGGTGTTTGACGCAGAGTCCTTGAATATTTTTAAGGCAGAGATAGATAGACCCTTGATAAGTATGGGAGTGAAAGTTTGTCGGGGTTGGCAGGAGTATGGGGTTGAGGTTAAAATCATATCAGCCGTGATCTTATTGAATGGCAGAGCAGGCTCGAGGGGCTGAATGGCCTACTGCTCCTTGTTCATATGTCCGCATGCACCAATCCCAAAATCCCCATTATTCCTACCCCTGCTTCTGTCCATTAAGCAAACCTCAATGCACCCTAATATATTTCCCCAATCCAGGAGCCCTAATTTTGTGTAATAACCTCGTGCTGCAGCTTACTGAATACTTTCTCAAAATCTGAATACATTACATCGACTAGTTTTCCCCTTACCTACCCTGCTAGTTTCAACCTCAAAAAACGCTAACAGATCTGTCAAACACAATGTTGCTTTCAGAAATCAGTGTTGATTTGGCATCATCATACGATTTTCTAAGTGCTCTATTACCACATCCCTAATAATAAACTCTCGCATTTTGCCTACAACTGGTGTCAGGCTAACTGTCCCATCTATCATTCTCAGTTTTCTCTTTCCCTCCAGGTTATATTTGCTCCTTCCAATTCACCGAGGCCAGTTTAGAATCTAGGGAATTGCGGAAGATCAAAGCCAGTGCATCCGCTATCCTAAAGCTGCTTCTTTCAAAACAGGAACATTTAGGCCATCAGGTGCAGGGTTTTGTCAGCTTTAAGCCCCATTAATTTCTTCAGTACTGTTTCTTTACTATTGCTAATTTATTTTAAGTTCCGCATTCTCACGAAGATACTTGGTTCCCTATTCTTTCTGGAATATATTTGTGCCTTACACAGTGAAGACAGATACACTAAATGGGTTTAATATCTCTGCTATTTTCTTAATCGCCATTATAATTTGTCCTGTGTCTGCCAGTGTGGGATCCACATTTACTTTTACATATCGCTTTCTTTTGACACTCATATAGAAGTTTTTACAATCTACTTTTATGATTCATTCTAATTTCTTCTTTTTAATCAATGTCTTGGCCATCTCTTACTGGGTTCTAAAATCTTCCCAGTCCTCAGGCTTACTCATTTCTGGCAGCAGTATAAACCTCTCCCTTTAATCTAATATTATCTTTAACTTCTCTTGCTCATCACAGTTCGATCACTTTTCCCATGGATATCGGCCTTTAATCCTTAAGCGAATTGCAGGTTAGGAATTAATTCCTAAAATGTTTACCATTGCTATCTCGTGTCATATCTATTATTCTAGTTTTGAAACACACCTTAGCCAACTCACTCCTCATAGCTGCACGGTTTGTTTTATTCAGCTGAAGACCCTGCCTGGTGTTGAACTTAACTAACATCACTCACAAACTCAATGTAAAATTAAGATCACTCTCTCCCAAAGGCTCCTTTGCCACAAGGTCATTAATTAACTCCATCTCATTGCACAATACTAGGTCTAAGGCAACCTCTTCGCTGATCTGTTCCTTGGCATATTGATCAGGAAAAGTGGTCCCGTATGCATTCTATGAACTTGGCCTTCGCATTATAACTGCAAATTTGCTTTGCCCAGTCTACATGAAGATTAAACTCCCCCAAAGATTACAGTAATATCCTGGTCACAGGCACTTCTAATTTCTTAAATTATCCTGTGCTTGACATTCTAACCACTGAAAAGGTACCTAGAAACCAGGTTTTCATCCCTTCTTGATTCTTTGCTCTGCCAAAACAGATTCTACACTTTGATCATGTAAGCTAAAATACATCCTATTGTATACAGTCCTTATTCCAATCTTAAAGATCGAGGGTACTCTACCACCTATTCTATTTGCTGATCTCTTATTGTGAAATATTTAATTCCCAGTTTTGGTAATAATGCCTCCATGATAGCATTTAGAAATTAATGGGTTTGACCTACCTATTAATTTTCAATATATTTGTGAATGCTTCACACTTTTAGATATAGTGCCTTAGCTTTAACAATTTTCAATTTTCCCCCATCTGCTTTCAGCGGTCTCTTCCTCAACAACTCAACTGACATTTACCTAAATCCAAAACTGCTCTATAACCTGACAGTTTTTGAATTTGTGCTTTCCCTGAATATTCCCAACTTCTATTTTTATTCAAGTCCTCTCTACCACCACCTCAATGATTTGACTTGTCAGGTTGCTGGCCCCAGCCTGGTTGAAGTAGAGTCCTTATAATCTTTATTGTCACAAGTCGGCTTACATTAACACTGCAATGAAATTACTGTGAAAAGCCCCTAATCACCACATTCCGGCGCCTGTTCGGGTACACTGAGGGAGAATTCAGAATGTCCAAATTACCTAATAGCACATCTTTTGGGACTTGTGGGAGAAAACCGGAGCAAACCCACGCAGACACGGGGAGAATGTGCAGACTCTGCACAGACAGTGACCCAAGCCAGGAATTGAACCTGGAACCCTGAATCTGTGAAGCCATAGTGCTAACCACTGCGATACCGTGCTTCCCATTGGAACAGCAGCTCCCTCTTTTCCCCCAACACTGGTGCCAGTGACTCATGAAGTGAAACCCTTGGCTCCCACATTATTCTTTCCGCATTGAAATCTATGCCAACTGGTGCGTGACTCAGATAATAATCCAGAGGCCCTGTATTTTAATTTGGACCTCAAACTCCCTCAACAGGGCATCATTCCCAGATCTATCTATGACATTAGTTCCTTACTGGGTTACGGGGACAGGGTAGATACGTGGGCTTCAGTAGGGTGCTCTTTGTAAGGTGCAGACTCGATGGGCCGAATGGCCTCCTTCTGCACTGTAAATTCTATGATTCTATATGGATCCCAATCCTCCCACTCCCAAGTTCAAATCCACCCACAAGGAGATGTCCTCAACCATGGCACCAGCACACAACATGACTTTCAGAACTCCCTGTCGGAGCTGCAGAGAACAGCTCGATGCTGACCCCTATTACTACCGCATTTCTTTGCATCCCCCAACTTGAATGGCCTCCTGTACCAGGAGGCTGTGGCCAATTTGCTTCCATCCTAGACTTTGCCCTCCTCCAGTTCTGCACATGGGGATGTGGGGCAGGGTCCCCTTACCTGCCTGCCCAGAAGTCTCACCTTCCTGCCGCAGGGACCGCACTTAATAAAGAAACTCAGGTGGTGAAAGACACTTCTTATCAATTAATACAAGTTCTTTCTTTGGAGCAGCGTTTAAAGGTTGAAGGGCAAGTTTTCAGGCCTCGCTTCGGAGGAGTGAGATGGGCTGTGACCCGCAACAAATCTGCTGCTGCACAGTTCCAAGAATTTCAATGAAAACGAAATTAACTTTCTGTAAATTGGCAGCGAGGGGAGGAAAGGAATGAGTGATTCATTTCCACAATGCTCAATGCTGCCTGTTCTGGGATTACAATCACTACCCCCCGACAACAACAATCTCTAGAGGTCGCTGCCTTTTACTCACATGTCAGATGTGAGCCATCTTTGGGGGGGGGGGGGGGGATATAAATAGTCCATGGGAGGAATGTGGGATTTGCCAGATCAAACAACATGAGGGCGACTCGTCTCTGAACAGTCTGCTGTCTTAACCTTTTTTTTTTGCTCATGTCATATTCCTTGTCATATTTGTGTTTCGTGTGAGTGACACGGATCTGCCTCGTTTTTAAATCGCCCCCCGGGTGTTTATCTCCTCTGCGAGTTGACCGTACATCTTACAAAACAGTCGGGAACAATAATAACAACAGGGTCAAAAATAAAGGTTACTCCTTCTGGCTACATTGTAGCTGGTTACTCTTGGCCGTGTAACTAATTGTTTTGGTTACAATGTAACCCGAGAGTAGCAGCTTCTGCTCCCTGGACTTCTTTTTAAATCCACAGAAACCAGCAGTCACTTACCCGCTGAAGGTCAGGGAGTCGGGCTTTCGCTGCAGCGTGTTGTTTGGCGGCTGCAGTTTGGATTCTTGTTCCCTCCCCGCCAGGGAAAGTGGCTTTTACTGAAACTGACGCAATATTTCCCCCTCCAGCTGATCCGAGTCAGTTTCAGTTACCTGCTGTCACCGGGCCAGGCAGAGAGGGATGACGGGGATTGTAGTCCAGTCTGGGATCACTGTATACACACACGGGAAAACAAACACTGGACTTTAACACTGACAGCTGGAGGACTAGAAAGACGCTCAACACAGTTAGAGGGCTGTAAACACACATTTATACATACAGGGCTGTCAACACACACTTATACATACGGGGGTGTAAACACACTAACAAATACAGGGCTGTAAACACACACTTATACATACAGGAGTGTTAGCACACACTTGTACATACAGGGGTGTAAACACACACTTAGAACATAGAACATAGAACATTACAGCGCAGTACAGGCCCTTCGGCGATCGATGTTGCGCCGACCTGTGAAACCACTCTAAAGCCCATCTACACTATTCCCTTATCATCCATATGTCTATCCAATGACCATTTGAATGTCCTTAGTGTTGGCGAGTCCACTACTTTAGCAGGCAGGGCGTTCCACGCCCTTACTACTCTCTGAGTAAAGAATCTACCTCTGCCATCTGTCCTATATCTATCTCCCCTCAATTTAAAGCTATGTCCCCTCGTGCTAGACATCACCATCCGAGGAAAAAGGCTCTCACTGTCCACCCTATCCAATCCTCTGATCATCTTGTATGCCTCTATTAAGTCACCTCTTAACCTTCTTCTCTCTAACGAAAACAGCCTCAAGTCCCTCAGCCTTTCCTCATAAGATCTTCCCTCCATACCAGGCAAGATTCTGGTAAATCTCCTCTGCACCCTTTCCAATGCTTCCACATCCTTCCTATAATGCGGCGACCAGAATTGCACGCAATACTCCAAATGCGGCCGCACCAGAGTTTTGTACAGCTGCAACATGACCTCATGGCTCCGAAACTCAATCCCTCTGCCAATTAAAGCTAACACACTAAACGCCTTCTTAACAACCCTCTCAACCTGGATGGCAACTTTCAGGGATCTATGTACATGTACACCGAGATCTCTCTGCTCATCCACACTGCCAAGAATCTTACCATTAGCCCAGTACTCTGTCTTCCTGTTATTCCTTCCAAAATGAATCACCTCACACTTTTCTGCATTAAACCCCATTTGCCACCTCTCAGCCCAGCGCTGCAGCTTATCTATGTCCCTCTGTAACTTGTGACATCCTTCCGCACTGTCCACAACTCCACCGACTTTAGTGTCATCTGCAAATTTACTCACCCATCCTTCTACGCCCTCCTCCAGGTCATTTATAAAAATGACAAACAGCAGTGGCCCCAAAACAGATCCTTGTGGTACACCACTAGTAACTGGACTCCAGTCTGAACAGTTCCCATCAACCACCACCCTTTGTCTTCTTCCAGCGAGCCAATTTCTCATCCAAACTGCTAAATCACCCTGAATCCCATGCCTCTGTATTTTCTGCAGTAGCCTACCATGGGGAAACTTATCAAACGCTTTACTGAAATCCATATACACCACATCAACTGCTTTACCCTCATCCACCTGATTGGTCACCTTCTCAAAGAACTCAATAAGGTTTGTGAGGCACGACCTACCCTTCACAAAACTGTGTTGACTATCTCTAATCAAATTATTCCTTTCCAGATGATTATACATTCTATCTCTTATAAACCTTTCCAAGACATTGCCCAGAACAGAAGTAAGGCTCACTGGTCTATAGTTACCGGGGTTGTCTCTACTCCCCTTCTTGAACAAGGGGACAACATTTGCTATCCTCCAGTCTTCTGGCACTGTTCCTGTAGACAAAGATGACTTAAAGATCAAAGCCAAAGGCTCAGCAATCTCCTCCCTAGCTTCCCAGAGAATCCTAGGATAAATCCCATCCGGCCCAGGGGACTTATCTATTTTCACACTTTCCAAAATTGCTAACACCTCCTCCTTATGAACCTCAAGCCCTTCTAGTCCAGTAGCCTGAATCTCAGTATTCTCCTCGACAACATTATATTTTTCCTGTGTGAATACTGACGAAAAATATTCATTTAGCACCTCTCCTATCTCCTCGGACTCCACGCACAACTTTCCACTACTGTCCTTGACTGGCCCTACTCTTACCCTAGTCATTCTTTTATTCCTGACATATCTATAGAAAGCTTTAGGGTTATCCTTGATCCTACCTGCCAAAGACTTCTCATGTCCCCTCCTGGCTCTTCTTAGTTCTCTCTTTAGGTCCTTCCCAGCTAACTTGTAACTCTCGAGCGCCCTAACTGAACCTTCATGTCTCATCTTTACATAAGCCTCCTTCTTCCTCTTGACAAGTGTTTCGACTGCTTTAGTAAACCATGGTTCCCTTGCTCGACCACTTCCTCCCTGCCTGACAGGCACATACTTATCAAGGACACGCAGTAGCTGTTCCTTGAACAAGCTCCACAATTCCATTGTGCCCATCCCCTGCAGTTTTCCTCTCCATCCGATGCATCCTAAGTCTTGCCTCATCGCATCATAATTGCCTTTCCCCCAGATATAACTCTTGCCCTGCGGTATATACCTATCCCTTTCCATCACTAAAGTAAACGTAATCGAATTGTGGTCACTATCACCAAAGTGCTCACCTACCTCCAAATCTAACACCTGTCCTGGTTCATTACCCAGTACCAAATCCAAAATGGCCTTGCCTCTCGTTGGCCTATCTACATACTGTGTCAGGAAACCCTCCTGCACACATTGGACAAAAACGGACCCATCTAAAGTACTCGAACTGTAGCGTTTACAGTCAATATTTGGAAAGTTAAAGTCCCCCATAACAACTACCCTGTTGCTTTCGCTCCTATCCAGAAGCACCTTTGCAATCCTTTCCTCTACATCTCTGGAACTTTTTGGAGGCCTATAGAAAACCCCTAACAGTGTGACCTCTCCTTTCCTGTTTCTAACCTCAGCCCATACTACCTCAGTTGACGGGTCCTCATCAAATGTCCTTTCTGCCACCGTAATACTGTCCTTGACTAACAATGCCACCCCTCCCCCTCTTTTACCACCTTCCCTGAGCTTACTGAAATATCTAAACCCCGGCACCTGCAACAACCATTCCTGTCCCTGCTCTATCCATGTCTCCGAAATGGCCATAACATCGAAGTCCCATGTACCAACCCATGCCGCAAGTTCACCCACCTTATTCCAGATGCTCCTGGCATTGAAGATGACACACTTTAAATCACCTTCCTCCCTGCCGGTACACTCCTGCAACTTTGAAACCTTACTCGTGACCTCACTACTCTCAACCTCCTGCATACTGGAGCTACAATTCAGGTTCCTAAGCCCCTGCTGAACTAGTTTAAACCCTCCTGAAGAGCATTAGCAAATTTCCCCCCCCCCCCCAGGATATTGGTACCCCTCTGGTCCAGGTGTAGACCATCCCGTTTATAGAGGTCCCACCGATGACAGAATGAGCCCCAATTATCCAGAATTCTGAAACCCTCCCTCCTGTACCATCCCTGTAGCCACGTGTTCAACTCCTCTCTCCCTATTTCTCGTCTCGCTAGCACGTGACACAGGTAACAACCCAGAGATAATAACTCTGTTTGTCCTAGATCTAAGTTTCCACCCTAGCTCCCTGAATTCCTGCCTTACATCCCTATCCCTTTTCCTACCTATGTCATTGGTACCTATGTGGACCACGACTTGGGGCTGCTCCCCCTCCCCCTTAAGGATCCCGAAAACACGATCCAAGACATCACGGACCCTGGCACCTGGGAGGCAACACACCAACCACAAGTCTCTCTCGTTCCCACAGAATCTCCTATCTATCCCCCTAACTATGTAGTCTCCAATGACTAATGCTCTGCTCCTCTCCCCCTGCCCTTCTGAGCAACAGGGACAGACTCTGTGCCAGAGACCTGTACCCCATGGCTTACCCCTGGTAAGTCCCCCCCCCCCCCCCAACAGTATCCAAAGCGGTATACTTGTTACTAAGGGGAACGACCACAGGGAATCCCTGTACTGACTGCTTCCTCCCAGCCCCTCTCACCGTCACCCATCTATCTTTATTCTTCGGAGTAACTACATCCCTGAAGCTTCTATCTATGACCACCTGTGCCTTCCGAATGATCCGAAGTTCATCCAGCTCCATCTCCAGTTCCCTAATGCGGTTTCTGAGGAGCTGGAGATGGGTGCGCTTCCCACAGATGAAATCAGCAGGGACACTGACGGCATCCCTCACCTCAAACATTCTGCAGGAGGAACATTGCACTACCTTCCCTGCCATCGCCTCTAGATAAAAAAAGAAAAAGAAAGAAAGAGCTTAATTGTTATTCACTCCCCTTCTCAGCAAGCACTCACTCAGCAACCTCTGCGCCCCGCACGATAACACCTGAGGGAAAATAAAAGAAAACTACTTACCAGTCACCAGCCAATCACTTACCTGCAGGCTGTGATGTCACGGTTCAACTTGTTTCCACTTCTACCTGCCCTCGAACCTTCCTCTTGATCTTTACGGCGGTTGTTTTTTTTGGTTAGAGGAGGGGGTAGGGAGGGAAACACTGAAGAAGTGTTTCGGGGTTAAGTGTCACTTGACAACAGCTCCTCCACAGACCACCTTCAAGTTAGAGTGACCGCACCGGATGTATGCAAATTTCCGCGCAACAGCCAATCAGCAGCTCCGTTCTACTGCTCTCTGCTGGATACATACAGAGGTGTAAACACTGACAAATACAGGCTGTAAGCACACACTTATACATACAGGCCTGTAAACACATACATACATATAGGGCTGTAAACACACTGACAAATACAGGGGGCGGGATTCTGTGATCCTGAGGCTAAGTGTTGACGCCATCGGAAACACTGTTGCGTTTCTCGACGGCATCAACACGGCCTCAGGATCAGCAATTCTGGCCCCTACAGGGGGCCAGCACGGCACTGGAGCGGAACACTCCACTCCAGCTGCTGACCCTGGCATGAACTGGGCGCCATGGCGTCCGTGCATGCGCAGTGGCACCGGCGCCAACACGCGCATGCGCAGTGGCTCCCTTCAACGCACTGGCCCCGACGCAACATGGCGCAGGGCTATAGGGGCCTGCATGAAAGAAAGAAGGCCCCCAGCCAGAGAGGCCGGCCCGCTGATCGGTGGGACCGATCGCGGGCCAGGCCACATCGGAGGCCCCCCCAGGGTTGAACCCCCCTCCCCCCACAGACCGCCCCCGGACCCTTCAACGCCGAGGTCCTGCCAGCTGAGAGCAGGTGTGAACGGCGCTGGTGGGACTCGGGTTATTTACAACGGCCGCTCGGTCAACCCGGGCTGAGAATCAGCGGGGTGCTGCGTAGACCGGCCCCGACCGCGCCAACCACGCCGGCGCCAATGGCTTTGCGGAGAATCACGTGCTGGCGTAGCACGATTCGCGCCGGTCACGGGGATTCTCCGGCCCGGCCCCGGGCTGATAGAATCCCGCCCAGGGTTGTAAACACACACTACATAGGTGGCTGTAAACACACTGACAAGTCACTGTCTGTGTGGAGTCTGCACATTCTCCCATGTCTGCGTTGGTTTCCTCCGGGTGCTCCGGTTTCCTCCCACAAGTTCCGAAATACATGCTGTTAGGTAATTTGGACTTTCTAAATTCCACCTCAGTGTCCCTGAACAGGCGCTGGAATGTGGCGACAAGGGGCTTTTCACAGTAACTTCATTGCAGTGTTAATGTAAGTCTACTTGTGACAATAAAGATTCTTATTATTAAATACATAGCTGTTAACACACTCTTTTACATACAGGGCTGTGAACACACAGTTACACATACAGGGCTGTAAACCCACTGACAAATACAGGGCTGGAAATGCACACATATACATACAAGGCTGTAAACACACTGACAAATACAGAGCGGGAAACACACACTTATACATACAAGGCTGTAAACACACTGACAAATACAGAGCAGGAAACACACACTTATACACACAGGGCTGTAAACACACACTTATACATACAGGGCTGTAAACACATACTGATGCATACAGGGTTGTAAACAAGAGACACTTATACATACAGGGGTACAAACACACTGACAAATACAGGGCTGTAAACACACACTGGAAATTGTAGTTGTGTAAATGCAGTGACATGTTTTTGGGTTGAATATATGCATTGACACAGTTACAATTCTTGGCAGTTCTTTATTTTTTCATTGATATCCCCTACAAGGGACATCACGGTGTCCTTCAATCCTTATCAAATACATCCTTCAGCAATGTTGTATCTATAAACACTATATACCCATAACCGCTGGGGTTTGGTTTACCAAGCCACTATCATCTGGGTTGTGTTGAGGCTTGTTACCTGGTCTGTTACAACAAGTACTTAACCATCAGCTTCCCGAAAAAATCCACACCCAGGGCATTGTGTGCTTGACGTTAACTCCTCCTTCCCCTGGGAGAAGGCCATAAGGTTGTGACCTAATCTACTGACTCAAGTGAAAACTGTACAGTGTAGCGGGGTTGAACAAAAGAATAATGTTAACATTCTATTTAATTGCTGGGTGGGAATCTCAGGCCTGTGGGCTGTGCAGAAAACTGTCATGTTGATCATCTTCTCCAGGCCTGAGACAGATCTTCAGAACGTGATGCACTATCAATTACTACAAAGACGAGAGTAGTGAATAATCAAGGCTTTATTGAGCAAAGATGTGTTGCCTCCTGTAGCTGCTACCAGAATGGGAGCAGCACCGGCGAGCACACACATTTATACGCCGCCTGCTGGGCGGAGCCAGCAGGCAGGGATTTACCCATGTACCCCTAGTATATGAGTCTTACCGTACTACATCTAATAGTTAGTGGTGACTACCACAGAACGTTTCTGTCATCCTCTCCAAATTTCGACCTAGACGGCTAGAAACCTCCAGCCGTGCAGGATCACAGGAAATTCTCGGTCACTAGAATTGGCATTTGATCATTTTTACAATTTTCTTCCTGTATCCCACTTGGATCCTAATTGCTTTCTAATCTTTTGTGTGAGCAATGGCACAGAAGGTTATTGCACGCCCACACATAAAGTGAATTTTTATATGGGACATGGCCCATCCCTATTTACCCTTGAGGGGGCATTTAATAGTTAACCACATGTAAGGATGGCAGATTTCCTTCCCTAAAGGACATTAGTGAACCAGATAGGTTTTTTGCGACTTTTAATTACAGATTCTGCTGTATTGAGCTCAAATTTTCTGTGGCGGGATTCAAACCTGGATCCCTGGAACATTACTCCGGGTCTCTTCTTCTGTGACAATATCACTACATCATTGCATCCCCATTGACAGAATTATTACAGTTTGGACACATTGGAACATTTTTTTTGGCAGCGAATGCGGCTAGTTTTTGAAGCATGTGTACATCCAGCCGTTTACACAGCTGCATTTATATAGCACCTTTGATGTAGTAAAATGGCCCAATGTGCTTTGCACCAACATACATTAGTAGATATTGGGTCAAAATCCAGGAACTCACTCCCTAACAGCACTGTGGGTGTACCTGCACCACATGGACTGCAGTGGTTCAAGAGGGCAGCTCATCACCCCAAAATCCGGGGATGCAGACCTGGGGCGGCTTCTAGACACAATGGAGGCCAGGAGAGATGTCTTGTTACCCCGAGGGTCCTGGAGGGTCAGTCACAGGGCCGAGGTGGTGGCGGCTGTAAGCTCCAGGAGTGTGACCAGGAGGACTAGCCTCCAGTGCCGAAAAAAGATCAAAGTCTTACACCGGGCAGCACGAGTGATTGGACATCAACGCCGCCCCTCCCCGCCCCCCATGACCTATCCGCCCCCACGTGAGCATCCACCCCCCCCAACACTGCCTTCACCCGCCCCTCTCCCTTGAACCCCCCTCCAACCTTTACTCTTCCCCCCATCCCCCCACCCACCACCACCACCACCATTGTGAACCACTTTGCATATGCCTCTTTGAGTATCCTCAGGAAAAGCTCTCCCACAATCGCCAGAAGAGGGCCAAGACTGGCGGAGGGGTGCTGGACTTAAAAATCCTCACCGCTTTATTGGAGCAGGCCCTGGAGGTGACTGGGGTGGCTGAGGACAGGGCAGTTACCCACGCGGAGGTTGGCAGACGCCGCAGAGGTGAGGAACCACAGACTCCACCCTGCGTGGGTTTCCTCCGGGCGCTCTGGTTTCCTCCCACAAGTCCCGAAAGACGTGCTGTTAGGTAATTTGGACATTCCAAATTCTCCCTCCATGTACCCGAACTGGCGCCGGAATGTGGCGACTAGGGGATTTTTGCAGTAACTTAATTGCAGTGTTAATATAAGCCTACTTGTGACAATAAGGATTATTATTAAAGAGGACACATCAAATGTGAGTTGTTTTCGCCTTACTGACTGACCTATCCCTCCCACTGACCACGTGTCCATTCTCCCGCAGGCCCTCCAGCCAAAGCCGCCCATCCTGGGTGACCCCCCTCTCCAGCCTCCCTGCAGACCACCTCAGAGGGGAGCTCCGAGGAAGACACGATCAAGGCGTCTCAGCTGTCACCCCCACCCCCCCCCCCCCCCCCTCCTCCTCCACCAGCGCAGATACACGTACCTCAGTGGGAAATGTTAGTGGTCAGGCTTCTGGGGCACAATCTGGTGAGCGCCACATTGCTGCTGATGCACATCAGGTGGAGGCAGGAACCCCCATGCGAGACAGCAGTGGGAGGTCTGCTGGATCCCAGTATCCAGCTGTGTCCCAGCCTGATGCTGAGCCTCTGTTACCTGGAACTGATGGAGACATTAGGGAGCGGCAGGACATTCAGAGAAAGATGTCAGTGACACTCCGGCAGGTACATAGCCAATTGGAGGAGTCCCAGAGGCTATGGGCACAGGAGATGGTGCCGGCAATGCATGTCACCAAGGCCAACACTGCTAGGGTGGTGACCACAGTGTTGTGTTGGAGTGTTGGAGAGCCTGGTGCACGACGCGGCGCCATTAGTGAAGATGTCCAAGGCGTCACACAGTCGGTGATGGCATGGCTGAGAGTCTCGGCAATACTAGGTTGTCCTTGATGGGGTTCTGCGGGACATGTCCTGATCTCAGTTGGGAATGGCCGAGGCACTGCAGAGCTTGTCCCAGTCGCAGGTGGGCTTTGCCGAGGCGCTGCAGAGCATCGCCCGGTCACCAAAGAGCACCACCGAAGGCATCGACACGATGGTGCAGGCATCAGGGAGCCACCTGGCAGAGCTAGATGATTCAGGGGCAGCCGGGGCTAAAATCAGCATCATTGGGAGAGTGGGGAATTGTAAAACACAATAAACACCCTTGACCACAAGCAGTGTGACGCCTCTGTCACTTTCTTCCACAATGCGCTCGACTTCCGAACCCCTTGGCTCATCTCCCCAGGTATCTCCCCCTCCCCGTGACGAATGTGATATAAAATAGTTACTTTAGAGATATTAGTTAATGTAATGTAGAAATAAGCCACTTTGATTCTGGCAAGTAGAGACAAAGGATCTTAGACCGCATGGAAAAAAGCAGGAAGAGGTGTGTCTATGAGAGTGATGCTGAATTGATAGGGGCCGGAGAAAGGGATTGGAAGTGAGCCAATCAGAATAGATCAAACAAGTCAGGAGGGACATAGGATGACCTATGGGTGTCGAGTATGTGAAGCTTGATGCCATTTGAATGTATCAGTACTGATCTCTTTGTCTGGGACATTCACTTAGTCCCGGAGCTGCAGAGAGCAACATGTTATCTGTATCACTGTGGACTAAGTTTAGCTTGCAAGCTGAATAAAATAACTAATGTTATACTTGCAAATCCATCTTGACTTTTATTGAAGCCAGACTGACGGATAAAAAAATTTGGGATTCAACACCCGTAGCGCTCCAGAGCTGTGCCCCATCCCCTGGGTGTTCGGATGTTGGTTGCTGCATGTGTAGTGTTGCTGCCTGCAGTGTTCAAGCATAGTGTCCATGCATCAAGGTGTGATTGGGATGCTAGACAATGATTCTCAATGATACCTGGCCCGCCCACCAAAGGGAATCCACTTGTGTTGTGTGAAGTGCTCGCTTAACCATGCTTGTCAATTCCCTATTAGCAATAGCCTTCAGCTGCACGGCCAGAGGCCTCGGTAGTTGTTAGGTGGTCGGTGGGGCAGGTGGGCATGGGCTAGGGTTGCCCTCAGAACAGGTACACACGATCCAGGGGGTTGCATGCTGGTGCCACGTGCCGTTGCCCTCCAGCACCTCCTCCCCACTTCACATGGTGGCCTACCCTGCGGAGGGTCCCCCGCCCCCCACCGACCATTTGGGCGGCAAGCCCAGCTGGTCCGGGCACTTTGCCTGTGAGCAAAGCTGGCTACTCACTTCCTCGGCTCCCCAAAGAAGCCTTTCCGCCAATTTTACATTTTTCAAAAAGAGAACTATTCGGAGCCAGCGTGACCATTTCGTAGGGAAGCTATTGGATATGGGGGTCCCTCCCGTACGGCGAGATCCCAATTTTGTCCATGGGGAGTAGGCCAGTTGCATCGCAAACTGTTTGGTGCCTGGCATGGTTCACGTTTTCGGCCTCTCCCGCTGTTCGCAAGCCTCGTTTCACTCCAGAGAGAGTGCAATGAGGCCATGGAGTCACGCCCGAAGGCTTATAAAGTGTCTTTCATCACCTCATGATATCACAAGGCTCATTCCAGCCAATGAAATACCTTGTAAAAGGTAATCACTGTTATACTGTTGAAAACACAACAACCAATTTTCAAAAGGCAAGATCTCACAAATTGCAACGTGATAGCACCAGGAAATCTGTTTATGTGATGTTGGTTCAGGGATAAATATTGGCCACAACACCAAGCGACCTTTGACAGAGTCATCGAGACTTGAAACCTTAGCTCCGTTCTCTCTCCACAGATGCTGTCAGACCTGCTGAGATTGTCCAGCATTTTCTGTTTTTGACCAAGGGAACTCCCCTGCCCTTCTTTGAACTAGTGCCATGAGATATTTAATCGTCACCCAAAGGGGCAGACGGGGCCTCAGTTGTACATCTCATATGAAAGACAGCATCGCTGACCGTGCAGCATTCCCTCAGTAATGCACTGGAGCAACCACAATGAATGGTTTGTTGGAGGGAGCAGGGAATGAGCAACACTCTCGGGGTCCAAGCGAGTGGATGGTTAGGTGCTGGGCCACATAGCAACAAGAGTGCATTCAGCTGGGGTGGGGTGAGGCTGTGAAAGTATTTGAAAACCCTTTCCTGGCTCACTGTGGCCACAGGGTGGCATGAAGAACTGTTCACGTGACCTCAAATCAGTCCCCGCGCCTGATGCCCCTCTATGTGTGGACTCTCCGCCGGGTTCCAACACCAAGGATGAAGCATTGCAGTCAGGGTGTCAGCCGTGCGAGGAGCTGTGCGTGGAAAGCTTCGAGCCATTGTTGTCCCTCACTGTACAGCACGCCCGGCCTGGGTGATGACACTGAGGTAAGCAGTAAATACCTCCTGTAGAGCACAAATTCAGGAGAAATTACTAAGCACATCCATTAAACAGCTGCTGTCACGTGTATTAAGTGACATGCAACAAGAGAGAAAATGTGAGTCATTATATGTTCAGTGAAAAGCAAAGGGGATATAGTGTGTATATAGACTTCTGTAGGCAGAGGGCAGCACACACCTCACTCATTTATTATAGACATGGATGAACACTTGTTTCTATTATTTACTTTCAGATATGAACGTCGCTGGCTAGGCCAACATTTATTGCCTGTCCTTAATTATCCTTGAGAAAGTGGTGGTAAGCAGCCTTATTAAAATGCTGCAGTCATGGGGTGTAGGTACACCCAGAGTGCTGTTAGGGAGGGATTCTGACCCAGCGAAGGAACGGCAAAATAGATACAAGGCAGGAATTGCAGTTGGTGGTGTTCCCATACATCTGCCGACCTTCCCTTTCTAGGTGGTAGAGGTTGTAGGTTTGGGATGTTGTGTCGAAGGAATCTTAATTCCGTATGGCTGGGTTGAATTTTCACTGAGTTAGGAAGACTGGGGCCATGTCCCAGCAAAGACATTGCTTGATTGACAGCTCAGGCTCTCCGATCTCTGCTGTCAATTTCACAATGTTTGTTTACACAATGTTAAGTGGTTTCAAACATTGGTATTACACAGAACGCATTGGACTAAGGCAGGGATGAGTGGGTTCTTTCAGGATGTTGATGACAAGTGTGATCGCTGCTCGCTTGCACCAGCTAATCACACTCACTTGTTTTGGTCTTGTCCCAAACTTGCTAGCTACTGCGTTTCATTTTTTAATATGATATCCAAGATTCTTGTCCATTAGTACCTTGTCCATTAATCGCCATATTTGGTGTCTCTGTCTAACTTGCATTTCACTTGAGCCATGATGTGGAGATGCCGGCGTTGGACTGGGGTGAGCACAGTAAGAAGTCTTTACAACACCAGGTTAAAGTCCAACAGGTTTGTTTCGAATCACGAGCTTTCGGAGCGCAGCTCCTTCCTCGGGTGAATCTGAGGAAGGAGCAGTGCTCTGAAAGCTAGTGGTTCGAAACAAATCTGTTGGACTTTAACCTGGTGTTGTAAGAATAGAACCTTGGTAAAAATACAACATCAGAGTTTAGATTCTTAAGATGGGCAAAAATCCTAACCTGTTTCAGTGGGCCATTCAGACCCCGAACATTCGAGGTTAAGAAGCAAAGTGGAGGTCCCCATTACTCCCTACACCGGAGTCAGCCATATCCCCATAGGAATATCAGGCAAGGGATCTCGGAAGGACAGAGTGAGGAGACACTCCCAAGATAGCAACCAAGCCAATGACCTGACAAACAAAGATTTGCAGACATCGTCAACCAACAAACATTAGTATCCTTCCCCCCCACTTTCCCTCCCCATCCCAACAACACCCCATAATAATATTATCAAACAATCTCTTTTTTGTGAGGGCCACGAAGAATCCAGCACGAGTTGAAGGATAGAAAGAAATAACATTTATTTACAACAAACATATATATACACATCAGCAGCAATGTCTCCCTTGCTGCTCACTCCTCTTTAGCTGGTTCCAAACCTGCCAGTTTTATTTATGCAGGGAATCTGCTAATGATTTCTCCACCCCCTTCATTGGGGAAGCTCATACTCCCAAAGGATTGTGGGATTTCCATTAGTCCCCAGCCAGTGGTAAGCAGGCAGGTTATAACATCCCTCACCCCCAAAGTCCAAGGAATCCACCGAAGACCCTGGCGAAGGAGGGCATCGGACTCGTTTTGCCGCAGGCCAGACACCATTTCCACGAGGCGCTGGATCGGGCGGCGTGTAACGAGACGGAGAACGGCGCTTCCGTGATGAACATCATTAAGGTTGTACATCCACGGCCCGTGGACCTGAGGACTCCCCCTTTGAGGCGTCCTGTGTCTCCATCTCGGAGTCGGAGTCCGCTGCCTCCGTCATCTCGGCGTCTCTATCTCCACACGGTTCTGCAACGGCCTGCGCAGGCTTTGAGTGCGGCACCAGAGGAAGATTGTGAGGAATACGCCCCACTGTGTCTGGTCTCTGTGGCTGTAGAAATGAGCTCCAGGGGCGGGAATCTTTGGAAGAGGTGGTCTTCTGGACCGACCGTGGTCTACATGCTTGCGCTGGAGACGACCCTGGGCTTGCACCTGGTAAAAGATCGGGCCTGTTCGGCGAAAGATAATGCCAGGGACCCACTGGGCACACCAGCAAAATGTCGAACGAACACTGGGTCACCGGGCGCAAACTGCCAAATCGGCCGATGCTGAGAAAAACCATATCCCTGCCATTCTTGAGTGCGGCGTACTTTTGCGCCAATGTCTGGGAAAACCATGCTAAGGTGGGTGCGAAGTCTCCGGCCCATTAGGAGTTCCGCGGGAGCTACCCCAGTCACCACATGTGGAGTGGTCCTCTATGAAAACAAAAAACGAGCCAGTCCCGTGTCCATAGACATGGAAGACTGCTTCTTAAGGCCTCGTTTGAATGTCTGCACTGCGCGCTCCGCCAACCCATCGGAAGCCGGGTGGTATGGAGCGGTGCGGATATGGCATATGCCGTTCATCTTCATGAACCTCGCAAACTCCTCACTCGTGAACGGAGTGCCGTTATCCGTGACCAGCACCTCGGGGAGGCCATGCGTACTGAAAGACAAATGCTTCTTCTCGATTGTTGCGCAGGACGTTGTGCCCTGCATCTTATGCACCTCTAACCATTTAGACTGGGCATCAATTAATAGAAGGAACATGGATCCTTGAAAAAGGCCGGCGAAATCTGCATGCAAGCGTGCCCAAGGCTGAACCTGGCCATTCCCAGTGATGTAGGGGCGCGGCCGGTGGAAGCTTCTGATGCTCCTGGCAAATAGAGCAGTTTTGGGCCACCTTCTCAATGTCGGTGTCGAGGCCTGGCCACCAGACATAACTCCGGGCCAACATTTTCATTTTGGTCACACCCAGATGCCCATTGTGCAAGTCCCTTAGTATCAGCTCCTGTCCTTTGTCCGGGACAATCACGCGCATCCCTCATAAGAGGATACCGTCTTCCACACTAAATTCTGACAGCTTGGAGGAAAGTGCCCGCAACTCGCCTGGGAGCTGCCTATGCTGCCGACCATACAGGACTATGTGCCGAACCTTTGACAGGACTGGCTCCGTTTGGGTCCACTCATGGATCTGTGATGCCGTGACAGGCAAGGAGTCCATAAAGGTTAGGGTTGCAACCACCTCACCGGTCGTGGGGGTCGACATGGGGCCGGTCAATAAAGGCAATCGGCTCAGTGTGTCGGCGTTTGCTATCTGGGTTTCCTGGTTTGTGCTCCAGTGAATACTCGCAGCCAGCGAGCAACAAAGCCCAGCGCTGGATCCGTGTGGAAGCAATGGGCGGTATTGGCTTGTCCCCTCGGAAAAGTCCCAGCAGAGGCTTATTATCAGTCACGATGGTGAAGTGGCGGCCATACACATACTGGTGGAAGCGTTTCATCGCAAAGACCACCGCCGGGCCCTCCTTCTCGATCTGCGCATACTTCTTTTCCACTGCAGTCAATGTGTGGGAGGCGAAAGCTATCGGCCACTCGGCCCCGTTCTCCATCTTGTGGGACAGGACGGCCTCAATACCATACGGGGATGCATCACACGTGATGAGCAAAGGCTTTCCAGGATCATAGTGGGTTAGAAACCCAGACGACGACAATTGTTGTTTTACCTGCCGGAAAGCGGTTTCTTGCGGCTGACCCCAAACCCAGGTGTGATTCTTCTTTAGCAGAAGATGCAACGGGGCCAGCGTAGTTGCCAGATTGGGGAGGGACTTCCCGGAATAGTTTACGAGGCTGAGAAAAGAACAAAGATGCGAAGTGTCAGTCGGGGCGGGGGCCTGTTGAATTGCACGCACATTCTCTGCGACGGGGTGCAAACCTTCGCGGTCCACCTGATAACCCAGGTAGACTACTTCCTTTGCCTGAAAGACGCACTTTGTGCGACGTAAACGGACTCCAACCTCTGAAAAGCATCTCAGGACAGCCTCCAAATTTTCCAAATGTTCCTGCTCTGACGTCCCTGCAATCAAAACGTCGTCTAAGTAGATAGCGACATGCGGTAAACCTCTCATGGTGCCCTCCATAACGTGTTGAAAGATAGCGCAGGCAGAGGATACCCCAAAGGGCAGGCCCCGGTGTGTATTAATCGTTACATATGGCCGGGAGGCAGGGTCCAGCTCCAACTGTAGGTCGGTGTGACTCATATCTAATTTTGTGAACGAGAGTCCACCTCTAAGCTTCGCGTAGAGATCCTCTATGCGGGCATTGGATATCGGTCGAGTCGGGAAGCCGTATTCACTGTAAGTTTATAGTCACCGCACAAGCGAACTGTGGCATCTGGCTTCATTACAGGTACAATTGGTGCTGCCCAGTCAGCAAAACGGACGGGCCTGATAATACCCAAGGTCTCCAAACGAGTGAGCTCCCCTTCTACCTTCTCGAGCAAGGCGTAAGGCACCGGGGGTGCCCGGAAATAGCTCGGCGTGGCTCCTGGATCAACTTGGATATGGGCTACGACCCCTTTTATTTTCCCCGAATCGGGCTGGAATACATCTGGGTACCGTCCCAGCACCTCAGTCGACCCTCCAGAACCTGTTTGGAGGATGTGCTGCCACTGCAGCTGCAAATGGCGTAACCAGTCCCGACCCAACAGGCTGGGCCGTGGCCGCGCACCACGATAAGTGGGAAACTCCCTCCTGGCGTACATAAGCAACAGGGGTCATCATAGTTCCTGCAATGTCCAATGGTTCCCCCATGTAGGTGGCCAACCTGGCCTGTGTGTCGGTTAATGTAAGGGTCTGTATACCCTGCTTGATGCGGTCGAATGTCCTCTGGGCGATCACGGAGACCGCTGCGCCAGTGTCCAACTCCATCTCAAGCGGGTGACCATTGACCCGTACTGTCACCTTAATGGGGGCCACATGGGGAGCTGCACACAATGCAGCTGCAGGCAGTCGTCCTCCGTCTCCATGTCCTCAGGAGCAGTCGCCGCAGGTTCATCCAAATGGAAGGTACGGCCCCTGGGCTGGCCGCAGTTTCTGTCGGAACGACGCCGCCTCTGGCCCGCCCAGGTCTGGCGTCCGCGACGGGGTCAACGCCCACAAGTCCAACATGGACATGGCTCCTCATCCACTGGTTCTGGAGAAGGCTCCCTTCGGGGAGGAACGTCCGACGGCCACTGGCGTCGATCCGGACGTCGCCTCGCCCAAGGTACCGCAGGGGTGCAGGGAGACGCTTTCGGATGGAAGGGGTTGCGCCCCAAGGCGTGTACTTCCATTCCCTGTAGCTCCTGCACTCCCCGTTCTCCGCTCTCTCGGGACAATACTATTTGAATGACCTGTTGAAAAGACAATGTTGGCTCAGCTAACAACTTTCTCTGGGTGGCCGCATTGTTAATACTGCAAACCAAACGGTCGAGTAACATTTCTGACAAGGTCTCACCATAGTCACATTTCTCCGCAATCCTGCGTAGCCTGGTTAGAAACTCTGCAAGGGATTCTCCTGGGGTCCTCTCAGCAGTATTAAACCGGTAACGTTGGACTATCGTGGACGGGGTTGGGTTAAAATGTTGACCCACTAAGTTCACAAGTTCATCAAACGCCTTGGTGTCCGGCGCAGCTGGGTACGTAAGGCTCCGAATCACCCCAAACGTATGCGGGCCACAGGCGGTGAGCAAAATGACCACCTGGCACTCGTTTTCGGTGATGTTGTTTGCCTGGAAATAGTAACGCATCCGTTGTGCATACTGGTTCCAACTTTCCAGCGCAGCATCAAAAATATCCAAACGTCCATACAGAGGCATGGCGTAACAGAAAATCAACTTCCAACTTGTATCCCCAACAAAAATCCAGGGAGGTGGCTTCAGCAGCATAGACAGCTATTCACTTTAACCCTAGTCGCCAGTTTTGTGAAGGCCACGAAGAATCCAGCACGAGTTGAAGGATAGAAAGAAATAACATTTATTTACAATAACATATATATACAACAGCAGCAACTCCCTTGCTGCTCACTCCTCTCTAGCTGGTTCCAAACTGGCCAGCTTTATTTATGCAGGGAATCTGCTAATGATTTCTCCGCCCCCCCTCATTGGGGAAGCTCATACTTCCAAAGGATTGTGGGATTGCCATTAGTCCCCAGCCAGTGGTAAGCAGGCAGGTTATAACACTCTTATCCCGAAACCCCGACACAACAAGACCCTACTAAAATTCCATTCTAAGCTCCTATTCACAAATTGTTTGTGAAGAGCTACAGAAACCCATCAGCGAACCTCATCAATAGCTGGACTCCATTCAACTCAATATATAAAAGGCAATACTTATATATTTTGCAACACAACGATAATACAAAAAACACATGTAAAACCCTACAACAACTACAAACCCCAACTTCAGTAAAAACAGGCAATATAAAATCACACGGACATCAGCGTACAGGGGCCGGATTCTCCCCTACCCGGTGGGGCAGGGGGTTCTGGCGTAATGGAGTGGCGGGAACCACTCCGGCGTCGGGCCGCCCCAAAGGTGCGGAATTCTCCGCACCTTTAGGGGCCAAGCCCTCACCTTGAGGGGCTAGGCCTGCGCTGGAGTGGTTTCCTCTCCGCCGGCTGGTGGGAAAGGCCTTTGGCGCCACGCCAGCAGTGCCAAAAGGTCTTTGCCGGGCGACGCATGCGCGGGAGCGTCAGCGGCCGCTCACGGCATCCCCGCGCATGCGCAGGAGAGGGGGTCTCTTCCGCCTCCGCCATAGCGAAGACCATGACGAAGGAGGAAGAAAAAGAGTGCCCCACGGTGGCCCCGATCGCGGGCCAGGCCACGTTGGGGGCATCCCCCAGGGCCAGATCGCCCCGCGCCCCCCCCCAGGATCCCGGAGCCTGCCCGCGCCGCCTTGTCCCCACGTTCAAAAGGTTTAATCCACGCCGGCGGGCGAGGGTTAACTGCGGCGAGACGTCGGCCCATCGCAGGCCTGAGAATCGCCGGGGGTGGGCCCGCCGACCGGCGCGGCGCGATTTCCGCCCCCGCCGAATCTCTGGTGGCGGAGAATTCGGGACACGGGGGGGGCGGGATTCACGCCAGCCCCCGGCGATTCTCCGACCCGGTGGTGGGTCGGAGAATCGCGCCCCATATTTCCAACAGGAAGGAGAATCAAACAGAGTTCAAGTTACGTCTTTTGAATAAAGGAGTTTGTTTCTTCAGGAGAATCAAAGAAACAACCCTTCTTCTCCTCTCCTTTGTAGCACAGTGGTTAGCACTGTTGCTTCACAGCGCCAGGGTCCAGGTCTGATTCCCGCTTAGGTCACTGTCTGTGCGGAGTCTGCGTGGGTTTCCTCCGGGTGCTCCGGTTTCCTCCCACAAGTCCCGAAAGACGTAGGTGAATTGGGCATTCTGAATTCTCCCTCTGTGTACCCAAACAGGTGCCGGAATGTGGCGACTAGGGGCTTTTCACAGTAACTTCATTGCAGTGCTAATGTAAGCCTACTTGTGATAATAAAGATTATAGGGGCTGGTATAGCACAGGGCTAAATCGCTGGCTTTGAAAGCAGACCAAGGCAGGCCAGCAGCACGGTTCAATTCCCGTATCAGCCTCTTCAAACAGGCGCCGGAATGTGGCGACTAGGGGCTTTTCACAGTAACTTCATTTGAAGCCTACTTGTGACAATAAGCGATTTTCATTTCATTTTTTCATTTTTCATTTCATGTCCCACTTGATCTGCCAGTGCTCCCTGACCCATCCAAGAATCTCCTCTTTTTAATCAGCCAGAGTATTGCCCTCTATCCCCTTTGGCAAACCCACGGTGCGGACATTTTGCCTTCGGCGTTCTTAATTTTATTTCTTTGTAGCACAATCAATCACTCACGAGACGAGATGAGAAGGAGTCGAACGATGGCTTTATTACGCAGACTTGTTCCCCAGCAGCACAGTTACAGAATGCGGCTGCTGGGAGAACCCGGGCTCTTATACTCCGCCTTACTGGGTGGAGCCAGCAGGCGGCTGATCCAATCGGGACCCAGTATCTATCCACCAATAGCCTCGCGGCATCACTGGGTACCTCAAGACCCCTAATACATACTACCACACTCTTTTTGGCATTTTAGTCAGGTCAGTGTCTTCCCACGGCAGGTTGTTAGGTTTAAAAATTATTGAGAATGTCCATTGCACATAAAAAACGGTATTTTAAACAGAAAGCCTCCAGGTGCGTGTTCCCCACCCCCCAACATACATTACCGGAAGACACAAAAACCTTTTAAACAGCCCGCCTTAGCACTCAGCTGTCCCTGTGGCTGCTTCCTAACTTTGTCTCGGGTCGGCTGGCCCCACTCCAGCCCACCTCCATCCCTCAGCAATGGAGATCCTGCTTTTGTGGGCACTTTCGCCTGAGGCGGGTGCGTTGGGACAATTTCGTGACTCCTGCTCTTTGCTTTTGGGTGGAAATTCAGGGCACCGTGTCAGGCTGTTACTTGACTGGACTGTGGGACAGCATTCCCACTTTGACAGCAATCCCCAGGTGGTAATGAGAAGGAATTTGCAGAGATGACTGGGCTGAGTTTGCCTTTGTCATGTTCTGATTTGATGCTGGGGTGACGGTCGAATAGTCCATCAATTCAAAGATTGTCCAACTCCAATTTGTAACACTATCCTTTCTGGCTTGTGGGTTAAGTGTATTGTCTGCTTGCATAAGCATGTATTTATAGAGAAGCTTATCACATCACTCAGAAACGGCCCAATGCACATGCTAAACAATGAGTCATTGAAGCACAGTGGCTGTTGTACATTTACTGAGCGAATCAGACATGGAAAATCTCACATTCAAGCCTCACTCTGGCTGATGGCAGGCAGAGCCAGCAGTGGTAGAAGCAAGACGGCACGGTGGCACAGTGGTTAGCACTGCTGCCTCACAACGCCCGGTACCTGGGTTCGATTCTGGCCTCATGTGACTGTCTGAGTGGAGTTTGCACATTCTCCTCGTGTCTGTGTGGGTTTCTTCCGGGTGCTCTGGTTTCCTCAAAGTCAAAAAGATGTGCAGGTTAGGTAGATTGGCCACGCTAAATTGTCTCTTAGTGTCCAAAAGGTTAGGTGGGTATTGGGTTACAAAAATAGGGTGGGCAGTGGGCCTAGGCAAAGTGCTCTTTCCAAGGGTCAGTACAGACCCGATGTACCGAATGGCCTCCTTCTGCACTGTAGGGATCCTGTGAAGGACACTTGCCTCAGCACCACAAACTGGGGTGGAAGGATGGGAGGGGAAGCAGTGAGGCAGGGGTTGGGTGTGTGGTGGGGAGGAGATAAATCAGTCAGGAATTCTGCTCCTGTTCACTAATCAATGGCCCCCATTGGAAACTGTGGTTGTGATTGGATACGAATTGGAGAGGGAATTGTGAAGCCTCCCATTGCCTAACATTCTAGTTTCTCAAATGAGGAAAGATTACTCGGGCAAGCTATCAGGGGATAGTACCCCAATGCTGTCCAGGAGCAGAGAATGGAGAAGGAAAGGGAATGAGGAACGAAAAATTTCAAAAGTGTCTTGCACAAGCCTCCTGGTTGTTAAACAGTCGAAATGACAGTCAGATAATCTCCTGAAATGTGCCTGCTATCAGTTACACCAGAAACAATCTCAGTCTGGCAGCAGGCTTCCATTACAGTAGGTTGACTGGTGTGTGCAGTTTGCTGTTTAGAATCAGAAGAACATCAGCACCTTTCCATTTAGCACATGAGAACCTCTTACTGTAGAAATATGATTAGGTCATTCTAATGTGGACTGATGTGTAAATATGTGGAATTAAACATGAGCTGGAAACGCCCCGGGCAACCAGTGAACTCCGACACTTCACTTCATCTCCAAACTTCCTGCATGATACAGGAAGCATTAGAAGTAGCAACACAAGCCATAAAAATGCAATCAGAAAACTGGGCTTAATTTCTCGAGCGGCAGGATTTGAAAGCAGAGAACTTGCATTGAACCTTGTTTACACCACACTTTGAGTACTTGGAGTTAATGTGCACAGTTCTCCAAATTATAACAAGGATATAGAAACACTGCAGAAGGTGCAAAATCAATTCACACAACAGAAATACCAGAGTTGAAAGTTTATAATTCATGGAATTTACAATGCAGAAGGAGGCCATTCGGCCCATCGAGTCTGCACCGGACCATTTGAAGTGGCACCCCACACCTCCATCCTATCCCCATAAACCAGTAACCCCACTTAACCTTTTTGGACACTAAGGGGCAATTTAGCATGGTCAATCCATCTAACCTGCACACCTTTCGACTGTGGGAGGAAACCGGAGCACCCGGAGGAAAGCCACACAGACACGGGGCGAGCGTGTAGACTCCGCACAGACAGTGACCCAAGCCGGGAATTGAACCTGAGACGCTGGAGCTGTGAAGCAACTGTGCTAACCACTGTGCTACCGTGCCACCCAGATCAAACCTGCTGGGACTCCTCTCTATAAAAGCGGAGACTGAGGGGTGACTGCAATATCTTGCATGGGGCGGGGGGGGAATGCTCGTCTTCCCCGTACTCCTTGCGGAGTAAGAGCTCCCCCGCTAGGGATGGGTTATCTCAATTAACCCATGTATAAAGGGTCGGCCAGTAAGGCACTGACTAGCGAGGAACCCGGGAGGGATCTGCAGGATAGTGTAGAATCATAGAATCATAGAATTTACAATGCAGAAAGAGGCCATTCGGCCCATCGAGTCTGCACCAGCCCTTGGAAAGAGCATCCCACTTAAGCCCTCACCTCCACCCTAATCCTGTAACCCCACCTAACTTTTTTGTTGGACACTAAAGGTAACTTATCATGGCCAATCCACCTAACCTGCACATCTTTGGACCGTGAGAGGAAACCAGCGCACCCGGAGAAAACCCACGCAGACACGGGGAGAACGTGCAGGCTCCATACATACAGTGACCCAGCAGGGAATCGAACCTGGGACCCTGGCACTGTGAAGCAACTTTGCTAACCACCGTGCTACCGTGCTGCCCATTATCGTTTGTGTAAACAAAACTTCATTTCTTATTTTACTCGGTGTGGATTCCCCATGTTCTTATTAAAGTGACCTATTAGAGGTTTTTAAAGTTATGAATATGTTTGTTCGGGTAGACGTAGAGAAAATGTTTCACTTGTGGGTAAGAGCAGAACTTAGGTTAACAAATTTAAGACATTCACTAATTTATCCAATAGGGAATGCAGCAGAAACATCTTTACTCAGAGAATTTTAAAAATGTGAATCTTAGTGCCTCACAGTGCCAAGGTCCCAGGTTCGATCCCGGCTCTGGGTCACTGTCCGTGTGGAAGTTTGCACATTCTCCCTGTGTTTGCGTGGGTTTCGCCCCCACAACCCAAAGATGTGCAGGGTAGGTGGATTGGCCACGCTAAATTGCCCCTTAATTGGAAAAAAATGAATTGCATACTCTAAATTTAAGGGAAAAAATATGTGAACCTTACTTCCATGGGGAGTGGTTGAAGCAAATCCCGACAAAGCATTTAAGGGAGGACTAGATAAGCACATGAGGAAGAAGTCAAAATTTTTTTTGATGTTAAGGGGTGAGAGGAAGCAAAATAGAAAGAGACGTGTCAAGCATATCTACAGGTATGCCTGGGCTAATTGGGCCAAATGGCTTGATTCAATGCCTTCTACAGCACCTTCCAAACCCACAACCTCTACTGTCTAGAAGGACAAGGGCAGCAGATGCATCGGAATGCCACCACCTGCAAGCTTCACACACACCCCCACTCCCTCCCCCCCACAAGCCACACACCATCCTGACTTGTAACCATATCGCTGTTCCTTCATGTAATAGAAATATTGGGCACATTAAGGATCAACCCGGACTGAGTACAGTACCACCCACCGGTAATGTAAGAAGACACTTGACCTAGAGCATGGGTTGCAGTGTAGAGTTAGGTAACAACATGCAAGGATATGTATGGAGTCCTCGCCCTTCCTGTTCCCTCTACCATAAATATGTGTATGGTTCAGTAATATTAATAAAGACTTCTTGGTAACTTATACAAGATTAGTTAATGGTGGCTAAGCAGCAAACACCACGGTGAGGTTTCCCAATGTTGTTGATCTGGGCGAGACCGTTTAATGTGAGGAGGGATGAGCTGGCTCCCTGTCTTTATTCAACTCCCTCTGTTGGTCGCAAACAAGATTTAATCTAAAAAAGATCTCTTTTCACAGATACCTTTATCCCAGTCCCAATAGTTATGTTTTAAAAGCAACCGATTTTACCAGGTTTTCTTGAGTTTAAAAAAGAGTGAGTTTATTCATTACTGAAGGCCAGAAAATGGTAAAAGACATGCATATACATTCACACAAACTGTAATTTTGTGACAAAGTCAGTAAATATTTAAAAAATATATACAGAACAGTCCTTGACTCATAAGTGAGAGATGATTAGGCATGGTGGCTGTTGCAATTCAAGAATACTGTCGCGTTGACTTCAGTAGGTTATCAGACATTTTTGAGATTCCAGTAAAGTTGGCCTCAGCAGCTGAATAGGCGGTTTCGCAAATCCAGTATTCTGTAGTTTAGTGGAGAAGCTTCCCAGTTCTCTTTTCAGCTGCGGTCTTTTGCTGACTTGGCTGACTTCCACAGTCAGAGAGAGAGATTGAGATATCACAGAGCACACACAGACAGACAACCTGGGCCAGCTTTTTAAGTTGCTTTTAACCCAATCTTTGTATATTCCAGGTGGGAAGGCAAATTCACAAAATGCCATCTGACACAGGAAATCTCTTGATGAAATGAGCATTATGTCCTATTGTCTCTACCAGAGGTGGCAATTAGTTTCTGAATGCTCTTAGAAGTACCTTGTCTGGTAACAGGGTGCGTTCCGTCATCTCTCAGAGAATCACCCTGCAGCATTTCAGCCAGTGGCTTGTGTGTCCATTTTAAAATTCAGGTTTTATTAAAGTCCAATGTATCCATAGATAATTCAGTGTTTTTTCCTTCATTATTATGACAACGGGTAGTGACAGCCCAACAAAACATTTCACTGTCACTGGAACAAAATCCTGGAACTCCTTTCCTAACAGCACTGTGGGTGTTCCTACAACACATGGGCATTTAGGGGATGGGCAATAAATACAGGCATAGCCAGTTGTTGCATCCCTTCCGCACAGTGTGTCTTAGCCCTTATACAGTGGATAAATAACTGCGAGCCGAATTTGTATTATTTCAATAATGTTTATTCACACACAATGTCAATATTAATCAATCACACCATCAATATAAGTTATCCTACAGAGTACTAAAGTTCAATACTCGACCTTGACTTAACTTTTGAGTGACTGACAAGTACCCAAACAGTTATTGGCCTTTATCCATGTGTCGGCTTCTGCAGTCCCCAATGCTTGATCCTCGGTCTGGTCTGATGCTCTGGCTCTGTTCTTCCTTCTTTTAATGGCGTGGTGGTCCTGTTCACGGTGGCCGGTGCAGATCACTATTATTCTGTTCCTGTTGCTGGCTGCTGCAGAGAGAGTTTCTTGGGTTGTGTGGCTCCTTTTATCCTTCATTGGTTTCGCGCACCTTTGGGCGGTCTCTGGATTATCGTCAATCAATTGATCAGGGTTCGATCACTCTGATCGATTAAGCTTTCGGGGTGGGCACTCAATGGCCATGCCTACAAGTGTTGGGAGCTTGTAGGTCCTTTAAAATAAGGAGTTTAGGCTCCGCTGTGTCTGGTAAACAAACGTGATTGACTTGGCAGTTCTATTGTCCCTGGGATGGCCTGGAGATGGCCTATTTCCTGTATATTGCAATGTCCAGGCTGCAACCTGCTCATCACTATTCATTTATACTGCAGCCTGCTTGTCCTTGCATTGGCTAATTTTCCCAGTATACTTTGCAGAACGCCATCTTACGAGGCCGTTCAGCCACACTATGATACCCACTTCCCAAGAACAAATAAAAACAATATAACATTTCCTGAGTGTTTACTTGCCCTGCTAGACAACATTTCAGCGTTTGTGTACAGATTCCTTTCTTTCAGCTCTTAAATCTAGTTATTGACACATTATTATGAGTGAGTGAAGAGCACAAATAACGCATTACTTCTTCTCTGGAAGTGTAGACACTTAGAGAATCCTGCAGCAAACCTGCCATTGACTATGGACTTGATGTAAGATAATGTAGACAAAGCCTTTATCAAATTGTTAATGCTGGAGGAATTCTGATCAGCAAGAAGTCCATTCAGTTTATCAGCAGCAGTCTGAAGGAATCCAAATCAATGCCGAACATATTGACAATGACACTCAAGAAACTCAACACCATCCAGAACAAAGCAACCCCCTTGATTGGCACCCCATCCACAAACATTCACTGCCAATGGTAGCAGCACAGCAGCCGTGTGTATCATTCACATGATGCACTGCAGCAACTCACCAAGGCAACTTCAACAGCATCTTCCAAACCGGGGATCCTAGAGGGAGAAGGGCAGCAGATGCAGGGGAACACCCTCCCTTCAAGTTCCCTTTAAAGTCACCACTATACTGTCTTGAAACTATATCGCCGTTCCTTCACCGTCGCTGGGTCAAAATCTTGTAACTTCCTCCCTAACAGCACTGTGGGTGTAGGCAATGGTTCAAGAAGGCAGCTCACGACCAACTTCCCAAGGGCAATTAGGAATGGGCAAAAAATGTTGGCCTAACCAGCAATGCCCACACCCCATGAAAGAATTTATAAATGCTAATATAAAAGATGCGCAGGTTACATGGATTGGCCATACTAAATTGCCCTTTAGTTTTCAAAGTTGTGCAAGTTGGGTGGCGTTGCGGAGATATGGGGATAGGGCGAGGCAGTGGGCCTAGGTAGGGTGCTCTTTCAGAGGGTTGTGCAGGCTCGATGGGCCAAATGGCCTCCCTCTGCTCTGTAGGGATTCTATGGACTCTACATCGATTTATATCATAGTTGTGTTCCACACAATGTTACTCTTGCTGCAATGGCAAATTCAGCCACTTAAAGTGACCCAAGCCGGGAATCAAACCCGGGACCCTGGAGCTGTGAAGCAACTGTGCTAACCACTGTGCTACTAATTAAAGGCCTAGCTCTGGTTTTGAGGTCATATTCCTTCATTCTTCGCTAAGGATCCGGGTTCGATCCCGAACCCGGCTCGCTGTCTGTGTGGAGTTTGCACATTCCCCCTGTGTCTGCGTGTGTTTCCTCCGGATGCTCCGGTTTCCTCCCACAAGTCCCGAAAGACATGCTGTTAGGTGAATTGGACATTCTGAATTTTCCCTCAGTGTACCCGAACAGGCGCTGCAATGTGGCGACTAGGGGCTTTTCACCCCCACAACTTAAAGATGTGCAGGTTAGGTGGATTGGCCAAGCTAAATTGCCCCTTAATTGGAAAAGAAAATAATTGGGTACTCTAAATTTATTTTTAAAAATATTCCCTCATTCTTGATTCCCCCACCAGCAAAAATAGTTTCTCCATATCCACCCTATGGGACGGCACAGTGGCACAGTGGTTAGCACTGCTGCCTCACAGCTCCAGGGTCTCGGGTTCAATTCTGGCCTCAGGCCACTATCTGTGTGGAGTTTGCACTTTCTCCCCTGCATGGGTTTCCTCAGAGTGCTCCGGTTTCCTCCCACGGTCCAAAGATGTGCAGGGTAAGTGGATTGTCCTTGCTAAATTGTCTCTTAGTGTCCAAAAGGTTAGGTGGGGTTACGGGGATTGAGTGGAGGCGTGGGTTGGTGCAGACTCGATGAGCCGAATGGCCTCCTCCTGCACTGTAGATTCTGTGATTCTATCAAGTCCTTTCATCATTTTAAAGATCTCCATCTGATCGTCTGCTCAGTCTCTTTCACTCTGAGGAATACAAGTCAGACATGAGAGCGTTCAAGTTACCATAACGAGACAGGAAGAATATTAACCATTTGTTGAAAACATACCCTAGCATCAGCTATTCAGTCAAACAGAGCCACAGAGACATGCTCTACAGAAGGAGGCCATTCAGCCCATTGTGTGTATGCTGGCTTTTTGCCACAGGAACGTTTGCAAAGTTGAACAATAAAACGAGCTGACTAACTTACAGTATAAACTGCAAAAACATAATCTTGATAAAACCTCAGTTTATCATATCCTTATATGCTAAGGCACAATTCGAACCACAGATTAGAGAGAGATTCAAATTTGAACAGTATAAAGATCCATAAAGTATTGAACTCTGATAAGGCTGTAATCTTGAATGGAGTTCTGGAGCCCAGTTAATGTAATGTTGCTTCTGTTCCAAAACCACACAATTAAATTGGCAATCACCTTATCTTCAGCCATGAATAGTCGGATGTTAAAGTAATTATTGGTTATGCAACAAGCTTCACATTGCTTACTCTTCGATATCTTGAAGGTGATCTAAAAGTTTAATGAGTCGTTGTAACTTATGTTCGATAACTCAAGAAAAATTACCACATAAATAAGCCCTGAGGACAAAGCAGAGCAGCAGGAGCTCGAGGAGAAAGTTACTCCAGAGTTTCTGATTATAAGCAATCAGAAAACAGTTCAATGATTTCAACGGTCTTTTTAATGGGAAAAGTGCTCACACGGGACCAACAATGTGTCAAACTTCCTCCTTCGTAGCCATGCAAAATTTTCAAGGATTTATCCAATTCCTTTTTGAAAGTTATTATTGAATCTGCTTCCAACGCCCTTTCAGGCAGCGCATTCCAGATCATAAGCAATTCTATGCATGAAAACTATTCTCTTCATTTCCTCTGGCTCTCTGCCAGTGATCTTATCCACCCTCTTACAAGTGGGCACTGTTCCCCCTTATCTACTCTATCAAAACTGTCATAATTTTGAACAGCCCTATTAAACCTCTCCTTAATCTTCACTGCACTACCCCAAAACAAAATCACAGCTTCTCCAATCTCTCTGCGTTAGTGAAGTCCCTCGTCCTGTAATAATTTGGAAATATATTTGCACCATCCTCAAGTGAGGTCACACCAGTGATTTATATAAGTTTAGCGCACGTTCCTTACTTTAAGGATCCAATATGCTTTTTTTTAAAAATATTTTTCATCAAACATGTTCCTGGGATTGCAGAGTTTGCTGAATTATTACTGGGCCTCAAGCATCGCAATAGTCAGGAAATGGTCAGTGGAGGAGGGGGGTCAGTTTGGGGGCGGATGGAGACTGCGTTGTGCAGGGGGACAGGTCTGAGGGCACTGTTGTTGCCGCCCTTCCCATTTTCACCAGCCCGGTGTTCTGCGAGCCGGTGGTGGTCTCAGCATTGCGAGTCTGGAACCAATGCAGGAAACATTTCAGATTGGGGGGCATGTCTCTCTGAGGCGCCGATTTGCGACAATCATAGGTTTGCGCCGGCGGGGCTGGATGCGAGGTTCCGGTGTTAGCGGTAGGTGGGGATGGAGTGCTTCAGGGACTTGTTTGTAGGGGATAAATTTGCAGGCCTGGAAGAGCTTGAGGAAACATATCAGTTGCCTGATTGGAATGGGTTCAGGAACCTGTAGGTGAGGGATTCTGTGAGGAGTGAGCTGCCATCCTTCCCAGGGCTGCCACCTCCAGTGGTACAGGATAAGTAGCACAGTGAGTAGCACTGTTGCTTCACAGCTCTAGGGTCCCAGGTTCAATTCCCGCTTGGGTCACTGTCTGTGTGGGAGTCTGCACATTCTCACCATGTCTGCGTGGGTTTCCTCCGGGTGCTCCGGTTTCCTCCCACAAGTCCCGAAAAACGTGCTGTTAGGTAATTTGGACATTCTGAATTCTCCCTTAGTGTACCTGAACAGGCACTGGAATATGGCGACTAGGGGCTTTTCACAGTAACTTCATTGCAGTGGTAATGTAAGCTTAATGTGACAATAAAGATTATTATTATTATTACAAGCTTGGGGCAAGACCAAAATGTGATTCATCAGCCCACTACAGCACCGCTCACACCTACCCTCCACCCCCGAGAACTCATTCATACGTGCCCTAGTCAGGTCCTCCCTATGCATCACCTTGAACTGGATCAAGCTTAACCTCGCACATGAGGATGTGAAGTTGACCCTGTAAAGAGCCTCACTCCACATTCCCCCCTCAGACCAAACTCAGCTCACCCTCCCACTTCTTCTTCACTTCCTCCAACAAAGCCTCTTCCATCGCCAACACCTGTCCTCAGACATCCAAAATCTCCCCTAACTCGGCCAAGGATAGGACCCTCTCTCATAAGCGAGGGCGACGGCACCAGGGGAAATGAAGGAAGCTCCTTGCATAAAACAATGTGCAGCTTGTACCCCAAAAAAGAACCAAACTTACTGAGCAACTCCATTATCTCCCCCACATTGGAGAGTGGGTGCATGATATACAGTAACATAATTGGCGTTTAAGGACACTCCCTCCCCCCAAGCTCTATCCCCCTGCATTTGGTAGATGATCTCAATGCAATGGCCTCGACTCGATTGCTATGGCAAACAATGGTCGGTGTTAGGCGTTTTGTTGCTGTGATATGAAGAGTCTAAAGTTCTGTTCCTTTTTCACCAACACACATTTATTTCATTCCAACAGACTTTGCACAAAACTCCAACTACACATCACCTGATAGAGGCCACCTGAAGCCCCTTTACATATCAGTGTCAATTAATGGATACTTAACATAAATGAGACAACTAATTGCAATGTCTCTTAACCCATTACTTAACAGTCTCCCCTTCCTTGGAGAAAAAAAAATTAGGTGAAAACAAAATTTCAAAAAACTCAAACAAATACATGATTTCCCATCCCTTTTTCACCAGTTTTTCTTTGTTTGGATGAGAAGGAAAGAAAAAACAGTCACAGAAACAAGCGCCCTTCATTAACAATATCCAAATATTTCTGTGAACTCACCCCTCTTTTCGAAAAACCGTCTGACAGTTGATAGCTACTGTCGACCCATTTAATTTTTGTTATTTCCCCTCTGTCCAACATCTGCTTCAAACTTGCAATGTCTATCCATAACCTCTTTTCATTGACACTTTTTGTAGAGTGCACATTTTCCCACAGGGATTTATTGTCAGTGTGACATTCAATAGGTATATTACCCAAATCCCCTAATCCCATAATTTCTGTCAATATCTGACTTATATAAAAGGCCATATCCACTGCCTCTACAAGACTTAATGTCTCAGCAGCCAAAGTGCTTTTTACCACTCTCCTTATTTTCTTTGTTTCCCACACAAGCGGGCAACATTTACCATTGTTCCCCAAAAGGAAAATTATGAAACTTCCTGCGCTTGAAACCCCATCACATAAATTTGCGTAGGACGCATCACTATAAACTATGAGTTTCAAGTGCCTAAGGTCACCTAAAACCGGGAACTTCAAAACACACTCCTGCATTTTTAGTTTGGCCAATGTTTTATTTGCTCTTATTATGTCTTCCACTTTGGGATCATTCATTTTTGTACTCAACTCTAAGACATCAAAACTCATGTCTGGTCTAGTCTCTCTACTTAACCAGTTCAGTTGCCCAATTAAACTTTGCAGTTGCTCTTTTTCTATCTTTGAAACTATTGCGCCTTTTTGTGAAACTCAGCCATGACTAATTGCTATTGGGCTGATGCTTTCCAAATAAGATTGCTGACGTAAAGTTGCCCCTAACTTAGTCTGTCCAATTTCCAGTCCAATATATTTAAATGCCTGACTTCCAACCCTGAATTCTTTCCTCAAACCAGAGATTACAATAGCTTCAAAATCACTAGTCCCACCCCACAAAAAGTCATCGACATGCGTCATAAAGATGCCAGAAAGATTTCCTTTATAGTGCCAGTAAAACATTGCAGGATCTGCTTTCAACTGGCAACAGCCTAACTTTAACAGAACTGACCTTACCAAAAAATACCAGACTCTAGATGCATCATTTAATCTATATACACATTTGTTCAACTTCCAGTACCCCTTCTGTGTTAGCTGCTTCTTTAGGAGGACGGAAAAAAATGTCTCTCTGGAGCTGATGCCCCTGCAAAAAGGCAGCTTTTATATCTATAGATTTGCATTACCATGGCTTTGTGGCTAATAGAGCCAAGAAGATCTTTAAAATAATGTTTCCTGCTGTAGGTGAATCTACCCTTAAATCCTGATCTTCAAAGTTTTCTTCAAATCCCCTTGCCACAAGCCTGGCCTTTGCCTTATAAGTTCCATCCGGAAGAACCTTTTCCGTGCAAAACCATCTGTGGGATAGAGCTCTTTGTCCCCTATCCGGTACTTCCGTGTATACCCCAAATTCACTCCAACTATGCAATTCTTGCTGGTTAGCATCTTTGATAGCTTTTTCATCTAATTTATTTGAAGCCACCAAAATCTCACGTGCATGTGGGCTTCTACTCCTATTAGTATTTGTAGTCTTACTCATGTTCCGAGATCTTGATAAACTATGTCCCCTCTCCCGCCTGGTATCTCATTCTGTACTGCTACTGCTTGATCTTTCCCTTCTGCTGTGGGAAGTCCTTTCAATAGTTCTCAACCTTTTCCTGCAGACCTGTTCACTATCTGATGTACTATCTGAACTGGCACTGCGTTTCTGTGCCCTCCATTTTTGAACTTCGTTTTCCCAATCCATTGACTTGACTCCTTCCCCTGAATGCTGTACATTCAACCAATGTTTATACTTTCCAGTGGCCTTCCCTGCTCTACTAATAACAGTTGCATCCTTCCATTGACTAGACCCTTCAGGCAAGTATTTCACTTTTGTACCAACTTTTGGCAGTTGCCCTTTTGGAAAAATGGCCTGTTCTAATTCATCAGAAGTGTTGTGTTGCTCTACAGAAACCCTGTCTATATCAGTTAACTGGTCCTCATAGTTCTGTAACACATGCATACCAGATGACTCTGGTTCCTCGTCATGTCTGTCTGCTCTGTCTAAATTTGAAAATTTGTAATCTGTACCCATTATCCTTGATGAATGTACCCTAACAGTTTGATTACCATGTTGCAAAATAATTGTTTTGCCATCTATGCCTATGATCTTCCCTGGGCCTTTCCATTCATTAGAATTGTCTCTCTTAAAGTATGTCTTAAAGCCCTGCGAATTCTTTCAGAGACTTCTGCTTCCAAAAAAGCTTTTCTACTGCTATGTAATGCATTTAAATGTTCAGCAAAACCAGAGCTAATTGTAGTCCCCTCCCAAGCTGGAGGCTGGTCATCCAAAATGGATGGAATTTTAGGATTTCTACCAAACACTAATTGATAAGGACATAGCCCCCAACCATCTGCAATGAATTCTTTGCATGTACCGCCCATGCTAAAGCTGAATTTAGCCTGCAATTTGGTCAATTTGCCAAAATTTTCCGAAGCATGTCATCGATGACAGCATGATTTCTTTCACAGACAATTTAAAGGCCAACACAGACTGTGGAAATTCCAGGTTGTGTTTCTACAGCCTTTTATATAGTCTGCCAAATTCCATTATATAGTCTTCCATGGAGATACCCTCCATTTTCTGAAACTTATCAAAATCCGACCATGCTTCATCAGCACTTAACAAGGCATCTCTCTTATAAATCTTATCCATATAATGTAATAAAGTCTCCAGACCTTCTTCTGTGTCTAACTCTTCCAATTCCAGCTCAGAAAGCACTTTGTTTCGGATTTTACTGCCATATGGTAGAGAAAGAGCCAATGCCATACCTTGTTTTCTCTTTCCCAAAGCAGTTACCTTAGTCCACATAACTACTGCACTTCTCCATTGATCGTACGATTCCCTTTCAGAAAATAAGGGAGGATAGTCATATCCAGCCATCTTTATCCTCGGTTCAGCCATATATCCCTTTTTTTTATTTTCTCACTCACTCCTTGGTTTGATCTGGAAAAGTTGTATCTTTCAACCCTTCACATTTACACAGCAACCATCCTCTGCTACCAATTGTTAGGCATTTTAGTTGCTGTGATATGAAGAATCTAAAGTTCTGTTCCTTTTTCACCAACACACATTTATTTCATTCCAACAGACTTTGCACAAAACTCCAACTACACATCACCTGACAGAGGCCACCTGAAGCCCCTTTACATATCAGTGTCAATTAATGGATACTTAACATAAATGAGGCAACTAATTGCAATGTCTCTTAACCCATTACTTAACAGTCAGCCCTGCCTTGTATCCCTGTTCAGTTGCAAACAACCCAAGCTCAGGGCATTACTGAGTACACTCGTGGTGGGGGCCCTGTACAAAAGTCTAATCCATTAAATAAATTTTGGCCCGAAGCCAAACTGCACGAGGATCTCAAAGAGGTACCCCATTCAACCTTCTTGAACGCCTTCTCTGCGTTCAGCAAAATAATCACCTCTGGTTCGGTCCCGAAGGAGGAAGCCAACAAAACATTTAACAATCTCCTAATATTGGCTGACAACAAATCCAGTCTGCTCCTCTGAACACACCCCAGGTAGACTGGGCTCCAGACGCATTACCAAGATCTTAGCCAACAACTTTGCGTCAGCGTTTAACAATGAAATAGGCCGGGCAGCATGGTGGCGTTGTGGTTAGTATTGCTGCCTCACGGCGCCGAGGTCCCAAGTTCGATCCTGGCTATGGGTCACTGTCTGTGAGGAGTTTGCACATTCTCCCCGTGTTTGTGTGGTTTTCACCCCCACAACCCAAAGATCTGCAGGATAGGTGAATTGGCCACGCTAAATTGCCCCTTAATTGGAAAAAAATGAATTGGGTAGACTAACTTTAGTTAAAAATGAACAAAAAAATGAAATTGGCCTATATGACCCACATTCAATGGGATCTTGTCATTCTTCAGGATCAAGGAAATCAATGCCTGCACCAGCGTGACCAGCAACACCCTCAGGACATGGAATTATTAAACATATCCAGCAGAAGTGGGACCAACTGACCAGCAACTGTTTGTAAAATTCAATGGTGGACCCATCTGGACCTGATGTTTTGCCCGTCTACATTAACTGAATACAGCCCATGATCTGGTCCGGCCCTCTCGGCATCTCCAACCTCTGTCTTCCCTCCTGCTCCACCTCCGGAAAGGTGAACTCATCGAAACATTGCCTCATTGATGAACCCTCCTCCGGTGGCTCTGACTCATGCAACCCATATAGAAAGCCTCAAACCCCTCATTAACCTTTTCAGGGGCAGAAACCAACCTGCCACCCGAGTCCCTGACCTGCACTTTCTCCAGGGAGGCAGCCTGCCATCTCAACTGGTGAGCCAACAGACGGCTGGCCCTCTCCCTATACTCATAAAAAGTCCCTCTTGAGCGTCGCAGCTGGCTCACTGCCTTACCTGTCGACAACAATTTATTTCTGTCCGCAATAACTCGGGGCGATCAAGTACTGACGATCCACCTGAAGAATGGAGTCCACCAGGCTCTGCCTTTTCACTTTCCCTATTGTTCTGTATTAAAGTTTGGTTTGGGCAGGGGGACTGATTGTTGATGTGCTGCTTAGTTGACCTTGATTTCTGTGCGGGGGTCACTCAGCTAGCAGTATGGCTAGTTAACGGAAGCAGAGAAGGGAGATGTCTTCAGCTTGTTACCATCGGGGTGTTTTTTTTGTTTTTTTAAGGTAATGAGCTTCGGCTTTTTATTTCTATTTTGTTTGGGTTTGGGGACGAGGGGGGAGTTTGTTTATCAGTTGGTTGTTTATTTGGTCTTCAGGGTGGACTGGGGCTGGGAGGGGGAGGGATAGACTGCTGGCATTGACGGTTCCTTTGTCTTTGGACTGGCTTTATAGGGGATGTGGCGGCCATCTTGGGTGGGCCCAGAGTTGGCGCAGGTTGGCGCACTGCTGGATTGCCTCACAGGATGGAGGCTCGGGGAACCTCTCTGATGATGATCCCTTGTCCAACATCTGCTTTGTGTTATATTTACCGCACATTGCTCATATGAGGGGATCTTATTCCATCAAGCTACACCAATTTCCTGCAAAAAATCAATAATAAACTGGGCAAAAAGGGCTAAAAACAAAGTACCCTGGTGGGATCCACCATGTGTACGACTGCTCACCACGTTGTTATGGGAGAGGTGTTTTCAGAACCCCAAAATGTATCATGGAGTTCAACCAACCTCCCCCTTTTATGGATTGTTGCTTTTGAAGCACACGGCTTGTTCCCCAGCTGTGGTATTACAATTATGGACATGTGGGTTTTTAAACAAAACAATGTTTATTCCATGAACGCAAATTAACCTTTTAAATAAACATTGGATCTCTTAACACCCCTTACTTCAAAAATAACCCCGAAAATAATACAACACTACCCAATCCTTCAAACTGTCCCTTTAAACATCCACAAGACTTCACCTTCAAAAAAACAGACATGAGGTTACATTCAATATATTTATAGTCTTTGGATTTGCAGACACCAACAGAACAGTTCTGTGTTTTCTTCTTGCAGCTCTCAGCAAAACACACAGACACTCGTCCAGCTTTCTCCTCAAACTGAAACTAAAAACTTCAAAATGGCTGAGCTAAAACCCAGCTCCACCCACACTCTGACATCACTGCATTTCTTAAAGGTACATTGCTTAAACATCCATTTCTTAAAGGTACTCTCACATGACAACGTGGCCACCACTGGAAATTGCCCAATGTGCTTTTTAAACTGCCTTCTCAATTTGAACAAACCAGAGAGATGATTATGAATAACTAGCTTCCTTCTTCCTGTGTGAAAAGTATGTTAATGGATTGACTATAACTTCATCCTGCCACTGGATAGGCTGCTGGGTAAAGTGAAAGGAATGTTTGAGGTTGTACCCTTTGGGCGGAATTCTTCAGTCGCGCCTGCCTGGCAACCGGAAATTCCTGCCCGAGGTTAACGGACCTTTACATGGTCCCCGTCCCATCCATGGCGATCTTGCGGAAGAATCATGGTTGAAGAATCCAACTCTTTATCAATCACTCTGTCCGTATTGATAGAAGATACACAATAATTCCAACATAATCATGTGTAAATCATTCTGTGACTTTTCAACTCATTGAGACATTCCACAGCCAAAAACCATGTGGAGCGTGACATTCTGTTAATAAAAAAGCGGGGAGCAGGAAAGAAAGAAGGACTTGCATTTATATAGCACCCATCATGTTTCTCAGAACAGCACCTTACATACAACAACAACTTGCATTCATACAGCACCTCTAATGTAGTAAAATATCCCAAAGAATTGCAATTGAGTGATATCCTGCAAAGTTTCAACCGTCATGTAAAGAAATATTCGGACAAGTGGCCAAAAACCTTGGTCAAGGAGGTAAGTTTTAAGCAAAGAATGAAGTTCTTTGGATCAATTTTAAACAAAAATTCTTCTCTCAGTCATCTTTTCTCCTATAATATTTGGATCATTTTAGGATAAAATTATTAACCAGTTGGTTTTCATGCTTCACCAACACTGTGAAGAGACAAGGAGACATTTCTGCAGGTCAACATGGCAATCTTTTCAAATCTGAGGTCCAATTGCTTGAACCCATTGAAAAAAAAAGACAGGGTCACACTCTGCCAGTGACTCCCCATTGATAGAGGATACACTCCACCAATACATTCTCTGCCGGTGGCTACCCATTGATGGAGACACACTCAGCCAACACATTCTCTGCCAGAGTACTCTCCCCATTGACAGAGACACACTCTGCCAATACATTCTCTCTCCAGTTATTGAAGGCCAATCCAATCTATTTCTCTAACCCTCTCCAGCCCCACAACCCTCCGCAATCTCTGCATCCCTCCAATTCCAGCCTCCTGGGCATCCCCGACTTTAATCACTCCACCACTGGAGGTCATGACGTCAGTTACCTGCGCTCCAAAGCTCCAGATTCCCTCCTGAATCTTCTCCACCTCTCTACTTCATTCTTTGCTTAATACGTACCTCCTTGACCAAGGGTTTGGCCACTTGTCTGATATTTCTTTAAATGACGGTTGAAACTTTGCAGGATATCACTCAATTGCAATTCTTTGGGATATTTTACTACATTAGAGGTGCTGTATGAATGCAAGTTGTTGTTGTATGTAAGGTGCTGTTCTGAGAAACATGATGGGTGCTATATAAATGCAAGTCTTTCTTTCCTTCCTGCTCCCCGCTTTTTTATTAACAGAATGTCACGCTCCACATGGTTTTTGGCTGTGGAATGTCTCAATGAGTTGAAAAGTCACAGAGTGATTTACACATGATTGAGCTTGGATCGTTCCTTTTTTATTACACATAATGAACATCATCCACCTACTTTTCAACAGGAAAACACCATCAAATCACTGAATGCCGCACAGAACTATCCAGCAAGGATTCACTGACTGAAGACTTTATTATCAATCAGTAGGGGGCAGTGTCAGTTTTAATATCAGAAATCACTTCACATTTTGCATCAGGCTGACTTCAAGCCTTCCGGAGACAGAGACCCAGGTTAAAGATAAAGGAACAATAATACCATGAGGAAAAAAATTATGGAGATCAGCACCTGAACTGTGCATTCAAACATACGTACGCATGAACATACAAACAAGGAGTAAGCCATTCAGCTCCTCAAACCCACTCCGCCATTTAATAAGATCATGGTAACCCCAAATCTGCACCCCGCCAACTCCCCGATAACCTATCACCCCCCGAATTCCGGTGGCGGGGGTGTTAGGAGAAGGAGAAGCACATAAGGTAGCTCCCGCCAGAGTCTTTGTTTTTTGGCCCTTTTAACCCGGTTCCCGGGGGAAATTGGTTGACAAACCCGACCCATCTCACTGTACTTTATGAGAAGACGTTGAAAGAAGAGTGCAAGCGGAAACGGAGAAGATGTGAAGTTCGTTGGGAGCAAAGATGGTAGAGGCGGCCTCGTCAGGTGGGGCCTCACCTATCACAGTTTATGTGCCAATGGAGGTAATGGCAATCGAATTTGAGAGACAATTTGGCAAGCACTTTGAGAGGCAAGGAAGGGAAAAAAATGCCTGCGCTGGACGCGCTGGGCCCGATAAGAAAAAGATTGGGAAGGACTTCGGAGGCGTTGCAGGAGCAGGGAGAGGTGCTGAAGGGAATGGAGGAGACCGTGTCGTGACACAGTGACCAAATAGCCTCACTGGAAGCTGAGCTGTTGGTGTTGGAGGAGAGGAATAAGGGCCTGAGGGCGAAGGTCGAGAACCTGGAGAACAGGTCGAGGAGGCAGAACGTCAGGATCGTGGGGTTGCTGGAGGGGGTGGAGGCCCCGAGGTCGACCAAGTACTTTGCCCAGATGTTTGCCAAGCTGGTGGGCTGGGGAGGAGGGAGGAACAGATGCCCTCTCCTGAGCTGGATAGGGCCCACTGAACACTCCGGTTGAGGCCATCACAGGCGAATGAGCCATCACAGGAGGTGACAGTGTTTCCACAGTTACCAGACGAAGGAGTGGGTCCTGAAATAGAAACATACATAGAAACATACATAGGAAATTGAAGCAGGAGGAGGCCATTCGGCCCTTCAAGCCGGCTCCGCCATTCATTATGAGCATGGCTGATCACCACGTTCCATACCCTGATCCCGCCTTTCCCCCATATCCCTTGATTCCTTGTGATGAATGGTTACTGTGTTACTGTACTCTTATCATGTACGGTGATGTCCCCTTTAAGACCGGGCTTGGAACCCTGGGGGACTCCGCCTCTGGCTCCGCCCACCAGGGAGTCGTATATAAGGGGCCGCCCTGTAGGCGGCACCCAGTAAGCACCCGTCTCGGCATCAGGCTAGTTCTCAGCTTATTAAAGGCCTTCTTTACCGTTCTACTCTCTTGCGTCGTTATTGAGGGTACTACATTCCTTTAATAGAAATGGGCCAAAAAAAACTGGGATGCAAGGTGGATGGCACCAGCATTCGGATTTATCAGGGTGCCGGGACAGAGCTTGCGAGGAGGCATGCAGCCTTTAATAAGGCGAAGTCAGCATTATATAAGAACGGTGTGTTTATTGGTGTGGTGTAATCGGTGAGATTGAGAGTCATGCACAACTCAAAGGATCAGTTTTTTGAAACAGGGGAGAAGGTGGATGCTTTTGTCAAAGAACAAGGGGCGGGATTCTCCCTTCTGGGGGCTAAGTCCTCACGCCCGCCGGAAAACGGTCGAGAATCACACCGGACTTTTTCCTCGAAGGTCCGGTGTGATTCTCCGTTTTCAGGGCCCCGCCGTGCGTCCCACAGCACCGGCTGCCGGCGGGGCCCTGCAGTTGCGGCCGCGCATGCGCACGGCGGCCGGCCGCGGGTCCGCGCATGTGTGTGGCGGCCATCTTTGCGCTGGCCCCTGCGCAACATGGTGGAGCCCTACAGGGGCCCGGCGCGGAGGAACATAGGCCCCCCCGGAATGAGCGCGCCTGCCGATCGGTAGCCCCCGATCGCGGGCCTGCCCACCGTTGAGGCACCCTGCGGAGTCGGATCCCCCCACCACCCCACCAGGACGGCCCCCTGTTGCTAACTTTGGTTGGCTCTTAATTTGTTGCCCGTTGTGTCTTTACTTAATTTGCTCTGTTTCTATAACCTTTGCTCTAGAGTCGCCAGGTATCTTTATGATACCGCCATGAGGTTCAAGTTCAAGTACTGATCAATAACCCGACACACCAATTAGTAAGATTCAAATCAAAACACATTTATTATACACAGTCAATCACTACTCATGCATAAAACTCTACTTACTAGACTATCTCTAACACTAAAAGGCCTATACTTAGCTTTGGGTCTGGCCCACCAGGACAGGGGAACAATTGGCCTTTCGTTTGATTCTGAGTCTGCAGGATTCAAAAGCTGGTATGGACTGCTAGCTAGGAGCGCCTATCTCGTAGCGTGCGTTGACTGGAGACTTACTTGGTTGGTGCGGCAGCTAGGCAGTTCACTGTCAAGTGTTGGTTCGCACTGCTGAGTGACCCTGCCAAGGAGACCGATTTGAACTTGGGGACTCTACTTTATAGTACCCAGGGGCTTTGCACCATTCGGGGCGGACCCCGTACCTGGTTCCAAGTGATTGGACTACGTTTCGATCAATTGGATTGATTTCTCCAATACTGGAGTTGCTCCCTGATCGCTGGGCGGTCCCTGAGTGTCCGTTGGCCTTCCTTTGTCTTGGCTCCTGCTGGCGCCGAGGAGTCTGGCTTGGCCTTATTCACCTTACATGTTTCAATTGTACCCGCGATCACTCATTAGTATGCAGATGGCTGTGAGTTTCAGTGCTGTCTGGGCTTTTGCAAGTTCTAATACACAGGATTTTTGCACTTGTTAGTTTTTCCTGGCTTGGCTGAATTTCCCTGCAGTCTTTGCGGATCTCCATTTTAAGTCGGGAAGTGGCCAACCCAGGTGGCTACTTGTGATCCCTAACGCGAAGCGTGAAGGATCACATAACTGCGTTGTCTTCACTTCCTGACCCAGCGAGCACTCTTCCATGGCCTCTACACTGACCACAATTATGTATGAAAAATTTAGAACTAACAATTCTAAGTGGCGCTATGTCACAACAGGGGCATGCATTACAACATTTTAAAAAACGGTACCTCTAACTATCCTCAATAAACTATCCTTACTCAAACAATCAAAAATAATCTACAACACTTTAAATTTACAAATAGCAGCAACACAAGTTTGTCAGGCTTGGCAGTCAAGCACAGAGGTTTACATTTCTTTATTGAACAGAAACAAACACCCATAAAGAAAGTGGATGCACTTTAATTCACGCGAGTAATTGGGGGGTTTGGTGAAAACCGAAAATAGGGGATCTCATCCTGTATACTGGGGTGCTAGAGCGGTAGGCTCTCCTTCGCCATTTCCTCATGCGGATAGTCTGCACGATGCTGCAGAGTATCGCCAGTGCTAAGAGTGATTCTACAATGTACGATAGTGAATACCAGGTTAGAAACTTGTCGCACCAGGTCGGGGTGTCGGTAACTATCTCGGGGTTAACTATGTCAGGGTGTCGTGTATGGTAGGGGTCAGGGGGTAGCATCCGCGCGCAACTGAAGGGATCCTGCTAAGATCCAGGTGAACATGAAGGTTGTCTTCATCTTTCCGTCTTTCTGTCTTCTTCTTTTTCTTCCTCTTGAGTTTCTGAGGTTCCGGAGTTCTATGGACACAAGCATAATATCTGTTACTATCTTGTGTAATATCTTGAATGTTAGCATCTCTGTCTTTTTATGCCAATTTCCCTTTATAATTGGTCACCATGTGTGACTCCCTCATTTTTTTTTTTCAAACTGAATATTCGGACAAGACATCTAAGAACATACTGCCATACTGCGAGCCGTCTCGCAGCCTGTGTCATTTACCATCCTAGTGTTTGAGGATGTAAATAGCAGAGGGAAGCAACCATAGGTTGCCAAAACCAAACAAAAAGAATTTTCAACATAATGAGCCAAAAATGGGGTGCGTATGGGCCGCGGCGGGTAAGAGTTGGATGGAATCCCCGGGTAGGACGGTGATAAATGCCGCATGTGCTCTACCCGAGCGAAGCTGACCAGAGGGGGGTCCTCAGGCAGGGTGGAGACCAATGCCGTTTCTCCACTGCCTGAGCAACCGGCAAGAACGGGCAAAAATGTAGTCATCGTGGGGGGTTGGTGTAAAGGTTCTACCGTCGAACGAGAAGAGCAGTTATGAACGGGGGCTGGCAAGCTCTCAGCGGTTTCTGCCGATAAGCATGCTGGCAAGTTTTCACAGGTTTCTGCTGACAAATATGGCATGTGGCTGTGGAACTTCCGAGTTTACAAACAATACATAACAATAACACTAACAAACAAACATTGAACAACATGCTGCAGGTTCCATCAGAAAGGACACCGTTTCTCCCAAGCAGTTCCTTTTTGAAACATCATCTGGACACCTCAGTTATCAGTTACGAACAGGGTCGCAAAGGGGTTCTCGTTTTGGGAGTCAGACTCAAAGTCGTCCTCTTCTCCTGGATGCCATACTCTGGAATGGATGAGGGTTGATAAAGCTGCATGGTGTGACTTAGGGTCCATCTTGTCGTTTCGGACGAGCCTGTATGAATTGTCACGGTGCCAAAAGGTTGTATTTAATTCTGTGGGGACGGAGTCGGGGTCGTCATCGTAGGGCGGTGGTCTTTGGTGAGGTATGTTGAGGAATAATATCAGGAAGGGATCACTCGAATCGTGTTCAGATTCACTGGGTGTGGGTCCTGTTGCATGGGGATAGTAGGGAGGCGTGCTGTGGCTATTGCCTGTGTCACAGTCGCTGTCGCTGCTGCTGCTGTCTGTGGGCATTCCAGAGCAGAGTATAGAGTTCGGGGGTGGAGTCGAGGGTGAGTCTGTGGATGGGTTGGATGTGTTGGGGCAGGGTAGGGATACGTTGGCTGTGGGCGGGATGTGGTTTGCTGCGTCGAGCATGATGTGGTGTGTGTGGTTAGACTGCGAGACATATGCCTTGCGCTGGTTAATATGGAACCACGCGGTCTTCCCGTTGGGGTACTTAATTTTATACACGGAGGGGCTTACTTTGTCCGCAACGTTGTACGGACCCAAATACTTTGGTGACAGGAACGTGCTGGGGTTGTAAATGAAGAGCATGACCTGCTGTCCTACTTCAAACTCAGTCGCGTTCACTGTCTTGTCGAAACAGGCCTTGCTCTGTTTCTTCCTGGTGCCTAATCTTACTGTGGCTGCTAGCTGAGCCGTTTTCACATTATCAACTAGTTGTTTTACTGCGGTCTCGTGTGTGAGGGCCGTCACTTCGGGGCTGGTAAAGTCAAGTCCTAATAAAAATTCTGTGCCTTTCATGGGGCGTCCGGTCATGAGAGTGTGTGGGGTGTATCCTGTGGATGTTGAAACGGTGTCACGTAAAAACATTAATGCGAAAGGGAGGACTGAATCCCAAGTGGTGCTGTTCTGTGGGACCATTTTTCTGAGGGTTGCCTTTAGGGTCCGATTCATTCGCTCCATGTTACCACTGGACTGGGGATGGTATGCGATGTGGAATTTTTGGGTAATGCCAAATATCGTGAGGACATTCTTCATGACACGTCCCGTAAAATGGGATCCTTGGTCGGATTCAATGCTGCGGGGAAGTCCCCATCTTGTAAAGATGTGGTGGGTTAAAATCTTAGCGGTAGTCTTTGCCGTGTTCGTTCTAGATGGGAATGCTTCTACCCATTTTGTAAATGTGTCTATAATGACTAAGACATACTTGCAACCATTCCTGGAAGGGGGCAATGGTCCTATAAAATCTATCTGGAGGTTAGTCCAGGGGCCGTTAATGGGGCGGGTGTGGCTAAGCTGAGCTTTCTTTGCGTATCTGTCTGGATTGTTTTGGACACAGATAAGGCAATTTTCCACATAGTGCATGACGTCTTCCTTTAAATTTGAGCTGATTAGTGCAGACAAGCAGGTTAGGGCAGTTCTACATAGCTGCCTGAGGTGGGCTGTAGTGGGGTCAATTCCCTGATACCCATGACTATCATGGAACAAACAAATAAGCTGATTCCTGTCCTGTTCAGGAACCACAGAATGGTGTCTTTTAGGATCACACCGTCATGTGTGGTCAGTGCATTTTTAAACCTATGGTATGGGTCTGGAAAGCTTCCTTTTAAAATCTCCCTGAGATTCCTATCTTGCTTCTGGGCCTGCACTAAATCCTCAATATTAGTCTGTGGGACCTGAACTGCATTCACTGGGGCGCTTTCGGGGGGTTCCAAAAATGTCCATGACTGGAACCTGCTTTAGCCAGTGCGTCAGCTTTTACATTTCCAGGTGGGGATGAACGGTGGTGACTTCGAACTTTAACAATGCCAAAAATCCTGTCCTGTGCTTTGTCTAAAATGTGTCGGAGCAATGGGGCTGAAGAGAGGGGTCTGCGGAAACAAATCTTCTTGCTTTCCAGAGGGGTAGGAATTCTGTGAGGCTGTTGCAGACATAGAGGCTGTCCGAGGATATGTCTGCTGGGCTGGGGAAGGAATCTGGGTGATCAACAATGTCCGCGATGGCTGCTCATTCTTTCGCCTGCGCGCGTAAGTGTCCTGGTAGTTTTAAGGAGATTTCTTCTAGGGCGCGCCCCTGCGCGTCCTCGACATAGGTGCCGCATCCTGTAATGCGTTTCCCGTCTAATACTGTGGAAGAACCATCCACATAAATCCCTCAGGGTGCGCACATGTCTGTGGGCTGGGGGCTCTGGGGTGAACTACCTATCTTTCTGGGGGGTGTTTTTGCGATAAAAGGGCCTGTGTTGTGATGCGGTGAGATGATTTCATATTCGTGGGGGGTGCCTGGGTACTGAAGGTTGTCAGCTAGGAAAGTGTGGGTCTTGGTCCTTTTAACAGTGGTATCCCGTCCCTGAAAAAGAAGGGTCCATCTGGCTGCTCTAATCTCTAACCATCCTTAAGTCGTCCGTCCAGTAAAAGTTGGGTGGCGGTGTGTTCCGTGAGGATTGTGATGGGGTTTAGTCTGGTTATGTATGAGAAGTATTGAACTGCCCAGAAAACTGCGAGCCGAAAATCCCTGCTCCACAGGATCTAAAACTCTGGAGGCGTAAACCACGGATCTTAACTGTTCGTGCCGTTCCTGGAGGAGCACGGCTGAAAGGGTGCGGTCTGTGCTAGCTATCTCTATAGCTTAGGGGGAAAGCGTGTCTGGAACCTGTAGTGCGGGGGCTGCAATGAGTGCACGCTTTAAAGTATCTACAGCATCCGTGTGCTGCGGAAGCCATTCTCAAGGGGCTCCTTTCTTTAGGAGTTCCGAGAGGGGTGCTGCCTTGGTGGCGAAACCGTCAATATGGTTTCGGCAGTAGCCAACCAGTCCTAAAAACGACGGGAGGGCTGAAACATTCTGGGGAAGGGGCAATTTGACAATTAAGTCAATTCTTTTGTGCTCAATCTCGCGTTTACCATGTGTGATAATCATTCCCAAATATACCACTTTGTCTTTCAAAAGTTGGGCTTTCTTTGGGTTTACTTTGCATGTCGGAGTTCCAGGAGTTCGGCCAGAAGCGCGATGTGCTCTGCCTTGGTGTCTGTCTGCAGTAATAGGTCATCCGCATTCTGGACCAGACATTCGGGACGAGAAAATTTTGATAATCCATTTGCCAGCTGACGGTGGAAAATGGAGGGGGAGTTGTGGAATCCTTGTGGAAGGTATGTCCACGTGTACTGCTGACCGTTAAAAGTGAAGGCAAATTTGTATTGGCACGCTTTTGCCAAAGGAATGGACCAGAATCCGTTACTGACGTCCAAAACCGTAAAATATCGTGAGTTGAGTCCCTGTTTGAGCATGGTCTCGGGAATTGTGGTTACCGTGGGTGCTGCTGCGGGGGTTACTTTGTTGAGTTCCCGGTAATCGATAGTCAGTCGCCATGATCCATCGGGCTTTCTCACTGGCCAAATCGGGGCATTATTAGTAGAGGCTACCGATTGAAGTATGCCTTGTTCTAATAAGCTGTCAATAACCTTTGAGATTTCTCCCTCTGCCTCTTGGGGAAATCCGTATTGCTTCTAGGGTGAGGTCCTATTATTTGAACCGAATCAGTCATTCTGCCACAGTCATGTTTATGACTTGCAAATGCGGTCCTGTTTTTCTGAAGAACTGCCCTAACCTGCTTGTCTGCACTAATCGTGGTCGGGTCAAACCAAAAATCGCCGACTGCGCTAATCTTGTTTGCATACTCACCTACTGTGAGCGTTGCGGGGGCTCTTGCTGACTTTGTCATTATCCAGACACATTGATTTACTGGGTCAAATGAAAGGTCGTGGGAGTTCATGAAATCAATGCCCAAAATGTATTCTGCTGTCAGGGCCAGATCTACCAAAACTATGGGGTGTTTTGTCATAATGTTGCCAATTTGAATGGGTACAGGGGCTGTGATGTATCCCTGCTGTGAGTGGCCTGTGAAGCCGCTGTGGGTGATTGTGGCTGTAGTGGGCCACGTGTCTTTTTGGAACATGACGGAGGAATTAATTGTGGTGCGGGACCCTCCTGGGTCCCAGAGAAATTCGATGGGCTGACCCCGTATTTTCGCTGCAACGACTGGTCGGCCGGACCTGTCCCAAAGGGTGTCGCGGATGCAACTGGGGGAGCCCGAACACCGTCAGTCAGTTCCATTCAGGTCTGAACGGGTGCTTACACTATGTATGGGCTTTGTCCTGTTACTATTCAGAGTGCATGCCTGCTGGGCTCTCTGTTGCTTTCGTGGGGCATTGCATTCTCGTGCAAAGTGTCCTAATTGTCCACAGTTGTAACACTCCTGTGGTTTCTGTGGGGGGCTGTTCCTGCCTTCGCTCACCCATGCGGGGTTCTGGTGCATTTTAACTGCTTGGATATCTGCCTCTGCCTGCTGTTCTTCGGGTTTCCTAATTGCGGGTTTGTTCTGGACAGATTGCTCCCTAGGTGCGGGACAACCTCTTTAAAACCCATTTTTCATTGTGCGCTTCTTCCGAGGGGTCATAATTGGTACAGGCTTTTTGTCCTGCCTCTGTGGCATGGGAGATAAGGGTGCGGGTCCATTTGGCCATGTTGTCTCGGGACAAATGGGCGCGGTCTAAGTTGCTGTAAACAGCTGTAAAATGGATCCAAAGGTGTCCAGCAAACGCTGTGGGGTGTTCTGTCTTTTTCTGCCTGCACTTATTCAGGCCTTCTACTGAGTCGCCTCTGTTGTAACCGATCGCGTCTAGGATCACCGTGTGCATCTCTGCAAGGGTGCCTCCTCCTACATTCTGTGGGTCGGGAAGGGCTGCTACAACCGAAGGGTCTAAGCTTAAAACTGTGAGCTTCATCTGCTCGCGCTCATCCAGGCCGTACATGGTCGCCTGCTGCTTTACTCTAGCAAAGAAGTGGTGGGGGTCTGAGGTGGGGAGGAACGGTGTGATCTTTTCGCACGCGCCCCGTAATTGGGTCACGGTTAAGGGGGTGGTGTAAAGGAATTCTGCGTCTCTTTCCGATGTGTCTGTGTGGTAGGCAGTGACTGGATTCATGGGTGCCTGATCTATCTGTTCTGTGTGGGGTTGGGGTGCTTTTCTCTTTTGGGGTTGTCCTTACGCACATGTTCCCTGAACATACCTATGCGCGGTTTCGTTTAATTCTTGCCAATCAGGGCCGTCTTCCTCATGTAATTGGGATCCAAAGGTGCTCTGAAACCCATTTTGTACTGAAAGCAAAGACTGCAGTTCTGCAATCTGCTTCCTGCATTTCGCATGATCTAATAAGCTTTGTCTGTGCTCCGTGGTGGCAGCATGGAGTTCTCTTAACGCTGCTTTTAAATCGCTGCACTGCCTTTGCAATGCCTCTACCTGTTTCTCTGTTTCTTCTCTTACCAGGACTGCACGTTGCATGTCCTGATAGGCCTTTTCATATTGGATTTGGAGGCTGCTCAGATGCGCTAGACAAGACTGGTGTGCCAACTTGGCATCATCCACCTCTCCGTCCTTTGCTGCTAACTTCCTTCTTAATTCTATGTTCTCTTTCTCGATCTCACTAATATCGACCTTGCTCATTCGATGTCTCTCTTCTACCTCTTTGCGGAGCGTCCTAACAATCTCCTCTGTGCCTCGCAATTGTGCCAAACAGGACACGATTGCCATCGGCTTGCGAGCTTTCCCTAAGCTTTTCTTATGGATCTCTGACAGGTTCTCCCACCAAGTATGTCCTATACTCCCGGGTCCTGTTTCCTCATTGTCACAGAATTCACTCCAAAGGGGCCATCCTTTCCCTTTGAGATATTTCCTGAACTCTTCTTCCCAAACGGGACACTGTCCTACTCTGCTGCTGGTCGCTGCGACCTCAAATTCCTGGGGGTTCATAAGGCGTTCCATTGCCTTCATTGCCATTTTCTCTATCGGAATGCTCTTTTAAAATTTGGAACGAGGGGTACTAAGGCGGTGCTGTAAACACGGATACGGCGTTCACTACTTTCCGGAATACAAACTCCCGACAGTTTTTCGCAACAAAAAATCTATCAGTTTTACCTAAAAGCCCTGTTAGTTACACATGCATTAACACGCTTCCGAATTATGAGGATTGATCAGAACTGCTTGAACACTTGTGGTTTTTCTGTTTCCATTTTAGAGAAAGCACAGGGCAGGACCTTTGGTATTGTTATAGTTCGCAGTCACCACCGTTCCTCCCCCCCTGGAAATGTAAAAGCCGACGCACTGGCCAAAGCAGGTTCCAGGCATGAATATTTTTGGACACCCCCCCCCGAAAGAGCACCAGTGAATGCAGTTCAGGTCTCGCAGACTAATATTGAGGATTTACTGCAGGCCCAGAAGCAGGATAGCAACCTCAGGGAGATTTTGAAAGGAAACTTTATGGCACCTTACGATAGATTTAAAAATGCACTGATCACACATGACAGTGTGGTGTTAAAAGACACCCTTTATGTGGTTCCTGAACAGGACAGGAATCAACTTATTTGTTTATTCCACGACAGTCATGGACATCAGGGAATTGATCCCACTACAGCCCACCTCAGGCAGCTCTGTTGGTGGCCAAGTTTAAAAGAAGACGTAACGCACTACGTTGAGAATTGCCTTATCTTTGCCCAGAACAATCCGGACAGATACGCAAAGAAGGCTCAGCTTAGCTACACCCACCCCGTTAACGGCCCCTGGACTAACCTGCAGATCGATTTTATAGTACCATTGCCCCTTTGCAGGAATGGTTACAAGTACTTATTAGTTGTCATAGACACTTTTACGAAATGGGGAGAGGCATTCCCATCCAGAACGAACACGGCAAAGATCACCGCAAAGATCTTAACCCACCACATCTTTACGAGATGGGGACTCTCCTGCAGCATTGAATCCGACCAAAGTTCCCATTTTACGGGACGTGTCATGAAGAACGTCCTCACGATATTTGGCATTACCCAAAAATTCCACATCGCATACCACCCCCAGTCAAGTGGTATCGTGGAGCGCATGAATCGGACCCTAAAAGCCACCCTCAGAAAAATAGTCCAACAAAACAACACCACTTGGGATTCAGTCCTCCCTTTTGCGTTGATGTTTTTGAGAAATACCATTTCAACTTCCACAGGTTACACCCCACACACTCTCATGACCGGACGCCCCATGAAAGGCACAGAATTCTTATTAGGATTGGACTTGACCAGCCCCGAAGTGACGGCCCTCACACACGAGAACGCAGTAAAACAACTAGTTGATAATGTGAAAACGGCTCAGCTAGCAGCCGCAGTAAGATTAGGCACAAGGAAGAAACAGAGCAAGGCCTGTTTCAACAAGACAGTGCATGCAACTGAGTTTGAGGTAGGACAGCAGGTCATGCTCTCCATCTATAACCCCAGCACGTTCCTGTCACCTAAATATTCGGGTCCGTACTCCATTGCGGACAAAGTAAGCCTCTCAGTGTATCAAATTAAGTACCCCAATGGAAAGACTGCGTGGTTCCATATTAACCAGCTTAAGGCATATGGCCCACAGTCCAATCACGCACACCACGTCATGCTCAACGCAGCAGACCACACCCCGCCCACACCCAACGTATCCCTACCCTCCCCCAACACGCCCACCACATCCACGGACTCGCCCTGGACTCCACCCCCGAACTCTAGACTCCGCCCCGGAACGCCCACAGACAGCAGCAGCAGAGACAGCGACTGTGACACAGACGATAGCCACAGCACGCCTCCCTACTATCCCCATGCAACAGGACCCACACCCACCGAATCTGAACACGATTCGAGTGATCCCTTCCTGATCACATTCCTCAACAAACCCCACCAAAGACCACCGCCCTACGATGACGATTCCGTCCCCACAGAACTAGACACCACCTTTTGGCACCGCGATAATTCATACAGGCTCGTCCGGAACGACGAGATGGACCCCAAATCGCACCATGCAGCCCTATCAGCCCTTATACATTCGAGAGTATGGCATCCGGAAGAAGATGATGACTTTGAGTCTGACTCTCAAAATGAGAACCCCTTTGCGACCCTGTTCGCAACTGATAACTGAGGTGTCCAGATGATGTTTTAAAAGGAACCGCTTGGGAGAAACGGTGTCCTTTCTGATGGAACCTGCAGCATGTTTAATGTTGTTTGTTAGTGTTATTGTTAAATGTTGTTTGTGCACTCGGAGGTTCCACGGCCACATGCCATATTTGTCGGCCGAAACCTGTGAAAACTTGCCAGCACACTTATCGGCAGAAACCGCTGAGAGCTTGCCAGACCCCCGTTCATAACTGCTCTTCTGGTTCGAAGGTGGAACCTTTATGGCAACCCCCCCATGATGGCTACATTTTTGCCTGTTCTTGCCGGTTGCTCAGGCAGTGGAGACACGGCATTGATCTCCGCCCTGCCTGAGGACCCCCCCCCTCTCTGGTCAGCTACGCTCGGGTAGAGCACACATGGCATTGGTTGCCGTCCTACCCAGGGATTCCATCCAATTCTTACCCGTTGCGGCCCATGCGCACCTCATTTCGGCACTCTTGGTTCAAAAAGTTCTGGTTTGTTTTCCGGCAACCCTTAGGTTGCCATCCCTATGCTATTTACATCCTCAAACATTTGGATGGTACATCGCACAGCCTGCGAGACGGCTCTCACTGTTTCAGTATTTTTTAAGTGTGTCTTGTCCTGAATATTTGGTTTAAAAAAAAAAATGAGGGAGTCACACATGGTGACAAATTATAAAGGGGAATTGGCACTAAAGGACAGATATACTAACAGACGAGATATTAACCAAGATAGTAACAGAAACTATGCTTGATCCCACAGAACTCCAGAAGCCCCAAGGAAAGAAAAGAAGAGAAGAGCAAGAAGAAGAGCAATGAGTACATCCTCCGTGTTGATCACCACCATTATAATGTGTATTCGGTTGCGCGCGAATGCGAACCCCCTGACCCCAACCCCCCCCCCCCCCGGCCGTTAATGATTCACTTCCCCATAGCACCCAGAGCCCAGTAACAGGCAACACCACACCATCATGGTGTGATAAGCTCATAACATGGTACTCCCTTTCCTACGTAGTCGAGTCCCTATTAGTGTTGGCGATACTCTGCAGCATGAGACTATCCGCATGAGGAAATGGCAAAGGAGAGCCTACCGCGCTCGCACCCCGGTATACAGAATGATATCCCCTCTTTTCGGTTTTCACCAGGCCCCCGAACCCCTTGATCTACAATAAAGACCATTTGTGTTGCATCTTTTGTAAATAAAGAAATGGAAATATTGTACACCCCTGTGCTTGACTACCAAGCCAGAGGAAAAATGTGAATGCTGCTATTATTTTGTATTGTTTAGGAAGTTAATATGATTGAATGTTTAGTGAGTGTAGTTGATTGAGGACAGTTAGAGGTACCTTTTTTTTTGTGTTGTAATGCATGTCCCTGTCTGACACAGCGCCACTTAGAAATCGTTAGTTAAAATTTTTACTGCATAGTTATGGTCAGTGTAGAGGCCATGGAAGAGTGCTCGCTGGGTCAAGGAATGAAGACAACGCAGTTATGTGATCCTTCACGCTTCGTGTTAGGGATCACAAGGAGGGTATGTAGCCACCTGGGTTGGCCACTTCCCGACTTAAAATGGAGAACCGCAAAGACTAAAGGGAAATTCAGCCAACACAGGCAAAAACTAGCAAGTGCAGAAATCCTGTGTATTGGAACTTACAAAAACCAGACAGCACCTAAACCAGCAGCCATCTGCATAGTAATGAGCGATTCCCAGGCACAATTGATACACTTCAGGTGAATAAGGCCAAGCTAGACTCCTCGGTGCCAACAGGAGCCAAGACAAAGGAAGGCCAACGGACATTTAGGGACCGCCCAGCAATCAGGGAACAACTCCAGTATTGGAGAAATCGATCCAAGTGGTCGGAACGCAGTCCAACCACTTGGAACCAGGTACGGGGTCCGTCCCGAAGGGAGGGAAGCACCTGGGGACTATAAAGTAAAGCCTCCAAGTTCAAATCGCTCTTCTTGGCAGGGTCACTCAACAATGCGAATCAACCCCTGAGAGTGAACTGCCCAAGCGGCCACATCTGCCAAGTAAGTCTCCAGTCAACGCATGCTACGAGATAGGCGCTCCGAGCTACAAGTCTATACCAGCTTTTGAATCCTGCAGACTCAGGACCTGAACGAAAGGCCATTTGTTCCCCTGACCTGGTGGGCCAGTCCGAAGCTAAGTATAGGCCTTTTAGTGATAGAAATAGTCTAGAAAGTAGAGTTATATGCATAAGTAGTGACTTACTGTATATAATAAATGTGTTTTGATTTGAATCTTACTAATTGGTGTGTTGAGTTATTGATCAGTACTTGAACTTGAACCTCGTGGCGGTTTCATAAAGATACCTGGCGACTCTAGAGCAAAGGTTAAACATACAGAATAAATTACGAATTAAGAGCCAACCAAAAGTTAGCAACATTGTGAATGCATACACCCCAAATTGCGACAATATGCCATTCATGAGGAGATTGTTGGCCGCAATACCTGACTTGGATACGCACCTTGGTGGGAGATTTGAATTGTGCCTTGAATCTGCTACTAGACCGGTCTAAGCCAAAGTCGTCGGCCCCTATGGGGATAGCAAAGGTGCTGTTGAAATTTGTGGAGGAGATGGGGGGGGCGGATCCTCCACTGGAGGGATCTTTCTATCCCACTGACGGAAACAACCCCCCTCCCCCCGCCCCCGTTGTATGCTTTATTAACATGTCTCCCAACCTTCTATGACTTTTTAAAATATATATTTTTTATTCTCCTTTTTCACATTTTCTCTCAAATTTACACCCAACAATAAACAATAATCAGTAACGAATGTAATGTCAATCCCCATATCAATAACAACGATCCCACCCTCCCACCAAACCCCAGACATTGGCCCGCATGTTAACATAAACAAATGACAAAAAGGAATCAGGAATCACCCATAGTCAACATTAACGCACACAGCCCCCCTCCCCCCAACCCTCCCAGCCCCCAACCCCCCTAATGTTCGAGTGATCCAATTCTCGAAAGTGCAGAATGAATAACGGCCATGAATTGTAGAACCCTTCCATCCTTCCCCTCAGTTCAAATTTGACCTTTTCAAGCGTTAGGAATTCCTGCAGGTCCCCCCACCATGCACGGCACAGGGTGGAGAGGTTGATCGCCACCCTAACAGGATCAGCCTTCGGGCGATCAATGAGGCGAAGGCTACAACATCTGCCTCCTTGCCCATTTCCAACCCCGGCTGGTCCCACATCCCGAATATGGCCTCCTGAGGGCCCGGGTCCAGTTTCACGTGCACCACTTTAGAGATTACCCTAACCACCTCCTTCCAGTAATCCTCCAGCTTTGGACAGGACCAAAACTTATGAACATGGTTTGCGGGGTCCCCCCTTCAACATTCACACACATCTTCTACCCTCTCAAAGAGCCGGCTCATCCTCGCCCTTGTAAGGTGCGCTCTGTACACCACCTTCAGCTGTATCAGCCTCAACCTCGCACACGAGGTGGAGGCGATCACCCTCCGGAGCACCTCACACCAGAACCCCTCCTCCATATCTGCCCCTAACTCTTCCTCCCACATTGTCTTGATCCCTTCTAGCGGCGCCTTTTCCTCCTCCAAAATAGCCCCGTAAGCCGCCGATACTACCCCCTTCTCCAGTCCCCCTGTCGTCAGCACCTCCTCCAGCAATGTGGAAGCCGGCTCCACCGGGAAGCTCTGTATCTCCTTTCTGGCAAAGTCTCGAACCTGCATGTATCTAAATACTTCCCCCTGCTCCAGCCCATACTTCACTCCCAGCTCCTTCAATCCCACAAAACGACCCCCAAGAAATAAATCTTTTAGTGTATTTCCTTTCTCCTCCCATTTCTGAATATTTCCATCCCACTTCCCTGGCTCAAATCTATGGTTCCCCCGAATCGGCATTTCCCTTGACCCTGCCCCCAACCCGAAGTGCTGTCGAAACTGCCTCCAAATTCTCAACAAAGCTATGACTACCGGACTCCCTGAGTATCTCCCGGGGCTATCGGGAGCGGCACTTTCGCTAGCACCTTCAATCCCGACCCCCTACCCAAACTCTCCTCCATTCTGACCCATTGGTAGTAAACTCCTCTGACCCAGCTCCGTACCTTCTCCACATTCGCCGCCCGGTAATAATACATCAGGTTTGGAAGACCCAACCACCTGCCTGCCTTCCTCTCTGTAGTAGCAATTTTAAAATTCTGTACCTTCTATGACTTATGCACATTTACACGCGGGTCCCTCAGCTCCCACACCCTGTTTAGAGTTGTATCTTTTATTTTGTATATTTGATGGATATTGAATTTCATTTTTATGATGGCAATGTTATTGCAAACCCTTCTTTAAAAATACATGCAGACAGTAAGTCTACTAAAGTTGTAATTAAGGAGTCGTAAAAGTTGAGGCAATTATTTAATTTAACCATTTACTTGTTTACAGAGAAATGGCTAATGATTGTTGGAGATTCTCCTGGAGTGTGGATAGTTTATGATGGAGTGGTGTTTAGTTCTATCTAAGCAGGTCATGGGACATCTTATTGGGATACAGATGATGTAATTAATGGGAGGAGCCAGGTCTGTCTGTAGTTTGTAGTTTTGCCAAATGCTTTTTAGTTGAACATCAGTTTGACATAGGGGGCGTCATTCTCCGACCCCCCGCCGGGTTGGAGAATCGCCGGGGGCTGCCGTGAATCCCGCCCCCGCCAGTTGCCGAAGTCTCCGGCACCGGATATTCGGCGGGGGCGGGAATCGGGCCGCGCCGCTTGGCGGGCCCCCCCGCTCGATTCTCCGGCCCAAATGGGCCGATGTCCCGCCGATAAGTTGCCTGTCCCGCCGGCGTGGATTAAACCACCTTTTGAACGGTGGGACAAGGCAACGTGGGCGGGCTCCGGGGTCCTGGGGGGGGCGTGGGGCGATCTGGCCCCGGGAGGTGCCCCCACGGTGGCCTGGCCCGCGATCGGGGCCTACCGATCAGCGGGCGGGCCTGTGCCGTGGGGGCACTCTTTCCCTTCCGCCTCCGCCACGGTCTCCACCATGGCGGAGGTGGAAGAGACTCCCTCCACTGCGCATGCGTGGGAAACTGTCAGCGGCCGCTGATGCTCCTGCGCATGCGCCGCCCGGGGATGTCATTTCCGCGCCAGCTGACGGGGCAACAAAGGCCGTTTCCGCCAGCTGGCGGGGCGGAAATCCCGCCGGCGCCGGCCTAGCTCCTCAATGTTGGGGCTCGGCCCCCAAAGATGCGGAGCATTCCGCACCTTTGGGGCGGCGCGATGCCCGTCTGATTGGCGCCGCTTTGGGCGTCAGTTGGCGGACATCGCGCCGTTTCGGGAGAATTTCGCCCAGGATTTGAGTCTGACAAGACAGAAGGATTTTCAGGTTGTTCCTGAAAAGGGTCTCTTTCTCCAAATGTCTGCACAGATAAGCAAGTAACCTGTTTTGGAACTTCACTTATAAGTGGCATTTGAACTAATTGGGCTGCTTAATTGGAATTAGTGACAGGTGTAAATAGTAAATTAAAGTTTTTCCTTTTATTTAAGAACTATTCAACTGTTAATTGTAAAGCTATTTCTTTGATGTAAATGTGGTCAATTCTGTGTTTAAATTAAAGTTTGGTTTAACATAAAAGATTCCGATTGATCAGATTCATCACTTCTGTGATGAAGTATCCTTTCCTCAGTTTCACAAATTGAAAAATTGTTTGGAGCTCTCATCCAGTATTCTAACAAACGTTGGGGTCTGATTCGGTATCCTAACAGATATATATCAGGAAGACCGGGGTTCCCAATACCGACCCCTGGCAAACTCCACTACAATCCTTTCTCCAGCCCGTAAAATAACCATCAACCATTAGGCTCTCCTTCCTGTCACTCAGCCAGTAGCACTCCTGTGAAGTGTTTAGGATGTTCCATTACATTTTAAGCACTATATAAATATAAGTTGTCAGTTTTGGGGTATTTTACTATGTTAAAGGAGATATATAAATGCAATAAAAATGTTGTTGCGAGGGAGAAAATAACTCGTAAACTGAGTACAACGATCAGGATGTAATTGTTTTTTTTTAAATAAATTTACTGTGTTCAATTATTTTTATTTCCAAATAAGGGGGGATTTAGCGTGGCCAATCCACCTACCCTGCACATCTTTGGGGTTGTGGGGGGTGAGACCCACGCAAACACGGAGAGAATGTGCAAACTCCACACGGACAATGACTCAGAGCCGGGATCGAACCTGGGACCTCGGTGTCGTGAGGCAGCATTGCTAACCATTGCGCCACCGTGCCACCCTATCAGGATGTAATTGTGATAGATTTGAGGAGAGAAACAGCCTCTTGTTATTTTTAATAGAATTGTAAACTCAGGATCAGGACTGTGACCCAGACAGAATCAAACACCAGCTGGTAGATTAAAATAATCACACAATCACACGTAAATAATTGACATCTCTTTTTTGTGAAAGATTCTTCATACTTCACCATTTGTGGCTGTAAACAACTCACAGTATGATAATTCATTTAAATAAAGAGATTCTTAAATGTTGGGAACCTGCAATAAATCTGCATAAAAAGGAATTATGGCAATGTCAGCTTCAGATAAGGTGGTGTATATTGTCCTTTGACATGGATAGTTACCACTGAGAAAAAGACAGTGACTGAACCTTTCTCCAAAGCATTAAGCTTGATGGGAGATAGCTGGTCTTATATCAGGCCTTTGTGTCAGTGAAATGTGAATGAAGCACCTGCTCTTCCAACTTTATATAAAGGTCCTGTTGGACTAAAGGAAGTTGAGTTACTGTAAATGGGCCACCACCACATACCCTCCTCTCGTAACTTAGGACTGAATTTTCTCAGCCCTTCGGAGACGGCGGGCTATGTAAGGGGAAAAGCTTTCTTCATAATGCCATAGTGCTGAGGAATGCCTGCAGCGATGTCTCAGCACTTCGATGATTGGCCTCCAACCACCACAACCATTTTCCTTTGTGTCATGTATGACTCTAACAAGTGGAGACTTCCCCTTGATTCCCATTGACTCCAGTTTTACTAGGGCTCCTTTATGCCACACTTGCTCAAATGCCGCCTTGGTGTCAAGGCGATATTGAAACACATAAGATCTTGAGGGCACTTTGGGTGCTGAAAGGATGTTTCCCCTTGTGGGAGAGGCTAGAACCCGGCACACAATTTAAAAATAAGGGGCGTCATTCTCCGAACCCCCGCCGGGTCGGAGAATCGCCGGGGGCTGCCGTGAATCCCGCCCCCGCCGGTTGCCGAAGTCTCCGGTACCGGATATTCGGCGGGGGCGGGAATCAGGCTGCGCCGGTTGGCGGGCCCCCCCGCTGGATTCTCCGGCCCGGATGGGCCAAAGTCCCGCTGATAAATTGCCTGTACCGCCGGCGTGGATTAAACCACCTTTTGAACGGTGGGACAAGGCGGCGTGGGTGGGCTCCGGGGTCCTGGGGGGGGCGCAGGGCGATCTGGCCCCGGGGGGGTGCCCCCACGGTGGCCTGGCCCGCGATCGGGGCCCACCGATCCGCGGGTGGGCCTGTGCCGTGGGGGCACTCTTTCCATTCCGCCTCCGCCACGGTCTCCACCATGGCGGAGGCGGAAGAGACTCCTTCCACTGCGCATGCGTGGGAAACTGTCAGCGGCCGCTGACGCTCCCGCGCATGCGCCGCCCCGAGATGTAATTTCCGCGCCAGCTGGCGGGGCAACAAAGGCTGTTTCCGCCAGCTGGCGGGGGGGAAATTCCTCCGGCGTCGGCCTAGCCCCTCAATGTTGGGACTCGGCCCCCAAAGATGCGGAGCATTCCGCACCTTTGGGGCGGCGCGATGCCCGTCTGATTGGCGCCGTTTTGGGCGTCAGTCGGCGGACATCGCACCGTTCCGGGAGAATTTCGCCCCTGAGATCTCTCATTTAAGACAGAGATGTGGAGAGATCCTTTCTCTCAGACAGCCATGAGTCTGTGAAACCCTTCCTCAGAAAGCGCTGGCGGCAGGGTCATTGAATATTTTCAAGACTCAGTTAGACAGATTCTTGATTGACAAGGGAGTCAAAGGGTACGGGGGTGGGAAGGAAAGTGGAGTTGAGACCACAATCAGATCAGCTGTAATCATATTGAACAGCGAAGCAGACTCGAGGGGCCAAATGGCCTACTCTTGTTCCTAATTCGTATGTTCATATGAGAGAGGCAATGATGGAGTGATTAAAAACGGGGATCTCGAGAGACTGGAATTGGTCAAGTGAAGAGGTCTCAGAGGATTATAGAGCTGGAACTTATTACAAAGAGTGTTAGGGATGAGGTCAGGAAAGGATCTTCCATCTAATTCAACTCACTCTCTTTCACACAAAATACATGTCTCTCCATCTTGTATTCAGTCTGTAACCAGCAAGAATCCTCCGGATGTAGTTAATCAGCTATTGAAATTGTATTTAAATTCCACAGGAGCTGCCCATGGGGGCGGCATATTTTCAGAATGCAAATAGATTCATGAGCATATGTTTCACTCCCATTAAAATCAGTCAATATAGTGGGATTGGAAATGTGTTCTATTTTCTACTTGATTTACTTTCTAATTGTATTAACTCTTTGAAAGCTGAGTCTTCACCAGACAGAAATCCCAGTTCACTCTCCTTGCTGGTGCAGATTTGACTGGTTACTTCTTGATCGGCACGGTAGCACAGTGGTTAGCACTGTTGCTTCACAGCGGCAGGGACCTGGGTTTGATTCCCGGCTTGGTTTACTGTTTGTGTGGAGTCTACACATTCTTCCCATGTCTGCGTGGGTTTCCTCCGGGTGCTCCGGTTTCCTCCCACAGTCCAAAAATGTGCAGGTCAGGTGGATTTGCCATGCTAAATTGCCCTTAGTGTCCAAAAAAGGTTAGATGGGGTTACTTGGTTTCGGGGATAGGGCGGAAGTAGGGCTTAAGTAGGGTGCTCTTTCCAAGGGCTGGTGCAGGCTCAATGGGCCGAATGGCCTCCTTCTGCACAGTAAATTCTATGATTCTATGATAATCTGGCTTTGCATTTCTATCTGTTGTCTGTTCCTCATGTAACTCTCCCCTTTTACAATATACTGAACCGTGCTAGTGAAGAACCATTCCAGATATCAAATTTTTGATTTCCTAGCCTCCTAGTGATTGCAATGTCTTGATTCTGCTCGTAAATCCACAGTGTCACAATTTATCATACTCGAGCATGAGAGAAGCAACACAAAGAAAGACATGAAAATACTGATTCACAAGGGCAGCACAGTGGCGGCATGGATCCCATTGCTGCCTCACGGCGCCAAGGTCAGAGGTTCGATCGCAGCCCTGGGTCACTGTGCGTGTGGAGTTTCCACATTATCCCTGTGTTTGCGTGGTTTCACCCCCACATCCCAAAGGTGTGCAGGGTAGGTGGATTGGCCACACTAAATTATCCCTTAATTGGAAAAAATGAATTGGGTACTCTAAATTTAAAATAAAAAAATACTGATTCACAACTACTGGGTGTCTCAAAATGTTTAGCTAATTGAGTACTGTGGTATTATCAGGTATTGCAGCACCCGAGAGGCTGAAGTTCCATTGGTCTAACCTGGGGGTTTACCATTGGCTGTATAGTATGTAGCTCCACCCAGATAGGCGGGGTATAAGAATCGGTGCCGTCCCAGCAGCCCTCATTCTGTACCTGAGCTGCTGGGGAACAGTTCTAGTCTATTAAAGCCTTCAGTTATGCTTTAAACTCGCCTTTGCAGTAATTGATCGTGCATCAATTTAATAGACTACACTTAAGCTGAAAGGATGGATATCCAAATCAAGCCGGAGTGTCTGCAACTCAGTCCCCACGCGGCGAACTCAGCGGCGATTTTCAAACACTGGCTGGCGTGTTTCAAAGGCTATCTTGAGACGGTTGGAGGCACACCCACGGGGGAGCAGAAACTGCATTTCCTGCACTCAAGGGTAAGCCCTGGGATCTACACCCTCATTGAGGAGGCGGAAGACTTTGATGCAGCAATCAAACTTTTAAAAGGACATTATATCCGCCCAGTAAACCAGGTCTACGCACGTCACCTGCTTGCAACGAGACGGCAAAGCCCCCGGGAATCGTTGGAGGAGTTCTACCATGCGCTACTGGTGCTGGGCAGAAGCTGTGGCTGCCCGCAAGTTTCGGCGAGCGACCACACGGAACTCCTAATACAGGATGCCTTCGTAGCAGGTATGAGCTCCTCAGAGATCCGCCAGCGTCTTTTAGAGAAAGACATCCTGGGACTTAGGGAGGCACGGGCCCTGGCAGGGTCCATGGACGTTGCCTCCAGGAACGCACAATACGTGCCCGACCGCGCAGCGGCCCCCTGGGCAGTGTGGAATCCCGCAGCGGCAGCCCCACAGACCTTCCCCCTGCCCCCGCAGGCCTACGCTGTAAGGCGGCCCGCCAACTCCGATGCGGCCCGCTGTTTCTTCTGCGGGCAAGAAAAGCACCCCCGCCAGTGCTGCCCGGCCCGCACATCCACCTGCAAAGGGTGCGGCAAGAAGGGCCATTTTGTGGGGGTCTGCCAGGCACGAGCGGTGGCCGCGGTCTCCAGCGGCGACTCTGGGCTGCCACAGAGAACTTCCCCTCGGGCCCCAGACGGCCAGCAGTCACCGCCACCCCCGTATCCTAGGGCCACGTGCGGCCCACGGGCGCCGCCATCTTGTTCCCCGGACACCGCGCTGGACGGATGGGCGCCGCATGTCAGTGTCCACTTCCAACCACCATGTGCGACCCATGGGAGACGCCATCTTGGATGGGGCCCTGGGACCCCAGCCCAGCAGACTATACACTGCCCGATCAAAATTCACAGCTACTGCGTCTGGCCTCAGTGACTCTGGACCAAACTCGACATCGAACACTCTCAACAGCAACGACGACGGTCTTCATCAATGGCCACGGGAGGTCCTGCCTGATCGACTCTGGGAGCACGGAGAGCTTTATACACCCCGACACGGTAAGGCGCTGTTCACTTTTTACCCACCCTGTAAATCTAAGAATCTCCCTGGCCTCCGGTTCCCACTCAGTGGAGATAAAGGGGTTCTGCCTAGCAAACCTCACAGTCCAAAGAAGGAAGTTCAACAATTTCCGCCTTTATGTCATTCCGCACCTCTGCGCGGCTACACTCCTGGGGTTGGGCTTCCAGTGTAACCTGCAAAGCCTGACCTTCAAATTCGGCGGCCCTATACCCCCCCTTACTGTCTGCGGCCCCGCGACCCTTAAGGTCGACCCGCTTTCCCTCTTTGCGAACCTCACCCCGGATTGCAAACCCGTCGCCACCAGGAGCAGACGGTTCAGTGCCCAGGACCGGACCTTCATTAGGTCGAAGGTCCAAAGGCTACTAAGGGAAGGGGTCATTGAAGCTAGCAACAGTCCCTGGAGAGCCCAAGTAGTGGTGGTAAAGACCAGGGAGAAACATAGGATGGTCATTGACTGGTCAGACCATCAACAGGTTTACGCAGCTGGACGCATACCCTCTCCCCCGCATATCCGACCTGGTAAACAGGAGCGCGCATTATAAGGTCTTCTCCACGGTGGATCTCAAGTCCGTCTACCACTAGCTACCCCTCTGCACGAGCGACCCCAAATACACTGCCTTCGAGGCAGATGGGCGGCTCTATCATTTTTTAAGGGTTCCCTTCAGTGTCACTAACGGGGTCTCGGTCTTCCAACGCGAGATGGACCGAATGGTTGACCAGTACGGCTTGCGCGCAACATTTCCGTACCTCGATAACGTCACCATCTGCGGCCATGACCAGCAGGACCACGACACCAACCTCCGAAAATTCCTCCAGACCGCTAAAATTCTTAACTTAACGTACAATAAGGATAAATGCGTATTTAGCACCGACCGTCTAGCCATTCTCGGCTATGTAGTGCGAAATGGAGTTATAGGCCCCGACCCTGAACTCATGCGCCCCCTCATGGAGTTCCCCCTCCCTCACTGCCCCAAGGCCCTGAAGCGCTGCCCCAGGTTTTTTAGTTACTACGCCCAGTGGGTCCCTAACTATGCAGACAAAGCCCGTCCCCTGATACAGTCCACAACCTTCCCCCTGTCGATGGAGGCCCGCCAGGCCTTCAGCCGCATCAAAGCAGACATTGCAAAGGCCACGATGCACGCCATCGACGAGTCCCTCCCCTTCCAGGTCGAGAGTGATGCATCCGACGTAGCTCTGGCAGCCACCCTCAACTAAGCGGGCAGACCCGTGGCCTTCTTCTCCCGTACCCTCCATGCTTCCGAAATCCGCCACTCCTCAGTCGAAAAGGAGGCCCAAGCCATAGTAGAAGTTGTGCGACATTGGAGGCATTACCTGGCCAGCAGGAGATTCGCTCTCCTCACTGACCAACGGTCGGTGGCATTCATGTTCGATAATGCACAGCGGGGCAAGATAAAAAACGACAAGATCTTGCAGTGGAGGATAGAACTCTCCACCTACAACTTTGAGATCTTGTATCATCCCGGGAAGCTAAACGAGCCTCCTGGCGCCCTGTCCCGCGGCACATGTGTCAATGCACAAGTGGACCGCCTCCGAGCCCTCCACGAGGACCTCTGCCACCCGGGGGCTACTCGCTTTTTCCACTTTGTTCAGACCCGCAACCTGCCCTACTCCATCGAGGAGGTCAGGACAGCCACTAAGGACTGCCAAATCTGCGCAGAGTGCAAACCGCACTTCTACCGGCCAGAGAACGCACCTGATAAAGGCTTCCCGTCCCTTTGAACGTCTCAGCATGGACTTCAAAGGCACCCTCCCCTCCACCGACCGCAACACGTATTTCCTGAACGTGATTGACGAGTACTCCCGGTTCCCCTTCGCCATCCCCTGCCCCGACATGACCGCCACCACCGTCAAGGCCCTCCATGGTATCTTTGCACTGTTCGGTTTCCCCGCTTACAGACACAGTGATAGGGGGTCCTCCTTTATGAGCGACGAACTGTGTCAATTCCTGCTCAGCAAGTGCATTGCCTCAAGCAGGACGACCAGTTACAACCCCCGGGGTAACGGACAGGTAGAGAGGGAGAACGGAACGGTCTGGAAGACCGTCCTACTGGCCCTTCGGTCCAGGAACCTCCCAGTCTCCCGCTGGCAAGAGGTCCTCCAAAAGGCCCTCCACTCCATCCAGTCATTGCTCTGTACGACCACCAATCAGACACCTCATGAACGTCTCCTTGTCTTCCCCAGGAAGTCTTCCTCCGGGACCACGCTCCCGACCTGGCTAGCGACACCCGGACTCATCCTGCTCTGAAAACACGTGCGGGCGCACAAGTCAGACCCGTTGGTAGAGAGGGTCCATCTGCTGCACGCTAACACCCAGTACGCCTACGTGGTGTTCCCTGACGGCCGACAAGATACGGTCTCCCTACGGGACCTGGCGCCCGCCGGAACCCCACGCGCACCCCAACCACCCCCACCCCCCCTCCCCCCCTCCCCCTCCGCTGCACCTCACAGAAGGGTCAGTCCTCCCGCCGCTCCTGCCTGGGCCCGCCCACCACCGACGCCCCCTACAGGCCCCCCCCTCTCAGGTCAACCGCTCTCCCCACCAGCGCCGTCTAGGGGTGACAAAGCTGCCATGGAGGCCGAAGCCACACTCCCGGAGTCGCAGATGCCTGGACCCCCACCGGAATCACCACCGAGGCCCAGACGATCCCAGAGGACGACAAGGGCACCTGACCGACTGCTTCATCTTAACCGATCTGTAACTGTAAATAATAAACACTGACTGTATATATCTGCCATGACTGTAAATATCCTCTAAACACTGTAAGGAGGTATCACGGTACCTCCATATCTGATCATACCATGTTGAATACAGTTGTAGCCGCTGGCCACCACCCCCGCCGGACTCTTTTTAACAGGGGGTGAATGTGGTATTATCAGGTATTGCAGCACCCGAGAGGCTGAAGTTCCATTGGTCAAACCTGGGGGTTTACCATTGGCTGTATAGTATGTAGCTCCGCCCAGATAGGTGGGGTATAAGAGTCGGTGCCGTCCCAGCAGCCCTCATTCTGTACCTGAGCTGTTGGGGAACAGTTCTAGTCTATTAAAGCCTTCAGTTATGCTTTAACCTCGTCTTTGCAGTAATCGATCATGCATCAAGTACCTTTGAAGTGTAGTCACTATTGTAACATAGAAAGGTGTCAGCCAGCATGTACCTTGCAAGGTCCACAAACAGCATCTGACAATAACCACATAATCTAGTTTGTGATATTGGGCGGGATCCTCCGTCCGTTCACGGCAGCGGGATTCTCCGCCCGTTCACGGCAGCGGGATTCTCTGCCTGTTCACGGCAGCGGGATTCTCCGTCCGTTCACGGCAGCGTGATCCTCCGTCCGCATGACTCTTCTTCAGAGCTCAGAGCCACACGGACTCAAAAAGTTCACTGTCTCTCTCTCTCTCTGCAGGTGTTGCCAGACCTGATGAGGTTTTCCAGTATTTTCTGTTATTTGTGTCAGATTTCCAGCATCTGTAGTATTTTGTTTTCACCTTTTAAATGAGACAAGGGTTTCTTACCTCTACTCCCCTCTCGGGCAGTGAATTCCAGGCCCCCCACTACCCTCTGGATGGAAACGTTTCTCCTCAACTCTCCTCTAATCTTTCTATCAATCCCTTTAAATCGGAGCTCCCCCCCCCACCCCCGCCCCACCCAACACGCCCAGCCCAGTCACTGACCTCTATAGTAAAGAGGCCCTGCCCATCCACTCAATCCAGGCCCCTCACAATGTTGTACATCTCAATGAATTCTCCCCTCATCCTGCTCTATACCAAAGAGAACAACTCCAGCCTATCCAATCTTGCTGATGATGCAAAGATAGCTAGTTTTTAATTAAGTGTAGATGTAAAGTTACAAAACAATATATATTTTTTTAAAACGCATTTTATTCAAACTTTTAGCAAAGTAGCAAAGTACAGCAAATAAACACCTCGGGAAACATTCTTCCCAACAATTAACTGTACAGTTTGTACAGATTTTCCTCCTTTTTCACCCCCCCCCCCCCCCCCCCCCCCCCCCCGCGACAAACAGCTCCTTAAACACGGTCACAAACATCCACCACCTTTTCTCAAACTCCTCTGCTGAGCCCCTTAACTCATACTTTAACTTCTCTAACCGCAGGAAGTTGTACAGGTCACCCAACGGTGGCGATGCCGACCGCCACTCCAGCAAAATTTGTTGCCATGCAATCAGAGAGGAGAAGGCCATAACATCGGCCTACCTCCTCTCCATGACCTCAGGCTTCTCTGAAACCCCAAATATCGCCACCAAAGGGTCCGAGTCCACTCCCTCCTTCACTATCCTGGCTAAGGACCGCGAACACTCCCGCCCAGAATCTTCCCAATTTTTCACAACCCCAAAACATGTGCGCATGATTCGCTGGACCCCGCCCACACCTCTCACATTCATCTGCTACCCCCTGAAATTACCCACTTATTCTCCCCCGAGTCATATGCACCCTGTGCACGACCTTGAACTGTATCAGGCTCATCCTTGCACAATAGGAGGTCCCGTTTACCCTTCACAGTGCCTCACTCCATACTCCCCAATTGATCTCCATTCCCAACTCCGCATCCCATTTTTCCTTGATCTTCACCACCCGCTCGCCTCTCTGCTCCCCCAGCCACTTATATAGTTACAAAACAATATTAATAGATCAAGTGAATGGACAAAACTGGGGAGAATGGATTTCAACTTCATCCACTTCAGACCTAAAAAGCATAGAACAGGTTATTTCTAAATGGTGTAAATCTAGAAGGATGCTTTGGGTTAGGGTTAGGAGATCCAGAGGGACTTGGGGTCCAGGCACACAGATTGTTAAAATGTCATGAGAAGGTTCTAAGGGTCCTTCCTGTTCCGTCTTGTTTATTCCCTGTCTATTCCCTTGTTTTCCCCTTTCTTTTATTTTGCTGTTACATTTTTGATCCATTGATGATTTTTGGACGTGTGTCTTTAAGGCAACCTGCCATTTTAATTCAAGCGGGAGAAAGCGATGGCTTGTGCTGTTCATTCAATCAGCAGGATCTAGAAGGCTGTTTCAGACTGGTGATTAGAGATTGGCTGGCCTCAGGGATGACTCAGGTTTGATTGATGTGACTGGTGGCCGATGAATTGGTCCAAAAGGTTGTGCTCTGCCCGGTAACAGTTGGTGATTGGATATTATCTGAAATATTTTTGGTTCTGGCAGCGGAGGGGAAAGATCCAGCAATGCCCTCTCCTGAAAACTGCTACTTAGGCCTCTCCAAAAAAATTAATTTAACTCTCTCTCTCTCCAATAAGCCTGTGGGTGTTGGATTCCTAAAAACAGGGCCTGAAAGCAGGCTACAAACTGAGATCAAAGCCTGATGAAACAGGGACTCTGTCTCACTAGGATAATTGTAAGTACAGGCTGCAAAACAAGGGCTGCAATTCCAAAGCATACTGAGGAGAAAGTCTGCAAGGACCCATTATCTGAAGGAAAGACTCTTTTCTCTTTCATTTACATGTTTTCCGTCCCCCTCCCACTCTGTGTTTTTCTCTCTTGTGTGTGTTGAGGGTGAGGGGAGGCAAATTACAGGAGGAATTAGGTACTTATTAATATTTAACCAACTGTATCTGCTGTGTATTTCACCATTAATCTTGTTTATAAATAAACAGCAATTATGTTTCAACTTACAAACCTGGTGACTGTAATTATTGGGCAGCTAAGGGCCAAAGATTTGGGGAATTTTTATAAGAATTATTAGTTAGTTCACTTGTGTTGTGAATCCGGGGCATGTGGGGCTGGAATTGAGCGCGCACATGCCCAGGCTGGCGTCACAAGGTACAGACAATAATCAAAATAGTCCATGGAATTCTGGCTGGAATGCTGACCTTTGCATCTAGAGGATTGGAATACATGGGGGGAAAAAAATCATGCTTTAGCTATACAAATCTCTGGTTAGGCCACACCTGGGGCTTACTTTGAAGGATGTATTAGACTTTGAAGGAGTGCGCACAGATTTATCAGAAAAAAGCCACACAAACTAGCATTATTATTTCAGGGGCTGGATTCTCCGCCCCCTGACGCCAAAATCGTGTTCGGCGATGGGGCAGAGAATCCATTTTGGCACACAAAATCGGAACCAGCACCGGTTTCACAATTCTCCGCCCCTGAAAATCGGTGTACTCATGGAATATGCCGTGCCGAGTATCCGCCATCTCGGGCCATTGCCTGAGGCCCGCCCCGGAATGCTCCGTCCCCAACTGGCCGAATTCCCAACGCCGTGGTTCTAATTTGGTCTCACCATCTGTGATCCTCGCGTGGTGGCTGTGGACTCAGTCCGGGGCCGCCACAGTCGGGGGAGGACCGATCAACGGGCATGGACGGCTTCATTCGGGGCTGGGGGCAATGTGTGCGGGCGTTCCAAGGCGCGCGAGCGGCCGATGCGTGGCACTATTTCAGCGGTCCAGGTCCGCGGGTTCAGTCCGCCATGGATCACCGCATGGCCGCTGGAGGCTGCCGCCATGCGCATGCGCAACCTGTGACCCGGAAGTGTGGAGGGCCATATCAGCAGCTACAGCTGTGAGCTCTATGACAGCTGCCTGCTAGCCCCCAGCAAAACGGGGACTCTGTGACCTTTTCACGCCAGTTTTCCTGGCGTAAAAGACCACAGTTTTCCCGACAGCGTGGTGACATAGTCCCAAAAACGGAGAACCCAGCCCCAGGTCTATGAATCTTTCACCACCTTCTGCTAAAAGGTCAAAAACTTAAGTTTCAAGGTCGGCACGGTGGCGCAGTGGTTAGCACTGCTGCACTCAACCCCGGTCACTGTCCGTATGGGGTTTGCACATTCTCCCCATGTTTGGGTGGGTCGCACCCCCACAACCCAAAAATGCGCAGGTAGGTGTATTGGCCACGCTAAATTGCACCTTAATTGGGGAAAAAAAATTTAACTAAAGCAAAACCTAAGGTTTCCCTCGCCAAGGGTGCTGACAGATCCGCTGAGTTTTTCCAATATTTTCTGTTTTATTTCAGAGTTTCAGCATCCACAGTACTTTGTTTTTATGTATTTACTGGAAATCAGAAGATTAAAGGCGACTTAATCAAAGTTTACAAACTATTAAGGGGAACATTCATTTCATTCTTTCATAGGATGTGGGCATCGCCTTAATTGCCCATAACTGAGTAGTTAACTAGGCCATTCCAGAGGGCAGATAAGAGTCATTGCTGGGGTTTGGAGTCACATGTAGATATCCTTCCCTAAAGTGGGGAGCATCAGCAAACCTGATGGGTGACAACTGATGACAGTTTCATGGTCACCATTACTGAGGCCAGTTTTCAATTCCAGGTTTATTAATCAAATTTAAATTCCATTAGCGGTCATGGTGGGATTTGAAACCTTGTCCCCAGGACATTAGCCTGGGCCTCTGTATTACTAATCCAGTGACATTACCACTCCACCTCCATCTCCCCCTGGTAAATGAAGAGAGACTGAGTGAAATTCTCCACTTTGCGACGCCGCAAACAGAAACTGCAATCGGGGAGATAATCAGTCGTCCGGCCAAAATCGAGGTCCGTACCCGGTGCCGATTTGGGTGCCATGCTCCAGTCCCTCGCTGGATCTGATGGAAACGTATAAAATTCTGAAAAGGTTAGACAGAGTTGATGCAGGGGTGTTGTTTCCTCTGGCTGGGGTGTCTAGTACAAGGAATCCCAGTCTCTGGATATGGAGTAAACCATTTAGGACCCAGATGAAGAAATGTCTTCACTCTCAGAGGGTAGTGAACCTATGCAATTCTCTACCAGGTGATTAAGGAGGACAAATCACTGAATATATTTAGGAAGGAAATAGATTTCTAGGCTCAAAAGCATTCAAGGGAGGTGGGGAGAGTGCTGGAGTGTGGCATTAAGATAGAGGATCAGCCAGAATCATGTTAAATGGCGGAGGAGGCAGGAACAGTGCAAGGGTTGATGGTAAGGATCCCTGGCATGTATGGTTGAAAAGTGGAGCCCTGGACAGGATTAGGATGCAAAATCAAGAGATGAGGCCTGATGAAGATGTGTGGGTTTGTGAGAGTGACTGGTAATATTCCTTGAGGTGGTAGTGAAGGAGATCCTTATGAATGTATGATGGGTTTGTGAGTGTGCGAGTTGAGTGATGAGATGGTTAACTTAACCTGGTGGAATGGAGATCATACATCTTCTTCCTACACTGGGTGGCTAACCTTTTCTGTAGGGTGTTTAAACTGACCACCCCTGTGGCCACCTCCCAAGGAGGACGGGTCACCTTGGATTACAAATCATTGCTGCAGGCCGTGACTGCATCCAACAGGTGCTCCAGTGAGGTGTCACTGAATTTGGGCACAGCATGCGTTCAGTCATTTGAAGCTATTCCTTCCCTGGAGCTGTCCTAAGCTGTAGAGAGCGTGACTGCTGTGCAGGGGCATCATTTAAATAGGACACCCGGAGTTAGGGAGCGCTGAGGCCAGGACAGGGCATGCGAGTCTAATGCCGCCCGTCAGCAAAACGGTGTGTTCCCCAAGGATGAATATTTAATTATGTTTGAAGTACACGATACAGGAAAAATCTGACATAGATCACAGATAGGTGATGGTAAATTATTGGATTTTTGCTATCCAAAGTTAAGAAATAAGGGATATGGGGCCAAGGCATAATATGGAATTAGATCACAGATCAGATCTAACTTCGTTGAATGGAAGAACAGTCTAAAAGGGCTAGATGGCCTCTTCTTGTTCCTATGTTTCTATCTATTAATGAGTTCATAATATGTTTATAGGGTGAGATGAAGAGATCAAAAATGCAAGACTGAGGAAATATCAGTGGAACATAAAAGCCAGCTAGCACTGCCGCCTCACGGCGCTGAGGAACCAGGTTTAATCCCAGCCCTGGTCACTGTCCGTGTGCACATTCTCCCCGTGTCTGCGTGGGTCGCACCCCTACAAGCCAAAGATGTGCAGGATAGGTGGATTAGCCACGCTAAATTGCCCCTTAATTGAAAAAAATAATTTTTTTTTAAAAAAAGAACATGAAAGCCAGCAAAGATCAGTTGGGCCAAATGGCCTGTTTCAGTGCCGCAGTATCAAAGTAATTCCACACAACTGATGATAATTTCATGCTGATCATTATGGAGGCCAGCTTTCACGAGTGATTTCCTGCTGGCGTGCTAAGGGGTGCCATTTTGAAAAGCTGCCCTATCTTACTCCCCCCCCCCCCCCATTCGACCCCTTCTCACCCCCATTTGACCTCCCGTCCGATCCCTTCTCACTCTCCCCCCCCCATCTTAGGGTGGCTCCCTGGAAGCCCCTCTCACCCTCCTCTACGTGGTAAGGGCACCCAGGCCCAAATCTGGGCAGTGTCAACCTGGCAGCCATGCACCGCCAGCCTGGAACTTGGCAATGCCACCTGGGCATGCTGGCAGTGCCAGGGTGCCAGGCGAGCAGTGCAATGTGCCAGAGGAAGTGCCAGGGTGCCACCCTCCTGTCCCCAACCATCCGGGGGTCTCTACTGGCCTGCGGGAACCCCCCCAGGTGCCAGTATGCCTGGTCACATTTGTGTGAACCAATACTAAACGGTTCCCTGGAGAGGTCTCCCAGATACGGCCATTGAGTCCCAGAGGCTGGGTCAATCTGGCGAACGTGTATTTAAATGAGCCATACAGCTCATCTAAATATGCAGATCTGGGTCATGCCCAGTGAGGGCAAGATCCAAATCGCGACGTCTCGCGAGATTCAACAGCCTCGTGCCAACACCAAGTCGGGCGTGACGAGGCCACCAAATCACGCCCTAGGTCTTGGAGAAGGAAGTGCAACTGGAGAGAAGACATCCCTAAGTGTCAGGTTCTGACTGAAAACCGGCATGTTTCTCCAGACATACTGCCAGATTCTCTGATCAGATCTTCTGACAGTCAAAAAAAAAATCAGGAGGCATGGTTTGCACCATCACTCTGTCGGGGTGGGGCCTGGAAGAGCCAGCAAGCCCGACTCTACAGAGATCGGGGTGCCATCTTTTTAAAAAAAAAAGATTTGGAGTATCCAATTCATTTTTTCCAATTAAAGGGCAATTTAGCATGGCCAATTCACCTAGCTTGCACATCTTTGGGCTGTGGGGCGAAACCCACGCAAACACAGGGAGAATGTGCAACCTCCACACGGACGATGACCCGGGGCCGGGATCAAACCTGGGACCTCGACGCCGTGAGGCTGCAGTGCTACCACTGTGCCACCGTGCTGCCCGGGGTGCCATCTGCAAGAAAAATCAACTAACCCCCCCCCCCACCCCCACGGCCATGGGGGAGTACCCCCCACCTCCCAAACTTCGGGGTGATCCCCCACCATGGACGTATTGGAGAGGGCACTCTCCACCCTGTCCCGCCACACGCAAGGGGAAATCTCCCTCCCCCAATGGAGAAGGGTGGCCTCCCTCCCTTAGCACTGCCCCCAGGGAGCATTGCCCAGCCTCAGTCCTACGCCCTCCAGGCACCCCTGCACTCCCAGCGTGTTCATCGCTACTGGTTTTCATTTTTGAGTATTCCACAGGGCCAGGCGCTCTGGTGTAAAGCCATTAAATTATATTTAAATCAATTACATTTTAATCAATGCAAATTCATGACACGTGAACCTGATCACATCACCAGAGGGGGGTGGGAAGATCTCAAACCGAGATTTCACCAAGGCAAATCCCTTTATGGCCCTCTTGCGAGATTTAGCAGCCATAATGGGATTTGCGCCAATGTGAACGGTCTGGGAAAATCGCATCCATTGTGGAAAAATGCAGAATGGAACTGAGAATACCTAGAGGTGGCTAAATTCCACTAGGAATATGATAATTCAGGGCGACTCAGTGGCACAGTGGTTAGCACTGCTGCCTCGTGGCTCCAGTGTCCTGGGTTCAATTCCAGCTTCAAGTGACTGTGTGGAGTTTGTACTTTCTCCGTGTGTCTGCATGGGTTTCTTCCGGATGCACCGGTTTCCTCCCAGAGTCCAAAGATATGAAAGTTAGGTTGATTGGCTATACTAAATTGCCCCTTACTATCCAGCAGGTTAGCTGGGGTTACGGGGATGGGGTGGAGTTGTGGGCTGTAGGATGCTCTTTCCAATGGCCGGTGCAGACCCGACGGGTCGAATGGCCTCCTTCTGCACTCTAAATGTGAAGCAGTCAAATGAATATCAAGACACTACTTGAGCTCTGTTTTTACAGCTGCTAAAGTGAGTATTCTGGGACCTTAGTGCCCTGTATAAATTTTACGACCAGGCTTTCATTGATATGTATGTGCATCAAGCCTTATATTCAGACTTATGATGATTTTGGATTTATTCACCAATAAGCGACAATCAGCACTTTACAAATTTCCAGGATCATGAAATTCAAATAACAAAGAAAAAGAAGAAAAGAGGAACCTTCACTTTTCTTCAGATAAAGCCAGTGGATGCTAATAGATCAGGCAGGTTGGATCTCAGTTTAATCTTCCATCCAAACAAACAGTAATATGGAAAATGGAGCATATTTCTTTCTGAAATGTAACATGTTAGGTTTTTAAGAATCCTGCCACCATATGCAAGGAATTGAAAAACAGATTCATGTAATATCTCGTCACGCTGTTCAATCTATTTAGAGGTGTATTTTATTGAAGAATTATTGTTACGAGGCATTTTTGAAAGATAGAGTACCCAATTCTATTTTTTACCAATTTAGTGTGGCCAATCCACCTACCCTGCACATCTTTGGGATATCATCATCTGGGGTGATCAGTTAGAACATAGAACATACAGTGCAGAAGGAGGCCATTCGGCCCATCGAGTCTGCACCGACCCACTTAAGCCCTCACTTCCACCCTATTCCCATAACCCAATAACCCCTCCTAACCTTTTTGGTCACTAAGGGCAATTTATCCATGGGGGTGAGACCCATGCAGACATGAGGCAAATGTGCAAACTCCACATGGACAGTGACCTGGGGCCAGGATCGAACCCGGGTCCTTGGTGCCGTGAGGCAGCAATGCTAACCACTGCGCCACCAATCCAGGCATATTTTTAACCTACATTTCATAAATCAATCTGTTTGTCATGAATCCTTCAGATAAAGGTTCCAAGTCGTTAGTTCTTCAGTGTGAAAAAGGCAGCAGCAGAGAATGTAGCTAATGATCATTCTGCTATATCACCCACTAAACAAGAAGCCCAAATCAAATAAGTTTGGTAAAGACAGCAAGTTTTGAAACTGAAACATGCAAATCTGCTCATTTGCACTTCTGCCATAAACTGCATTGTTATAATAGGCCTCTGGATATGAGGAATGGGGGGTTAAGAAAGAGGAAGGAAGGGGAAATTGAATAAATAAACAATACTCAATCTTTGGAGTGCAAAGACCTTTACTGATTGTTTAGCAAATAGGTCATGTACTTTAAACAGAAAAGGATTCATGTGTTCCAAATGCTGCCGTTCCGACAGGATGAATAAAACTGTGGCAAAACTAGGAGGAGATTCAAAGCCCAGAATACAGGTAATCACAGTAGAACATTGCATTAAATGAAAACAATAAGAAAGCAAAAAATTATGGAAACATGTCTGCATTGGGAAAAAAAGCAATTAACATTCCTGGTGGAGACGTGTCATCAGAACTGAGTTCTAATATAAGGGGTGGGATTTTCCAATCTCGCGGCAGAGTGTCCACACCGTCGTAAATGCCGTTGCTTTTTACAACGGCATGAACGGGCCGCTCCCACGTCTAATTCTGGCCCCTACAAGGGGGCAGCACGGTGCTGGAGCAGTTTGTGCTGCTCCAGCTGCAGATTCTGGTGCGAACTGTGCGTCGTGGGATCCGCGCATGTGCAGTTGCGCCTGCGCCAATGATGACATGCGCAGTGGCGCAGGCACCAACGCGCGCATGGGCAGTGGCCTCCTTCAATGTGCCAGCCCTGACACAACATGGAGCAGGGCTACAGGGGCTGGCGGGTAGGAAAGGAGACCACCAGCCACAGAGGCCAGCCTGGTGGGTCCCGATTGCGGGCCAGGCCACATCGGAGGCCCCCACCGGGGTCGGACCCCCACCTCCACCCCACAGGCCACCACCCGACCCTTACACGCCGAGGTCCCGCCAGACCAGAGTAGGTTAGAACGGCGCTGGTGGGACTCGGCTCTTTTCCTACGGCCGCTTGGCCCATTCGGGCCGGAGAATCGGCGGCCCGCGACTGGCGGCGCACCAACCACGCTGGCGCCGATTCTCCGCACTGCGGAGAATCGCGTGCCGGCATTGGGGCCGTGTGGCCCGTTTGCGGGGATTCTCCGGCCCGGCGCAGAGCTGGGAGAATCCCGCCCAACGTCTCCATCAACAGTTAACTTGACCTGTCTGTGGATTTGCTGTACATTTCCTGAACTTAAACTCAGTGGATCTGTGCATAAACCTTCTGAACTGGAAGAATAAATTATCCCTGCATGGAAAACCATAATTTTTAATGTGTCAGAATTGACCATTTCAGCTACTAACACTCACATTATAACTTCCTTGCAATAAACTGCAATAAAGACTTTAGTTAGGGAGGGTTTTAATGCCCTCTTCAAAAAGTTCAAGCATTACAATATTGGAACTCTCCTTGAAGCAGCTGACTGTTACCAAGGCATTCACAAGATAGGATATATTATTAAAAACAATTCACAATAGTGCATTCTGTACACTCTTTAATATAGTACAGTCTAGTAATTGTTTCAGGGAACCATTATTGTAAATTCAGTGCAAATTCAGTGCAACCAAAAAAAGGAAATTGTGAGGGGAAGAAAGTCTGAAATTGCCTAGTGTACAAAGAGACTAATGCTACACATGTGGGATAAATGCTCCAAATACACTAGCCAATTGGGAAAATAAAACATATTCACGCCAAATAAATAGAATATCATATCACCAAACGCATTCCAAACACTCCCACTCTACCACCTCCAATTCACTCACTTTGCAGTCCCAATACAAAGGCTTTCTTCCCTCATGCCAATTCAATCCAAAAAGTCCTGACACAAATATAAAAGGTATTAGAATTTCACTCCCTTTCAAAAAAAAGGCCAGTAAAACAGATAAAACATTTCCAAAAATAATTCATCAGCCATTTTCAGATAGGGTCAATTTTGTGCAAATTACAACTCTGTGTAACATTGCACTTTACAGTTGAGTAATTGAAGGGGACCATGAGACAATGAACAAGTGCCAAAAATGTCAACCTATTGTTGTTCTCAATTCAGACCAGTGAGTGGCAATGGGTTATTTTACTAAAAGCAAAAGAGGGGAAACACAGCAACCCAAAATTGTACTTTTACCCCATTCATACTCATCACTTGCTAAGTAATAATCAGGTGGAAATCTTGGCTGATCGGAATTATTCCGTTGTGATCTTTTTCTTTATTCATTGGATGTGGGCATTGCTGGCAAGACCAGCATTTGTTGTCCATTCCTAATTGCCCTTGAGAGCTGTTAAGAGTCACCACATTGTTGTAGGTCATATCAGATAAGAATAGCAGATTTCCTTCAGGCCACTAGTGAACCAGATGGATTTTTACAACAATTGATGATAGTTTCAAGGTTGAGAATAGCTTTCAATTCCAGATTTTTGTAAAAATTTAACCAATTGAATTTAAATTCCACCAGCTGCCATGGTGGGATCTGAACACACATTATAAGAGCATTAGTCTGGGTCTCTGGATTACTTGTCCAGTGACAGTGTCACTACATCACCATTTCTCTTAGTGCATCACTCATGGCATCCCTACAAATGGGCTGGTTCAATGCTGGCCAGGAAAGCAAACCTGGAGTCTCTGGTCACTGTACCTTGCAGATTATCATCCTTATGCAATATTCTTGGGAAAATTAGTAAATGCTGTTGAATAGAACCTGATAAAAATCATTCATATTTTGTACAGTGTTTACATTTCAACTATTTTCTTCCAAATTAAATTGAAAGTCGCTTTGTTCCACATGAACATTCAAGAAGCTGACACAGTTCCTCCCACCCACTGTAGTTGTGAGGGCAGAAGTGTGCTTGATCTGCAAGATGTTGAAGTTAGTCAAATCTACATTTCACCTGAGGGCGCCTATCTAGTTTCCTATTATATTTGGTGGCTGTCCTCACAGCTGGGAAGCTTGTACAAATGCCCAAATACGTTGGAAAACTGCAAAGCAAAGTACAACTAAAGCAAATTGAATTGACAACTCAAATCTCAGCTAGAGTTCTGAAATAGACTGAAAATATATATGATGGGCATCTGTACAAATGATATGTGACCTTTGAGGTTTCAAACAAACCATTAATAGTTTTCCAATCAGATGGTGGAAACTCCATATTTACATACAAACAGAATGTGTTCATGTAGCAATGAAGGTTCCTCTTCTCCTGAGCAGTCACGCTCTGGTACCTTGCACAAGTGGCTATTTGTTTACACATTAGCGTGGGTGGGGAATATGGCAGGCAATTTAACCATAATTTCCAGAGGAAATTGCTCTTAAAATAAATGCAAATTCCTGCTCAGCATCCCGATTAAAACACACTTTCTATCTTTGGCTTATTTTGAGTGAAAATAGGTTGCCTGCCAAAAAAGCAGCTTTTACATCAGAGAACAGAATTTGGAGATGAGGCAGAAAGTTTCCCAACACACAGGCAGCCAAAGCAACTTCTTCACTTGTAAGTCACATCTGTTGTGGTATCTGGTATCAGCTGTGCAGAGCCCGTCCAATGCGAGTGCAAACTAATGTCCATGTTCAACAATAGGCAACGGACTTCGTTGGCATCCACCACAAGTGTCTGGAAAGCTGCAAAGCATAAAAAATAGGCACCTGCTCACCAATCCTTCCTGGTGTTCACTTGACAACTTGCAGGGTGCAAATGTTGACATCCTCCCTTTGTGAAAAGAACTTAAAACAAGCTGACTCTAGTTCACAAACTGCAGTTAACTCATGCAGCAGGTTCAAAAAATGTTCAGAAACTTTGAATCGCTGACAAAGCTGCTTTTTTTTTTTAAAGCACAAAATTTGAAATTCTTGATATCTTGGCCACATCATCTGATACACTCCCCTTCAGATAGATTATATACATTCTCTTCATCTTCTGTATCTGGTAAATTTCCCCACAGAAGCAGATTAACACCTGAAATCAAATAAGTTGTACTGCTTTAGCACTGTTAACACTGTTTCCCCTAAATACTTACTCCATATACAACAAAGAAAAAAAAAATTGACAGGATACATAACTCCACTGCCTACATCTGGGATCAGAGAACCGCTGCATTTTGTATATATATTGAGAGAGATATATACAGAGAGAGGCCTAGAGGTGTATGTGCACAAATCGTTGAAGGTGGAAGGGCAGAATGCAAGGTGGTTAAAAAGCCATATGGAATCCTAGGTTTGAAAAATAAAGGCAGGATACAAAAACAAGGAGGTTATGGGGAGCCTTTATTAAACACTTAGTCAGCCACAACTGGAGTATTGTGTCCAATTCTAGGCACTGAACTTTAGGAAGGATCTGAAAGCTTAGAGAGCGTGGAAAAGATTTACAAGAATGGTACCAAGGATGAGGAACTTCAGTTAATAATAATAATAATAATTGTTTATTGTGACAAGTAAGCTTCAATTAAGTTACTGTGAAAAGCCCCGAGTCGCCACATTCCGGCGCCTGTTTGGGGAAGCCAGTACGGGAATTGAACCCTCGCTGCTGCCTTACAAGTTCTGCATTACAAGTCAGCTATTTAACCCACTGTGCTAAACCACCCCATAGACAGATTGAGAAGTTGGGGTTGTCCTCCATAGAGAAGATTGTGAGATTTGTCAGAGGTGTTGAAGATCTTGTGGGAACTAAACAGGATAGACGGAGAGAAACTTTCCATCAGTGGAAGGGTTCAGAATCAGACTTAAAACGATGGGCAAAAGAACTAACAAAATGAGAAAGCACTTTTTCCACGAGTGGTTAGGATCTGCAATGCACTGCCTGAGAGTCTGCTGGAGGCAGGTTCAATAGACTTTTATCAGAAAATAATTGAAAAGAAAATTACAGGGTTACAAAGGGTGGAGGAGAGGGATAACATGACATGTAGAGAGCCAACATAGACAGGATGAGTTGAGTGACCTCCTTTATTTTTATTCTTTCATGGGATGTGGGCATCGCTGGCTAGGCCAGCAATTTTATTGCCTATCCCTAATTGCCCTGTAGGTGGTGGTCAGCGGCCTTCTTGAACCTCTGTAGTCCATGTGGTGTAGGTACTCGCACAGTACTGTTAGGAGGGATTTCCTGGGATTTTAACCCAGCGATGAGGAAAGAATGGCAATATAGTTCTAAGTCAGGGTGGTGTGTGACTTGGTGGGATACCACTCTGAGGAACTCCAGTGGTGATGCCCTGGAATGGCAATGATTGATCTCCAACCACCACAACCATCTTCCTTTGTGCTAGATGTGACTCCAACCAATGAACAGTTCACCCCGATTCCCATTGATTCTAGTTTTTCCAGTGTTCCTTGGTGCCACACTTGGTCTGATTTCAAGCGCTGTCACTCTCACCTTACCTTTGGTTCTGTAACAATTCAATGATTCTAAGACTATCCTAAAACCTTGCCAATTGTACTTACTACTGAGTCACAACTTCCCAGTGAATTGATTTAAAACTATAATCTAGGGATTCCTTCTATGCCTGGCTTCATCTTGTCCGGCCCCAAAACCTCTGTCACGTTGCCTATTCCTCAATCATTGGTGACAAGTCTTCATTGGGCTCTCTCCCTCCACTTGGGCTCTCTCCCTCCACCTAGCTATGTCCATTAATTCAAAATCTACCTCAAAGAAAAACAAAGGCTTTTTCTTAATGTTTCATTTGAATTACTGGATCATCCATTTTTGAAAAAAAAAGATGAGGTCAATACAAATAGATTGCACTACTATGGAGCCGAAATGTTGTAAAACTATGTTTTTTTTAAATTCTGAAGGTGTTACATTAAAATAAAGTGAAGCTCACCTTTGTTATATGTTATATAAATGTCATGCAATCTGAATTCCAGACAGATTTAAAGAGAAACACTAATCTTTTGAAAGATTCAGACCATTTCCTTTTTCTCCAAGCACAATCTTTTTAGATCACCACCACCCCCCCTCAAATCTGCACTCACAAACACAATTTCATTTTTTAAAATAGTGAGTTCAGGCTTGCATTGTATCACATAGAAAATTCTTGCTTCCTCCTAGTGTCACCCATCCACAACTTTTTCTTTGACTTCATGATTGATGCCTTAACTGCATGTAGAAAATTTAGTTTTTTTTAACTGCTCCCCTCCTCGCCTGACTGAAGATGTTGATTCACTCGGGATTACTGTTTCGCCAGTAATATCAGCCATTAGGCATCACTCTTCATCCGAGAATTGACAAACTACAAGACTCTGAAAGGCATTCAAACTAGGCTCAATTCTGTCCACTGTGCATCTTTTCACATGCCGTTTCCAGCAGTAGTCACTCTGTAGTAACTCATAACAACTCAAACTTGTGACTTTGGAATATGTTGAGCACCTCCCATAACTTGGCAGCCACCTCTTTCAAAAAAACACCATTGACGAGAGATCCAACACTGGATTAGCTGCGTTATTCAGCCTTCTGAAAACTATGGCAGTGAGTGTTTGACAATAAAGACTTCTGCAAATCAACAAAAGTCCTCATGTACAGAGCACTTGGCATCACCACACTCCAGTACTACAATGAGACCTGGACTGTGTATCAGCAGCATAGAGCAATTCCATCGGCAATGCCTCTGCAACTTCCTCTGGATTCAACAGGAAGGCCATTGAAGGGCAGCACGGTGGTGCAGTGGTTAGTGCTGCTACCTCATGGCGCCGAGGTCCCAGGTTCGATCCCAGCTCTGTCACTGTTCGTGTGGAGTTTGCACATTCTCCCCGTGTTTGCGTGGGTTTCGCCCCCACAACCCAAAGATGTGCAGGGCATGTGGATTGGCCACGCTAAATTGCCCCTTAATTGGTAAAAAAAAATTGTGTACTCTAAATTTTTTTAAGAAGGAAGGCCATTGAACACACACGAATGTCCTTCTTGAAACCAGGTCCACAAGCATTCAGGCTCTGCTCCATGTGCCCAAAGATCTGCAGGCCGAGAATCTGCCTGGTCAGTCACATGAAGACCTATGGCAGAAACTCAAGGCCCTGATTAAAATTTATCTCCTAGTGGAGGGACAGCAGACAATAACTCAGCAGTAAGCGGCAATAATAATAATAATCTTTATTAGTGTCACAAGTAGGCTTAGATTAACACTGCAATGAAGTTACTGTGAAAATCAATGGGAAGCAATGCAATTTATTTCCTGAATAACTCAGCGTGTTGTGGTAATAATAGTGCCCTTAGTGCTCTTCTATATCAAAGCAGCCAACAGTAGGGTTTAGATTGAACGTGGGTCTCTCTGATCTGAAAGGTTCAGTGCTATACTATATGATACACTAAGTCACCAGGAAATTTGTACATTTGCCTCATAAAATATTTAAAAACTCTTGAAAATATCAAATAGTCTTGAATGAATTATGTACGATGGATTGAGTCCAGGAGTTAAACATCAGAATTTATTTTTAACTCTGTGACATATACCAGCCCCTCATAGTCAAATGCTCTGTTCTCTGGTTTCTACAGTGATGGTCAGTAACTAGTGGGTCAGGTGGATAACAGCAGAATTCCAGAGTAATCGCCCAATCATTTCTGGTTGCTCCTGCCTTTCAAAGCAGAAAACGAGGACCACTATTTACAGACAGCCAGGAATTCATTACTCCATACAATACATTGGCACCAGAATTAGAAACTTCTGAGATGTGATACACATTTTGTAAATAGCTACAGAATTTTGTGAGCAAGGATTCATGTAGGTCTCAGTAATTGATTATATGTCATTCGAAGCAATATCCTTAAAACAGATGGCTCCTCAAGGCTACCAGGAGAACAAGCGTTATTACATGTAGTAAAGTGCAGCATGCAAAAATTTTAATGCCTGCAGTGCTTCAGTATTTGAGTTCAAGGACATTTAAAAAGTAATCTTTCACACACCAATAATAACTGGGCTATCAGTTCCCTGCACGCATATAACACTAACAGGCTGGACAATGGAGGCACTGTGGTTTTCCACACTCAGCTTGATATTGTGCTTACCAGAGGAATCCAGTCTGTTGACAGCATAGATCACCTGGCTGTGAAACATCCAGAAATGACCATTGTTACAGGACAGCAAACACGGTTTGCATGGGACGACCACATGGTAGCCAACAGCATTACCACTGAAAATGAGAGAAAAAAAGTGATGATTCTGTATGATCTACTTTCACGGCTATCAAAATAAAATCCTCCCCAAACCACATCGTGCCCATTTCCCCTACATAAAACTCAGTCACAAAATTCTTGTGAGGCAGAAAATTGAAAACCAATCCATAGTATACATTTATTATATAGTTAAAGTAGAACATTTGACAAGAGTCCTGAAATACACACAGAAGTACTAAAGAAAACTGGGACTGAGTTTCAAAGGTGCTGAGGGGCTAGTTCAATTGGATACAGTTCAGCCTGGTATAGGACTAAGCCACACAGACCAGAAGGTTTCAGTCCCAGGTCTGTGCCAAATCAGCCAAGGTTTCAGTTCCATATCAAGTTACTCTGACAGCTTGTTCTGAGAACAGGATCAGACAGAGCTGTGCTGCTTTCCATAGCTGAAAGCCTGATAACGCTCACGCATGAAAAAATGGGTAGAGTGCAAGAGTAGCCAAAATCTATGGAAACAAAGCCCCAACCCAGCCCAGAACGGAATCAGCATCCTCAGGACAAGATAATGCACAGCAGCATTTTCTCTCCAAAGATTAGAACCAAAGCCCTCACAGCTACCTCTAACAATTTGCTTCTATAGAACAGTCAGCATAGAAAAAATCCCAAGACATGTTGTACTGGGTGAGGGATAAAACAGTAAGGAACCAGGGGCGAGATTCTCCGACCCCCAGCCGGGTCGGAGAATCGCCAGGGGCTGGCGTGAATACCGCCCCCGCTGGTTGGCGAATTCTCCGGCACCGGAGATGAAATGAAATGAAATGAAAATCGCTTATTGTCACAAGTAGGCTTCAATGACGTTACTGTGAAAAGCCCCTAGTCGCCACATTCCGGCGCCTGTTCGGGGAGGCTGGTACAGGAATTGAACCGTGCTGCTGGCCTGCCTTGGTCTGCCTTAAAAGCCAGAGATTTAGCCCAGTGTGCTAAACCAGGCCCTATCGGCGGGGGCGGGAATTGCGCCGCGCCGGTTGGCCGTTGGCCGGACCCCCCCCGCGATTCTCCGGCCCGGATGGGCCGAAGTCCCGCTGCTGGAATGCCTGTCCCGCCGGCGTGGATTAAACCACCTCTCTTACCGGCGGGACAAGGCGGCGAGGGCGGGCTCCGGGGTGCGGGGCGATCTGGCCCCGGGGGGTGCCCCCACGGTGGCCTGGCCCACGATCGGGGCCCACCGATCCGCGGGCGGGCCTGTGCCGTGGGGGCACTCTTTTCCTTCCGCCTTCGCCACGGTCTCCACCATGGCGGAGGCGGAAGAGACTCCCTCCACAGCGCATGCGCGGGGATGCCGTAAGCGGCCGCTAACGCTCCCGCGCATGCGCCGCCCGGCAATGTCATTTCCGTGCCAGCTGGCGGGGCACTTCCGCCAGCTGGGGCGGAAATCAGTCCGGCGCGGGCCTCGCCCCTCAAGGTTAGGACTCGGCCGGTCAAGGGGCGGAGGATTCCGCACCTTTGGGGTGGCGCGATGCTGAACTGATTTGCGCCATTTTGGGCGCCGGTCGGCGGACATCGCGCTGATACCGGAGAATTTCGCCCCAGATGTCAGATGCAGACTTAAAGGTTGGCTTAAAAGAACCATTAGTTGGAGCAAGAAGTGGAAATGCAAGGGTTCAGGAAGAATATTCGAACAGGAGCAGGTAGGTGAAGCCTACCATGTGTGGGATGGGTGGGGAGATTGGTGGGGGTGGGGTGGAATCAAAGAGTAGACAGAAAACATAACATTTTTGACTCTGGGGAGGGGGCGTGTCTGCTGGAGAGGGGGCGTGTCTTCTGGGGAGGGAGCGTGTCTGCTGGGGAGGGGGCGTTTCTGCTGGGGAGGGGGCATGTCTGTTGGGGAGGGGACGTGTCTGCTGGGGAGGGGGCGTGTCTGCTGGGCTGGGGCGTGTCTGCTGGGAAGGGGGCATGTCTGTTGGGGAGGGGGCGTGTCTGCTGGGGAGGGGGCGTGTCTGCTGGGGAGGGGGCGTGTCTTCTGGGGAGGGGGCATGTCTGCTGGGGAGGGGGCATGTCTGTTGGGGAGGGGGCGTGTCTGCTGGGGAGGGGGCATGTCTGTTGGGGAGGGGACGTGTCTGCTGGGGAGGGGGCATGTCTGCTGGGGAGGGGGCGTGTCTGCTGGGGAGGGGGCGTGTCTGCTGGGGAGGGGGCGTGTCTGCTGGGGAGGGGGCGTGTCTGCTGGGGAGGGGCGTGTCTGCTGGGGAGGGGGCATGTCTGTTGGGGAGGGGGCGGGTCTGCTGGGGAGGGTGCGGTCCGATGGGGTGGGGGCAATTCAATGGGGTGGGGCAGTCCGATGGGGTGGGAACGGTCTGATTCTCATCCATGTGTACTGTGGTGGGAGAGGGGCATGGAAAGAGAGGATGCCCCTACTTGTCAGCAGGGAGCAGGGGTGCAGGATTTGCATTCATTTAGGTGGGGTTCCAGCCCCCAAACCTCGCTATCGAGCCCCACACAAAATGGCAGCCAGATAGCGGGATTTGTGACGGAAATCCCTTGATCCCCACCATACATATATTTGCATGGCAAGGGATAGTGATCCCTCCTGGACACCGTTTCAAACGCCTGACCAAACCAGAAGCAATTCAGCTCTGGCAAGAGTACGGAGAATCCTGCCCATGAAGTCGGATATTACTATGACGAAGAAGTTTGGGCAGCATGATAGCACAGTGGTTATCACAGTTGCTTAACAGCTCCAGGGTCCCAGGTTTGATTCCTGGCTTGGGTCACTGTCTGTGCGGAATCTGCACATTCTCTCCATGTGGGTTTCTGTGTGGGTTCCCTCCGAGTGCTCCGGTTTTCTCCCACAGTTGAACGATGTGCAAGTTAAGTGGATTTGCCATGCAATATTGTCCCCAGGGTCCAAAGATGTGTAGGTTAGGCTACAGGTGTGCCGGGATAAGGTGTGGGAGTGGGCCTAGGAGGGTGCTCTTTCAGAGGGTTGCTGCAGACTCGATGGCCTCCTTCTGCACCGGAGGGATTCTATGATTCTAAGTTTTGAAGAAAGATCAACAACACAAAATATTTTAACACTCTCTCTCCACAGGTGCTACCTGGTCTGCTGTGCATTTCCAACATTTTCTGTTTCTATTTCAGATTTTGCTTTTGAATAGAACTAGCTAGCGGTTGAAGGTGCTAACCACGCAACCCAACGGGTTGATTAGCTTCCAAAGTTGGGGCACTCAAACCTGGTCATAAATTCTACTTGCCATCTATCCAATAATTTGTATGGGGTTAGTCTCTGCCCCATTCAAACAATCTGAGATCCCGAGGCTGGGATTCTCTGAACCCTCGCCGGGTCGGAGAATCCCCGGGGTGGCGGGGGGGGGGGGGGTGCGGGAATCGCGCCACACTGTCCCGATGCGGGCTCGCTGATTCTCCGGCGCCGATTTTCAGGCGCCCGTGGGATCGCCGCCGCGCCAGTCGGCGGCCGTTGAAAACAGCCCCCCCGGCGAGTGCCCATTGAGTTCGGCCTAAACCCGCGGCGTGGGTTACTCAGGTCCCACACGGCGGGACCTGGCAGGTGTGTCTGCGGGGGCCGTCCTGGAAGGGGAGGCAGGGGGATCTGACCCGGGGGGGGGGGGCACCACGGTGGCCTGGCCTGCGATCGGGGCCTACCGATCGACGGGCGGGTCGATTCCATGGGGGCTTACGTTCCTCCGCTCCGGGCCCCTGTCGGGCTCCGCCATATTGCCCGGGGGCCTGTGCGGAGACAGGAACTCATGTGCATGCGCGAATTTGCATGGCCGTGGCGCGCATGCGCGAACTCGTGCCAGCCGTAGCAGCATGTATGAACTCGCGCCGGCCATGCCGCGCCAGCTGGAGCTGCGGGGACCACTCCGGCGCCGACCTAGCCAACTAGGAAGGGGAGCATATCAGACAATTGAGGACCGTTGATGCCGGACTAGTTCACACCGCTTTTCACGCCGGCGTCAGAACTTGGCTGCGGGATTGGAGAATCCCGGCCCTTATATTTGTTTGAAGAATAGACACTCTTAAGCAGCCAATTTGCTCCCAGCAGGATTTCACAATAGGAAATGAATGACTACCTCTGTTGGCTCGAGCACCATTTGAAGTTCCTGTTCTTCTTCCAATGGTGCTTCAGATTTTTTTTACACCCACCTGAGCAGCAGACAAGAACTTGTTTAACATCTCATTTGAAAGATGGCACTCCAACAGAGCAACTCAGATTATGTGAGATTTGAACCCTTGACCTTCTGACAGAGGTGCAAGCGCTAACACGGAGTCAAGATGGCAACTAAAGAGCAGTAAAGAAAATGGGTGATGTTAGGGAACATTGTTAGGTTTTTGTTGGTCGAGCATATTGAGGAATAAGGAACCACGTTGAGTAGATGGGGTTAAATAAATCATGATCTAACTGAATGGTGAAACGGTCAAAGCATTGAATGGTCTACTTTTGTTCTTCTGGCTTGGATTTTAACTCAGTGCCGGGGGTCTACAAACAGTGGCCACTGCTGGGACTGCAGCTGGAGGACGAGGATGCAACAATAGACATGGATCCTCGATGTGTAGTAAATGAGGTCTGGGGAGTGCAGAGGCCAAGCAGGCCCCAACCAAGGAGGAGGCAGGGGTTGCTGAAGACAGGAGGCTCTGTGGCAGTGGCCATTGATGCCATGGGCCCCTCTGTGGCCAATGAATACCCACGATGAAGGGCCTCCTCACAGAGGAGGGTCTCCTGGCAGATAATTGCCAGTGGAGGAGGGAAGAAGCCCTTAATTTGAACATTTGAATGGTTACAATCAATTACCTTCGGGTGGGTTGTCTATCTGCAAATTGTGCTGCTGCTGCAGCCTTCCCACTTCACATTCCTCTAGAGGAGTTATGTGGCTGTAGTTATTCTTTCACAAGGTACCGCAGAATCCAGACGTTCTTCAATGGCCATTCATTTATGACTTCCAATTGCAGCAGAGAACAAACTTACCATTTTAAACATGCAATGTCTTTTATTTTACATTTGCAGCTTTCTGTGGAGTAGCAATTTCCAACAAAGTCCACGGCTCTGTAATTTAGAACAAGTCAGCATGAAGTAACAGCTGCAATCTTCATCACTTAGTAGGACGTTCCCAACCAGAATAATTGGCCCAACAACATGTCTACAGTCTGTCACACCAGTGTTCAAACCAATATAGGAGCCAAAGCAATGCACCCACGACAATATTTTTTCTGTAGGTAATCTCAGCAAGGGCAACAGTACGCATGTCTTTCTTGATTTAGTCTGCAGAGTTCCTGGTCCTGATTGCCACCCAGCAACCTTTACTATGTTTTTTTACTGGTGTGACATTGGATCTGAATAGGACTGGCTTCAACAGTAGCCTCGTCAAATTACTCATACAAAGATTAAGCAATTTGGAGAGGTGCCAGAGTCCTGCAGTTGCCAACTGAAACAAACGGTGAGGAGAAAATAAATTGTGAATTATTTGCATTTTGGCAACAGTACATGGGATTTCTTGGTGAAAAGATACTCAGTATCTAGTTGAAAGGCAAGTTGTAATTAGGGCCTCAAAGAATCAGGGCCACAATATGTTATGGAAGGAAATTTCAGGATAAAAATCAATAGTCGCTTAGACAAGTACAGGATAATTAAAGAAAGCCAACATGAATTTTTTAAAAATATTAATTTAGAGTACCCAATTTTTTTTTCTTCCAATTTTAGAGGCAATTTAGCGTGGCCAATCCACCTAACCTGCACATTTTGGGTTGTGGGGGTGAAACCCACGCAGACATGGGGAGAATGCGCAAACTCCACACAGACAGTGATCCAGGGTCGGGTTTCGAACCCGGGTCTTCAGCGCCGCAGTCCCAGTGCTAACCACTGCGTCAAATGCCTCCCGCCCCCTGCCCCCCAACATTGATTATTAAGGAAAAATCATGTTTTACTAAATTGCTGGAGTTTTCTTTTGAGGAGGTAACAGAGAAGGTTGCTCAGGGTAATGTTAGGCAGCATGGTGGCACAGTGGTTAGCACTGCTGCCTCACTGCGCCGAAGACTTGGGTTCGATCCCGGCCCCGGGTCACTGTCCATGTGGAGTTTGCAGTCTCCCTGTATCTGCATGGGTCTCACCCCGCAAACCAAAGCTGTGCAGGGTAGGTGGATTAGCCAGGCTAAATTGTCCTTTAATTAGAAAAAAATTAACTGGGTACTTCCAATTTTTTTTTTAATGATAAGGGCAATGCTGTTGATGTGTGGAGTATGGATTTTCAAAAGCCATTTTTAACACAGTGCCACACAACAGACGTGTGAGCTACATCCTGGCTCTTGGAATAAAAGGGAAAGTAGGCATTTGGATAAGAATCTGACTGAGTGGAGACAACACAGTGGCGCAGTGGTTAGCACTGCTGCCTCAAGACGCCGAGGTCCCAGGTTCGATCCCGGCTCTGGGTCACTGTCTGTGTGGAGTTTGCACATTCTCCCCGTGTCTGTGTGGGTTTCGCCCCCACAACCCAAAGATGTGCAGGCTAGGTGGATTGGCCACGCTGAATTGCCCCTTAATTGGAAAAAATGAATTGGGTACTCTAAATGTATTTTTAAAAAAAGAATCTGACTGAGTGACAGGAAACTGAGAGTAGTGATAAATAGTTGTTTTTCTGATTGGAGGGAAGTTTGTAGTGAATTTCCCCAGGGGTCAGTGTTGGGACCCTTGCTCTTCCTGATATATTAATGATCTATACTGTGGTGTTCAGGGCATGATTTCAAAATTTTCAGATGATACAAAGATTGGAAACAGTTTCAATGGTAATGGGAATAGTTAAATAATAGTAATAATCTTTATTATTGTCACAAGTAGGCTTACATTAACACTGCAATGAAGTTACTGTGAAAATCTCTTTATTGCCACACTCCGGTGCCCGTCCTGGTACTCTGAGGGATAATTCAGAATGTACAGATTACCTAACAGCACGTCTTTCGGGACTTGTGGGAGGAAACAGGAGCACCCGGAGGAAACCCATGCAGGCACGGGGAGAACGTGCAGACTCCGCACATTCAGTGACCCAAGCCAGGAATCGAACGTGGGACCCTGGTGCTGTGAAGCAACAGTGCTAACCACTGTGCTACCGTGCCGCTCATCTTGAACTTCAAAAGAAGTGGGCATATTGGTGAATTGGGCAGACAATTGGCAGGTAAAGCTCAATGTAGAGAAGTGGGCAATGTAGAGAAGTGGGAGGTGATTCAATTTGGCATGAAGAATATGGAGAAACAGTACAAAATAAGGAGATGCAGGAACAGTGGGACTTCGGTGTATCTGTACTTAAGTCATTGAAGATGGCAGGGCATGTTAAGTGGACAGTTAATAAAGCATGTAGTATCTTAGGCTTTATTAATAGGGGCATTGAGTGTAAGAATAAGGAGGTCATAGGGGCATTGAGTGTAAGAATAAGGAGGTCATGTTGTACTTGTATAAGACACTAGTTAAGCCTCATTTGGAGTACTACATCCAGTTCTGGGCCATACTCGTGGAAGGATGTGAAAGCATTGGGGCTAGTACAGAGAAGATTCACAAGAATCATTCCAGTGGTAAACAACTGTAGCTATGAAGATAGATTGGAGAGGTTGGGTCTGTTTTTCTTCGATAAAAGAAGGCTGAGAGAAGACCGAATAGTGGTATTCAAGATCCCGAGGGGCATGGACAGGGTAAATAGTGAGAAACTGTTCCCACTCAGAAAAGTACTAGCGGACACAGATATAAATAATTGGCAAGAGGAGTAAAAGTGATGTAAGAAAAATAAAATTCACCCAGAGCGTGATTGGAGTCTGGAACAAACTTTCTGAGCAAGTGTGGAGGCAGGTTCGATTGAGGTATTCAAAAGGGTATTGGATTGCTATCTCAAAAGAAAGAATATGCAAGGTTATGGCGATAAGGCAGGGGAGTGGGATTAGGTAGAATGCTCTTTCAGAGAACCAGTGCAGACTTGATGGGCTGAATGGCCTCCTCTGCAGTGTAAAGATTCTGTGAGGGTTTTAGACAAGGTGCAGAAAAGATTTATGAGAATGGTTCCGGGGATGGGAGACTTCAGTGACATCTACAGATTGGAAAAGCTGGCAATGTACCCTCATTTATTTTTCGCCCAGAGTGTGCAATTTGTTTAAGTACACAGTCCCTTTGCATTTCTTTGTGATGGTACTTTAAAGCTGCTGACCTGTGCCCAGCTTGCGCAGGAGCCATCAAGTTGCTGAGCAGCTGACTTCCAGTGGCGTGGGCGAGCAGGGCGGCTGCAAAAAAAAGAGCTCCCGCCGGTGGCCACGATTCGCGGCGATTTCAGGGAAATCCCCGAGTCTTCACGCGCCTCCCCGACTATCGTCGGCCTTTGGGGCCGCAACGAGCAGCCAGCGGGACCGGTTTAAAAACCGGCGAAGAACCCCGCGCGGGTGTCGGGCGGCGGGGGCGGAGGCGCCGGGCCCGGCAGGTCAGAGCAGCGGGGGCGGAGCGACGAGGAGGCCGAGGCAGCAGGCCCGAGGCCAGGGCACCATGCAGGGAGGGTGCTCACGTCGGATGGCTCCCACCTAGGAAGAAGAAAGAAGGTTGAAGCCTGGTCCCAGGTGAATGCAGAGGAAAAAGAAAAAAGATTTAAGGAAGTTTGGTAAAAGTTTTTTTTTTCAATAAAGAAGAATGTCAGATTGATGAAGGGCAGGAGGGTGAAGGGGGAGAGAGGAGAAAGGAAAGAAGATAAAAAAAACAATAAGCCGCTAAAGGATGCGAAAAGCAGCGTCGAAGAAAGGAGGAAACACGGGTTCGCCGCCGAAGGAGAAGATGAGCAAAAGTGTTGACAGGATGGCGGAAGCCAAACTGCAAGGCGGGGCCGCACTACTTACGGTGGAGAAGATGACCGAGGTGATGGTGGTGGAGCTGGAACAACGTTTGGTGAGGCACATGGAGGTCCTGAGGAAAGAGATGGCGGTCGTGTTGAGGTCATTGTTAGAGGAGGCAATGGGCCCGATGAGGGTGGAGGTGGCAAAGGTATCGGCCGAGGTGAGAGAGCAGGGCGAGAAGATGAAGGAGGTGGAGGAGGCCGTGACACGACACAACGACCAGGTCACCTCGATGGGGGACGAGCTGCAGAGGGTGGTGGAGGTTAACAGAGGCCTCCGAGCAAAGCTGGAAGACTTGGAAAACCGCTCAAGGCGGCACAATTTGAGAATTGTGGGCTTGCCCGAAGGGACGGAGGGCCCAAGGCCAACGCAATACTTCGCGAAGAAGTTGGCGGAGCTGATGGGGGAGGGTGAGAGCCTCACCCTGTACGAGCTAGACCGAGCTCATCGGTCATTAAGGCCGAAGCCCAAAGTGAACGAGCCGGCAAGAGCAGTAATTATCTGCTTCCATAAGTTTTGCATGAAAGAGAAAGTATTAAGCTGGGCGAAGCAGGAGCGTGAGGTGCTGTGGGATGGCACTGCGGTTCGGATCTACCAGGACTGGACAGTGGAGTTGGCAAAAGGACGAGCGGCGTTTGGGCGAGTGAAGGCGGCTTTGTACAAGAAGGGGATGCGATTTGGTGTGGTGTACCCGGCGAAGTTGAGAGTAACATTTAATGCCAAAGACTTTTATTTTGAGACAGCGGAGGCGGCTGAGGCTTTCGTGAGGGCAGAAGGCTTGGGACAGACTTGAAGAGCGTAACTGGAAGAGAGACTGTGGACTGTGTTTGAGCGGCTGGAAAATGTATAAATGTTACAACTTTCTTTTTACTGATTTGTATTGAAATTTACTTCTCTTTGCATTGTTACAGAGTTCAAGTTAATGGCGTTCTGTGTTGCGACGGTTAAATGTTATGTTAGTGAATTGTCGGGGTTGGATTGTTGGGTTTATTTTGGTGTTTCTTTCTCTGGGACTGGGCGGATGGGGGCGAGAGGTCTTGGCAGGGGGAGCCACCCGCGCTAGCTAACTAAAGTCAGTTAGTGAACGGGGGTGAGGTGAGAGGAGGACTGCGGACGTTGGAGCCTGGATAGCAGGCTTCAATGGGCCTACGAGGCGAGCAAGAGGGGGTGGAGGGATGGATGTTGGAGGATGTTTTTGTAGGGGGGGTTCTTGGGAGAGGGGGAAGGGGTTCGGTGTTAACAATGGACAGGGGCGGGTCAGGCTTATGGGGCAGGGCCCGGGGGTATGGTGATGGTGGATAAGAAAGGTGGGGGGGGGGGGGGGGCGGTGAGAGACCCCCAGTAAGGATAATCACGTGGAACGTGAGAGGGCTAGGAGGTCCGGTCAAGAGGTCAAGGGTGCTTGCACATCTTAAAAATTTGAAAGCCGATGTAGCAATGCTGCAGGAGACTCACTTGAGGGTGAAGGACCAGGTGACACTTAAAAAGGGCTGGGTTAGCCAAGTGTTTCACTCCGGATTTGATGGAAGGGCTCGAGGGGTAGCGGAGCTGGTCAGCAAAAGGGTACGCTTCCAGATGGAGAAGGTGGTGGCAGATCAGGGGGGTAGATATGTGATTGTGACAGGGGCACTGGAGGGGAGATTAGTGGCGCTGTTAAGTGTATACGGTCCCAATTGGGACGATGTGGGATTCGCGAGGAAGGTGTTTGGGGCTATTCCCGACTTGGACACGCATGAGCTGATTGTGGGGGGGGACTGGAACTTGGTGCAGGAGCCAAGGTTGGACAGATCACGGCCGCGCTGGCTGGTCCCATCAGTGGGAGCGAAGGCGCTGGCTGGGCTAATGGTGGAAATGGGAGGGGTAGACCCTTGGAGGTTCCTGCACCCAAGGGAACGGGTGTATTCGTTTTTCTCAGCGGTCCATAAGGTATACTCGCGGATCAACTTTTTTGTGGTGGGGAAGGCTTTGCTGGCTGGAGTCAAGGGGTCGGAATACTCTGCAATTGCAGTGTCAGATCACGCTCCACATTGGGTGGATATGGTGTTGGAGAAGGGGGCAGCGCAGAGACCGGGGTGGAAACTGGATGTGGGGCTTTTGGGGAACCAAGTGTTCTGTGAGAAAATTGAAAAGGTAATAAAGGAATATGTAGGTTTCAATTGTACGGGTGAGGTGTCGAAGGCAGTCGTCTGGGAGGCTCTAAAGGCGGTGGTGAGAGGTGAGGTAATTTTGTTTAAAGCCAGGGTGGATAAAGAGGAGAGGTTGGAGCGGCAGAGGGTAATAGATGAGATGTTGGAGGTAGATAGGAGGTATGCAGAGGATGGGGACCCGGCGAAGCTGGAAAAGAGGAAGGAACTACAGGCGAGCTTCGACCGGCTGTCCACCAGGAAGGCAGTGCGCCAACTGAGACGAGCAAGGGGTGCAGTTTATGAACATGGAGATAAGTATGTTAGCAGGTCAGCTCCGGAGGGAGGCAGCGGCAAGGGAAATTCTTCAGGTGAAGATAGGGCAGGAAAGTTGGTGGTGGCCCCAGTGCTGATTAACAAGGTTTTTCAGGAGTTTTACGAGAGGTTGTACAAGTCAGAGCCACTCGGGGGAGACCGTGAGATGCAGGAATTTCTAGATGGGTTGGAGTACCCGAGGCTAGGGGAGGGGGACAGGGCTACATTAGAAGGAGCAATAGTGGAGCAGGAGATAAAGGATGCGATTGGGAGGATGCAGTCGGGGAAGGTGGCAGGGCCGGATGGGTTTCCGGTGGAATATTATAAAAAATTTAAGGATCGGTTGGCACACCTGATGGTGGGGATGTTGGAGGAGGCGATAGGGAAGGGGGTGTTGCCGCAAACCTTGGGGCAGGCATCGATTTCCCTGTTACTATAAAAAGATAAGGATCCAACGGAGTGTGGGTCGTATCGGCCCATATCACTTCTGAATGAGGATGTAAAAGTGTTGGCGAAGGTACTGGCGGGTAGGCTGGAGGAGTGCCTTCCGAAGGTGATAGGGGAGGATCAGACGGGGTTTGTGAAAGGGAGGCAGCTGTTTTCGAACATTAGGAGGGTTTTGAACGTTGTTATGGCACCGGCAGAAAGAAAGGAAACAGAGGTAGTTGTGGCATTGTACGCCGAGAAGGCGTTTGATCGGATAGAATGGGCGTACCTGATGGCAGTGCTGGAGCGGTTTGGTATTGGACCAAGGTTTGTGAACTGGGTAAAGCTATTATATAAGGAACCAAAGGCGAGTGTCCGCACAAATAATATCAGTTCGAGATACTTTTCTCTCCACCGTGAGACGAGACAGGGATGTCCTATGTCCCCCCTGCTGTTTGCACTTGCGATTGAGCTGTTGGCCATCGCATTGAGAAGTTCGGGAGCATGGAAGGGAATAGTGCGGGGGGGGGGGGGGGGGGGGGGGGGGGGGAATAGAGCATAGGGTGTCCTTATATGCCGACGACTTGCTGCTGTATGTGTCGGAGCCGAGTGCGCCAATAGGAGGAATATTGGAGCTACTGCGGGTATTTGGGTCTTTCTCGGGGTACAAGTTGAACCTGGACAAGAGTGAGTACTTTGTGGTGTTTCGGCCGGGGGTGGTGGCAGGGGTGGGGGGGCTGCCATTCCGTAGAGCAGGGACTCATTTTAGGTATCTGGGGGTGCAGGTTGCCCGGGACCCTGGTCACTGTCTGGTAGAACATAGAACATAGAAAATACAGCACAGAAAAGGCCCTTCGGCCCACGATGTTGTGCCGAGTTTGCACATTCTCCCTGTGTCTGTATGGGTCCACCCCACAACCTAAAGATGTGCAGGGTAGGTGAATTGGCCATGCTAAGTTGCCCTTTAATTGGAAAAAAAAAGAATTGGGTACTCTCAATTTATTTTTTTAAAAGAATGGACTTTCACAATCTTAGAAAAAGGAGGAATTTCTAATATTCACTAAGAATATTTGTTGATGCTTTAGAAGTAATATGGGTAATAAAAAAGGAGGGGTGGCTCAATGGGATCTTTAAAATTATGAAAGGTTTTGACAAGGTAAACATTTCCATTTTTAGGGAAGAGAAACAACAGATGCCAGACGCCATCAATATAAGATAGTCACCAACAAATCAAAATTGGGAATTCAAGATAAACATTTTTTACCCAGTGTGGTGAAAATGTGGAACTCGCTACCACAGGGAATGATTGAGGATAAAATAGATGCTTTTTAGGCGAATCTAGACAAACACGAGGAAATAGAGAACAGAATCTAAAATCACTGAAGATGAAAACAACCTCAAGTGGATCGCAAACATCAAAATGGACAGGTTGGGTCGAATGACCTGTTTCTGTGCTGTCTCATCTAGTAATTTTCATTCAATCCTATTATATTCCAAAACTCTAATCAAATAGCCTTTAATAAATTTATTTTTCCTCCTTCGTTTTTCAATGTCACCTGCAGTGACAAGTAGAGATGTGCTCCCATGTGACACACTTCAGCCACCAGAGAATTTCTCGTTCCATTTGAGATTGAGGGACGGTAAGATACATGTGATGCAGTGTTGAATTTTGTTTGGCAATTCTCCTGCGAAATATCTTGGATGATTTACTATATTAGAAGGCGTTATATAGGGCGGCACGGTGGCACAATGGTTAGCACTGCTGCCTATGGCGCTGACAACCCGGGATCAATCCTGGCCCCGGGTCACTGTCCATGTGGAGTTTGCACATTCTCCCCGTGTCTGCGTGGGTTTCATCCCAACAACCCAAAGATGTGCATGTTAGGTTGATTGGCCATGTCAAATTGCCCCTTAATTGGAAAAAATAATTGGGTACTGTAAGTTTTTTAAGGGGCGCTATACAAATGAAGTTGTTGTGAAATTCAGGAGCGCCAGAGGGTCTGCACAATAATGCTGTCAACCGGGTGATGTGCTTTGATATCACATGTATAGGCTACCTCTGGGGAAGATGATGCTCGCATAGAGGCTGTACACTCTAATTCAAATTTTTTTTTAAGGCCAACCTATATTGATTTAAACAGCACACCAATGTTAATTATGCTAACTGTGGGAACTCCTTTCATCCTTTATTCCTCAGGTTGGGAGGCAAAGGGGGGAAAAAACATGATCAGAATTGATACAATGTATGTAGACATATGTGGCAAGTAGTTCCCATATATCCGAGATTTCAATCTTTGATATAGAGGAACAGGCAAAGTGCAATCAGCTAGAATCATTGCAGCTCAGGCCTCATAACTGTCCAACTGATGGCGCTATGTTGGGAGTCATAAGAAAGCAAACCTAAGACTCTACCTATATTTAGAGGAGACTTGAAATGAATCCATCTCGTCAACAAAATAACTGAAAGCTGGACCTGAATTTTAGGCGAATTAGAAACTTCTCAGAAAATTGCTGAATATATTTATTCTACTTGGTTACAAGGTTCTCTTCACAAATGGAATGAACATTGGAGGCATGAGCCACTATTTCATTACAAATTGCAGGGGAATAATCTACCTTTTAAAACAAGTCAATAGTTTGCTCGGAAGTCATACAAGGAGCCACTGGGCATCCCTAGGACAAATGTCAGTAATAGTAGCAACATGGTTAGCTCCAGATCACAATGTCCCAAATCAATTACCTTGCTTTCCGGAAGGTTAAAGTAAATTCCAACTACAAGAGAGTATTGATGTGCCTGACGGCACTAATACCAGGTTAACTGTGTTACAGGGCTGCCTTTATTGGGGTATCAAGCCAATTGAGTGTAAAACACTGCACACTGTAGTTACAGCTGAGAGGTTCCTGTAAGCATCAACCTTGTCTCAGAAATAGCACTCTTTCCACTCGCGACACAGTTTCACTCCAGAGACCCATTCCTGTGTAGTTCTGAGGGAGGGAATGTTAAACTGCTCTCTCAAGTGGACGTAAAAGATCCCACAACACATGTAGGAGGGGGACCAGAGCCTTCTGGTCAATAATTGTCCCTCAGCAGACATCCTAAATCAGATTATCTAAAAATTTATCCTATCAATGTCTGGGACTCTGGAGCTGCATTTTCCAAAATCACAGCAGTGACTCCCATTCCAACGGTACTTTATTACTTGTGAAGCACTTTGGGACGTGCCCAGAGTGGGAAAAGCATGATTTAAAAACAAGCTTTTTCTTCATCCTTACTCTGTATTGTCACCAGCAGTTCTGTTTGTCATAATATTTTAGTCACAATGGTTAAATGCCTCGAGTACATTTTTTTTTCAAACCAATGTTATTCCTCCTTAAAAAAGTGTGATATTGGAGGGATATTATTTCACAAGACACCAACCTGCTTTCTATTAACTTACTCAGCCATCTTTGCACCTTATTGATTGATTGATTGATTCGTTGATATTTATTGTCACATGTACCGAAGTATAATGAAAAGTATTTTTCTGCGGCCAAGGGAATATACACAGTACGTACATAGTAGACAAAAGAATAATCGACAGAGTACATTGACAGTGGTACATCAACAAATAGTGATTGGTTACAGTGCAGAACAAGGCCAAACAAGAGCAGCATGAGCAGTCATGAATAGTGTTCTTACAGGGAACAGATCAGTCCAAGGGGGAGTCGTTGAGGAGTCCAGTAACTGTGGGGAAGAAACTGTTCCTATGTCTGGATGTGCAGGTCTTCAGACTTCTGTATCTTCTGCCTGATGGAAGGGTCTGAAAGAGGGCAAAGCCTGGGTGTGAGGGGTCTCTGACAATGCTGTCTGCCTTTCTGAGGCAGCGGTAGGCCTGCAAGCCCTAATAGTGACTTGGCACATTATTCAACTGGCAGGGGCACAATTGAACCAGATTCTGTCCAACTGCATATTTTCCAGCAAGAATTTGACAGGATAACAATCAGGAGAGGGAATCCTGGCAGATAGCTTCCACTCTTTAGCGATGCGGAGATTGATATTAATCAGGTAACTCAGCATCAACCTTCCTGTTTTCTATAATTTAATATCTCCACTAGAACGAACATTCATATAATTTAGTATCTCTACTGGAACGAACATTCATCGCTATGCCATCAGGTGCATCATCCATAAATTTCTAAACCAGTTCTGATCAAGTTAGTTGGCAGAAAATACAAGTTTTGCATTTATAGAGCACCTTTCACAAGCTCAGAATGTCCCAAAGCACGTTACAGCCAATTAAATACTGTTGAAGTGTGGTCACTTTTATAATGTAAGCATTATGACAGCCAGTTTGCACACAGCAAGCTCCCACAGACAGCAACATGGTAATTGGTTGAGGAATGATTATTGGCCAGGACACTTCAAACAGTGAGATGAGGGGCTGGATTTTCCGGTCGCCGACACTGAAATCACGTTAGGCGACCGGCCGGAGAATCTGAGATCCCAAGCAAATCGGGGGCTGCGCCGCTTTCGTGATGTGCCACCCCCTCCAAAGCGGGGTACAGCGCACCACGTATCAACTAATCAGATGCTCCACCCCCAACCAGTCGAGTTCTCGATGGCGTGGGACACGTGTGGTCTCACCCGTCGGGAACTCGGCGTGGCAGCTGCAGACTCAGTCCAGCGCTGCCACAGTCAGGAGAGGGCCGATCCGGGGGCAGGGGATCATTATTGAGGGCTGAGGGCACTGTGGGTGGGGGGGGGGGGGGGGGGGGGGGGTCCGGTGTGCGTGAGCCAAAGGGGGAGGTCTATTTCACGGGTCGGGATGTGAGCGGCCGGTGCCATGTAGCCGTGAGCATGCAAGGCCACGGACCCGGCAGTTCTCCGGTGGGTATCGGAAGCGAGAGCCGGGTGCTCTACGCTGCCCGTCCTGCTAGTCCCCCGCAAATCGGAGAAGCGGTGGCCGTTTCGCGCCATTTTATACTGTTCGTACGCCGGCGTGGGGACATATTCCCAGAATCGGACAATCCAGCCCAAGATATTTTATAACCAGCTCAGAAGGTAGATAGGGCCTTGGTTTGACATCTCATCCAAAAGGCAGCACTTCTGACGGTACAGCACTCCCTCAGTTTTGCACTCGGGAGTGCCAGCCGAGAATTCTGTAATCTCTGAAGTGAGGCTTGAACTCACAACCCTCTGACTCACAGACGAGGGTGCTACCCACCAAGTAAGCTAATACAGATTGTGCAATGTAACTATGTCATTACATAGTATTTGCAGCACAGAAACAGGCCTTTCAGCCCAAACGCTCGCTGCTGGTGTTCATGCTCTGCGGGAGCCTCCTCCCAGCCCCTCTTGGGCAGCACGGTAGCACAAGTGGATAGCACTGTGGCTTCACAGCGCCAGAGTCCCAGGTTCGATTCCCCGCTAGGGGAATGGCCTCCTTCTGCACTGTAGGTTCTATGTTCATCTCATCCTATCAGCATATCCCTCTACTCCTGTCACCCTCCTCTGTTTATCCAGCTTCCCTTTAAATGCATCGTGATGGTTCATTTCAGTCGTTCTCAGCGAGTTCCACATTCTTACCACTCTCTGGATAAAGAAGTTTAGAATCATTAAAACATCAGGGCTGCAAATGGTACAATACAATAGCAGGTAGAGTGGGAAATGTCAAAGCCTGGTCCTTACCTTGTTGGGGGAATATCAGTGGAGTAAAGTTCCACGTCGGTGTCAGCCAGCAGGACTGCCTTCATGCCTCGGGCACACAGTATATTGTCACAGTACTTGCAGCACAGCGATGCAACCAGTTTATTCTTAAATGTCAGCGCCGACATCTCCAACTTGTTCCTGAACTTGACAATGACTAAACTGACTTTAAAAAGATGTACTCTTAAATCTGCCTCTCTGATCTGCCACAGTGACTAATCAGGGCTCCAACTTGTTAAATCTGATTACTCTATTGCTTGTGTGGAGCAAATAGTCACCAAATCGATCCACGCTGGTTCCGTCCCCAATAAACAAGTTGAATCTCGAAACTCCCCCACTAATGTTTGCAAATTAACACACTGTACTTTCACACAATCTCACTTCTCCAACACCAAACTTTCACTCTGTTTTAAGATATATAAAAAAAGAGTCAAACAGCTAACTTTCTCTCCCCAGCTGTTTCGCACAGACAGCCTGGCCTGCTCTCACTACCTGAACATGCCCCTTCAGGGTTACAATCCCTGCACTCTCACCGCACATCGGCTCACACTCCTGGCTGTCTTTGTAGCTCTGACCTCTAAAGCATGTTCGGCAAGTCTCCCTCTTTCATCACATGCGCCAGCCTGGATCTCTCCAGCAATAGCTGTCTGTTGTTATACTGTATTTCCAACCCCCTCTCTGTGTACACAGTGTCACTGCCTAACACTGAGGATCCGTCCAGAACTCCCCAGGTTTGCAGGATCTGTTTCCCTCAGCCCTATCTCTCTGCACCTTGCCCTTCAGCCTTTGCTTGCCTCTCTCTATGCACCTGTCAGTGTAACATCCATCTCCCTCAGCGTACACTGACTGACCCCTCAGTACACTGACTCATATACACTGACTTGACTCTTCAGTACACACTGACTGATATACACTGACTTGACTCCTCAGTACACACTGACTGATATACACTGGCTGAACCCCTCAGTACACACTGACTGATATACACTGGCTGAACCCCTCAGTACACACTGACTGATATACACTGGCTGAACCCCTCAGTACACACTGACTGATATACACTGGCTGAACCCCTCAGTACACACTGACTGATATACACTGGCTGAACCCCTCAGTACACACTGACTCATATACACTGACTGGCTCCTCAGTACACACTGACTCATATACACTGACTGATCCCTCAGTGCACACTGACTCATATACACTGACTGGCTCCTCAGTACACAGACTCATGTACACTGACTGATCCCTCAGTACACTAACTCATATACACTGACTGACCCCTCAGTACACATTGACTCATATACACTGACTGGCAGCTCTCTCTCTTGGCCCCGCCCCTTCATTTTGACCGTTGTCTGTGGAACGTTCGCCAGCATTCAAATTCGCGAGCCCGCGTCCTATTGGCTGTGCCGGGGCGGCGACCCCGATTGGTTGACGCGGTGCCTTATAAACGGAACGGTGACGGTGGGCCATTTGAAACAGCGGCGGTTAATGGCCCGATGATAGTTGAAGGGGGTCACGGTGAGAGTCCGGCCTGCACACGGCAATACAATTCTGTTGTTTAAAGTAAATGAAACTGCAACAGTTCATAACATTTAAGTGTGGAAACGTGTTAAAAAACGATTCTTTATTAATTATGCATTCACGTCTTTTAATCTGATGATAATTCAAAATATTCCAAACCCTTCGGGTCAGATTTACAAACGACCACAATCGGATCAGTTAAATAGATGATTGGCTGACTGCGCTGCCAATCATCCAGCGGCTGCCATGTTGATTGGCCAATACTGTTGTCAATCATACCACTACCCCGCCTTCCTTTGATTGGCGCGTTGGCTCTGTGGGCGTGTCATCATTGCCTTTTATTTGCTCTGGCGGGGAACGCGAATGAAGACAAGAGCGGCGCTCACAGGTTCAACGAGAGGTTGTTCTGCAATAGGCTCGCTTGCGCCTCCACGCCAACAATTTTGGAACTGCAGTTAACTTAATTTTATACTGTGAAGAAAATTCTTTGAATCTGCTCCAGAATATATGAACTATTTAAAAACTACAGCATTAAAAGCTTTATTTAGAATGTACGCGATAGAGCATTTGAGTTGCATTTGTTTTCATTTGTTCATGGGATGTGGATGTCACTGAAAAGGGTCAGCATTTTTTGTCCATCCCCAATGAGGAGGTGATGCTGAGACACCATCTTTTGCCACTGCCTTCCATGTGGTGAAGGCCCAATACCGTTAGGCAGGAAGCTCCAGGATTTTGACCTCATGATAAAGTAGAGATGACGTGCGGGATTGCTCAGTCTCCCAGACACGTGTTTCTCGGCAGGGGGAGGCATCGCACCATTTGCTGACGGCAGAAATCTCCACTACCGCCACTGTCATTGGAAATTCCCATTGAAGCTATCCCATTCCACCAGCAATTCCACGGGTGGGGGTGCACTGCCAGCCGGGCATGAGAATTCCACCACCAGCTAAATGTCGAAGATTTCCAACCGATATGTCGTGTTGGGTGTTCCGCTATACAAACGAACCAACACGGTTGTAGATGGTACAACTCTGTTATATTACTCTTGATAACAACATCTGTAAACGTATGACTGTGGTTCGTACTTTACCCATTAACCTGTGGACCTAGCCGTAACACTACCTTGGAAAGGCACTCAGCACATGGTGTATGTCTGAGTGGCACGCTGTGAGCTCTGTGCCCTGAGCTGTCTCCTGCTGGAATGAGCGGGAACTGTGGTGTTTTCCGTTTTATAGTGCGTGTGCTCTCACTGGTGATTGGCTGTGATGTTGCGTGTGTGTTGATTGGTCCGTTGATCTGTCCATCAGTGTGCATGTGTGTTTGCACCATGATATGTTTATCTGAATATCATGACATCCCCCCTTTTTATAAGATTATGTGCCTATGTGGTCATAAATATTGGTGTGTACTGAGTGCAGCTGAATGTGTGTGTGCAATATCTGCAACATGTACATGAGGCTAAACTATATACATCGGAAAGTGTCAGGTGCAACATAGCAACGAGGTTGTACCATAAACAAAACAAGTGCAATCATCAAACATCGAAAACGAACTCCTGTAACGACAAAAAGAGAAACACATTAACATTGTGGCATAACACTTTAGTGAGTCCAGTGTGCAAACATGCTCATAGGTCCAGCCTAGTAGGTGGGCGACGAATTTGGGTTGACCGCCTCAAGGGTGGGTTAGGATCCACCGGCTGAGGAATGGGCCTGGCATGGTGGCAGGAAGCTCCACGAAGTCGACATCAGGGACAACAGGAGGGCGTGGCACCGGTGCATGATCACGTAGCGAGCGCGGAAGCAGCCGAAGAGCCCTGCGATCACGCCGGCGAAGGGAGCCATCAGGCATGCGAACCAGGAACGAACGGGGAGCCACGTGGCGGAGAACTTCGGCAGTTGCTGACCAGCCACCCTCTGGTAGGTGGATGCGGACGTTGTCTCCAGGCGCCAAGGCAGGAAGATCAGTTGCCCAAGTGTCATGTGCCACCTTCTGCTGAGAACGCTGCTGTCACATCCTCTGCAGTACTGGAGCATGGCCGGGTATAGGAACATGAATGGACGGTACAGTGGTCCTGAGGGCGCGACCCATCAACAGCTGGGCTGGTGAGTGGACAGTGGGGCCGAGCGATAGGCCAGCAGGGCTAAACAGAAATCCGATCCGGCATCAGCAGCCTTGCAGAGGAGCCGCTTGACGATATGGACGCCCTTTTCCGCCTTGCCATTTGACTGGGGATGCAGAGGGCTGGACGTCACGTGTGTGAAGCCATACGAAGCGGCAAAAGAAGACCATTCTTGGCTCTCAAAACAGTGCCCATTGTCCGACATGACGGTAAGTGGAATGCCATGGCGAGCGAAGGTTTCTTTGCATGCCCTGATGACAGCGGACGATGTCAAATCGTGCAGGCGTATGACCTCTGGATAATTTGAAAAATAATCAATTATGATGACGTAGTCCCTGCCGAGCGCATGAAAAAGGTCCACACCCACCTTCGCCCAGGGGGACGTTACCAACTCATGGGGCTGAAGCGTCTCAGGGGGTTGCGCCGGCTGAAACCTTTGGCAGGTGGGGCAGTTGAGCACCATGTTGGCAATGTCGTCGTTGATGCCCGGCCAGTATACAACTTCTCGGGCCCTCCGCCTGCACTTCTCAACCCCGAGATGGCCTTCGTGTAATTGTTGGAGGACCAACCTGTGCATGCTGTGTGGAATCACAATCCGGTCCAGCTTTAGGAGGACACCGTCAATGACGGCCAAGTCGTCCCGGACATTGTAGAATTGTGGGCACTGTCCTTTGAGCCACCCTTCCGTCATGTGGCGCATCACACGTTGTAGAAGGGGGTCAGCCGCAGTCTCTCGGCAAATACAGGCCAGACTTGCATCATTAGCTGGCAGATTGGCTGATGTGAAGGCCACATGCGCATCGACCTGACATACAAACCCCCCCGATTCAGGCGGTGTGCTCACTGCTCTGGACAGGGCATCTGCGATGATGAGGTCCTTTCCCGGGGTGTAGACCAGTTGGAAGTCGTACCTTCGGAGCTTGAGCAGAATGCGCTGGAGGCGAGGGGTCATCTCGTTCAGGTCCTTTTGTATGATGCTGACCAGGGGGCGATGGTCGGTTTCCACGGTGAACTGAGGAAGACCATACACCTAGTCGTGGAACTTATCTATGCCGGTTAACAAACCCAGGCACTCCTTCTCAATCTGCGCATAGCGCTGTTCTGTGGGGGGTCATGGCCCGCGAGGCATAGGCGACCGGGGCCCATGATGCAGTGTCGTCCCGTTGCAGGAGTACCGCCCCAATGCCGGACTGGCTGACATCATAGAACATAGAACATATAGAACGATACAGCGCAGTACAGGCCCTTCGGCCCACGATGTTGCATCGAAACAAATCAGTCGAGATCTTCGTATCTCGAGAAGTGTCGAAGAACACCAATACCGTGTCTGTGGTGAGCTTAATCTTGAGCTCCTCCCATTCCTTCTGGTGTGCGGGCAGCCACTGAAACTCCGTAGTCTTCACTAGGTGGCGAAGAGCCGTTGTGTGGGAGGCAATGTTGGGAATGAACTTCCCCAGGAAGTTGACCATCCCGAGAAAGCGTAGCACTGCCTTCTTGTCTGCCATCTGCGGCATGGCTGCAATAGCTGTCACTTTGTCTGCATCCGGACGCACTCCTGACCGGGATATGTGGTCCCCCAGAAACATTAGCTCAGTTTGGCCAAAAGAACACTTGGCTCGGTTGAGGCACAGGCCGTGTTCTCGAATCCGAGCAAATACGCGCTGGAGACGACTGATGTGCTCCTCTGGTGTGGTGGACCAGATGATGACGTCAACATAGACGCGCACCCCTTCGATGCCCTCCATCATCTGTTCCATGATTCTGTGAAACACCTCGGATGCCAAGATGATGCCAAACGGCATTCTGTTGTAGCAGTACCTGCGAAAAGGAGTGTTGAAGATGCACAGCTTCCGGCTGGACTGATCCAGTTGAATCTGCCAAAAACCCTTTGAGGCATCGAGCTTTGTAAAAATTTTAGCCCGGGCCATTTCGCTCGTGATCTCTTCCCATTTGGGTATGGGGTAGTGTTCCCTCATGATGTTGTTGTTCAGGTCTTTCGGGTCGATGCAGATCCGGAGTTCGCCAGAGGGCTTTTCTACGCACACCATGGAGCTGACCCATGGCGTGGGCTCCGTGACCCGGGAAAGCACTCCTTAGTCCTGGAGATCCTGTAGCTGCTTGAGGCGGTCTTTGAGTGGTGCTGGGACTCTACGAGGTGCGTGAATGACCGGGGTGGCGTCCGGTTTGAGCCGTATTCTGTAAGTGTGGGGCAGTGTGCCCATGCCCTCGAAAGCCTCCTGGTTGTGGGCGAGGAGCGAGTGGAGCTGTGCCCTAAATTCTGCATCCGGGAAGTCGGACGTGCCTTCTGGAGACAGAGTGTGTATCCGCTGAACGAGCTGGAGAACCTTGCACGCCTGTGCGCATAGCAGGGAGTCCTTCAATGATCCAACTATCTCAAAGGACAGTGTGGCCGTGTATGCATTGTGTGTAACCTTGAGCTGGCAGGATCCTATGGCCGGGATAACATTTCCGTTGTAATCGACCATCTGACAGCGGGATGGCCGAATCGGTGGTTTGACCTTCAAGGCGTAGAAGGCCGACCATGCAATAAGGTTGGCGGAGGCACCACTGTCGAGGAGCTGCTGTCTAAACGGAATGTGATTGGTGATCGGTTGACCGTTAGGGTGGCACACCATTCATCACCCGGATTAAAGCTGTTCACTGGCATCGACTGGTGGGTCCTACTTGGGGACATCCGATTCCTGTCAATGACCGCAACGCGGAAGGCTTCCCGATCGTCGGTATCACCGGTCTGTACGTCATCAGGGTATGACTCGGTTTATGGAGGCTGAATGGCCCGCACGTCCCTGCGAGGCTAGCGGAATTGGGGAGCGTTGGCAGGTTGAGGTGCTCGACAGCAGGCAGTGTAGTGTCCCATCTTGCCACAGCCGAGACATTGTCGATTCTTTGCTGGACATTGCCGCTTTAAATGTGCTGATCCACAGTTACCGCACGTCGTGACGTCATGGCGTTCATTGCGCCACCGTGCATGCGCAGTTTGGTCCTGCGTAGAGTGCACCTGCGTGTCACGTCCCTCTGCGTCGACGTCTCTTTTGGTGCGTACAAGCGCGGGAGGCCGCGGAAAGCGCGCGAAATGGCCGCCCTCGTCCAGGCCGCGGGCCGGGAGGAACCCGATCGACTGGAGCCGCTCGGCCTCGTAGGACCCCTACCGTGCCGATTCGGCCACCTGGAATTGGGAGTACCGGCTGGTCGCGTTTTCATGGAGGACGCAGGCTTCGATGGCGGTGACTAGAGTGAGGCTCTTAATTTTGAGGGGCTGCTGGTGTAGGGTGCCCGAGGTGACCCCAAAAACTATCTGGTCGTGAATCATAGAATCGGAGGTGGCCTCATAGCCGCAGGACTGCGCGAGGATACGGAGGTGTGCCAGGAAAGATTGAAAAGGCTCATTCTTACCCTGTAGGCGCTGCTGAAAGAGGTACCTCTCGAAACTCTCGGTCACCTCGACGCTGAAGTGTTGCTCAAGTTTTAGAAGGACCATCTTGTACTTCGCCTTGTCCTCACCTTCCACGAACACCAGGGAGTTGTAGATGTGGATGGCGTGTTGCCCTGCCGTGGAGAGGAGGAGGGCGATCTTCCTGGTGTCCGATGCAGTCTCCCTTTCTGTGGCTTCTAGGAAGAACTGGAAGCGCTGTTTAAACAGCTTCCAGTTGACGCCGAGGTTGCCAGCGATTTGGAGCGGCTGCGGCGGGCTGATGGTGTCCATGGCGCAGGATGGCGGATCCCTGAAGATGTGCAGGTAGGTCTCACAGTTGCTGGGTTCCAATCCTGGTTCTATGTCGAGTTGGGTGTTCCGCTATACAAACAAACCAGCACAGTTGTAGATGGTACAATTCTGTTTTATTACTCTTGATAACAACATCTGTAAACGTATGACTGTGGTTCGTACTTTACCCATTAACCTGTGGACCCAGCCCTAACACTACCTTAGAGAGGCACTCAGCACATGGTGTATGTCTGAGTGGCACTCTGTGAGCTCTGTGCCCTGAGCTGTCTCCTGCTGGAATGAGCGGGAACTGTGGTGTTCCCCGTTTTATAGTGTGCGTGCTCTCACTGGTGATTGGCTGTGATGTTGCGTGTGTGTTGATTGGTCCGTTGATCTGTCCATCAGTGTGTATGTGTGTTTGCACCATGATATGTTTATCTGAATATCATGACACGATATATTTTAAGAAAGTCCACCACACCATACCTTTTCAGTCCACCCATGATGGACAATCAATGCTGTCTTCTTTGAATCAGACACATCCCCAGAACAAATAGAGAACAACTTCCTGAGTACAAGGAAAATAATGCCCAATACTTGGAACCTCGTCAGGAAAACATGAAGTTGTGTTCTGCTAGTCTAGCAGCCAACTTCATAGTGAAGAAAAATCATTGTACACTAACTCTGTTTCACTCTTCAGCACGGTAGCACAGTGAGTAGCACTGTAGCTTCACAGCTCCAGGGTTCCAGGTTCGATTCCCGGCTTGGGTCACTGTCCGTGCGGATTCTGCACGTTCTCCCCGTGTCTGCGTCGATTTCCTCCGGGTGCTCCGGTTTCCCCCCACAAGTCCCAAAAGATATGCTGTTAGGTAATTTGGACATTCTGAATTCTCCCTCTGTGTACCCGAACACGTGCCGGAATGTGGCGACTCGGGGCTTTTCACACTAACTTCATTGCAGTGTTAATGTAAGCCGACTTGTAACAATTAAAGATTATTATTATTATACTACCAGAACTGCTGAGAACTTCCAACATTTTCTGTTTTATCTCTTGCCCTACCTCATACACTCTCAAAAAGGCTTTTAATGCTGTAGTTTTTAAGTAGTTCATATATTCTAGAGTAGATTCACAGAATTGTTACAGTGTAAAATGAATTTGTTGTGGTCCAAAATTGTTGGCGTGGATACGCAACAGAACGCAATGCAGAATAACCTCTCGTTAAGAGGTTATTCTTGTCTTTCTTGTCTTTATTCGCTTCGCTCACCAGGCAAAAAAAGTCAATGATAACATGCCCACCGAGCCAACGCACCAATCAAATCATCAAGCAGAACTCTCTTGTGCGGGATAATGGTTTTATTGAGAGCAATGTTGGCCATTCATCTTGGGGGCGCTGCCTAGACATGACCCTCTTACTCCTAGGTGCTGTACTCACCTGATCTCCCTGTGAGGTCTGCTCGCCAGGTGCCCGCCTGGGGAGACCAGTCGTGATACAATGTGTTCTGCCATCACGCCGACGTAGAGAGATTTTCTGACAGCGGGGCGACAATTTCAGCATTGGGGCCTGATAAGTATATGGTAATATATTCAAAGTATGTCCCTGACATTGAAGGTCACTGACAGGGGAGGTGACAATTGAGTCAGGTGTTTACAAATGCGACTTTGCAGCTCTTCCGAGATTTTCCACTCCCATCACGGAACCCATGCGATGCAAGCGGGAGCGAAAAGTCCCAGCCATGATTTAGTTACCGTTACAGAGACATGGTTACTGGGTGTCCAGGACTGGGAACTGAATATCCAAGGACATTCAGCTTTTAGGAGGGATAGGCAAAAAGGTGGAGGAGCATTTTTTTTTTGTTTAGTAAACATTTAATTGAGGTATTTTTAGTTTTACAACAACAAAATAAACAATGTACATGAATCTATAAACATAGTGCAAAAGCCGTCTCCCTCCCTTACAGGTCCCACCATTATTAACCCCCTACTCTAACCCCCCCCCCCCCAAAGTTCTGCTGACGATTAATTTTCCGCAAAGAAGTCGACGAACGGGCAGCCGGTGGCGCAGTGGGTTAGCCCTGCTGCCTCACGGCGCCGAGGTCCCAGGTTCGATCCCGGCTCTGGGTCCCTGTCCGTGTGGAGTTTGCACATTCTCCCCGTGTTTGCGTAGGTTTTGCCCCCACAACCCAAAGATGTGCAGGGTAGGTGGATTGGCCATGCTAAATTGCCCCTTAATTGTAAAAAATGATTGGGTACTCTAAATTTATATAAAAATAGAAGTCGTCGAACGGTTGCCACCTCCGGGCGAACCCTAACAGTGACCCTCTCAAGGCGAACTTGATTTTCTCCAGACAGAGAAAGCTAGCCATGTCAGATAGCCAGGTCTCTGACTTCAGGGGCTTTGAGTCCCTCCAAGCTAGTAGTATCCGTCTCCGGGCTATCAGGGAAGCAAAGGCCAGAACGTCTGCCTCTTTTTCCTCCTGGATTCCCGGATCTTCCGACACCCCGAAAACCGCCACCTCTGTACTCGGTGCCACCCTTGTTTTTAACACTGCAGACATGACATCTGCAAACCCCTGCCAACATGTGGAGGAGCATTCTTAATAAGAGATAAGATCAGTACATTAGTAAGAGAGTATCTTAGATCTACAGATCAAGATGTAGAATCAGCTTGGGGAGCTACAAAATAGCAAACATTGGCAGAAATTGTTTATACGCCACCAAACTGTAATGGTAATGTTGGGCAAGGAATAAATCAGGAATTTTGAGATGTACAGTAGTAATGGGCCACTTCAATTTACAGATAGTCCGGGATAACGGAATCAGCACTAATGCTGTGGAGGAGGAATGCCTGAAGTCTGAACGAGATGGGTTTCTGGAGCAGTACGCTGAGGAGCCAACTAGGGATCGGACTATTTTTGATTTAGTGTTGTGTAATGAGAAAGCATTATTTAATAACCTTGCTGTAAAGGAGCCTCTGGGAGAAAGAGTGACCATAATATGATGGACTTCTGCATTAAGTTTGCATATGATATTGGTCATTCTGAAACTAGAATCTTAAATTTGAAGAAAGGAAATTATGAAGGCATAAGGAGCAAATTGGTTTTGGTGGAACAAAGAACAAAGAACAAAGAAATGTACAGCACAGGAACAGGCCCTTCGGCCCTCCAAGCCCGTGCCGACCATGCTGCCCGACTAAACTACAATTTTCTACACTTTCTGGGTCCGTATCCCTCTATTCCCATCCTATTCATGTATTTGTCAAGATGCCCCTTAAATGTCACTATCGGCCCTGCTTCCACCACCTCCTCCGGTAGCGAGTTCCAGGCACCCACTACCCTCTGCGTAAAAAACTTGCCTCGTACATCTACTCTAAACCTTGCCCCTCTCACCTTAAACCTATGCCCCCTAGTAATTGACCCCTCTACCCTGGGGAAAAGCCTCTGACTATCTACTCTGTCTATGCCCCTCATAATTTTGTATACCTCTATCAGGTCTCCCCTCAACCTCCTTCGTTCCAGTGAGAACAAACCGAGTTCATTCAACCGCTCCTCATAGCTAATGCCCTCCATACCAGGCAACATTCTGGTAAATCTCTTCTCCACCCTCTCTAAAGCCTCCACATCCTTCTGGTAGTGTGGTGACCAGAATTGAACACTATACTCCAAGTGTGGCCTAACTAAGGTTCTATACAGCTGCAACATGACTTGCCAATTCTTATACTCAATGCCCTGGCCAATGAAGGCAAGCATGCCGTATGCCTTCTTGACTACCTTCTCCACCTGTGTTGCCCCTTTCAATGACCTGTGGACCTGTACTCCTAGATCTCTTTGACTTTCAATACTCTTGAGGGTTCTACCATTCACTGTATATTCCCTACCTGCATTAGACCTTCCAAAATGCATTACCTCACATTTGTCCGGATTAAACTCCATCTGCCATCTCTCCGCCCAAGTCTCCAAACAATCTAAATCCTGCTGTATCCTCTGACAGTCCTCATCGCGATCCACAATTCCACCAACCTTTGTGTCGTCTGCAAACTTACTAATCAGACCAGTTACATTTTCCTCCAAATCATTTATATATACTACAAAGAGTATATATATACATGGAGGAGGAAAATACATGAAAAGATTTGACGTAGACAGACAATGATTGGTATTTAAATAATTACTACACCGTCTACAACAGACATACATTCCTGTAAGGCTCAAACACCCAAAGGGAAAGGTAAATCAACCGTGATTAACAAAATAAATTAAAGATTGTGTTAGATCAAAGGAACTGGCTTATAATGATTCCAGAAAAAATGGTAAGCCTGAGGAATGGGAGCAACTTAGACTTGTGAAACTGAGGGACTAAATTAAATTAGCATTAGGAAAGAGATAGTACTTGAAAGGTTAACTGGATTGAAGGTTGCTAAATCCCTTAGAGATTCATCTCAGAGTATGGCTAGAGAGATCGTGGGTGGTTATCTTTCAAAATTCTGTAGATTCTGGAAAGGTTCCTGCGGACTGGAAAGTAGCAAGTAAGGGAGGGAGAGAGAAAACTGAGAACTACAGACCTGTTAGTTTGACGTCAGTAACAGGAAAAACATTAGAATCTTATAAAGGAAGTGACAACTGGACATTTTGAAAAGAATGGTAAAATTGGGCAGAGTCGGGCTTGCACGGTGGCGCAGTGGTTAGCACCATTGCCTCACGGCGCTGAGGACCCAGGCTTGATCCCGGCCCCGGGTCACTATCCGTGTGAAGTTTGCACATTCTCCCCATGTTTGCATGGATTTCACCCCCACAACCTAATGATGTGCAGGGTAGGTGAATTCGCCACGCTCTTTAAATGAAAAAAAAGAATTGGGTACTTTAAAAAGAAATTAAAATTGGGCAGAGTCAATGTGGATTTATGAAAAAAGAAATAATATTTGCAAATATGTTGGAGTTTTTTGAGGATGTTACTTATAGCATTGATAATAGAGAACAAGTGGATGTGGTGTATTTGGATTTTCAGAAGGCTTTTGACAAGGTTTCACACAGGAGATTAGAGCGCATGGGACTGGGGGAAACATACCAGTACAAATTGAGAATTGGTTGAAGATAGAAAGCAGAAAGTAAGAATAAACAGGTCATTCTCAGGATGGCAGGCTGTTACAAGTGGAGTAAGGATCAGGGGCTGGTTTAGCACAGTGGGCTAAATAGCTGGCTTGCAATGCAGCGCGGGTTCAAATCCCATACCGGCCTCCCCAAACAGGTGCCGGAATGTGGCGACTAGGAGCTTTTCACAGTAACTTCATTGAAGCCTACTTGTGACAATAAGCGATTATTATTAATTCTTATGACCACAGCTGTTTGCATAGAATCTTTTTTTTTAAAAATATATTTTATTGAAATTTTTTTCCCTGAGCAACATTTCTCCCGCTTACAAAACAAGCGAAACGATAACAGTAACAAAACAGAATTTTTTAAACTTTTTAACAATAATAATAATAGTAGTAATAATATACAAGTAACAAAACCTCGTACTCTATTGACCTATACTCAACTGCCTCCCCCCTCCCCCCTGGGTTGCTGCTCTGCTGGTCATCCGTCTTCCCTCTAACGTTCCCCTAGGTGGTCGAGAAATGGCTGCCACCGCCTGGTGAACCCTTGAGCCGATCCTCTCAGGGCAAACTTTATCTGCTCCAGTTTAATAAACCCCGCCATATCGTTTACCCAGGCCTCCAGTCCGGGAGGGTTTCGCCTCCTTCCACATGAGTAGGATCCTGCGCCGGGCTACGAGGGACGCAAAGGCCACGACATCGGCCTCTTTCGCCTCCTGCTCTCCCGGCTCTTCCGCAACTCCAAATAGAGCTAACCCCCAGCCTGGTTTGACCCGGGCCTTCACCACCTGCGAAATCACTCCCGTCACTCCCTTCCAATACCCTTCCAGTGCCGGGCACGCCCAAAACATATGTGCATGGTTTGCCGGGCTCCCGCCACACCTCCCACATTTGTCCTCCACTCCAAAGAACCTGCTCAATCTTGCCCCCGTTATGTGTGCTCTATGTAGCACCTTAAATTGAATCAGGCTAAGCCTGGCGCATGAGGAAGAGGAATTTACCCTGCTTAGGGCATCAGCCCACATACCCTCCTCTATCTCCTCCCCTAATTCTTCTTCCCACTTTCTTTTTAGTTCGCCCACCGACTCCTCCCCCTCTTCCCTCATCTCTCTATAAATCTCTGACACCTTGCCCTCTCCGACCCACACCCCTGAAAGCACCCTGTCCTGTATCCCCTGTGTCGGGAGCCGCGGAAATTCCCTCACCTGTTGTCTAGTAAACGCCCTCACCTGCATATATCTCAAGAAATTCCCCCGGGGTAACTTATACTTTTCCTCCAGTGCTCCCAAGCTCGCAAAAGTCCCATCTATGAATAAATCTCCCACCTTCCTAATTCCCAACTGGTACCAGCTCTGAAATCCTCCATCCATTCTTCCTGGGGCGAACCTATGGTTGTTCCTGATAGGGGACCCCACCAGGGCTCCCCGCACCCCTCTCTGTCGCCTCCACTGTCCCCATATGTTCAGTGTTGCCGCCACCACCGGGTTCGTGGTGTACTTTTTCGGTGAGAACGGTAGCGGCGCCGTCACCAGCGCCTCTAGACTCGTCCCTTTACAGGACCTTCTCTCCAGCCTTTTCCACGCCGCTCCCTCACCCTCCATCATCCATCTACGTATCATTGCCACATTGGCGGCCCAATAATAATCTCCCAAATTCGGTAGTGCCAGTCCTCCTCTGTCCCTACTGCGCTGCAGGAACCCCCTCCTTACTCTCGGAACTTTCCCTGCCCACACAAAGCTCGTAATGCTCCTATCTATTTTATTAACAAAGGTCCTGGTGATTAAAATAGGGAGACATTGAAATACAAATAAGAACCTCGGGAGGACCATCATCTTAATTGCCTTCACCCTGCCCGCCAGCGATAAAGGCTGCATGTCCCACCTCTTAAAGTCCTCCTCCATTTGTTCTACCAGCCGTGTCAGATTAAGTCTGTGCAAGGTTCCCCAGCTCCTAGCGATCTGAATCCCCAAGTATCGGAAGTTTCTTTCCACTTTCCTTAGCGGTAAGCCTTCTATCTCTCTACTCTGGTCCCCTGGATGTATCACATATAATTCACTCTTCCCCATGTTTAACCTATACCCCGAAAATTCCCCGAACCTCCTCAAGATTCGCATAACCTCTATCATCCCCCCCGCTGGGTCCGACACGTATAGCAATAGGTCATCCGCGTATAACGAGACTCGGTGTTCTTCTCCCCCTCTAGTCACCCCTCTCCATTTCCTGGAGTCTCTCAGCGCCATGGCCAGAGGTTCAATTGCCAGCGCAAACAACAATGGAGACAGCGGGCATCCCTGTCTTGTTCCCCTATATAATCGGAAATACTCCGATCTATGTCGACCTGTAACTACGCTTGCCGTTGGTGCCCCATAAAGTAGTCGAACCCAGCGAATAAATCCGTTCCCAAACCCAAACCTCCTTAACACTTCCCATAAATACTCCCACTCCACCCTATCAAATGCCTTCTCTGCGTCCATTGCCGCCACTATCTCTGCCTCCCCCTCCACTGAGGGCATCATTATCACCCCTAATAGCCGTCGCACGTTAACATTCAATTGTCTCCCTTTTACGAACCCTGTCTGGTCTTCGTGCACCACCCCTGGGACACAGTCCTCTATCCTCGATGCCAGCACCTTTGCTAGCAGTTTGGCGTCCACGTTCAATAGTGAAATAGGTCTATAGGACCCACACTGCATCGGATCTTTGTCCCTCTTCAAAATTAGTGTCCCCCCTTCCCTGGCCTCATTGAACGTCCTCGCCAACAACGGGGCCAACAAGTCCACATATTTTCTGTAGAATTCCACCGGGAACCCGTCTGGCCCCGGGGCCTTCCCTGCTTGCATGCTTCCCAGTCCCTTAATAACCTCGTCCACCTCAATCGGCGCCCCCAGGCCTGCCACCGCCTGCTCCTCCACTTTCGGGAACCTCAACTGGTCCAGGAACTGCCGCATCCCCTCCTCTCCCTCTGGGGGCTGAGACCTATACAGTTCTTCATAAAAGGTCTTAAACACCTCATTTATCTTTCCTGCCCTTCGCACGGTGTCTCCCCTTTCATCCCTAATTCCTCCTATCTCCCTCGCTGCTGCCCTCTTTCACAGTTGGTGCGCCAACAGGCGACTAGCCTTTTCCCCATATTCATACCTCCTCCCCTGTGCCTTCCTCCACAGTACCTCCGCCTTTCTGGTGGTCAGAAGGTCAAACTCGGTCTGGAGTCGTCTCCTCTCCCTGTACAGCTCCTCCTCCGGGGTCTCTGCAAATTCCCTGTCCACCCTTAAAATCTCCCCCTGTAATCTATCCCTTTCCTTGGCCTCTGTTTTCCTTTTGTGGGCCCCAATAGAAATCAGCTCTCCTCTGACCACCGCTTTTAGTGCTTCCCAGACCACTTCCACAGGGACCTCGCCGTCGTCATTGACCTCCAGGTATCTCTCGATACACCCCCTCACTCTTGCACACACTCCCTCATCCGCCATCAGTCCCACATCTAATCGCCAGAGTGTTCTCTGCTCCCTGTCCTCTCCTACTTCCAGGTCCACCCAATGTGGGACATGATCCGAAACCGCTATGGCTGAGTATTCAGCTTCTTCCACCCAAGAGATCAACGACCTTCCTAGAACAAAAAAATCTATCCGGGAGTACATTTTATGGACGTGGGAGAAGAAGGAATACTCCCTAGCCCTGGGTCTAAGAAATCGCCATGGATCCACTCTCCCCATTTGGTCCATAAAACCCTTAAGTACCTTGGCCGCTGCCGGCCTTCTTCCAGTCCTTGAGCTGGATCTATCTAGCCCCGGGTCCAGCACCGTATTGAAGTCCCCTCCTAAAATCAAATTTCCTGCCTCCAGGTCCGGAATACGCCCCAGCATCCGTCTCATGAACCCCGCATCGTCCCAATTTGGGGCATACACATTAACCAACACGACCTCCATTCCCTCCAGCCTACCACTCACCATTACATATCTACCTCCACTATCTGCTACGATGTTCTTTGCTTCAAATGCTACCCGTTTCCCCACCAAAATGGCCACCCCTCTGTTCTTTGCGTCCAGTCCTGAGTGGAACACCTGTCCCACCCATCCTTTCCTTAGCCTAACTTGGTCCGCCACCTTTAGGTGCGTCTCTTGGAGCATAACCACGTCTGCCCTTAGTCCTTTCAAATGCACGAGCGCTCGGGCCCTTTTTATCGGCCCATTCAGGCCTCTCACGTTCCACGTGATCAGCCTCACTGGGGGGCTACCTGCCCCCCTCCCGTGTCGACTAGCCATTACCTTCTCTAAGCCAGTCCCATATCCCGCCTCCGCGCTCCCGCTCGCTCCCCCAGCGTCGCATTCCGCCCCCTACCACCTCTTTAGCCATTTCCTTTTGGATTTCCGCAGCAGCAATCCAGTTGGCCCCTCCCCCCCCCCCCCCCCCCCCCCCGCTAGATCCCTATCTAGCTTGATTGCTCCCCCATATCACTTCCATAAGTCAGCTGACTTCAACTGACCCCGGCTACTCCTGCTCGCTCCTCGGCCCCCCCCGGTGTGAGGGAACTCCCATCCGCCTTGCGCCTGTTTTCCCGCCTTATTCTTTCTGGCGCGGGAACATCCCTTTACCTGTCCCGCCTCTTATGGCGCAGCTCCCTTTCCCCTCCCCCTCTCCTTCCCCATTCTCTGACTATGTCCTGCCTCGCCCCCCTCACCGGCGCCCACATTTCCCCAGTGTCCCCCCCCCCCTTCCCTGTTTACTTCTCGCTTAACTTTCACCATCCCATTAACAAAAACAATAATAACAACAATAACAGTTCCCTGCAGCATCAGTCCCTCAGTTCCGGTCCAGTTTCTCTTCATTGATGAAGGACCATGCTTCCTCCGCCGTCTCAAAATAATATTGTCTCTCCTGATGCGTGACCCATAGTCTTGCCGGCTGCAGCATCCCAAACTTCACCTTCCTTTTGTGCAAAACCTCTTTGGCTCGGTTGAAGCTCGCCCTCCTTCTCGCCACCTCCGCACTCCAATCCTGGTAGATCCTTACCACCGCATTCTCCCATCTGCTACTCCGCACCTTTTTGGCCCATCTCAGGACCTCTTCTCTGTCCTTAAGGCGGTAGAATCGCACGATTATCGCCCTCGGTGGTTCTCCCGCTTTTGGTCTTCTCGCCGGGATCCGATTTGCCCACTCCACCTCCATGGGGCCCGCAGGGGCCTCAGCACCCATCAGTGAGCTCAGCATCTTACTTGCGTACGCTCCACAGTCCACTCCTTCCACACCCTCCGGGAGACCTAGTATCCTAAGGTTCTTCCTTCGCACTCCATTTTCAAGGGCCTCAATCCTGTCAGCACACTTTTTATGAAGTGCCTCGTGCGTCTGAGTCTTGACCGCCAGGCCCAGGACCTCGTCCTCAACACCTGACACCTTCTGCTCCACCACGCGAAGTTCCGTCTCCTGGGTCTTTAAAGTCTCCTTAAGCCCCTCAATTGCCTGTAACAACGGGGTCATTACCTCCTTCTTCAGCAGGTCCACGCACCGTCTCACCACCTCGTCCTGCTCAGGCCCCCATGTCACCTGTGGTTTCTCCGCCGCCATTTTGTTTCACTCCCTCTCTCTCTCTCTCTGATCTTCTGGCTGCAGATTCTTCGGGCTGCAGCCGCCGCCGCCGGTTTTTCCCTCCGTCTTTCGGGGGGGACCCCCTTCCCTCGCGCCTCGCACCGGGTTTTACGGCCGTCCAAGTCCCCGTTGGGGCTCTTAAAAGAGCCCGAAGTTCCGTCGGAGCTGGAGCCACCGAAACGTGCGGCTAGCTCATCCCTGCCGCAACCGGAAGTTCCCGTTTGCATAGAATCTTAACGGTGCAGAAGTAGGCCATTCAGCCCATTGAGTCTACACCGACCCTCTAAACGAGCACCCTACCTCGACACACTCCCCCGCCCTATCTGCGTAACCACACCTAATCTTTGGATCCTATGGGGTGGTTTAGCATGGCCAACCCACACAGACATGGGAAGAATATGCAAACTCCACACACACAGTCACCCAAGGTCGGAATCGAACCTGGGTCCCTTGCACTGTGAGGCGGCAGTGCTGATCACTATGCCACCGTGCCATCCCTACTATCACAATCTATATAAATGATTTGGATGTGGGGACCAATTATAATATTACCAAATTAGCTGACAGTACCAAACTGACGGAATGTAAATTGTAAGGAGGATACAAGGTGATTTCAGGAGGACTTGGACAGGCTCAGTGAACATGTTAGAACATGGCAGATGGAATATAATGTGAATAAGTGTGAAGTTGTTCACTTTGGTAGAAAAAACAGAATGGCAGAGAATTTCTTCTTAAATGGTGAGAGGTGAGGAAATGGTAAGAGGTGGGGAAGTGCAAGGGCCCAAAGGGACTTTGGTGTCTTTGTTCATGATTGACTAAAAGGTGCAGCCAGCAATGCAAATGGTATGTTGGCCTTCTGGCATGTGAGAGTACCTTTAAGAAATGGGTGTTTTATAGAATAACTGCAGTGGATGTACCTTTAAGAAATGGGTGTTTATTACTGCAGTGATGTCAGAGAGTGGGTGGAGCTAGGCTGTCTGTCTGCTTTACTTTAGCTTTTGAGCAGGCTGCTATAGAGTGAGGTTTTAGTTTTGTTTTCAGAGTGAAGAGCTGCAGTGAAAGCCAGCAGATGTGCATGGATCTCTCTACAAGCTACAGATTGTTCATTTGGGTGATTTCAAAGTGATAACTGCTCTCATTAAAGAATTTAAACCTGATCTCTGTGTTAAAAGGGTCTTTTGTCTTCTGGATGTTGTTTGGGAAATTATTAAGGATTACTTAGTGTTGTATTCTTTGGGGGTTGTATTTGAATTAATGGTTGCTAAGATGTTCACTGTATGTTTTAAAAAGGTTAACTTGAGTTCATAGAATAAACATTGTTTTGCTTTAAAAAATACTTTTCCATTTCTGCTGTATCACACCTGTAGATTGGGCCGTGTGCTTCCCATACCACTATCTATTAAAAGTTGTGGGTCAGGTGAACTCCATGATACACTTTGGGGTTCTCTAAACTCTGGCCCATAACACTTCATCGCGAGGGTATTTGAGTACAGGCCAGATGTTTTGCTGCAGTTATATACAGCCTTGGTGAGACCTGACCTGGAGTATTGTGTTCAATTTTGGTCCTCTCATCTAAGGAAGGGTGGACTTGCCATAGAGGGAGTGCAACGGAGGTTCACCAGATTAATTCCTTGGATGGCGTGATTGGCCTATGAGGAAAGATTGAGGAGATTGGGCCTCTATTCCTTGGAGTTTCGAAGAATAAGGGGTGACTTAATTGCAACTTAGAAAATCCTTGTAGGGCATGACAGGGTGGATGTAGATAATACATTTTCACTGGCTGGTAAGTCTAAAACCAGGGGACATAATCTCAGGATAAGGGGCAGGTCAAGACTGACAGGAGGAAGTTCTTTGCTTAGAGGTTGGTGAATCTTAGGAACTCTCTACCCCAGAGGGCTGTGGAAGCTCAACCATTGTGCATGTTCAAAGCAGAAATCAATAGATTTCTGGAGACGAGTTACATCTCAGATATGGAGGTAATGTGGGAAAGTGACATTGAGATCGATGATCAGCCGCAATCTAATTGAATGGCGGGGCAGGTTCACGGGCTGAATGGCCTACTCCTGGAAACAATTACTTTGGAGAAATTTAAGGATTCACTTCCCGCAATGGTGAGAACTCAGTGGAAGAGAAAAAGTAAAAACTGCTAGACTGGCAGCAGAAATGGCAGATAATTTTGAATTGGTTCACAAAGTAAAGCTTGGTTTTCAACATCAATTTCAACCTGTGAAGGATAGAAACTGGGGAAATGAGAAATTCACAGGTGGTCAATGCAAAGGAGGTTTAGTTGGTGGTGTTAAGGAGAGTGTGCCTCAAAATAAAAAGGAAACCTATGATAGTGGTAGAGAGATAAGAAACTTAAGTGTTTTCATTGTAATAAAGTTGGACATGTGATGTCGCAGTGTTGGTGGCTTAAGAAATGTACTGGGAAGACCGACTTGGTGAAATCAGATAAGCCAGTGGGGTTTATTAAAGTGGAAAGATAATCTATTGTTCCAGTGGAAGAGGTGCAACAGAGTGTACAGCCTGTTCAGAGGTTGGTGGATAAGCAGATACCAGAATTTTAAAAAGATTTTATTTGTGATGGCCCGGTTTACTCGTGTGTACAAGCTGGAGTAGATAAGGAGATTAAGGTCTTACGGGATACAGGAACAAGTCGATCTTACCCTTTGCCCTGCTGGTGGCAAGGAGGTGGATCCTATTGGGTTGGAGGTTAATTTCTCCATCCTGTGCATCAGTATGGCTGGGCGACTTAATGAAGTTTCTAAGCCTAGAGAAGGTTAAATTTAGCTTAAGAGGGAATGCGGAGGGGTTTCACAAGAGATGGCATCCATTCCTATCTCACTTGAAGGAATTAACCTCAGTCGGCAGCTTAAATAGCGGGCAGGGGGTTGTTAGTTCATGAATTGTTTTTGTGTTGAGGAAGGGATTGTTAAATGTGTGTAATGTCAAATTTCTTTTTTTTAATTTTGAAAAAGTCAATAAAAATATTTATTTTAAAAAATGTCAATCTTTAATGGCGAAAGATAAGGAGATATGCCAGAAAAAGTGGTAATATGTGGAATTAGTGGTGAGAGCAGTGGTGTGCCACTATGTAAGGTACGGTTAGAGAGTCCGATGAAAAGTGGTGAAGTGGTAGCAGGAATAATAGAAAAATTACTTTTTTCAGGGGTACAATTTATCCTAGGTAATGATATAATAATAATCACTTATTGTCACAAGTAGGCTTCAATGAAGTTACTGTGTAACTGTATCATAAGGCGGAACTGCAGCCTACTGTGTTTGAAAAGCGAGTGGAAAGTCAAACAACTGAGATGTTGCAAGAATTATATCTGGAAGTGTAGTAAGAAAATCACAAAGTCACAGGTTGAGACAGGAGGAAGAAAACTTGAGGAGTACCGATAGGGAGGCTGAGGTTCAGTTGTCAGAAGCCATGTTTAATCAGATGGGTGATAAAGAACGAAAGCAGGTGTTGGATGAAGTAGATATCTTTAATTCAAGCAAGTTGGTTGAATTACAGCAGAAAGATTCACAGATAAAGCAGTTATGTCAGAAAGCATATATGGAAATGGAATCTGAGTGTCTATCAGAGAGTTATATTAAAAGTAATGTATTAATGAGAAAATCGAGACCGTTACATATTCAGGCAGATGAGAAATGGGCAGAGGTTCATCAAGTGGTATTACCCGTGGGCTATAGAAAGGAGGTTTTGTGGATAGTGCATCCGGTTCCAATAGGAGGTCATTTCGTATTAAGGAAAACTCAAACAAAAATACAAGAATACTTTTATTGGCCTGGACTGCATAAGGTTAGAGATAGGCATATCAACCAAATCCAGTCCACCCTTCACCCGCTGTCAAAACACAACCCTCTCTATCTGAAATCACTGGGTGATGATCAGGAGTGAGAACTTTGGCTGTGAGAAAGGTTGAACCTCCAGTGCACTGTGAACACGGACATCTTTTGGTGGACGATTGTTAAACCGAGGTCCCATTTGCCCAGATACCAGTGTCATGTGAGAGTACCTTTAAGAAATGGATGTTTAAGCAATGTATCTTTAAGGAATGGAGATGATCATATTACTGAAGTGATGTCAGAGGTTGGGGGGAGCTGAGCTCACTTCTGCTTTTGGTTTCAGTTTGAAAAAGCAGCTTGTGTGTGTCTGTGTGTTTCCAGAGAGCTGCAGGAAGAAATGCAAGGTGCTGGAGCTGAAGTCAACCAAGCTCATATATCTTTGCCATCCAACAGAAAATATATATTAACTGTGACCTGGTGTGTTACTGTTTTGAAGGTTTGAAGCCCTTTGGATGTTTGAAGGAACATTTTGAGGGATTATTTAGTGTTGTATTATTTTCGGGGTTATCTTTGAAGTAAGGGGTGTTAAGGGATCCAATGTTTATTTAACAGATTAAGGTGAGTTCATGGAATAAACATTGTTTTGTGTTAAAAACCACAGGTCCTGAATTGTAATATCACACCTGGGGAACAAGCCATGTCCTTCAAAAGCAACAATCCATTAAAGGGAGAGGTTGGTTGAACTCCATAATACATTTTGGGGTTCTGAAAACACCATGCCCATAACACCAGTTAGACGTAAATGATCCCACAGCAATATTTCAAGGAAGAGCAAGTGAGTTCTCAGTGTCCTGGCAAATACTTATCATACAACCAACATCATGATTGAACATAAAAACCGACACAGCATGGTTTATTTGAATGGGCTGATTCAGTGCTGCATAGTCATCATAATCGCTAATATGCAGATTATATGATGATTATTTCATTGCTGTTTGTGGGGCCCTATTGAGTGTAAATTGGTCGCCACACTTTCCATAATTGCAACTACATTTTGACTACATTTCAAACAAGCTCCATTGACTGTGTAGGGTAGCTTGTCCTGCCCTGCGGGCCTCAACCTGACTCTCAAAGCCTCTGTGTGTGACCCGTGGACTCACTGTTCAAACTATGAGTTTGGTGAATTGATGATCTGCAATGATCTGCTCTTCCAATCAGTGCCTGATTCTCTATTGCATTTGCGGCTGATACTTGCTAGTGAGCCTTTCAGCAGCAAATTCGGGAGAGAAACTGTCTCTGATTTGTCGAACAGCGAGTAGTGTGACGGTGAGTTGCTGCTCCTATGTTTTCAGAGTGCGCGCTCTCTCAGCTGCCTGCACAGCCACCACTTGAAAGGAGTACAGGGCCAAGATGACGGAGTGAATTGGGAGGACACAAGGAAAAGCAGATTTCAAGGGAAGCAAGTCTGGGCTCGGGCGAGGAGCAATAAGCAAGGTGGCCAGCAGGAAAAGGCAAGTTCCAGGCAATCAGCTGGAGGCCAGGTAGACCCCAGAGTGACTGGAGGTTGGCAGGCCTGGGAGTGGCTGGATGTCAGATAGGCCCAAAAGCAGTTGGATATCGGATAGGCCTGGGAGTAGCTGGAGGTCAGTTAGGCTCAAGGCTGCATGGAGGTCAGGTAGGCTGGGGAGTGGCTGGTTGGTGGGTATACCAAGGAGGAGGTGGAAGTCGGATAGGCCTGAGAGCAGCTGGTGGTCGGGTGGGCCTGGGAGTGTCAGTAGGTCGGGTAGACCCATGATTGGCTGGTGTCAGGTAGGCCTAAAAGTGTGTGGATGTTGAGTAGGCCCAGAGCAGCTGGAGGTCGGTTAGGCTCAGGACCGCATGGAGATCAGGTAGGCTTGGAAGTGGCTAGATGTTGAGTAGGCCCAGGAACAGGTGGAGTGTCAGGTAGGCTTAGGGACAGCTGGAGGTCGGATAGGCCTGGGAGCGGCTAATTTAGGAAGGTCCACCAAATGAGCAGAAGGCCTGGCTGCCAGCTCCTGTTCGATATATCTTTAAGTAGTGCCTAAACTGGGTAGTGAGTCTGTGTGTTTGTGTGTGTGGTATAAAGAGAAGGTGTCTGTGTGTGTGTGTGAGTCTGTGTGTGTGTGTGAGTCCAAGAGTACAAGAGTGTCTGTGTGTGTGTGAGTTTGTGTATGTGCTGGTCTGTGTGCGTGTGTTAGTCTGTGTGTGTGCTAGTCTGTGTGTGGAAGTCTGAGTGTGTGTCTGTGTGTGTGAGTTTGTTTGTGTGTGTGCGAGTTTGAGTGTGGGTGAGTCTGTGGGTGCATGTGTTTGTGTGTATGCTGGTTTGAATGTATGTGTGAGTCTGTGTGTACAAGATAGTGTATGTGTATGAGATAGTCTGTGTGTGTATGCGTGAGCCTGTCTGTGTGTGTGAGTTTGTGTATACAAGAGAGTTTATGTGTGTGTGAAAGTCTGTGAGTGTGAGTCTGTGTGTGTGTACCTGTGTATGTGCGAGTCTATGTGTGTGTGAGTTTGCGTGTTGTGTGAGTCTGTATGTGTGCGAGTTTGTGTGTGCGCGAGTGCGAGTCTGTGTGAGTGTGTGTGAGTCTCTTTGTGTTTGTGTGCATGTGTACGTGAGTCTGTGTGTGTATGCGAGTCTGTGTGTGCACGAGTCTGTTTGTGTATGAGTCTGTGTGTGTGAGTCTGTGTGTGCGAGTTTGTGTGTGCGAGTCTGTGTGAGTGTGTATGTCAGTCTCTGAGTTTGTGTACAAGTCTGTGTGTATGAGTATGTATGTGTGTGTGAGTCTGTATGCATGTGAGTCTGTGTGCTTGCGAGTTTGTGTGGAAATCTGTGTGTGTTTGTTTGTTTGTGTGTCTGTGGGTACAAGTGAGTTTGTGTGTGTGCCTGTGTACGAGAGAGTTTGTGTATCCGAGAGAGAGTCTTTGTGTGTGTATCCGAGAGAGTGTGTGTTTCTGAGTCTGTGTTTATGAGAGTCTATGTGTGCGCATGAGTTTATCTGTATGTGTGAGTGTCTGCAAGTCTGTGTGCCTGTGAGTGCGAGTATGTGTGTGTGAGTGTTTGTCTGTGTGTGTGAATCTGTGCGAGTATGTGCATATGTGTGAGCCTGTGTGTATGAGTATGTGTGCGAGTCTGTGTGTGTGAGTCTGTGTGTGCAAGTCTGTGTTTGTGTATGTGCGACTCTGTGTGTATGTACAATTCTGTGTGTGTGCGAGTCTGTGTGTATCTATGTGTGTTCGTGAGTCTGTATGTAAGTTTGTCTATGTGTGTGCGTGAGTCTGTGTGTGTGTGCCCATGTGTGAGTCGCTGAGTGTGCGAGACAGTCTGTTGTGTGAAAGAATACTTATCTGTTAGCGAGCCTGTGTTTGTGGGTGTGAGTATGTATGCAAGTCTGTGTGTATGTGTCTATGTGTGTGTGCGAGTCTGTGCATGCTTGTCTGTGCAAATCTGTGTGTGTGAACGAGTCTGTGTGTGTGAGTCTGTTGTTGAAAGAGTATGTGTGTGTTAGTGAGCCTGTGTGTGTGCAAGTCTGTGTTTGTGTATGTGTGTAAGTGTGTGCGGGTGATTTTGTGTGATTTTGTGTGGGAGTGAGAACTCCAAGACTTGGAGTGAGTCAGTAAAACACAGCATACCTTCCTCGTCCTCCCTCCCAAAAAATCTATCCACAAAGCAGGTCAGGAGAGGAGGAAGTCCAGGCTGGAAAGCAACCTGCTCACGTCACTTGCTTTTGTATGAATTCCACTGAGGCCAGCACGGAATGTGTGCCATCAGAGCCGAATGCAAGGTCAGTGTTTGTTAAACCCAACCCCTTAGCTCAGGCCTGGTCCCCACCCTTTCCCTGATGACCTGGGGGCCTCATCTGTCCCTCTCGAGCTCAGCTTCTTGAGCAACAAGGCAAACCGAAAGGTTTTATTGATGAACTCTGCTGCTTGGCACATTTTAATGGACATTTTTATTAATTCCTATGATTTGAAATGTATTGCTTTGCTATTGATATTTTTGAAATTCATGTTTGATGTTGTATGAAACCTTATCTCACTGAAATTTGATCATCGGCTCCTTGAGTGAGAAAATAATTGAAATGTGCCCCACCCCCCCCACACTCCTCAGCCAGCTGAAAAGGTCAGACAAGCTTGACGTCTGGGGCTTTAGAATATGCTGATGGAAGACCAAATAAATTCCAATGTTTTCTTTCTTTAACCTGAAACCAATCCAGCTGAGATTGAAAAGCTTGGTGCCGTCTGGTGCAGTTTGGTTTGAGCCTGGGACCTCGGTGGGTGAGCACGTTCAGGATAACCAAAGTTGTGAGCAGTTTGCTTCAAGCTCAAAGAGCAGCTGGGAAGGGAATGGGATCAATGGCGGTGGGGTTAGGGCCTGAAAACAATGACTTGAAGGAAATTAAAACTTGTCCAAGGCTACAGGTTGAATGTGGGGTTGTACATTATAGAGATTGTCAAAGGATTGAAGGAGATTACGAGGCAGAACTAGGTGTTACTCGTGTACACAGAAGGTTGACTCCACATTTGTTGGTGATATTGCTGAATGTGGTATATAAATGATGCACGGGTAAATATTTGTGGGAAATGTTGGTATAGAGGTGTCGAATCCGCAGTAGGCAGAGCGCATAGACAAAAGTAGAAATTAAAGAAAAAGGTTTATTTCTATAGTTACAATACTCCTCCACTTCCCTAAGGGTGTCCTTCCCCAACTTGCACCAAGGCAGGGATTTTATACAACTGGGCCTCTCCTTGTAAAGGGGAAACCCCGCCCCCTTAAAGGGAAGGCCTGCCTGTCTTAAAGCAGAAGTTCATATTCCGCAGAGGTCACTGGAAATCATATAGTCCTGATCCCGATACCTCCATTAGGGTTATAACAAGAGGTAATGTCACTGAACCGGTAATTCATCAGCCTAGGTTAATGTTCTGGGGCATGGGTTCATATCCCACCACAGCAGACGGTGGAATTTAAATTCAATTAATAAATCTAGAATTAAAAACTAGTCTCAGTCATGATGACCATGCAAACCATTGTTAGATAAACACAGTTGGTTCGCTTATGCCCTTTAGGAAATCTGCCATCCTTACCTAGTCTGACCTACATGTGACTCCAGATCCTCACTCTTCACTGTCCTCTGAAATGGCTGAACAGGTCACTCAGTTGAAGGGCAATTAGGGATGTGCAATGAATTCCCAGTCCTGCCAGTGATGCCCCACATCCAGTGAAAGATTAAAGAAAATAAAAGCTGAGATCTCGGGAAACAATGGAAGATGTTGAAGACGCTCTATTTTGGATAAGTACGAATGGGACCAAGTGGGAGCAGTCACACAGAGCTGGACAGTTGAGAGAGACATTGAAGGAGGGTGATGAGGTTGACCAGATAGGGGAGAGATAATGTGCCACTGTTACAACATTTCTTCAATCCACCAATTGTATATTAAAAGTCAGGGCAGCACGGTGGCGCAATGGTTGGCACTGCTGTCTCATGGTGCCAAGGACCCGGGTCACTGTCCATGTGGAGTTTGCACATTCTCCCCATGTCTACATGGGTCACACCCACAACCTAAAGATGCACAGGTTAGGTGAATTGGCCACGTTAAATTGACCCTTAATTGGAAAGAAAAAGAATTGGGTACTCTAAATTCATTTTTTTTTTTTAATTAAAAGTTATAAAATGGTGTGCATTTTTAAAATCGACATTAACCTTGCTTTTGATGCCACAGTTTTTGAATAATGCTTTTTTCTTAATAAATTTAGAGTGCCCAATTCATTTTTTCCAATCAAGGGTCAATTTAGCGTGGCCAATCCACCTACCCTGCACATCTTTTGGTTTGTGGGGCCGAAACCCACGCAAACACAGGGAAAATGTGCAAACTCCACACGGACAGTGATCCAGAGCCGGGATCGAACCTGGGACCTCGGTGCCATGAGGCAACAAGGCTAACCCACTGCGCCACCATGCTGCCCGTTGAATAATACTTTTTAAATAACTTTTTATTTTCTGGGTTGGATTCTCCGAGTTGCAGACTAAGTGCTGACGCCGGCGTGGGAACTGTGGCGTTTTACGCCAGAAAAAACGGCGCAAAAGCTGCACCGATCCTCCGTCCGGTGGGGGGGCTAGCAGCCACAAAGAGTAAAGGACCCTGGCTTTACCTGCGGATACGGCCGGGGAATTACCGGATCTGTGGCCGCGCATGCGCACGGCAGCGGCCTGCGGCGGCCGCACAGTGCAACATGGCACCAGCCACACACGGATCCGGCCTGCCACATACTGTCCCCCAGTAACCCCCCTCACCACCCCCGGACCACCCCTCACCCGTGCCCCCAGCCCCCACCAAAGCCCCCCCTGTCTGCAGAACGCCTCCCCCCGACTGTGGCGCCGTTGGATTCAGTCCGCAGCCGGCATGCAGGGTTCACGAAAAAGAATAGCATGAGTGACCCACGTCGTCGGGAACTCGGTCCTTCAGGATGTCACCTGAGGCCGTCCAGATAGCGGCAGTTTCTGAGGGGGCGGAGCATTGCAAATGCGGCGCTGCCCCAATTTCGGCACAAATGGGGATCCTCCGGCCGACCGCCGAACGCGATTCTGGCGTCAGAAACCGGAGAATCCTGCCCCCTGTATTTGCTTATAATGCTGGAACTGCAGGCCTCCTGACTCTAGGTGATGCTATTGTATCTTTCCTGTACCTCTCCCATTCCTCAGCCTCTGCTGGCTACACTGAAGGACAGACGAAGGCCATTCAGCTCCTCAAGGGTGTTCCACCACTTAATATGATTGTGGCTGATCTGTATCCTAACTCCATTTACGTGCCTTCAATCCATGTCCTTTTATATCCTTATCGAGCCAAAAGAAAATGAGCAAACATCTGAGGCAGCACGGTGGCGCAGTAGTTAGCACTGCTGCCTCAGGGCGGCAAAGTCCCAGGTTCAATCCCGGCTCTGGGTCACTATCTGTGTGGAGTTTGCACATTCTCCCCGTGTTTGCGAGGGTTTCACCCCCACAACCCAAAGATGTGTAGGGTAGGTGGACTGACCACACTAAATTGCCCCTTAATTGTACAAAATGAATTGGGCACTCTAAATTTTTTTTTAAACTGAGCTAACATCTCCTGCGTTTTGTGGGAGGAAGTTCCACAATTCTTCCACCCTTTGAATGAACAACTGTTTCCCAGCTTATTTCCTCAATAGCTGGCTAACTCTATCTACCCGATCAATTTCTTTCAAATTCCTAAAAACCTCAATCAAATCAACCTTCAACCTTTATATTGCAGGGAGTATAAGGCTAGTTTATGTAATATCTCATCTTCCAATGTTAATATAACCTTTCTAATGTGCGGTGCCCAGAGCTGTACCCAATATTCCAGATGTGGTGTAACCAGGGCTTTGTACAACTGTGGCAAAATCCACCCCTCCCCCCATCTCTTTATATTCTAGCCCTACTTTTATAAAGGCTAGCATTCTATCAGCCTTTTTGATTGTTTTTTTTTGTGCCCGAATGCTAGATTTTAGTGATCTGTGCAAATGCATCTCGAAGTCACTTTGGACCTCCACTATTCCTAACTTTTCACCTTTAACTTTTCATCATTTGTCCAAATGCATGACAGCTCTGAGTTGAATGTCCACTGTAGGCAACCCTCTTCTACTTCCTGAGTTACATTTAGTCAGTATTAATTACCCTAAAAGGACTTTGGTTCCAATATCATCGCCGTCCCTTCACTGTCGCTGGGTCAAAATCCTGGAACCTCCACCCTAACAGCACGGTGGGTGTACCCACACCACAGGGAGTGCAACGGTTCAAGAAGGCAGCTCATCACCACCTTCTCAAGGGCAATTAGGGTTGGGCAATAGATGCTGCGCTAGCCAGCGACGCCGACGTCCCATAAATTAATAAAATATAATCCCATCTCAACAACAACTTGCACTTAGAGACTCCCTTAAACATGCCATGGTTGCTTCACAGGAACGTTATCAGACAAAATGAGGCTCTGAGCCACATAGGAAGGTAAGTTTGAAGGTGTATTTTACAGCTGTAGAGAGAGGTGGTGGTGGGGACAGGGGGACGGGACATAATTCCGCTGAATTGAACGCCAGTGGTGGAACAATGAAAATGGAGAATGCACTAGGGACCAGCATGGCACAGCACAAAGATCTCCAGAGTGCTGTGAGACTGGAGGAGGTTGAAGGGGTGAGACCACAGAGGCATTTGAAAACAAGGCTGAGAGTTTTAAAATTGTGGTGTAGCTGGACTAGAAGCCTGTTCTGTCGATTTGAAATTAATCTCATTTTCCATTTGCCTTGACGAATCCCCTGTGTGCAGTGTTTTACAAAGATCTGGCCTCCTATTTGTCTGCAATGTTGAGATGAATGAAAAATCCTGATGGTCCGGCACAGGCTGTTGGAGAAGTTCTAAAACAGGCATTGGGGATCCTAAATGTACATGAAAAGGTGTCCTGCCTGCTTCAGGTGCATGATCTGGACTCCTATACTGAAACCTTTTGGTAATATGCTGGCAATGCACTTATTGTATGGGGACGCATGCATACCACCCATCATGTTAGACATTTAAACACTCATATTAAACTGGTAAAATTGACACAGTGCCAGTGTGTTTCTCTGCCAATTGCACCAAAACCCATTGCCCTATCACCCCTGCGTGTTCTAATCTACATTAGCTCTCAGAAGAACAATGTCTTGATTGGAAAATGTTCTTCTTTGCTTTCAAATACCTCCTTGATCTCACCACTCCCTACCCCTGTAATCTCTTCCAGCCCTACAATAATCTTAGATCTCTGTGTTCCTCGAAATCTGGCCTCCTTCGCATCCCCGATCTTCATCGCTCCACCATTGGTGGCTGTGCCTTCAGCAGCCTGGACCCCAAGATCTGCAATTCGCTCTCTAAATTTCTCCGCCCCACTATCCTTCTTTAAGATATCCGTGAAACCAATAACTTCGATATAGCTATTGATCATCTGGCCTAACATCTCCTTTATATGGTTCAGTGTCATATTTTTGTTTTATAATACTCCTGTGAAGTGCCTTGGAACATTTTCTTAGCTTTAAAAGCACTGTATACATATAAGCAGTAGTTGTTGTCGAGAAATCTGTGCAGAAGTTGAACTCTCCCTGGGTTTTCGGGAGCGGGAATGGTGACTGGATGATGTACTGTCAATTACCACGAGACGAGAATGGTGAAACAATCAAGGCTTTATTGCACAAGATGTTGTGCCTCCTGCAGCTGGAACCAGAATGGGAGCAGCGCAGGTGAGCAAACACTTTTATACGCCACCTGCTGGGAGGAGCCAGCAGGCTGGGATTAACTGTGGTACCTGTAATACAGTGGCAGTACCGTAATGCATGCAATGTGTTACCAGTGGTGTTTACCACACTGGAAAAGATGTAACAGAGGAAGTTGCGATTCGCACCATGCAATCAATTAAAAATAAAACGCTTTTAATTCAGTGAGGCCACCCAAATCTAGCATCACAGTGACTGTGGGACATCGATTCGGTAGATATGAGGGTGAAATCAGGAAGTTTTGGGTCTCACAACAAGACAAACATATGGAAAGACTTTGAAGGGCCATTAGGTCTCGAAACGTTAGCTCAGTTCTCTCTCCACAGAGGCTGTCATATCTGCTGAGATTTTCCAGCATTTTCTGTTTTTGTTTCAGATTCCAGCATCCGCAGGAATTTGCTTTTATATTATTTGGAAGAGTTTCTAGTGGGGGCTGGGGGTGGAAATTCAATTCCTCGTAAAAATTGGTGTATTGATGGAGGTCCAGCTTATTTTTGCTTCTCTCTGTTGTGAACACAAGGAACTCAAAAAAAGAGATTAAAAACTGGCAAATGAAGTTTACACCACCCTAGTGAATTTGTGTTTTGATAACCATCAGCACACCAAAGATATGCAGGTTAGGTGATTGGCTATGCTAAATTGCCCTTAGTGTCCAAAAACATCTTCCATCGGGCAGAAGATACAAAAGTCTGAGAACATGCACGAACAGACTCAAAAACAGCTTCTTCCCCGCCGTTACGAGACTCCTAAACGACCCTCTTATGGACTGACCTGATTAACACTACATCCCTGTAGACTTCACCCGATGCCGGTGTTATGTAGTTACATTGTGTACCTTGTGTTGCCCTATTATGTATTTTATTTTATTTTCATGTACTTAATGATCTGCTGAGCTGCTCGCAGAAAAATACTTTTCACATGTGACAATAAACAAAATCCAATCCGTGGTTAGGTGGGGTTACCTGGATAGGGTGGTGGTGTGGGCTTAAGTAGGATGCTCTTTCCAAGGGCCGGTGCAGACTCCTCCTTCTGCACTGTAAATTCTATGATTCTATGATTCAATAATTTGGCACTCGGTTTGGGAAGAGTTAAAAGGTGTTTTCAGTAGCTTCCATTGCTACAGTCCCACTCCGAGACAGGAGGAAGCGCTGTTCACTACATAAGAAGGTATGTATTTGCAGCAAATATTAAGGATCAGTTCTCCCATCCCTGGAACTCGAGAGTGGAGGTGCCTCTTGTCCAAATCTGCTGCTTCTCGTTCAGAAAGTTGCAGCGGCCAAAGAAAAAAAAAATCCCCGCAGGAACTTTATATCTCTGCGGGAAGCGGAGTTGAGAAGGCGAACTTGGAACGAGAGGAAAGAAATGTCTGAAGAAGGCAGACAAAGTAAAGGATGTGACCGAGGAAGCGAGAGAGAGAAGGAAATTTGAATCAATTTGAGAGAGAGAAAAAAAAAAGTTTGTAAAAGTTCCTGAACTTGGTGGAAATAAAGATGTCAGTTTTGTGGAAGTTTGCCGGGAGCGGGAATTTTCGGCTGGAGTTTTCTGCCGGTATGAACCCGAGATGAATGTGAAGCAGCGATTTGAAGAGACGAATTGTGCTTTATAAAAAAAAAAAACTGCTTTTGTTGGAAGTTCTGTCGGTTGGAGAACTTTTTCTTTTCTAGGATTCGGACCTTCGCGTTTTCCTTCAATCGCGGAAGATCCCCCCCACCCCCAAAAAAAACCAACAACCCCAAAACTATAAATCAGAGGCGAGTTTATTTTACTGCAAAAAGGGGTTTTAACATCTGATATAAAAAGGGGGGGGGGGGGGGGATCGCGATACATTTTGGGTGACTCGCTGTATTCTGGATACATTTAAGCTTCTCTGATTGTTACAAGCGGCGACACAAATGAACCCGAAACTGCAGCGTTTCATTGTTCGCTCCCAGCCCAGTCCTTGCCCTGCTATCCCCGCTCTCTCGACTTAAGAAGAAAAAACTTCAATTATTTTCACCCCCTCCCCGCCCATACCAAGACTTTTTTTTCTTTTTTAAAAAACCTTCTGATAATTACGGGTTTACTACCAGCGCTGATATTCACAAAACAAAACCCATTCATTAAAAATATATATATGGATGAATCAGCCGAGCTGTTTGACAATGTGTGTGTGTGTTGGAATTCGCCTGGGCTCCGATTGCAGCATGCTGAGCTGATACAAAGAAACACTGCCCTACATTCTCGCACACTCCCCTCTCCTCCCTGTGATTTCTACCATCTGAAGTATTTTTAATTATTTTCTAACCCATCCCTCTCCCTCCCTCCCTCCCTCCTTCCTGGTTCGAAGGACCTTCACTGATCCGAGGGGATTCATTGCAGTGGGTGCTGTTGTCTACCGCTCTGTTTATATACATATATGTGTTTTTTAAAATCTGTTTTTTTTTCTCCCCCCCCCATGGTCAGTTTCCGTGTTGATTTCAGTTCCTGCGAGGTCTCGATTTGCACCAACTCTCCTCACAGACTGATTTAAGGGAAAGGCGGGGAAGAGGAGAATTCGCCAGCAACAGGATTGGCATCATCTGATCACTGCGTCTGCAATTCTGTTTTAAAAGAGAGGAGAGGGGGGGAAAAACATTTTCTGGACGAGCAGTCATGACATCGCCTGCTAAATTCAAGAAGGACAAGGAGATCATTACCGAGTATGACACACAAGTCAAGGGTAGGTTTTTCCCATTTCATTCGGATTGCAGCATTGTGTGTATTACACAGCAGAGTTTTAATCCCAGGAAAATGACAGCAGTGTGCAAGCTTGGTGTAATGTTAACCGTGCAATGATTGCTGTTACCCACCCTGTTTTTAATGCTGAAAAAAAAAACCTCTGGGAAATTCATTTTTTCAAATCGTATTGCTAAAATCCGATAGTCCTTTGCGTTCGTCCTGATTCACACGGTGCAAAATACGTGTGACAGTGCCCGTCTCATTTCTGCAGACAGATAATTCAGCAATTCACAATGCAGCGATTAGTTTGAGATTGGTGGGGGTGGGGGACAAGCCAGGCTTCATTAGATCGATTTGAGATTTGTGTGTTACAACATGGGGTTGGGGTGGGTTTGGTAAGAGAGGGCGAGAGAGAGACTATAGGGTCTTGCAGCAGCAGTGGGGTTAAGGGTCAAGTAACTGCAGCTACATCTTACAGCCAAACGCAACATGTTTTCCTGGCATGCAAGGTGCGACACAGGACATCTCCCAGAAATGTATCTTTCCCTCAAGGCATTGTATTGTATGCCCTCTCCACTTCAGTCCTGTGCCGGCTTCAGCCAAGGCAACAGGTGGGATATTGCAGTAGCTGGTAGTGTACCATCACTGGAGAGCGACAGGAAATTGCCCATGACTTCCCTTCCTGTCCACTCACCAGTGACTTGGCTGAAAGTGTGTTGACAGATGTTGGGGAGGCAGGATTACACTCCTCTGTGATGCCAGTGATAGTTGAATTGCCTTCAAGCTCACTGCCTGGGCTTTTCCCAGTCCGGGGGGGGGGGGGGGGGGGGGAGATATCTATGGGGTGGTGGATGTCTGGTGATTGTGGGGTCAGTGGGGGTGAAATAGGTTTTTATGTGGCACAAAGAAGACAATAGAAACAGAAACTCCATTTCCACTTTGCGCATCAGTGGAAAGTAGGATGGGTGGGTGCAGAAAGATGTTGCCAATTTGATATCCGATGTTGTGCTGCTGAACAGGGCCAGTTTCACCTGCATTGTCTTCGGGGGGAGGGGGGAAGGAAATGGGCAGTGCGGGTAAGTGTTTTGTTTTATCTGGATGCAGTTTGATGCATCGTGACTGGAACCCCTCACCCTCTACAACACCAGGGTTAGGGCACAGAACAAGGCCAAAGAAGTGAGAATTTCAGTTTTCTGAAGGATTATATAAAAATCTAAAATACATTGCAAGAAATGTTACATTGGTTTAAAATATTGAATAATCCTGATCTGTGCCTTTTTGCTTGGCTATGAACAGTATAGTTTCTTTGAGCTGATACTGTCTAGTTATTTCTGTAACATTGCACTGGATGTCCCAAAACACACAGGGTGGTTGACAATGTGGACTGTTGGAGTTGTTTTTTTATATAAATGTACTCTAGTCTCCCTAATTTTAACTCCAGGATCGTAGGCAAGTAGTGATGCCGAATAAGTCCCTCAATAGTTTGATAACTCATTGCGTTCTGATAATCCCAGATGAGATTTATTCCCAATATCCCAATGCATGGAAGCCGGTTATCAGCCCCTTAAATTAACTTCAGAGAACCCTACAACAATGCACTTTATATTGCCTGATACCAAGTGCTGTAGGGACACTCATAGGAACAACATAGGAACAGGAGTTGGCCATTCAGCCCATTGAGCCTGTCCTGCCATTTAATGAGATCATGGCTGACCTGGGGCCAAAAGGGAAGCCCCCCCCCCCCAAAAGAACGATGTTTGATCTGCAAAAAGATTTCCAGGTCATGACCAGTTCCACCAAGCTGCCCCTTCCCATCACCACTGGCTACATTTGCACATTTGACTATTTTGTCCCGTAGAAGCAGTTGATCGTGGTTTTTTTCCACAGCTCACCAGGAGAATTCGCAGCCTGGATGATGGGTCTATTTGCCAGTGAGGTTGGATGGCCGTGTGGTTAATTGTCAACCTTTGTAATCATTAAAAGTTCCTAATCTGTGGACAAAATATATCTAACATTTATGTGGCAGGAAGAAACAGTTTATAGTCTATAATCAATTCCAAATCAGATAACAAAAATATTTGTTATCCTGTAATTAATTTAAGTAACTGGAGGCTACACAAAAACATTCAACTGTCAGTCCAAGATTGGACAATTTAACACAGCTTTGAGTATAGTATTTGAAGCACATAGCAATTATCCTTGCAGTTTAACCCAAACATAAATCTGAGAGTATCGATATTATTAGCCCAACATTTTAGGGGTACCATAGTCCTGTCCTGTTTAACTATCAGACTAGGGGTCCACCATGAAGGATTGAATTGATTTTGTATCTTGTCTTGCGACCAACAGTGTCCCAGAGATCTTGATAATAAAAGCAAAATGCTGCAGATTCAAAAGTTCTGAAATAAAAACCAGAAAGTGCTGGAAATAGTCAACAGGCCTGGCAGCATCTGTGGAGATGCTGAGTATTTGTGGAGAGTTAATGTTTCGAGTCCAGTATGGCAGTCCTGAAGAAGAATCGCACAGACGCGAAATGTTAACTCTGTATTCTGTCTCCACAGATGCTGTGATAACCGACCTGCTGAGTTTATCCAGCATTTTCTGCTTTTATTTACCCAGTGACCTTACTTTGATCTCTCTCTCACTCGCTCTCTCGCTCTCTCTCTCTCTCTCTCATTAAATTCCTTGATGGTACCAGGTTCCTGCCTCTAGAGAATAAATTTGCTAGTTTGCAGAACCTTACAGTGCAGAAGGAGGCCATTCGGCACATCAAGTCTGTATTGGCACTCTGAAGGAGCATTTTACCTAATCCCATTCCCCTGCCTTGAGCCCGTAACCTTGCACATTATTTATTTTCAAATTGTAATCCAATTACCTTTTGAATGCCTTGATTGAACCTGCCTCCACCACCTTCTTAGGAAGTTTGTTCCAGACTCCAACTGTTCTCTGGATGAAAAGTTTTCCCTCACAACAACTTCTACTCCTTTTGCCTATTACTTTCAATCTGTGCCTCCTAATTCCTGATGTACTTTTGAGTGGGAACAGTTTCTCATTATTTACCCTGTCCAAACACCTCAGGATCTTGAATACCTCTGTAAAGTCTCTTCTCAGCCACTTTTTTCCAAGAAAAACAGACCCAACCTCTCCAGTTGATCCTCGTAACTACGGTTGTTAATCTCTGGAATCATTCTTGTGAATCTCCTCTGTATTCTCCCCAATGCCTTCACTTCCTTCCTCCAGTTTGGTGCCCAGAACTGGACGTGGTACTCCAGGTGAGGCCTAATTAGTGTCTTTTACAAGTTCAGCATAACCTCCTTACTCTTGTACTCAATGCCCCTGTTAATAAAACCTAGGAAACCAAATGCTTTATGAACTGCTCTCTCAACATGCTCCACCATCTTCAATAACTTAAGTGCATATACACCGAGGTCCCCTTGTTCCTGCATCTCATTTAGAGTTTCTCCCTTTATTTTGTACTGTCGCTCCATATTCGTTCTACCAAATTGAATCACCTCACACTTCACCTGCCGCTTGTCTGCCCAATCCACCAATTGACTATGTCTTTTAGAAGTTCAAGACTATCGTCATCACAGTTGGCAACACTTCCAATCTTCATATCATCGGCAAAGTTTGAAACCATGCCCTGAACACCACAGTCCAGGTCATTAATATATATCAGGAAGCCAACGGTTTCAACACTGACCCCTGGGGAACTCTATCGCAAACCTTTCTCTATTCTGAAAAAAAAACCTATTCATCTCTCCTCTCAGTTTCCTGTCACTCAACCAATTTCTTATCCAAGTGCCTATGTTCCCTTTTATTTCATGCACTAGAATATAACTCATAAGTCTGTTATGTGGCTCTGTTTGACAATCCATATACACCACATCAACAGCATTGCCTTTATCAACCTTCTCTGTTACATCCTCAAAAAAACATCCAAGTTAGTTAAACATGAGTTTCCCTTAATGAATCCTTAATTTCCTGAACTTGTCTGAGCGACTGTTGATTTTGTCCTGAACTATAGTTTCCAGAAGTTTCCTTACCACTGAAGTCAGACTGACTGGTCTGTAGTTGTTGACTTATCCTTTACTTTCGATCTGTGCCTTTTTAACAAGGTTCTAACATTTGCAAATTTCCAGTCCCCCAGCACCACCGCTGGGTCTAAGGAAGACTGGACGACTATCACCAGTGCCTGTGCAATTTCTACTCTCACTTCCCTCAGTATCTTTCTCAATGATACTTTATTTTTCCTTTCACCCGGGGAATTGTCCCAGGATTTAATGGTCAAACCCTGTTTCTGATTGTCTATGCTTGTTGTTTGGAGTTTGGGCATCCTTCATAGACCAAGGTATACAAAATTCACCTCTACTATCCACAAGCTGTCACTCGCACTCATATTAAACCAACTTTGCTGAGTAGATACAGAATCATACTTGAAAGAGAGAAAATATTGGGCTATGGAGAAAGATGGGGTGAATGGACCGAATTGGTTTTCCCTTTCAAAGAGCTGACATTGTCACAATGGGCCAATGGCTTCCTTCTGGGCTGTATGATTGCATGATAGACTTTGATAAGGCTATTAGGGGCGATTCTCTGGCCGCGTTGCGTCTGGTGCAAATTCCGCTCTGTCAGGAGAATTCCAGGAGAGGCCCAAAATGGGATTTGCGATGGGCGGCAAAGTTTCTGAAGCTCCCGGCCTGCTCCAGCCGCCGTGATCGGGTTAACATCCTCATTTGGCATGAACCAGGTTAGCATATTTAAATCCTCATTTAAATATGCAGGATCTGTTTAAAGTCAAGGGGCGGGGTCTAAAAGGGGCATGGCCCAAAAGATTCTGGGCTTGAAAGGGGCGTGGCCTGAAAGGGAGGGCAGCATTTGGTAACCCCAGTGCAGGGTGTTGCTCACCTGGGGGATACTGCTGGTACCAGCAACTATGGGTAAAGGGTCTTTGCCAGCAACAAGATTGGCGGGCGGAACGCTAGTCTGAGATTGGGGTGCGATCTCTGGGGAACAGTTCCTGATGGTGTCTTCAGGTCCCGCACAGCTCATTCACAGCACAGTTCACTCCAACCTCCAAACAAAATTTGAAGTGTGGGTGTACAGCAATCAGTTATCACCCCCCCCCCCCCCCCCCAAGTGGGAATTGCGCCTCATTTGCATTGGAGACCACACTTGGGGCTCAATTCTCCCAATAAAGTTCTATGGCTGGACTTCTCCAGTCATTGGGATTCTCTTTTCCTACCAGCACCACACTCCCGCCCACAGGTTTCCCGGTGGCATGGGGTGGCTTCAATTGTAAATCCCATTGGCAAGCGGCGGGAAGATAGAATACCGCCACCAGCGAGCGGGGCGCCACCTAGAAACACGCGGCTGGGGGACTGGAGAATCCAGCCCATATGTCTCTAACAGGCAATACACTGATCAGTAAAAGGTTTCCCTTTCACGTTGAATGAATATGTTTCTTTCTGATGTCAATGTTGATGCTGGGCCAAGTGTAGATTGTGCATTGAAGCACATGGTATTCCATTATTATAGAATATATTGGGCTGTGCTTGCTGCTTTTGGTAAGAAGTTCTATCTATGTTGAGACACGCTGAGCTATGCAATGTCAATTGTACAGGGAGTGGAAGACGGGAGCGAAATATATCAGCCCAGAATAATGCAGGCAACCAATTGTATAAAAGGTGCATGTGTGCATACGGTGTGTTCTCTCTTGCACTCTCGCTTTCCAACATGGTACACTATAGGCAAAGGGGCAGCATTCAAATGTCGGGCTAATAATGTTTGTACTCCCAGCATTGTTTGGATTCAACTGCAGGGATAATTAGTAAAAACGTTGAGCTTCAAATGCTGTGCTCAAAGCTGTGTTAAATTGTCCAATCTTGGGCTAACAGTTGAAAGTTTCTGTGCAGCCTCACGTTAATTCATTTACTTTAATTACGGGATAATGTGAATATTTTAGCAGGAAACCTGACTTTGAATTAATAGGCATAGAGTGTAATCTGTTTCTTCCTGCTACAGATGTGAATGTCAAGTACATTCTGCCATATATTAGAGACATTTAATGATTGCTAAAGAGTGCTTAGTCTGTGGATCGCAAACTAGTCTTTCATCCATCAAACTCTGGTTTAAATCAGTCCCGGACTGAGGGAAGGTGATTGTTTTCCTCTCTTGGGTATATGCTGTGTGAAATGAGAATGAGTCCAATTTCAAGCAGGCAAACCTAAAACGATAATTCTGCTCTCGTAATCTTATCCAGGATGGCCACAGGGATGGCTTATGTGGGAAACAGTAAAAATCTCACTGGTGTGGGGAGCGTCAAGCTGGGAGTTAACGCTCATTGTTGGGGTGGTTTGTGGCTCTGCTGTTCTTTTCCTGGGAGTGTTTAATACTTTGTGCCTGAAATGGAAACGTCCTCAGTGTTGAAATATTTTGCCTTAATGAACATAACCATTTGCAACAATAAATACTTCATGATTGTCTTATGTAGATGAGAGAAGTGGACCTTAGCTAACAAATTACTGAATAACATGGACGGCAGTACATCAACCTTAAATTTGCTCTGCATTATGCCAGATCTCCAGTTCCTCTAACCAATCACATTGGGTAATCACTGAATAATGAGAGATCGGGAAGCCGCTGGAATTTAATCAACCCTCATTCTCTTCTTGACTCCCGATTATACTCTCTCCCTCCACCACTCCACTCTCATTTAGTCAATGTACTACTCCACAATTTGTATCCCTGTTCTCCCACTGGGGAATGGTTCTAGATTGTCAGACACGCTGATACCACATCCTAGTGGCCATTGTCCTTAAGCAAAGCCTTCCTAGCCCACGACCACTACCATCTAGAAGGACAAGAGCAGCAGCTACCTGGGAACACCACCTGGAGGTTCTCCACCAAGTCACTCACTATTCTTTTTTTTTCCCCAATTAAGGGGCAATTTAGCGTGGCCAATCCATCTATACCCTGCACATCTTTTGGGTTGTGAGGGTGAGACCCACACAGACACGGGGAGAATGTGCAAACTCCACACGGACGATAGCCAGGATCGAACCCGGGTACTTGGTGCCGTGAGGCAGCAGTGCTAACCACTATGCCGCCCCTAAGTGACTCATTCTGACTTGGAAATATATCACCGTTCCTTCGCTGTCGCTGGGTCAAAATCCTGGAACTCCCTCTCAAACTGCGCTCTGGATGTACGTACACCACATGGACTGCAGCCGGCCAAGAAGGCAGCTCACCACCGCCTTCACAAGGGTAATTAGGGACGGACAGTAAATGCTGACCTAACCAGTGACACTCACACCTTGTAAATTAATTAAAAAATTATGCCAATGGTCCTGTTTTCCCTGATATCCACTTGCATGTACTTTCTTAATGGGTCATTGGACATTATCAGAGGTAAGTTTGTTTTACTTTTTCTAACCCGGGGGAACAAGGCAGTGTCTAGCTGAACTCATCACCTCGTTCGCTTGGTGCTTGGTTTCATTATGCCTTTTGGTATTCCTGACAGTTTTCTGCCTGAAGAACCGGCCTTGTAACAAAAATAAAATGAATAAAGAGCTGTTCTTGTATCATCAAATAAATCCAAAACAGCGGGAAATGTTTAATGCATAAAGTGTCTGTGTACTGAGGGTACATTCTTCTATCATAGATTATATTGAAGTCAAGCTTTCGAAATGTGTGTCTTGTACAAAAGGAAAATGTTTCTTTGAAAACCATCAAAGTAAAGACTCCACTGTATCACAGCCCGAGATACAGAATTAGCCGTTCTCTGACATTGATTCTTCTCTGTATTTTATTCTTGGACTGTGGTGAGACTGCAACATTTAATGCACGGTGGGAGTGAATGTTGCAGCCCTCATCTCGGTTTCTGATCTGTGTTAAGTCTGGCTAATCGGGAGTAGAGTGGCAAACCTTGTTGATATTTCACCCCTGCAGTGCAGAGGGATTTCAGATAGTTTGGGCTTTTGGATACCGCATATAAACTCACATTACAATAGCTTAAGCCTGGCCTACCTCTAGTCTAAAGTTAGTACAATGGCTAGAAAAGTTATATATCATTGAATAATAAATACAGGATACCTGTAATAAGTTTTTTACATGCTCACCACAAAACTGGCAAGATAAACAGTGCAGACAAATAGTTAGACTTCCCACGGTAAAGGACGATGTGGATTATGCCCTGAGAAAGCACTCACTGGCCTGTTATTTTATATGTGGACCTGCTGAGATTACGGTCAGGTCACAGAGGATTAAAATTTAATTGAGTTTAATGATTGATTTCTGGTTCCTGTTCTGTTAGGACCCAGATTGAATGAAATACATTACTGTCAATTATGATTAAAATGGGAATAAGGTATCTCCGAATCCTCTCCGAACTTAAAGGGACTCTTTCTGGTCAGTACTATGGTGTAACTGTTTAAGTCCTTTCCCGCTGTGGATCGCCATTCGACTCTTTTCCCCTTTTTTATTGAACTCTGACTTCTCTAGGTATCATTGAGTGATGCCAAGCTCACATTCATGAACCGCACAGGTGAGGTAGAATATGTTTAGGGTGATGGTAGGTGTACAAATTTGGCTGGGATTTAAGGACGTGTCTTCTCTTAACTGACCTCATTTATTACCTCTTTCATTTTTCTTCCCTGTCCTGTAAATGTGGATATCTTGCTTGGATATGCACCCTGCAGGCATGATCTCGCTGTGGGCAACTTGCCCCAGAAGATGAGTATTGATCATCTATTCACTTCTTAGCCCATCAGGGTATTTCAATCCAGTCATGGTGGTTAATGTACTGGACCAGGTCAGAATTCAATTCTCACCATGTCAAGGGTGGCACATTGGTTAGCACTGCTGCCTCACAGTGCCAGGGACCCGGGTTTGATTCCAACCTTGGGTGGCTGTGTGGAGTTTGCACATTCTCCCCGTGTCTGCATGGGTTTCCTCCGGGTGCTCTGGTTTCCTCCCACTGTTCAAAAGTATGCAGATTGGGTGGATTGGCCATGCTAAATTGCCCCATAGTGTCCACAGGTTGGGTAGATTATGGGGATATGACGGACCTGCGGGGGGTGGGGGGGCTTAAGTTAATGTGCTCTTTCGGAGGGTCAGTGTAGACTTAATGGGCCGAATGACCGCCTCCTGCACTGTAGGGATTCTATAACAATGGAGGATATGGCCTCTATGAAGGTCATGCAATGACATTTTAAAAATATCTGTAAATTTACAGGTTGGTACCAGAATGATGCCCTGAAAGCTGTTGGTTGTTGTAATAAAGCGACTAGATCACCTTGTGTCCATCAGAGAAGGGAAGCCCCGGCCTATACGTACTCCTAAACTGCAATCTTTTCAATACTACCCAGATCCCAAGAACAAATAATTGGTTGACCTCACCTAAAGTCCAACCGCAGAAAGTATCTGACCATAGGAGGTGGAAGCTTTGATTAATTTGTATTTCCCCATCGACCCACAATGCTAGAGAGTACCATCTATTGCACCAGTTTGACTGATGTCCAAACTGTGATTAGCTCACTTGCATAGATCAGGGACCTGGGTTCTTCAAACCTAGTTTTGTCCTGACTGACCACAAACAGGACCTTCAAGAGTTGTTCTTGAGCTGTCTCTCCCCCTTGCCTGTGAGTTTGAAGTCTGGGATTGAAGCGATGAAGGACTAACAGTTAGCCAGCAGCTGCAGTAATGATGCAGTGAAGCAAAAGAATCTGAGATATTACAAGAAAAGAGGAAGCTGTAGTTCTGTGAATTATGGAGGAACTTGTCTGCCCTTTCTTGTATTTATTTGGTCTTTATCTTCACAATGAGGGAAAAGCATTAAATGCAGGACAACTGCGGGGCACTGCATTTAGTTTCATGGCAACTAAGACAATTTGCAAGTGCTTGCTGTAAACTAGTCTGGAACTTGAACGTATTTCAATGGTCTTGGGTAGTTTACCTGTGTAGAAATAGAGTGATACTGTCTTCATTCAGGCAACTCTCGACTGGAAAGTGTGTGCCCAGAACAGGATTAGAAATTGTGTGTGATGCCTCTGCAGTTGAACAGATCACCAATATCCTATGTCTTAGCCACTCCTTTTCTACCTTTTGTGCAAGTGCTGATGCCATTGCACAAACCCCTGTAACTTTTGGCACCTTCCCAGAATCTCTTACAAATGTCCTGCCCTAGTAGGGCTCTGTATGTACATGGGGTCAGAATAGTGGTTGCTGAGGCTCAGTATTTACATGTGGCCTCTGATGGGTCAGCATTTCCTGGGTCTCTGACGGGGTTCAGTTGGAGTCAGTATTTACAGGGGTCGGTGGAGGCCGACTGTGGCCATTTTGTATGTTGCAAAACAATTGATATCTGTCTTTTACTATACTGTATACTACACTTACTATACAGTGCTGAAAAAATGCACTTTGTCAAAGCTTTTCATCTTGCACTCATCAGGACAATTACAAGAATGCCAATGTCAGGAGAAACAACGTTGTATTGTATGAGAAGAGGATGCCGATTGGTTGGCAAATGGACTCTGGTAGAATGGCCGTGGTGAATGCTCCAGTTGATGGTGACTGGCAGTTAACTGTCAAGCATTGATTGAAATTTAAACTTGGCAGCTTGACCTTGATTGGTCAGGGCATTGCCCTGAAAAATGAACCAATGAATGGTTATCACTTATTTTGTTTAGCTGATACAGGTGCAATGTGTGTACATGTTATTTCTGTCTGCAAAGAACAGGGCTCTGTGTGTTAATATGTGTAGTTTCCAGTACATGCAAATGCACTACACTGCGAGCCCGACTGGCAATCTTTAGTGCGCTGTGGATTATTTCGTGAATGTTGTCCAATAGCAGGATCATATCTGATGTTGGACACGGTGTGTTTTGAGTTTTACAAGCACGGACTGGTTGGGTGCAGTCTCTACCTTGGCTATTGTGAATAGTGGCTGGGACGTGCTGTTTGATATGATCTGCCGGTCTTTGGGATGTACGGGCTACATTCCTAGTATCACACTGGCACGGAAATTCATATCCCACATTACTCATGTGACAGACAGAATGTCTTTTTGGTATGACGGAAGGATCTTGTTAGTGGCATAAACCAGTGGTGTTGTTACTGCATGGTAGCAGCGTGTAACAGCTAGTTTCACTGGGGCTCAGATCTTTGAGATACCTTTCCCTTCCATGGTAATCTGTGGTGGTGCAGCACGATGGCATATTGGTTAGCACTGCTTCCTCACGATGCTGAGCTCCCAGGTTCGATCCTGGCTCTGGGTCACTGTCTGTGTGGAGTTTGCACTTTCTCCCCGTGTTTGCGTGGGTTTCATCCCCACAACCCAAAGATGTTCAGGGTAGGTGAATTGGCCACGCTAAATTGCCCCTTAATTGGAAAAAAAATGAATTGGGTACTCTAAATTTTTTTTAAAATGGTCATCTGAGGTGGACTGGTCACGGTTCAGGACTGATGGGCACAGCCTGAGGCCCATTCATTGGTTTACATAATATGCAGCAATGATCTGATCAGGGGAGCCCTTCTCCAGCAGGGCCTCTTTGATGCATCATATTTCAGTATCAAGCTGTCTTTTTCTTTCAGCAATATTCAAGTTGTGTACAGCCAAATGACTACTTACTACACACCACATCGGGGACATTTTCTGCTATTTGTTATTTACAGTCAGGTGTTACTCCGACACACGCATCATATAAATGGTGAAGGGAAGGGATGGAAAGGCTCATCCCAATAATGGCTCAAATGGGAGTTTAACTAAGTAAAAGCAAGACACTGGAAATAGCCCCCCCCCCCCCCCCCCAATTGAACTAATTCCACAGGTGGGAGTTTGCATGAATTCCCACACATGTTTTTATCACTTTAACCCCATTTCCCCTCCAGGTTGATGAAGTGGATGTAGCAATATGACGGATGCAACATTCCCAAAGGCGGCCAGCCGAGAAGCTGCATCCAAGCGCCTGACCTTAATTGGAGACGGTGGCTGGGTTCTAGTCTCCGAAGATCCGCTTGGCGTAGCCAGTGGGTGGGACCACCAGCTGCCCCCGCAGTGTGGGAGATGCCTGACTATCAGCAGGAACAGTATCGGTGACAAGGAGGGGAGCGGCCACCATTGCAGCAGGGAAAGCATTTATCACCATGGCCAGTCGGCATGAAGTGGCTGCAGAGGCATGCCTGTCATCTAAGGATGGCTCCCCTTTGCGAATTACTGCCAGCAAATTACGTGACAACACGGTACATGTGGCAAAATGCCCCTCGATTGGCTGCTTGATGGACCTAATTGACTTCCCGTCAATTCTGGCCACGGAACAGTCATGCTTCAGGTGCCACCTCCAGCAAAATTGTCAAAACATTGTGCCACCAAACGTCCCTCTGCCTTGTGAAATTGCCGGCTCACAGGCCAACATGGCAAAAAATCAGCCCACTGATCCTGGAGCCCATCACCCACTGGGCACAGGCAGGTCATGGTAAACATTTGCTTCCCAGAATTCAATAAGATTGCTGGCTTGGCATTTTGATTTGTTTCGTGGGTGGAAAAGAGGCCCATTGTCTTTTCACCCTTTTCTTCTGAAGGCATTGATTCAGCGTGGGGCAATGCTTCCCCATGCCAATCAATTGTCCACTTTGCACCTACATGGCCCATTAACACTCACTCAGTGGTTACTACCCTGCCTGATCTTGGTTTCACCTAGCATCTACGCTTACCTTCCCCAAAGCGGTAGTGGATAGAGATCAAGAGCAGGAACACTTACTCCCCTACTCCCTCGCTCTGAATGCAAGGACCTAATGTGACAACGATTTATAATTCAAAAGGAAGTTCAGCACTCCATGCTGGTAATTATTTTGTGACAGTTTGCATTAAGGAGTTTGCGGTTTTGTTTAGTGGTGAGGATTTTGAGGTCAAGTTTCCTTTTCTCGTGTCAAGACCATGCAAGTTTACTGTTTGGATATTCCTAATTATAATACTTAATGGCTTCCGCTTTCAGAGGACCCTTGAGCTGTTTTAATGAGGGTTAATTAGGGACACAGCTAATGATTGGTGCACCAGCTGTACAGCGAGCCCACTTGGCAGATCTGCCAGTCGCATGATGAAATGAGCGGGCTTGTGCTGCTTCCTTTATTTGAGAACGGCCTGTATTTTGTGTACCCCCCCCCCCCCGCCTGAGGTGCTGGCTCTCGAGCTTTGGACATGAATGTAGGGACAACACAAGGGTTGGCTGTGTCATTGATGGTGAGGAGGAAAGCTGTAGACTGGCCAGGTGGACAGAAAGGTGACCCATGGAATTCAGCCCATAGAAGTTTGAGGTGATGCATTTGGGGAGATCAAACGAGGCAAAGTAATGGGAGGAGACTGAGAGGTGTTGAGGAGGTGAGGAACCTTTGAGTGAATGAGGAAAGATCCCTGAAGGTCACAGGACGGGCCTGTAAGGTGGTTAGGAAGACAAATGGAATATTTTCCTTTATTCGCTGAGGTATGGAATATAAAACACTACTTTGGCCACAACTTGACGACTATGCTGTTTTCACCTCATTACTTGGAAGGACTGAAAGACTGCGCTATGCGGAAAGATTGGATAGGCTGGGTCTGTGCTCCTTGGAACAAAGGCGGCTGGGGGTTGTTGGTGCCTGGAACTCACTACTTGAAAGGGTGGTAGAGGCAGAAACCCTCAACTCATTTAAATGATGTTTGGATATTCACCCGAAGAGCTGCAAGGCTACGAACCAAGTGCTGGAAAATAAGATTAGGCTGGGTGGCTTGGCTGGCATGGACATGATGGGCAGAATGGCCTCTTTCTCTGCTGTAAACCTTTCTACATTTTCTAAATGTTCTCATTATCCGGAAAGGAGGAATGTTCAGGGATGTGGGGAGAGGGTGAGAGAGTGGCAGAATGTGAATTGCACCTTGGGAGAGCCGGACCAAATGGCCTTCTGCGTTGTACAAATTTTCTGGTTCTATAAATGATCGTTTTTGACGGTGGACCTGGGAAATTGAAAACGAATGGCTCTTGCATGTGGAGCTGATGTATATCTGTTTATGCCTGATGTTTGTGTCGCTTACGTTCCAGACAGACTCGCTAGTTTTTGATCAGCACTGTCAATGTGGATGCTGGGCTCAGGAAGGGTCAGGCTGGTGTATGTGAGGTGGACTTTAACATTGAAAAGGTGACTGACATGGTTGTCTGGACTCATTGGGTGTGATTTAACTAAATGGAAACTACGTCCCATAGTGAGCGCATTTAGCTGCGTGTTTAAATGGCGTCCTGATCTCGAGCCCCCAACGTGACCTCCGAACCTCGCCCCAGCCCACTGTAAGGGGGTCCCAAGACCACCCTGCCCACAACCGTGCAAAAAATGTCAATGTGCCAGGCTGGCACTGGCAAAGTGCCAATGTGGCACCAGAAATGCCAGGGGACCACCCTGCCCAGAGGGGATGCACCTTGGGGCCTTCAATGCTCTGGGAGACCCCCACAAATGCCATTCCATCTGGTCCCTGTTTGTGGAGACCAGTGTTGAACGGCACTCGTTCGAGGTCTCCAAGACGAAGGGGCTAGATCCCAGCGCCTTAGCTACCTCGGGGAACTGCATATTAGAGTGAGACGAGATGTCTCACGCTAATATGCAGGTTTGCCAGGAAATGATCACGCCCACAGTGGGCGAGCTTCACATTGCAATGTCTCGTGAGATCACGTTAGATCTCGCGAGGTGTGGAGAGCCGGGTCGATCCCAGGAGCGGGGTCTCCCGTCATTTGGCCACCTTGTGCCACGTGCTACTTTTTGGGCATGGTGTGGCCGGTACTTCGCACCCGATGTGAAGAATGGTTATCGGGGTGGCGTGCTGGAGAGCAATTGATTCTTGGAACAGTACCGCAACAAAAGTTAGCTGTTTTAAACAAACTGGATATAAAGGCTAAAGTAACCATCTATGATCTCCACTCTCCACAAACAGCATTAAAAACTAAGATGGACTAAATTTCCTCCACTTCACTTTAAAAAGTAATTTTTTTCCCGTGGCCAGCCTCTATCGACTTGGCAGTAGAACACACTCTGGTCTGATCCCTATGGGAGCTATTCTCTGCCCACTGATGGGAAGAAATTCCTGAACACCAACCACACAGAGGAAGTATTGGTTTGAGAGCATGATTAACCATGAATGCTGGCTGAGATGGCTGACCGTAGCTCTGTTACTGTAACGGCAAGTTAGCAGTGGCTTGATCAGAAAACCGTGCGCCTTCAGCAGGCAACTGATTAGATCCTGATACAGTAACGTTCCAGATTGCACTGTGGGTGGGGTCACAGGGAGAGAGCAGGGACTGTGATGTCTGTGAGAGCTTCAGTCAATGGATCGTTGACCATTTTAGGTAATGTTTTGTTAGGATATTGGGTGGAGCTTGATATCGAATTTAGCAGAGAAATCGCAACTTCCATTTAGTTTGCTTGACAAACCATCGGTTATTAACTGACAATTGGGGGAGTGGGTGCAGGGAACAGTCAATGATGAGAGTTATTGAAGTCATTGATATGTTCAGTCTCTGTTTCCTGCTGAAACCTCAGTGCCCCATGTTTAGCTGACAGCATTAAAAGGTAATGCGAGTGTGCTCAGACCCAGACCTGCACACCAGTCGTCATCAGACACTCCTGGGTTAGTTAGATCACAGATTAGGGGCTGGATTCTCCGAAAATGAGACTATGTCCCCATGCCTGCGTAATAACGGTGGAGTCTTACTCCTGAAATTCCTGGAAAAAAGTTAAATGAATTCTTAGCCCTGCAGGGGGCTAGCAGCGACGCGGAGTGAATCTCCCAGCTTTTGCATGCCCACAGTGGCGACCTCCAGCGGCAGCCCCGTGCCCCATGGCAGACTCGGACCGCGGAGCCAGGCCGAAGAAAGATTACCCCGATCGACATGAGCCTCAACGCCCGCACATTTAATCCCCGGCCGCCTATCGGGCGCCGCCTGATCTCCGATCCGCCCGCCCCCGACCAGGACGGCCGCGGACTGAGGCCGCAGCCGCCATTCGAGCATCTTGACCGGCAATAAGTGGTTAGTTCCACGCCATCGGGAACTCAGCTGGTCGGGAGCGGAGGATTGCTGAGCGGGCCTCTGGCAATGAGCCCCTGGCGGCGTGGCGTACTCCACAGTGACGCCGATTTTTGGTGCCCGGAGAATCGCCGGGCCCGATTATGGATTCTCCGCCCTGGCACTTACGATTACGGAGTTGGGCTGCGGAGAATCCAGCACCTGATCTCCGGTAAAGCTCCCTTTACAGCACACGGCTAGATACAGAGTAATGCTCCTTTCTACACTGTCCCCATCAAACACTCCCAGGACAGGTACAGCCCGGGGTTAGATACAGAGTAATGCTCCTTTCGATACTATCCCCATCAAACACTCCCAGGACAGGTACCTTACAGGGTTACATACAGAGTAACGCTCCCTCTACACTGTCCCCATCAAACACTCCCAGGGCAGATAACTCACAGGGTTACATACAGAGTAAAGCTCCCTATGTATTGAGTTGAAGTTGCAACCACTTCTGCATAGGAGCTCTAACTGATGGGCATGGAGGACTTTCACTCTGTTGGTGTGAGTATTCCTTTCAGTACATGTATTGACAAAGAATGTGCTCCTGAAATGCTGATTGTTCTCTCCCCAAGCAATGCCAGACCTGCTAAGTGTTTCCAATCTCTTCACTTTCTGTTCCTCTTGTTGAATACTACCAGCTGTTGCTTGTAATGTCACTGATGTGGAACTCTGTGATGTCATCCAGTGGGAAATCTGTGCAAAATGGCTATTTACGGACCATGTCTTCACATCAATCCTAAAACACTTTAATGGGCGAACTGAGAGGCACCAGCAACAGTATAGACATCTCCCAATATATATATCACTGGTAGTACAGACATCTCCCAATATATATATCACTGGTAGTATAGACATCTCCCAATATATATATCACTGGTAGTACAGACATCTCCCAATATATATATCATTGGTAGTATAGACATTCCCAATATCCTGCTGGTAGTATAGACGTCTCTCAATATACCACTGGTAGTTTAGACATCTCCCAATAGCACTGGTAGTATAGACATCTCCCAATATACCGCTGGTAGTATAGACATCTCCCAATATACCGCTGGTAGTATAGACATCTCCCAATATACCCCTGGCTGAATAGACATATTCCAATATATCACTGGTTGTATAGGCATCTGCCAATATACCGTTGGCAGTCTACGCCTGTCCCAATGTACCCCTGGCAGGATTGGCATCTCTCAGTGTACGCAAGGCAGGGTAGGCATCTGCCAATGTATCACTGGCTGTATGGGCATCTGCCAATGCGCTGCTGGCTGCCTAGGCATCTGCCAATGTACCATCAGCAATAGAGGCATCTCCCAATGTACCGCTGCCCATACAGGCATCTCCCAATGTACCGTTGGTCATATAAACATCTGCCAATGTGCCGCTGACCGTATAGGCATTTCCCAATATACCACTGGCAGTACATGCATCTCCCATTAAGGGTAGGGGCTGCTTCAGTTAATTATACTGCACATTAAAAAAATAATTTTTTTAAGCCTTTTCTCCTTTGCAACATGACCTGCAGGTTATCCGTTGTGCTTCATGCGTTTGCGATTGTTACCAATCCCATTGGGGGGGACGGGGGGGGGGGGACGGAGAGAATCTCATGGTGATTGGACTGAACTGGCAACTAAGTGGTTGTGCGTTTAAATCCTACTGTAGCATGTTCAGAAATTGAATTCAATAAATCTGGTGACTAACACCCTGAAATCTATCGGATTGCTTCCCACACCAATGTATTCTGCTGGAGGTGACTATTCGTGCTTTTTTAATGATGTCTTTCTTTGTGAATGGCTTGGACAACAGACTCTCTTTACAAAAGAAAAATTCCTGAACCTCCACATAAATTAAGTGGACCATCTAATACCAATAAATTGAAGAAAATTTGTACTTCGGAACTGTTTTGCTTGGCCCATCTCTGGGTCAGGCAATGTCATTATCCACTGAACCATTTGTGACTAACCCAGTTCTGCTAATTGCTTAAGATTGCAGAGCCAGGAGCTGGCGTTCCCACTTGTACAGGACCACCACCTCAGGCCAGTGAGGGCAGATTCGGGAATCCTCCCTCCCACACCATATAGAATATTGCACCTTGCTTAGGGCACAGCTGGACTGTGTGTGCCATTGCAGTGCCTCCTTGTAGGAGGTGACGATTCATGAGAAATGATATGAGGAACTAGGTGGTTCTTGCAAAGAAAGACGCACGCAAAAAATGAAAGAAAAGATCAGGGTGGAATCTAATGAAGCATACTAAAGAATCTGATAGCATGGAAATTTATTAAGGGGTTGAACAATGAAAGATGGCTTCCACTGCTTGGTGAGTGTGTAGCGCAGACTGAGAATCACTTGAGTGAAGAGGGAGGTTAGGCGATCTTTATTCACACGGAGGGTTATTGGGACTCGTAATGCTTTATGACAAGTGGCTATTGAGGAGAACCTCAGTTAATTGGATTAGCAGGTAATCGAAAAGGAAGATAAGAAAAGGATGCACAGAAGAGGGATTGGGGTAGAGTGCTTCTGTCAGCTGGCAACAGAACATGCGCGATTGGATGCTTTGTCACCTTCAGTGTTGTAATGTCATAAGTGATATTTGGGGATGGAAGCAATTGCTTTTTATTTAACTCTCCTTTTTTCCACATCTTCCAGACTTGTCAAAGGACTTATCCAGCCAGCGTATTAGCTTTATATGTGCAAGTCACAATTGTTATATCAGGAAAAGTGACTGCATGAGAAAGATCCCACAAACAGCAGTGAGGTAAATGGACAGTTCATCTGTTTTTACTTGTGTCCGGGAGAAGGAATATTAACCAGGAGGCTCTGAGGTACGGCCCCTGTCCCTGCTTCAGAATAATGCCACGCAATCAAGGCCTCGGCTAACATCTCATCTGGGGAAAAAAAAAACCAGTTCCAACAATGCAGCACTCCTTGCTACTGCACTGGAGTGTCAGCCCAGGTTACAAGCTCAAATCCCAGAGTGGGGTTTAAACCCACCAAAGCTACCTTCTGAGTCGAGCCAATTTTAAGCAGACATTCTTGAGAATCTTAATTCCTGTCGTAACAATTCCTTAATAATGGAATGATGGAGCAAGTACTGAATTTGATTGTACGGAGGAACTTGTAGGGGAGTGGACCTAGATGGGGTCGGGACAGGCCCAATGGGCTGAATGGCCTCCTTCTGCACTGTGGGGATTCTATGGAATCCAGGAAGCGGGCGAGAAAATGGAGTTGAGATTGAAGATCAGCCATCATCACGTTGATGCGGCCTGGTAGCACAATGGTTAGCACTGTTGCTTCATAGCGCCAGGGACCCGGGTTCGATTCCCGGCTTGGGTCACTGTCTGTGCGGAGTCAGCACGTTCTCCCCGTGTCTGCGTGGGTTTCCTCCCGCAGTCACAAAGATGTGTGGGTTAGGTGGATTGGTCTCGCTAAATTGCCCTGTAGTGGGGGTGCTGGGCTGAGGTAGGGTGCTCTTTCAGGGGCCAATGTAGACTCGATGGGCCGAATGGCCTCCTGCACTGTAAATTCTATGACAGCAGGCTCCAGGGGGCCGAATGGTCTATTCTTAAATATATTTCTGAGCTGAAGTTGCTCATTCTCTGTGCTGAACCTCTGACCGTCTTGCCATTCCCTCTTTGGAGCACCGTGCAGGCAGAGATGATTTGGTTATGGTGTGACGGAAATCCGTGGACTGCCCCTGCTGCGGCTCTCTGACTCTTGACTGTATTTCTAGAAACCCGGAGACAATTGCACCAAATGCTTGACTTGCAAACCTACTCCCATGGCCACATGTCCTTTCACTTCAGAGCCCAGTTTCAATGCTTTGTCAGATGTCTCAATGTGCTGTAACTTGGTGCCGCCCAGTGATCACTAATAGATGTAAAACCTGATTTGTAAAGAATTATGTTTTAATGACTTGCTGCCAATTATTTGTTGTTCTTGTTGCATCTAAAATTGGCTCCATGTGTTCTCCTTTCTCACCGCATGGTACCTCATTCCCATTGAGTGCAAAGCAGCTGTAATTCTCCACGCTATTGCCATGAATCAGTTGCCACTTTGTTAGTATTGAGATTCTACCCAGGGGAATGCTTCCCATGTGAAATATCAAAATATTTTGCGCCTGGAAGTGAGGTATTGCCACTATTTGGTTGTGGTTATATCCATGTGCAGCGGTGGCCATGCTGGGGACAGGACTTGGGAAGATGCGTGCTACAGTAGGAGTCTGCTGCTGATACCTCTGTTCCATATTCCTGCTGAGTTTGCTACCTCTGACATACTGTTGGAGGAAAGGGGTAGGGCTGGTGGGATGGGGCTCGGAGGTGGAATGAGAAAAGGTGGTGGGAGTTGAGGGGTAAGGTCAGGAGAAGATTGTGGGGTGATGCTGATGGATGCTAAATGTTCCTCTAGGAGGGCGAGCGGAGACATTAGCGGTGGGTTGGTGTGGGAGCAAGGGGTTGGGTCATTGCCATCAGTCTGACTCAGGCCCTGTGCTGGGTTTTGAGGCACGCAGTGGAAATTGTTGAGTAGATTCCCTGCCTGTCCTTTTTGGATTGGAAGTGGAGGAGATGGTGGGAGACAGCTAGCAGTGTCAATATCAATAATTCCAGAACCTGGAAGCAGCCATCAATCGCGATGCGGTGGGACCGCGCTCTCGGCCGGGCGGGACGGCGCACTCTCGGCCGGGCGGGACCGCGCTCTCGGCCGGGCGGGACCGCGCTCTCGGCCGGGCGGGACGGCGCACTCGGCCGGGCGGGACGGCGCACTCGGCCGGGCGGGACGGCGCACTCTCGGCCGGGCGGGACGGCGCACTCTCGGCCGGGCAGGACGGCGCACTCTCGGCCGGGCGGGACGGCGCACTCTCGGCCGGGCGGGACGGCGCACTCTCGGCCGGGCGGGACGGCGCACTCTCGGCCGGGCGGGACGGCGCACTCTCGGCCGGGCGGGACGGCGCACTCTCGGCCGGGCGGGACGGCGCACTCTCGGCCGGGCGGGACGGCGCACTCTCGGCCGGGCGGGACGGCGCACTCTCGGCCGGGCGGGACGGCGCACTCTCGGCCGGGCGGGACGGCGCACTCTCGGCCGGGCGGGACGGCGCACTCTCGGCCGGGCGGGACGGCGCACTCTCGGCCGGGCGGGACGGCGCACTCTCGGCCGGGCGGGACGGCGCACTCTCGGCCGGGCGGGACGGCGCACTCTCGGCCGGGCGGGACGGCGCACTCTCGGCCGGGCGGGACGGCGCACTCTCGGCCGGGCGGGACGGCGCACTCTCGGCCGGGCGGGACGGCGCACTCTCGGCCGGGCGGGACGGCGCACTCTCGGCCGGGCGGGACGGCGCACTCTCGGCCGGGCGGGACCGCGCTCTCGGTGCATAGGGACCGCGCACTCGGCCGGGTGGGACCGCGCTCTCGGCCGGGCGGGACCGCGCACTCGGTGCGTAGGGACCGCACACTCGGCCGGGCGGGACCGCGCAGTCGGCCGGGCGGGACCGCGCAGTCGGCCGGACGGGACCGCGCTCTCGGCCGGACGGGACCGCGCTCTCGGCCGGGCGGGACCGCGCTCTCGGCCGGGAGGGACCGCGCACTCGGTGCATAGGGACCGCGCACTCGGCCGGGCGGGACCGCGCTCTCGGCCGGGCGGGACCGCGCTCTCGGCCGGGCGGGACCGCGCTCTCGGCCGGGCGGGACCGCGCACTCGGCCGGGCGGGACCGCGCTCTCGGCCGGGCGGGACCGCGCTCTCGGCCGGGCGGGACCGCGCACTCGGTGCGTAGGGACCGCGCACTCGGCCGGGCGGGACCGCGCTCTCGGCGCGGCGGGACCGCGTCTAGGCCGGGCGGGACCGCGCTCTTGGCCGGGCGGGACCGCGCACTCGGCCGGGCGGGACCGCGCACACGGCCGGGCGGGACCGCGCACTCGGCCGGGCGGGACCGCGCACTCGGCCGGGCGGGACCGCGCACTCGGTGCGCAGGGACCGCGCACTCGGCCGGGCGGGACCGCGCTCTCGGCCGGGCTGGACCGCGCACTCGGCCGGGCTGGACCGCGCACTCGGCCGGGCTGGACCGCGCACTCGGCCGGGCGTGACCGCGCTCTCGGCCGGGCGGGACCGCGCTCTCGGTGCGTAAGGACCGCGCACTCGGCCGGGCGGGACCGCGCTCTCGGCCGGGCGGGACCGCGCACTCGGTGCGTAGGGACCGCGCACTCGGCCGGGCGGGACCGCGCTCTCGGCGCGGCGGGACCGCGCTCTCGGCCGGGCGGGACCGCGCTCTCGGCCGGGCGGGACCGCGCACTCGGCCGGGCGGGACCGCGCACTCGGCCGGGCGGGACCACGTCTTGGCCGGGACCGCGCGCTCAGCGCGGCGGGACCGCGCTCTTGCTGCGGTGGTACTGAGGAAAGCATCGTTCTTGTCAGAAATTTGCCTTTGTCTTTAGCTGCAGACCTCCAGACAGTACTGCTACCTTGACCTGTCTCTGAAGGTTAGACAGCTGCAGAAATAGTCAAAGCAACCAGTGGGTCTGTTTTTTCACACACGAGCTGTTTTAAAACACTTCAATGATCTTTTATTATTCCACTCCCAAGGAATCCATGTGTTTAGGCCGCACAGGCCGGTGGTGTAAATCCTTCGTAATGAAATCAAGCTTCTCACCGTTGCTTGCCTGACTGTGTTGGAGGAACGGAGCTTCATTTACCCTGTTTCCCTGGCCGCTTGGTGTCCAACAATGAACGCCCTGTTTTGTCGGTTCACTAGGTAGTTGCATTGTGAATAAATGCTGATGATTCACTGGGTCACATGGTATTTCACTCCTGGGACAGCTCTCTTTTTTTAACAGGGAGCATTCAGCACAAGTCAGGCAATAAATCAAAGTGCTCAGTGAGGAACCGCGAGCGAGGAATGTTGGATTCAATGCTCCATTCCAGATTTTCTACACTTGATTCATTTCAGATGCTTGGGCTGCTGGCTGTCCCGTTCTCCCCGGACAGTTATGTAGCTGCAAAGGAATGAAACAGCTTGGATACGGAAACCATGAAGAAATTCCGAGGGCGGGAACGGCTGGGGTGGGGAATCGATGTGCGTCGGAAGAGCAGGAGAAGGGAAAACAGAGCGTCGGCTCAGCAAGGGAGGGACAAAGGTCACCGGCACTTGTCAAGCATTGTCAGTGTCTGTGTTAATGCAGCACAATTATCCCATTTATGGAAGTCACCAGACAGCAATTAAACCACTAACCGATATGTCTTGTCTAATTTTCTTGGGCTGATGGTTGTACACTTTGTGTTTGTTTGTGATGCAGTAATTGGGCCTGAGACCAACAAAGGAACCGTCGAGAGTGAGCGGGGAACTGCAGCTCACTCTCCCACGGTGCCCTAGCGGCAGATCAGCAATGGCACCGCCAGAAGCATCCGTGTACTCCCCTCGCCCTTGGCACAGATGTTTCCGCTGAACATACAAGCTGGCAGGAGGAGGCCATTCAGCCCCTCAAACCTGCTCCGCCATTCAATACGATGATGGGTGATATGAGAGGGACCTCAAATCTGCATCTCGCCCAATAACCTATCACCCCCTTTGCTTCCCAAGAATCCAACCACCTCCTGCCTTAAAGATATTCAAAGACTCTGCTCCCACCGTCTCTTCAGGAGGAGAGTTTCAAAGACTCACGATCCTCTGAGAGAAAACATTTCGCCTCATCTCAGTTTTAAATGGGCCACCGTCTCCGTGCCGGCACATGCGCGTGGGTTGCCATCTCCGCGCCGGCCCCCGCGCAACATGGCAGAGCCCTACAGGGGCCCGGCGCGGAGGAACATCGCCCCCCCGCCCCCCCCCCCCCCCGGAATGAGCCCGCCGGCCGATCGGTAGCCCCCGTTTGCGGGCCTGGCCACTGTGGAGGCTCCCGCCGGAGTCAGATCCCCCCCCCCCCCAAACCAGGACGCCCCCCCCCCCCCCCCAGCCAGAACGCCAAGGTCCTGCCGGGTGGGACCATATGTAAACCACACCGACGGGACTCGGCGGGCACTCGGCCCGTCGAGCATGGAGAATCGCCGCAGGGGCCACTTTCAACGGCCTCCGACCGTGCGGGCGCAATTGGCGCGGAGAATCGCCGGCCCGGTGTCGGAGCAACATGGAGGGATTCTCACCCCCCCCCCCCCCCCCCCCCCCCCCCCCCAAGGCGATTCTCCCACCCAGCGCGGGCTCGGAGAATCCCGGCCTATATGTTTTAAACAATTCGCCTCTTGCTAAACCTCAGCGGCGTGATCCTCAGTTGTTACCTTTCAGTTTATCATGCAAGTTGCAGCATATGCTGGATTTTGATGATTTGATTGTTGGGGAGTCCACAGTTGAGCCTGAACTGGCTCTCTCTTGAATGCCACGAGCACTAACTACGAGTCACTGGATAATGATTAGAAGTAGGAAGATTGACAATTCATTCCCATCCCATACAAATGGACCCAGCTTTGTCAAAACTAACAAACCATTGGTCAGCAGCTACACAAAGCAGCTTAAGGCCCCCAAATGCCAGCTGCTCACAGTAAAAAGTCAGATGTGACGTGCGAATGAGTCACTTCGGTTTTTATGTTGAAGTGATCTGTACAACCAAGATTCCTTCAGAGGAAAGAAAAATCTGAACACCATTTGTAAAATGGGGAACTCCTAATGTTTAGAATTTCCTCCCAAAATGATCTATTAACATCTAACCACCCAGCAACCCAGACCGAACCTGCTCTGAAAGTGGACACTAGATCGGTTGGTGCATGTGGATTATTACCCCAGAGATCAGGTCATTGAGAATAACGCGCAAAGGGTACATGTCCTGCAGGAATGAACAGTTGACACTGATCACGTCTCCCCGGTGGACGTCTCCCCGGTGGACGTCTCCCCGGTGGACGTCTCCCCGGTGGACGTCTCCCCGGTGGACGTCTCCCCGATGGTCATGCCTGTAATCACCCAAACCCCAAGCTCTGGAATTCCCTCCGGAAAGTCTCTTCCATCTCCCTGCTCCCCGAAGAGTCTCCTGAAAACTATCCCGGTTGGGGAAGGGTCCTGTTCCATGAGTGGAATTCTACCACCGAGCCTCGTCAGCATGCTGTTGGCCAGCTTCTCAATCCGCATTAGGAATGAAGTCATTAGACCTCCAGTGGCGGCCATGAGCTGATCGGTTGCACACAAAGTGGCTCCTGCTTGGAGGCTTAGGTTTTGGCCCTTTCTGCCCAGTTAATGGGCACTTTTGTTGAAGATGTGCAAAATAATTGGCGGGGGTTGAATTCTCCTCTTGAAGTGGAATGTCGGTGGGTTACCACACCCGTCAGAAATCAAATAAGGCGGCGGGCGGCTCCAGAGATGGATGATTTCTGTGGTTACAGGAAACATGGTGGAGTCGGGAATGCCGCCGTCGGCCCTACTACCTGTGGTGCAGTTGATGGTGTTTATCGAGGGGGAGCATCGGCTGGAGATGCAAAAGGACTAGTCCCGGGCGATTGAGGGAGCAGGAGCCCCTCTTCATGGGAGCCAGTGGAGGAGTGCCTTGAATCGCAAGGTGCGACGATCCGGGAAGTGGAAAGTGTGGTAACGGATCACAGTGAACAGATTGTGGAGTTGGAGGTAGAGGTGGCGATGTTGGGAGCGGCCTGTAAGAAGTTGAAGGTTGGGGTGGATGATCAGGAGATTGGTGGGCCTGCCGGAGGAGGTGGAGGGATCGAGTGCCACGGCCTCCGTTTCAAAGATGTGTGCGAAGCTGGCTGACGAGGGGGTCTGCGAGTGGACCTGGGACCGGGCACACCGATACCACGACAGAGGCCGAGAGCTGGCGGGCCGCCGTAAGTGGTGATAGTCCGAATGCATATATTCCAGGAGAAGATTCTGCGATGGGCGACGACAATGCGAGACTGCAATTGGGCGAGCCAGGGAATCCGAATATGCCAGGACATTGGGGCTGACCTGGCCAAGTTGCAGGTGGGTTTAACCGGGCCAAAGCAGTGTATTTTGGGAATAAGGTTCGGTTTGGGTTGTTCCCGGCCAAACATCTGGGTGACTTTTAACGGGAAGGAATGCTATTTTACGATCCCAAAGGAGGTGAATGACTTTATTAAGGACCATGGTTTTGGGGGAGGGTTAATGGAGGGAATTTCTTGTTTTTTGATAGGTTGCACAATGTTTGCAGCTGTTTTGTTTTTTTGCACATGTTGACCTTTTTGGGTATTTTATTGTGGTCGATGAGGGGGTGGTTCCGAGTCTTGGGTGTCTTTCTTATGTTGGTGGGAGTGGTGGGGGTGGACGTGTCTGTGCAGGAACTCACCGAAGAGTGGAGGTGGGTAGGCAATGTGGGGGTAGTGGGTGGGTGTGGGGGGGGCCCCTTTGTGTTGCTCTCCAGGTGGGAATTGCCAAGCTAACAGGGATGCTGGTGAACGGAAGCTGTGTGGGGGAGGAGTCTGCGATGGGTAGCCAGGGGGGGCGGGGGAGGGGGAGGGGGAGGTAGGAGATGGGGAGGAGGGGAGGGAAGTGTGCTGGTGATGCAGGTAACCTGTTGGGTGGAGGTAGGGGAGAGGAGGGAGTGGCCATTTTGAGTGGGCCTGGAGAAGAAAGGGGATTGGGCGCAGGAATGGTTTTGCATTGGATTGGGATGGCGGACCCGAATGGGAGGGAGGGGAGAGGGTCAGAAACCCCCGGCGAGGATATTGGCTTGGAACGTGCAGGGGTTGAATGGTCTGGTGAAGCGATAGCGGATGTTTGCGCATCTGAAAGTTTCAAAGCCGGAGGTAGTTTTTCTGCAGGTGATGTACCTGCGGGTGAAGGATCAGGTGAGGTTAAGAAAGGGGTGGATGGGGCAGATGTTTCATTCTCCGTTTGATTCCAAGTCAAGTGGGATTGCGGTCCTATTTAGCAAAAGGGTGGCATTTGTGGTGGCCAGCGAGGTGTGGGGGACCCAGGGGGTCATTACGTGATGTTGAATGGGGTCTCGGAGGGAGCGCCGGTTGTGTTAATAAATGTCCTGTGCCCAATTGGGACGATGCAGAATTTATCAAGAAGTTGGTGGCGGCCATCCCAGACCTGGATTTGCATCAATTATTTGTGGGGTTGATTTGAATTGAGTGTTAGACCCTCTGATGGATTGGTTGAGCCCAAATGCACTGGTCGGGTTGGCAATGGCGAGGGAGCTGGGGGTGTTCATGGGACAAGATTGGTTGGGGGGGGATGGACTGGTGAAGGTTTAGTCATCCGGGAGAGAGGGAGTTTTCCTACTTCTCCCACGTGCACCGCGTATATTCCCGATTTGATTTTTTCTGTGCTGTGGGAAATTGGTGCTCCCGGGGCTAGTGGGGGCGGAATATGCGGCGATCATGGTCTCGGACCACGTGCCGCACTATATGAATGTGAGGCTCTGTATGGGCCAGGCACAGAGACCCCCTGTGGAGGATGGATGAATAGTTCCGTGGAAGGGTGACTTCGGTGATGAAGGACTACGTAGAGTTAAACCAAAATGGGGAGATCTTGCCCTTCATGTTTTGGGAGGCGTGGAAGGCATTAATGAGGGGGAGATGATATCTTACAAGGTCCATAGAGATAAGGTGGAGACGGCGGAGACACAGAGGTTGGTGGGGGCAATTTCTGAAGTCGTGGTGTTCAGTGGGCCCGACCGGGGAGCTGTTGGCAGAGCGGAAGTGGTTGCAAGGGGAATTTGATTTGTTGATGAGAGGGAAGATGGTGGGGCCAGCTTCGGCGAGGGGTGTTCTGTAGCAGTATGGGGGAAAGGCCAGCCGCTTGTTAACGCATCAGTTGAGTCGGCCTACATGGGGCATGAGGAATTGGGGGATGGGGGGGGGGGGTCGATGCAGTCGGGTAAGGTGCCTGGACCGATGGCTTTCCTATAGATTTTTGGAATTAAATGTTTTTTAAAAGGTATAGAGTCATTCAAAGTGGTGGAAAGTTGAGGAACTGGAGGCTACCAACCAGACCCAGAGTTGGGAACTGGGGATGGGATATGGGGGCTCTGGAGAGGTCAGCCATACGGGAAAATGGGTTGGAATCTGGGCAGAGAAGACCTATGCTTCCCTTGTGCAACTAGCTGCAGCCAAATGATCATCTTGGCCCTGCAAAAGAAAGTTTAAAAACTCGCTCTGCTGTGCGTCTGCAACTTTCAGAGCAGGTTCTTCTTGTCAGTCTCCCTGTTGATCTAACATACATAAAGGTGTGAGGCTCCTGGCTAACTCAGTGATGCCTCATCAACCTGACAAATAAGCCTGAGTGAGCATGTGTTTGGGCTGAGCTGTGATGCTTCAGTAGTTGATTGTCTTGTCGATCGATGGCTCCCCGGGTGAGCAGTTGGAGTCAGACTAGCACTCGTAGATTTCCTATTCCAGAAAGGGATCCAAACGCTTGATAAAATGGGAAGACCTGGTGGAAACTGCTGGGAAAAGGAAGGAAAATATTTAAATCCTAGAAAGAACACCCTGAGGTTACAGATGTACTACATTGTGTGGTAATTCTTTGTGACTGTCAGTATCTCTCTTTCCAATGAGCGGCCATTTTCCCCCTTCGAGCTCCTCATATCTCAGCAGCAAGGTCAGTGACCATGTTGCCAACACAAACAGCAATGGCCACCCAGCACACTGTCCCCAGTCACAGAGAGCTTTTCTCTGTTTGTGATGGCTGCTTCATCGCCGTGTATCTTCCTGGCAGATTTTCCCGCACTCTTTCCTGTTTGGATTTTTTTGGTTGCAGTTTAACTGTTGGATGACCTGTGGGTAAAAATAGGGGATGAGTAATCTCCGAGACGGACCAGGCTCCGCATTTCCTTTCTTGCGTTTTGGGCTTGCGTTTTCCTTGCTGTGAGGTTATGTTTGGCCATCTTTCTTTTTATTTCAAGTACCCAATTCATTTTTTTTCCAATTAAGGGGCAATTTAGCGTGGCCAATCCACCTACCCTGCACATCTTTGGGTTGTGGGGGTGAGACCCACGCAGACTTGGGGAGAATGTACAAACTCCACCCGGACAGTGACCCGGGGCCGGGATCGAACCCGGGTCTTCGGCGCTTTGGGGCAGAGTTCTAACCACTGCGCCACCATGCCGACCCTGATGTTCAGCCATCTTAAGACATTATCAATCGATCACACTCGGGGATACTTTACTGTGGCAGTGATGTGATGCAGGAAATTTTCCACAGTCAGACGAGCCATGATTCATGGTCCTGGGACTGCAATTCTCCCAAAGACAAACTAATGGTTGCCCATAGATAGTCCTGGAACGGTGTTGTGAACGCCACAGTCTCGTTCGTGCCTTCAACTTGAGCAATGTGGTTGTTGTAATAATCAGTCGCAAACACTTCTTGTTTCTTTCCTTTCAAACTGCCAAAACCCCGTCCAATTCTTGGCTGCTCGAATGCTAAACCCCCCCCACGCCACCCCTCACCCTTGCACAGTAAAACTTAATACTTTCGGCATGCTGCCAAGTGTTAGGAATCGGGTTGTTACACAATCTATCCGAGGGTGAGATACTGTTTAATACTTTGCTGAAATTCTTCACAGTTGAGTGTGTTGCCTCCACTGCTCTGAACCCACCGTCATCAGCAGGGCAAGTAGCAGATTCTCTTCCCTTCCACGGTTTCACAAAACCACTTCAGCTGTGTCCAGTCAATGAACAACATCTGTAGCTTAAAAAAAATTCTATCATTCTGTTTTGGTACCCCCTTTTGTATTTCGGGGTAAATCTGCGGCTGGGCTCTACGAGCGTGGTGCTGAGCTCGAACAAGCGCAGGCTACAGATAGGACGGGAGGAGTTCTAAACTCCCCCCCCCCCCCCCCCCCCATTTTGTAATTTCTGGGGGTGAGAGCTTGGTAAGCGGGGGGGTGTAACATTTGCCATCCTCCTCTGACACTGCTCCCACACCGAAAGATGGCTGGAAGATTGTGGCCAGAATGCATGACTTGTCACTGTGCGAGTGTGTTAGAGATGAGGATACATTGCTGACAAGCTGACTCGCTCGAGTCCGCTGCATCATTAATCCTAGATAGCGAATTGCACGTTTTAAACAACAAAGTAATTGAGGTGAAATGCTGCAGGATGTTCCTCGAGGTGAAAAGGTTCAGTATAAATGCAAAACTTTCAGCTATTGAATCAGAGCCTAATTAACCACTCAAAGTGAAGCTGAATACTGAAAGGGTAGGAAGGAAATAGGGGGGAGAAGAAAGTGCAGGGGGATGGATTAGCAGGGAAGAAAAACAAACCCAAAAGTCTGGTATCAAAGTATAATTAGTAAGAGTTCGGTTAAAGGAAGGGTGAGTGACATTGGGGTCCAAAAAGCGGTCTTTTGGAGTCTGAGAATGTGGCCGAGGTACAAAATAAATACCTTCATCACTGACGAAGAGGACACTGCTGATGTTGGAGTGAAGGAAAAGGCAGTAGTTGGTGATATTGCATAAGATAAAAATAAATAACTAAGAGGTATTTAAAAAGTTGGCAGTCCTCAAATTAGAAAGGTCATCCTCTCTGGAGCGGCACACTGTAATTTGCTGAGAGAAACCAGCGTGGAAATAATGGACATCTTCCAACCACCCTTCGATATGGGGGCAGTGTCAAAGGAGGATAGCAAATCTTACACCCCTCTTTAAATGAAGAAAGAGGGAGAGTGAGAATCGCAGAAATCACAAGGCAGTATGGGCAGGTTGGGCCGAATGGCGGCATTCCAGGCAGGGCTTGTGATTGTGATTCCATGTGAAATCTCAGAGCTTCTCTGTCCCAGATCATTGGTCGACTAAGAGTCTGTCTGTGGTTTTGAGTTTTGCAGCGGGTGCCTGGATCTGTAGCTGACGGGATATCGGGGCAGTGTGCGCGTGGAGCCTGCCCTGTATATGAGATCAAACGCATAGAGCCTACACTACACGTGTTGGAGCCAGTTTAAAAAATGATGTTGGCAGAGAACTGAGAACTGGCTGTTTATCTGCTGTTATTGCTGCCAGATTATCCAGCTAACAAGACGTAGGTTGATCCTTTACAGTGGTGGCTGTTAACGTTTTGCTTGTAGTGTTTTTGAATGGAGCCTGGCCTTTCTCGAGGCTTGTTGGTTCTTGTTCCTCTTAACAAATGTGGGTGAAGTGCGAGCTAGAGGAAAAACCTGTTTTCATTCAACTAATAACCCTAGCATTTAAAATGCAAAGTTCTTTGAGGGGGGGGATTGGACAGTGTCACCTGACCTGGGCTTAGATGGTAATGTGGCAGGTGACTATTGCCATGTGGTCAACCAGTTCCATAGTGGGTGACCATCATTGACTATTTGTTTGTTACTGATGCACTATCAATTACGACGAGACGAGAGTAGAATGTAATCGAGGCTTTATTACACACAGATGTGTGGCCTCCTACAGCAGCTTACGAAATGGCTGATGTTCGGAGAGCACACACCTTTATACTCCGCCTACTGGGCGGAGCCAGCAGGCAGGGATCTACCCCCGTACCTGTAGTACAGGGGCCTTACCGTAATATTCATATATACAATATAATACAACAGTGGTGACTACCACAGTTACGTTGTGGCTCTTTGTGATTTGAACGGTCAGAGTTTACAATCCAGCTTTGTTGCAGTTTCCTCCTGGGGAAGTACAGTGCTGACACCTGGACTGTTCACCGTGTTACGCTGAGGCCATTAGTGGCTGCAGGAGAAAGAAACTCTTTGCATTAAAAAAGGGTGAGAATTTGGCCTGTTCCAGAGATCAGATGCAAACTCAGTTGATATGTATGAATGGAAGAAATGCCGTTTTGAGATTATGGTTATTTGAAACTTGACAAAGTTACTGTGACTAACAATGGCACCGTGGCCATTTTACCCATAAGAGCCATAGAATTCCTACAGTGCAGAAGGAGGCCATTCGGCCCATCGAGTCTGCACCGACCGTCTGAAAGAGCATCGTACCTCGGCGCACTCCGATTTTGTTGGGTATTGATGGACAGAAAGAAAGAGAGTAGGCATAGGAGTAAATCTACGATAACAGACACTGGCATCAAGCTGCATCTGTCAGACACCGGTCCGGGACTCACCTGAAATTGGTCCTGAACTGCTCCATTTCATGTCAAGAGTACAACATTTATAGGGCGGCGCAGTGGTTAGCACTGCTGCCTCCCGCTGCCGAGGACCCGGGTACGATCCTGGCCCCGGGTCACTATCCATGTGGAGTTTTCACATTTCCCCGTGTCTGCATGGGTCTCGCCCCCACAACCCAAAAGATGTTCAGGGTAGGCGGATTGGCCACGCTAAATTGTCCCTTAATTGGGAAATAAAAAGTACAAAATTTATTTCTGAGCTTTATTTCCTAAAATTCAAATCTAATCTGCCCCAGACAAGCAAACACACAGATTCAACCATAACGACACACAACACCAAAGCCAGCTGACCATTCCCTTCCGCCCAGAGCTCCTTCTTTCGCCCCTTAATGACTCCGTGCCCGTCTCTTCAGCTTTCAGTCATCACTCAAACACCTGGCTTGGGGCCTGCATCCTTCTCCCTCTTTGTAAAGCTGTATGGAACTTTTCTTCACCTCAAAGATGTTCTATCGATGCTAGTTGTTGTTGTTTTGTTATCCATTAAGGAGATGGTGGTATAACCAGGGGTATTACCGAGCTAGGAAGGGAATTTAATGCTGCACTCTGATGGCACAAAAGTAGGAAGAGGATGAAGGCAGCTGAACAAACTGTGACTAATTCTGCATTGGTGAGTCGGTGGGCAGCGGGCTACCTTTGCAACACTACCGCTAAGTCTTAGATACCCCTGTCCCCTCACAATGTTAAACTAAAGTTAGCAGGATTTTATTCTTGCTTTACTTGCCTCATTTGGGAGAAAGGAAGGGGATTACCTGTAATTCGAGGAGTGGGCGGAAAGGAGTATGCAGAAAGCTGTCAGTCTGAAACTATAGCGTACACAGGGAGGTAATGCTTTGGGTTCAAACTGGAGAATGAACAAAGAACAAAGAAAATTACAGCACAGGAACAGGCCCTTCGGCCCTCCCAGCCTGCGCCGATCCAGATCCTTTATCTAAACCTGTCTTCTATTTTCCAAGGCTCTACTTCCCTCTGTTCCCCACCCGTTCATATATCTGTCTAGATGCATCTTAAATGATGCTATCGTGCCCGCCTCCACCACTTTCGCTGGCAAAGCGTTCCAGGCACCCACCACACCACCCTCTGCGTAAAAAACTTTCCACGCACATCGCCCTTAAACGTTCCCCCTCTCACCTTGAAATCGTGACTCCTTGTAATTGACACCCCCACTCTTGGAAAAAGCTTGTTGCTATCCACCCTGTCCATATCTCTCATAATTTTGTAGACCTCAATCAGGTCCCCCCTCAATCTCATCTTTCCAACGAAAACAATCCTAATCTACTCAACCTTTCTCCATAGCTAGCACCCTCCATACCAGGCAACATCCTGGTGAACCTCCTCTGCACCCTCTCTAAAGCATCCACATCCTTCTGGTAATGTGGCGACCAGAACTGCACGCAGTATTCTAAATGTGGCCTAACCAAAGTCCGATACAACTGTAACATGACCTACCGACTCTTGTACTCAATACCCCGTCCGATGAAGGCAAGCATGCTGTATGCATTCTTGACCACTCTATCGTCCTGCGTTGCCATCTTCAGGGTACAATGGACCTGAACTCCCAGATCTCTCAGTACATCAATTTTCCCCCGGACTCTTCCATTGACTGTATAGTCCGCTCTTGAATTAGATCTTCCAAAATGCATCACCTCACATTTGCCTGGATTGAACTCCATCTGCCATTTCTCTGCCCAACTCTCCAATCTATCTATATTTTGCTGTATTCTCTGACTCTCCTCGCTATCTGCAACTCCACCAATCTTAGTATCAATGATGCTGGTTTGAGTCTAGTCAGGACGACCATTAAATTGTGAATGGAAAGGAGAGATTTAGCACTTCGGGCAATGGCGATCAAAGGATATGGGGGAAAGGTGGGATTAGGCTATTGAGTTGGATGATCAGCCATGGTCATATGAATGACGGAGCAGGCTCGAAGGGCTGAATGGCCTCCCGCTGCTCCTATTTTCTATGTAAGAGAGAAAATGAGTGGCCGAGTGGTGGAAAAGGAGAAGGAACCTTATTTTCCAAGTCAATAAAATTAATGAGTTTGAGAAATGGGGAAAAGGTTGAGTTTAGTTGGAGGGTTACTTGGCGTAGAAAGTCACAGTTTAGATAGTTGCTAATGCCATGTGATATTTGAGGTTATTTGGAGTCCCACAAAGGGAGATGCTGCCTGAATCGAGATTGGACCTGATTGCCATCTTCCACTGCACAAGTAAATTATCAACAGGTCCAGCCTTCAACGAGAAGAGCTGCATATCATACATTCTCTGTTCAATAGCTGGTGGCTCTTGTCAAATCCTGTACATACTGAGAATCCCAGCTTTGATCTGCTTCTTGTTGGGGGTGGTGAAGGGTGGGTTGGGGTAGGGCCTGGGGGGGGGGCGGGGGGGGGGGCGGGAGTGGTTTGGGTGTGTTGCGGGGGAGGTCGTGGTGTGGTTGGCTGGTAGATTGCAACGTCACTCTAGTGCTTCACCTGGAAGAAATGGACCCCTGGGAATCTCTGTCTCATCAAGCGTGCTGTTCCATTTCATGTTCAAGTCAAACTGAAGCAATGGACGACAATACATCATCTATCCAATCACAGCGATAGGGGCTGGTTTAGCACACTGGGCTAAATCGCTGGCTTTTAAAGCAGACCAAGGCAGGCCAGCAACACGGTTCAGTTCCCGTACCAGCCTCCCCGAACAGGCGCCGGAATTTGGCAATTAGGGGCTTTTCACAGTAACTTCATTTGAAGCCTACTTGTGACAATAAGCGATTTTCATTTCATTTCATTTCCCTTTAGTGTTTTAGTACTGTTACTGTCACCCTAGTTTCGGACCAAAATCGCATTGACCAGCATGCAACACAACACTGTTTCCTTCATAATTTGTAAGCAGCCATGGTTTGGTGCTGACCGTGGCAATAACTGTGGGGAGAAAGGGCAGGCGGAGCTGCTCAATCGGCCTGGTGTTTGTGAGGAGAGAGCGAGAGAGGAGTAGAAGAAATCTCACAAGAGGGAACCAGCTGCAGATTAGAGGCCAGGCAAAGGTGGGGCAACTTCCTGTCGACTCACTGAAGAGTGTCACAGATGACCGGGTAACTTTGCATCAACCGTCCTGGTGCATACTCCAGATGAAGGTGCTAAATAATAATAGAGTTTCACAGCACAAAAGGAGGCCCTTCAGCCCATTGTGTCTGCTGTGGCCTTCAAGAACCTATCCTAATCCATTTTTCAGCACTTGGTCCATAGCCCTGTACGCTATGGTGTTTCAAGTGCTCATCTAAATGCTTCTTTATTGTTGTGAGGGTTCCCTCCTCTACTACCCTTTTGGGCAGTGAGTACCAGATTCCCACCACCCTCTGGGTGAAAAGGTTATCCTCAAATCCCCTCTAAATCTTCTCCCCCTTAATTTAAATCAATACCCCATGGTTATTAACCCCCCCCCCCCCTCCACCAAAGGGAAAGGTCCCCCCCTATCTATATCTTAATTTCATACACCTCGATCAGGAAGGGTTGGACTGCAGGAGCACTGTGCTTTCGGAGGGAGGCTCAGACTGAGGGAGCGCCACACCATCCGAGGGAGGTCAAACCGAGGGAGCGCCGCACCATCTGTAGGGAGGGTCAGACCGAGGGTGCGGAATGAGGGACAGACTGAGTGTGTGCCATTGGAGGGTCAGGCCAAGAGAGCACCGTGCTATCGGAGGGAAGGTCAGACTGAGAGTGTGAAATGAAGGTCAGACTGAGGGAGCGCCGTGCCGTCGGGAGGGTCAGGCCGAGGGAGCGCCGCACTGTGGGAGGGTCAGGCCGAGGGAGCGCCGCACTGTCGGAGGGTCAGGCCGAGGGAGCGCCGCACTGTCGGAGGGTCAGGCCGAGGGAGCGCTGCACTGTCGGAGGGTCAGTACTGAGGGAGCGCCGCACTGTCAGAGGGTCAGGCCGAGGGAGCGCCGCACTTTCGGGAGGGTCAGGCAGAGGGAGCGCCGCACTGTCGGAGGGTCAGTGCTGAGGGAGCGCCGCACTGTCGGAGGGTCAGGCCGAGGGAGCGCCGCACTGTCGGAGGGTCAGGCCGAGGGAGCGCCGCACTGTCGGAGGGTCAGTGCTGAGGGAGCGCCGTGCCGTCGGAGGGCCAGGCTGAGGGAGCGCCGCACTGTCGGAGGGTCAGGCCGAGGGAGCGCCGCACTGTCGGAGGGTCAGGCCGAGGGAGCGCCGCACTGTCGGAGGGTCAGTGCTGAGGGAGCGCCACACTGTCGGAGGGTCAGGCCGAGGGAGCGCCGTGCCGTCGGGAGGGTCAGGCCGAGGGAGCGCCGCACTGTCGGAGGATCAGGCCGAGGGAGCGCCGTGCCGTCGGGAGGGTCAGGCCGAGGGAGCGCCGCACTGTCGGAGGGTCAGGCCGAGGGAGCGCCGCACTGTCGGAGGGTCAGGCTGAGGGAGCGCCGCACTGTCGGAGGGTCAGTACTGAGGGAGCGCCGCACTGTCGGAGGGCCAGGCTGAGGGAGCGCCGCACTGTCGGAGGGTCAGGCCGAGGGAGCGCCGCACTGTCGGAGGGTCAGGCCGAGGGAGCGCCGCACTGTCGGAGGGTCAGTGCTGAGGGAGCGCCACACTGTCGGAGGGTCAGGCCGAGGGAGCGCCGTGCCGTCGGGAGGGTCAGGCCGAGGGAGCGCCGCACTGTCGGAGGATCAGGCCGAGGGAGCGCCGTGCCGTCGGGAGGGTCAGGCCGAGGGAGCGCCGCACTGTCGGAGGGTCAGGCCGAGGGAGCGCCGCACTGTCGGAGGGTCAGGCTGAGGGAGCGCCGCACTGTCGGAGGGTCAGTACTGAGGGAGCGCCGTGCCGTCGGAGGGCCAGGCTGAGGGAGCGCCGCACTGTCGGAGGGTCAGTGCTGAGGGAGCGCCGCACTGTCGGAGGGTCAGGCTGAGGGAGCGCTGTGCCGTCGGAGGGTCAGGCTGAGGGAGCGCCGCACTGTCGGAGGGTCAGTGCTGAGGGAGCGCCGCACTGTCGGAGGGTCAGGCCGAGGGAGCGCCGTGCCGTCGGAGGGCCAGGCTGAGGGAGCGCCGCACTGTCGGAGGGTCAGGCCGAGGGAGCGCCGTGCCGTCGGGAGGGTCAGGCCGAGGGAACGCCGCACTGTCGGAGGGTCAGGCCGAGGGAGCGCCGCACTGTCGGAGGGTCAGGCCGAGGGAGCGCCGTGCCGTCGGGAGGGTCAGGCAGAGGGAGCGCCGTGCCATCGGAGGGTCAGGCTGAGGGAGCGCCGCACTGTCGGAGGGTCAGGCCGAGGGAGCGCCGCACTGTCGGAGGGTCAGGCCGAGGGAGCGCTGCACTGTCGGAGGGTCAGGCTGAGGGAGCGCCGCACTGTCGGAGGGTCAGGCTGAGGGAGCGCCGCACTGTCGGAGGGTCAGTGCTGAGGGAGCGCCGCACTGTCGGAGGGTCAGGCTGAGGGAGCGCCGTGCCGTCGGGAGGGTCAGGCAGAGGGAGCGCCGTGCCATCGGAGGGTCAGGCTGAGGGAGCGCCGCACTGTCGGAGGGTCAGGCCGAGGGAACGCCGCACTGTCGGAGGGTCAGGCCGAGGGAGCCCGGCACTGTCGGAGGGATAGTGCTGAGGGAGCGCCACACTGTCGGAGGGTCAGGCCGAGGGAGCGCCGTGCCGTCGGAGGGTCAGGCTGAGGGAACGCCGCACTGTCGGAGGGTCAGGCCGAGGGAGCCCGGCACTGTCGGAGGGTCAGGCTGAGGGAGCGCTTTGCCATCGGCGGGTCAGGCCGAGGGAGCTCCGTGCTGTCGACGGTCAGACCGCGGGAGCACCATGGGAGGGTCAGGCCGAGGGAGAGCCGCGGTGTTGACGGGTTAGGCCAAAGCATGGGCCACTGGAGCCCATGTGATATTTTTCCATTTTTGTCCTAGTTTTCCCTGGTCCTTGATGGTTCATTATGAGTGCTGAGCAGGGTGTGGCTAGTGCTGCGTGCACAGGGAATGTCTCTGGTGCTTCCCAAAGGTCGATAGGTCTTGTACATATTCCTAAAACTACCATTGCATGATTGCCCCACCTTTCCTCGCGCATCCCTCATTATTTTCAGTAACTACTAAAATGTTAAAAGGAAATGGACAATAGAAACACCTGTGACTTTCCTCATGAGGAAGTACACACTTCCTGGTGATCTGGGAATTCTATACTTCTGAGCCAGGATTAACCAGGGTGACTGGTTTACTTTGGGATTGTCAAACGCTGTGGCAGATGCTGAGAAGCAGACATCCGGGTCTCAACAATTTTACACAATCTGTTCTTACACTAATTACTACCTTCTCCCTCATCAGAGCTTGCGTCGTAAAGATAATCTTTTACCTTTCAATCATGCTGCCATTATTCATTTTCAGATTTAATTTGTTTTTCAATTATACATTCCCAAGCCGTGCAAAATGTGGATTTAGCATTACGTTCTGTGGCCAATCAATCTTTTATAACGGGTCGAGTGTCCTTTATCCAAAACCCCCTGGGTCAGTTGCATTTTGGATTTCTTGGGCGGGATTCTCCCCTACCCGGCGGGGCGGGACGGCCTGGCGCCGAGGAGTGGCGTGAACCACTCCGGCGTTGGGCCGCCCCAAAAGTGCGGAATCCTCCGCACCTTCAGGGGCTAGGCCTGCCCCGGAGTGGTTTGCGCCCCGCCGGCTGGCAGGGAAGGGGCTTGGCGCCACGCCAACAGGCGCCGAAGGGCCTCCGCTGGCCGACGCGAGTTGGCGCATGCGCGGGAGTGCCAGCGTGTGCTGCCGTCATCCCGGCGCGTGCGCGGGGGAGGGTTCGTCTCCGCATCGGCCATCGCGGAGGACCACAGTGGCCGATGTGGTGGAGTAGAGTGCCCCCACGGCACAGGCCCGCCCGCGGATCCGTGGACCCCGATCGCGGGCCAGGCCTCCGTGGGGGCACCTCCCGGGGCCAGATCCCCCCCGCGCCCCCCCGAGAACCCCGGAGGCTGCCCGCGCCGCCAGATCCCGCCGGTAAGGATCTACTCCATTTTACGCCGGCGGGACCGGCAAAAAACAGGCGGGACTTCGGGCTGCCCCGGGCCCATTGAGTCGCGCCGGACCCCGCCATTCTCCGAGGCGGGCGGCACGATTCATGCCGGGGCGATTTTTGGGGGGCCGGATAATTGGGAGGACGGCGGGGGCTGGATTCACTCCGACCCCCGGTGATTCTCCGTCCCGGCTGGGGGTAGGAGAATCCCGGCCCAGATATTTTCGGATGCCGCATGTGAACTTGCATTACAATAGCCTAAGCCTAAGCTCGATTTAGTGTAATGTAAATAAAATAGCTGGAAAATTAAGATGAACCACTGAAATAATAAATGCAGGATGCCTGTGATAAGTTTTTTTTTTTGACATTTTCACCACAAAAACACAAGATAAACAATGCAGGAAAATAACTGGACTTCCTGCGAAGAAAACCAAAGGTTCAAAAGGGTTTTGGCATGTGTTCGATTTTCAGATTTACAGATGAAGGATACTCAACCTACAATAACTCTGTAAGAAGTCTTACAACACCAGGTTAAAGTCCAACAGGTTTGTTTCAAATCACTAGCTTTCGGAGCACTGCTCCTTCCTCAGGTGAATGAAGAGGTATGTTCAGAAACATATATATAGACAAAGTCTGAGATGCCAGACAATGTTTTGAATGTGAGCATTTGCAGGTAATTAAATCTCTACAGATCCAGAAATGGGGGTAACCCCAAGTTAAAGAGGTGTGAATTGGCTCAAGCCAGGACAGTTGGTAGGATTACAATAACTCTGACCGTGCGGAGTCTGCACATTCTCCCCGTGTCTGCGTGGGTTTCCTCCGGGTGCTCTGGTTTCCTCCCACAGTCCAAAGATGTGCAGGTTAGGTGGATTGGCCATTCTAAATTGTCCTTGGTGTTCAAAAAAAGATTAGGTGGGGTTATGGTGATAGGGTGGAGGTATGGGCTTAGGTAGGTGCTCTTTCCAAGGACCGGTGCAGACTCGATGGGCCAAATGGCCGCCTCCTGCATTGTAAATTCTCTGGTTCTATGGATGGGAAGAAAATGGCCATCTTTCATTGAGGAGAACAGGTTTGTAAAAGACCTGCCTTGTTCATTCTATAGTTTCTAGGGGCAGCACAGTGGGTTAGCTCTGCAGCCTCACGGCGCCGAGGTCCCAGGTTTGATCCCGGCTCTGGGCCACTGTCCGTGTGGAGTTTGCACATTCTCCCCGTGTTTGCGTGGGTTTCGCCCCCCCCCCCCCCCCCCCCCCCCCCAAACAACCCAAAGATGCACAGGGTAGGTGGAGTGGCCACGCTAAATTGCCCCTTAATTGTAAAAAATGAATTGGGTACTCTTAATTAAAAAAATAAAAATAAAAACATTTTCTCAAAATTATATAGTTTCTTGAGTGGTAGTTTAGCCCGATGCTGGAAGCCTTGCGTCTGAGCAGAGAGGCATTGGACCCAAGTGCAAAATCCAGACTGAGATTCCCAGTTCATTACTGAGGGAGCGCCACGCTGTTGGAGGGTCAGGACTGAGGGAGCGCCGCACTGTCGGAGGGTCAGGACTGAGGGAGTGCCGCGCTGTCGGAGGGTCATGTCTGAGGGAGCGCCACGCTGTCGGAGGGCCAGGACTGAGGGAGCGGCGCGCTGTCGGAGGGTTAGGACTGAGGGAGTGCCACGCTGTCGGAGGTGCCACCTTTCCAAACAGACGTTAAGGCAAAGCCTTCTGAATGTGTTTTTGATGCATGTGCAGTATAATGTCAATGTTAGCCTTGCCTTCATCAGTCCTTCCAATAAATCTATCTTTCCCCCCCTCAGCGTCAAACCCACTGTAAAAGCTCGAGTAACTCTCATTTCTGGTGACTGTTGAAACGTCGTAAAGTGAGGTTAGGCATCATAAGAGTTAACATCACAGCCATCCCTGTGGGTGTTAAGTTCCACTGTAAGGCGGGAGAATCTGGCCAGATTTAGTCACCGGTTCGAGCAATAGGAGGAAGTTCTGCAGCTGGTGCACCCCGTACTGGAACATTGGAGCTTTTTGAGAAATGTGGTGGGTAGTTCTTGCTTTCTTTAAAATCAATATTTGTGCACAATCACCAGAATCCACCTTGTGCAAAGAGTTTCTGCTTCTATTTCTAAAAGCAATCTTGCCCTAGCTCTGCTTGTTGGAAAAGCTCAGCTGGTGTAGTGCTGGCAGAGAGCGAGAGAGACCACAAACTACCGGGTTTTAATTCCCTAACCATGCTGTGTCAGTTTACCTCTGCCTGGGGTAGGTATTGCCCCTACAGCGAGTTCAGTTGAAAAGCCGGGGGGGGTGGGAGGGGGGATCTTCCAGCGCGGCCAACCAAGGGTTCCCAACTCTCACTGGATGTATTCCTGGAAGTTCCTCTATCCAACTGCATCGCTGATACACCCTCAAAAACACACATTAGTTAATTGGTCACCCAACAGAGACATGAAAGCTTAAATCATGATCAATTGGACAGTGAGAAGACACTTCAATATGCGATTGGCTGACAGACCACAATCGTCCAAAGAGCTTTTTCTTTCCCAACTGTGGCTGTTGAACAACTTTCTTGAGAGACCAATTGTTCTTTTTCTGGACTGGTCCCAACAGTGTCCTGGAGATTAATCTTCAATTCCTTGAGATTGCGGGACAATCCCGTAGGATCTGGTAGCAGTGGTGCTGCCACTGATTATGGCCGGATAAGCTGACAGCCCAGGAAACCAATCTGGGATCTTCCTGACATTTGTTTGCCTCAGTACCAACCACAGGCTGTTTATCTTGGCCTGCTTCAAACTTGAGGCTTCCTGAGTTAGTGGAGCAGCCAATCCGGCTCAATTTCTTTGCAACACCTTTTTTTCTCATTTCTAAAATACTGCTCACCTTTTCCTCTTCATTTCCTCAACATCAAAATTCCAGTTAACGAAGCTCTTAATATGACAGGAAAGGAACCTTGGGAAACAATTTGTTTCTCACTTAAATTTATAGAATACATTTAATAAGCAGCTATGGCATTAAACACTCCCAGGGCAGATACAGCACATAAAAGCTATCGAAGTTTCCAACATGAAAACAGGCCCTTCGGCCCAACTCGTCTGTGCCGCCCAGTTTTTATCACTAAACTAGTCCCGCATTTGGCCCATGTTCCTCTATACCCAGATTTCCTATATAACTGTCTAAATGCTTTTTAAAAGACAAAATTGTACCAGGGTTAGATACAGAGTAAAGCTCCCTCTACACTGTCCCCATCAAACACTCCCAGGACAGGTACAGCACGGGGTTAGATACAGAGTAAATCTACCTCTACATTGTCCCCATCAAACACTCCCAGGACAGGTACAGCACGGGGTTAGATACAGAGCAAAGCTCCCTCTACACTGTCCCCATCAAACACGCCCAGGACAGGTACAGCACGGGGTTTGATAGAGTAAAGGTGTATCTTCTCTGCTCCAATAATTGTTTTAAATTGCAACCTCAGATTTGCACCCTTACTGTACGTTCGCAGTCTCTATTATCTGCACCGACTGTTCTTTACTGTGTCTCAGTGAGATGCCAGGGCAATGATCACGTCCAGTAGGGAACCTGGTTTGTTGGAAAGGATCAGTCTGCCAATTAGGGATAAAGAGCTTCAGGTTGACACCTCACTCGAGTACTGAGAATGTGTGGATGCTGGTGAGGGACTGCCAGGGGACGTCTTAACCAAGGATCTGCCCAGCTGTTCAACATGGTGGTACGGTGGGGATTCTATGTTTGCACCATTTGGAAATGAGCAAGAATCCTGACCATAGCTCCTCCTTCACTCCAACACTACCAAAACAGGTCAAATCCTCTGCCAATCTGAGACCTTATTTGAAATTTGATTACTGCCTTTGATCATAACAGGAGTGGCAGCACTTCATGAATTAACAATCAGCTGGCTGTGGAATGTTTTGGGATATTGCAGAGGCCTGTTTAAACTTTTGAAAATGAAATGAAAATCGCTTATTATCACAAGTAGGCTTCAAATGAAGTTACTGTGAAAAGCCCCTAGTCGCCACATTCCGGCGCCTGTTCGGGGAGGCTGTTACGGGAATATAATTATAATTACGCATTCATTTTGTTAACCTGCCTTCCAGTCAGAGGTGAGTGGGTGCCAGAAAACGGAATGCGCACCAGTTAAGATCTGTTCAGTTCATTGCTGTGAGGGCCTTGAGCACTTCGGACCCAATGCACCAAACGTTGATGTGTAATAGGAATGTCGCACACCCTCTGCAGTAAACCTGCGATTCTCTGTTGATGGTTTCCCTTCCTGTAAATCTCTGACTGATATTTTATGAACAAAAATGTTTAAGCAGTTCCAGGAGAGGGAGCGTATAACACATTAACAGGGCACTCAACAATTTCCACAGCCACCTGAGCCCTCCTAAATATTCATGAAGGTGGCAAAGATATGGTGCAGTTTGTGTATGGAGATGGCTGCAGTCAACATGGTGGGTGTTGCCATTAGCTGCGCAGAACAAGAACGGAATATTCTGGAGAGGCATCAGTATTTGAAACGTTTGTGTGTACTGTCCGTTCATTCCGATACAGGGCTGCTCCCTGAAGCGTAAACCTGTCTTAGCCATTTCAGGGTGCTGACCAACCTCCTCCGTATTTCCTGACTTTCCCATGTTTATTTCTGATGTGCTGCTCTCACTTGCTCATTCATCAGACTGACGGTTCTATTAAGTTTTGTAATCTGATAGCTATTTGATGTCCAGTTCATTAGGCAGGAAGAGGACCCTCTGTGCTGCCTGCAAAATGTGGTCACAATGCTTAGGGGTTTGTTCAACCTGACACTAATGAGATGCTGAATTGGTATTTAATCAGGATCTCTTCAACGTTGTCAATGGCTTAATGTATTTGAAGTGCACTTAATGAATTCAGTTTATCGTTAAATTACCCCCAAATCAATTGGTATAGCTCAAACTCAATTGATGCAGACCTATGTACTTATAGAAACAAAACACTCCTGAGAAATTTGACTTTTGGAAAGGTGAACAAAAAAGTGAAAATGCTCGGGCAGCACGGTGGCGCAGTGGTTAGCATTGCTGCCTCACGGCGTCGAGGTCCCAGGTTCGATCCCGGCTCTGGGTCACTGTCCGGGTGGATTTTGCACATTCTCCCCGTGTTTGCGTGGGTTTCGCCCCCACAACCCAAAGATGTGCAGGGTAGGTGGATTGGCCATGCTAAATTGCCCTTTAATTGGGAAAAAATGAATTGGGTACTCTAAATTTATTTTTAAAAAGTGAAAATGCTGCAAACAGAGGGACTGCGAGCATCTATAGGGAGTGTGGACGAGTTGATGTTTGTTTTGGTTTCAGAGCCTTCTTCAAAACTGAAAAATAAGAGACTTAAGAGGTGTTTTACTCGAATCAGCAAATGGGGTTGCAAGGGAAATGGATATCCAAGACAGACGAACCGAGAGAGAGATCAGAACTGGAATTATATCACTCATTGTCTCAATCAGATGTTAAATCAGAATTATCAGAAGCCTTTGGATATTGAAGAGGTGTATAATTTTTTTCCTGGTGAACCATCTTTACTTCGGGGGAAGAGTCTCGGTACCTCGAATCCTTCCACATAACGATAGTGTCTCGTTCCTGACGTCATTCTGGTGAATCTACACTGAACCCTCTCTCTGACTTCAATGTTCTTGCTGTAATGGAATCTAAAGCTATGCATGGTGCCCAATCTGTGGCCTTGTCATAAAAGTTTCCAGCATGGAAACAGGCCCTTCGGCCCTGCTTGTCTATGCCGCCCAGTTTCTATCACTAAGCTAGTCCCACTTGCCCGCATTTGGCCCATATCCCTCTATACCCACCCTGCCCATGTAACTGTCTAACTTTTTTAAAAGACAAAATTGCACCCGCCTCTATCACTGCCTCTGGCAGCCCATTCCAGAAGCTCACCACCCTCTGTGTGAAGAAATTTCCCCTCTGGTCTCTCTTGTATCTGTGTTCCAAGTTTATCCCTTTACTTTTGTACTTTGTGCCCCTATTCATAAAAAACTAAAGTTTTTTTGTGGTATCGTTTTATTTATACTTTCCGGGGGTTATGTATTTGAACTCAAAGCCTTTTGTATTTATTTGCGTCAGCAGCCCTGGATCGTTGATCTTGGGCACACAGCACTCGCCCGCAGGAGCCAATGATAGAAAATACAAAACAGCCAATGAAAGTTTTTGAGAAACTGGGATGGAGGCGGGGGGGGGGACGGATTGGATTTTAGTTGTATGAATGTTAGGAGCAGACACTCGGGCACCAGTCTCTCAATCCGCAGAGGCTCGTGGAGAACAGAGCTTCCTGATGTGCCTCTGAACCTAGCAACCTCACTGAAACGTGTTGATAGCTTGGTTCAAGGAGAGCTTGAAGTGAAAAGAATGGGTTCTGCAAAAGTCTTTGTGTGATCCTAATGAGATAATTAATTCACAGCAGTGATCAGTATTCTCGTGTCGGGAGGAGTAGACTTCATTCTTTTGTTGTCTGAGCCGGCTGAACGTGTTGTTACTGTTTCAAAGTCTCTTTTTAAGCAAAGCCACAATTTTGTGACAAATTGTCACATATAATGGCGGGGCCTGCCTTGGAAATTATATGCAGCAGCCTGCTTTTTGAATATGTCTGTATGCTTGATGTGCTGTGTGCAGGAAAGTGTCTGGTGCTGTTTGGGCGACCTGTATTTACACCAAGTCCCCTTTCCATGTACAGCCATTTGTTTTCTCAGGGATAGGTGAATTGTCCTGCAATGTGCTCGGTCTTTTTCCTGGACGTAAACATTTCATGGGTTGTGTATCGGTCACCCTTTGTAGCAGAGATGGGCAACCTGTGGTATGCGGCCCACCAGTGTTCTGAGTGTGACCCATTTTGTTGATCGTTGTCGACGTGTAGAGTTTCCACATTCCACTAGTTTCTATCCGTTTAGTTTTTTTCCCCCACCAGTGTGACTGAAGTGATGCAGACACAAAGTAAGGGCAAATGAAGTGCTGATTGTTCACAACATTAAAAATGTTTTTTAAAGTACCCAATTAATTTGTTCCAATTGAGGGGCAATTTAGCTTGGCCAATCCACCTAGCCTGCACATCTTTGGGTTGTTGGGGCGAAACCCACGCAAACACGGGGAAAATGTGCAAACTCCACACGGACAGTGACTCAGAGCCGGGATCAAAGCTGGGACCTTGGCGCTGTGAGGTAGATTGTTCACAACATTGACTATGAGAGCCGTGCTCTACACCCAATTGCATGTAAACATTTCTTTGTTTTTGCGACTTGAAGTTGATGACAGTTCTATTAATGTATGAATGATTAAGCATTTTCTATAACTTGTTATGAATTATTTGGCCTGTATTACATGTTTTCAATCTTATTCAAGGGTCATAGTTAGTGAACAATCCCAATTTCAATCTTGCGACCCACTGAGATGTAGGGGGGGTCACTCATGTTGCTCACTCACTAGCCTAGGTTGTCCACCACGGCTTTACAGGGCTTAAAACATGCCAGACATGAGCAACGAGTTTCCCAGTCCTTCTCTGGTAGGTTGAGGAACTTCCGTTATGAAGTAGGGGTCAGTCAATGTACCGCTCCATCAGCCAAATATTTTGGGTTGTGGCATCCAAGTGTGTTTGTGTGCGAGTGGGTGTTTTGAAAAATGAAAATGAAAATCGCTGCTTGTCACAAGTAGGCTTCAATGAAGTTACTGTGAAAAGCCCCTCGTCGCCACATTCTGGTGCCTGTTAGGGGAGGCTGGTACAGGAATTGAACCGTGCTGCTGGCCTGCCTTGGTCTGCTTTAAAAGCCAGCGATTTAGCCCAGTGCTAAACCAGCCCCTGGTTTTCTGATGCTGTGATGCACTTTCACAGCATTGTTACTTTGGGTGTGTGCACATTGGGCAAGCTGACCCTGGTGCTGACTAACTGCACAATTTGGACGGCATTACCTGCAACAAGATGTGCCATTCCAATATGAATACAGCTTTATGCCTGGAGGATTAACGAACAGAAAGAGCGGGTTGTTCATCAGTCCTTTTGGACTTGGCATACTGATGGTGAAATCGATCACCTTCACCAGCAAGTTTTTGCCCAGTGTTGATTCCAAATGTCTTTTAGTCCGAGAAATTGTTCCAGTTTTTCTGACCAACAGAACATTTGAACTGATTCCATCTCTTGTGCATAGAACAATTCAGTCTTGGCCATAAGTATTTCCTATTTTGCAAGGACCCAATTAAAATCGATATGAATGGGTGAGTTATCCATCTTGTCAGGGGAAAAAGAATCCCAAGCGGCAAGGTCAAGGGATCATTCATAATTTCATAGCTGCACTTTGAACATCTCCTAACCCAGTTCAGGTGAATAGCATTTACTAGTCCTCCAGGTGGAGTCACCCTCAAACCCCTATTATTGTTCCAACGGGGTTTAACTGGGACATGTCAATGTCCGCAGCAGGTTGGCTTTGATATGATGTACGCTGGCGGGCATGTTAAAGTCAAGAGGGATGATTTTCCGATTTGCACTGGGCACACAATGGGGAAAATTAGAAGAAACCTATTGCGGTGGAGATTTGTTGGAATGTAGAATACTTTTCCAAAAGTGGTAATCATTGCTGAAGCATTTATAAACGTACCGGATTAAGAGGTAAAATAGATCTGGGGGAGGATGGAGGACACTGGTGCTTTATTGCGTCAGGCCTTGAAAGGAGGCAAAATTCACTGCTAGCAATGAAATGAAATGAAATGAAAATCACTTATTGTCACGAGTAGGCTTCAATGAAGTTACTGTGAAAAGCCCCTAGTCGCCACATTCCAGCGCCTGTTCGGGGAGGCTGGTACGGGAATCGAACCGTGCTGCTGGCCTGCCTGGGTCTGCTTTAAAAGCCAGCGATTTAGCCCAGTGTGCTAAACCAGCCAATGAAGGCTGAATTGGGCACCTCCCATATTCCCAAAGGTTACAGTGCAGAATAAGACAATTTAACCCATTGTTTCTGCGTTGTGTCTCCAAATGAGCAATTCACCCAATAATAATAATCTTTATTGTCACAAGTAGGCTTGCATTAACACTGCAATGAAGTTACTGTGAAAAGCCCCTCGTCGCCAGAGTGCCACCTTCTCTTCATAACCCTGTACACTCTATTTCTCCAGATAACTGTCTAATTTCCTTTTGAATGCTTCAATTAACCTGCCTCCACCTTGCTCTCAGACAGTGCATTCCAGACCCTAACCACTTGCTGCGTTAAAAATTTTCTCTTCACGGTGGAGCAAGCTCGAAGGACCGAATGGCGTCCTCCTGCTCCATTTCTGTTTCAATGTTGCTTTAGTTTCTTTTACTGATTACTTTTTAAAGAAATAAATTCAGAGTACCCAATTCATTTTTTGTTTCCAATTAAGGGGAAATTTAGCGTGGCCAGTTCACCTACCCTGCATATCTTTGGTATTTGGGGGTGAGACCCACGCAGACACAGGGAGAATGTGCAAACTCCACACGGACAGTGACCTGCGGCCAGGATTGAACCTGGATCCTCAGCGGCGTGAGGCAGCAGTGCTAACCACTCACCACCGTGCCGACCAGACTAATTACTTTAACTCTGTACTCTCTCATTCTCACTCCATTCACGTGTGGGAACAATTTCTCCCTATCTGTTCTGCGCTCTCAAACTGTTCTTCTCCAAGGTAAACAATCAATCCCATCTTCTCCAATCCATCTTCATAACGGAAGTTCCTCATTCTGTGAACCATTCTGGTGAAGCTTTCTGCACTCTCTCCAATACCTTCTTGAAGTGCGGCGCCTAGATCTGGACTTAGTATTTCAGCTGAGTCCTAAGTAGTGTTTTACACAAGTTCAACATAACCTCCTTGCTGTTGTACTCAATGCTCTTATAAAGTCCTGAATTCCAAAAGCTTTATTCACTGCTCTCTCCACCTCTCCTGCCAATTTCAATGATTTATGCACTAAGCACCCACATCCCTCTGCTCCTGCACCCCCTTAGAATTTTACCCTTTATTTTTTTCCCCAGGTTCTTTCTACCAATTACTTCATCTGCAATTATCCGCTCGTCCGATCCTCCTCACAGTTCACAATCCTGTCAAGCTTTTTATCATTCTCAAGTTTTTAAATTGTCTCCCGTAGACAAAGGTCTAGGTCATTAATAAATATCAGGGCGAGCAAGGGTTCCCACGCTGACACCTGGTGAACTCCACGACCAACCTTCCTCCAGCTCGAAAAACATCCCTTAACCATTACTCTCCATTTCCTGTCACTCAACCAATTTTGTATGGCCATGTGAGAGTACCTTTAAGAAATGGGTGCTTCAGAAATGTACCTTTAAGAAATGGGTGTTTACTTCTGCAGTGATGTCAGAGAGTGGGTGGAGCTGGGCTGTCTGTCAGTTTTAGGCTGTTTGCTGCAGGGTGTGTTTTAGTTTTGTTTTCAGTGCTGGAGCTGAAGCCAGACAGAGCAGGTGTACTGTTGATCTCTCTGCCATGAAAAAACTATCTCTTGATCATTTGGTGATTTCAGAATTACAAATGTTCTCAGTAGTGAATGTAAACCAGTGCTTCTGTTAAAAGGTGTTTCTTTTGTCTTCTGGATGTTGTTTGGGAAGTTTTTAAGGATTACTTAGTGTTGTATTCTTTGGGGATTGTATTTGAATTGATGGTTGCTAAGATGTTCACTGTATGTTTTAAAAAGGTTAACTTGAGAATAAACATTGTTTTAATTTAAAAGTACTGTAAAGTTCAGTTTGCACCATACCTGTAGAGTGGGCCGTGTGCTCCCCATACCACAATCTATTAAAAGTCGTGGGTCAGGTGAACTCCATGTTACACTTTGGGGTTCTCTAAACCCTGGGCCATAACCGTATCCATGTTTCTGCCCATATTATTCCATGAGCTATAACTTTGCTGACAAGTCTGCATGACACTGAATTAAATGCCTTTTGGATGTCTATGTACTATCACATCAACAGCATTCACCTCGTCAACCTTCTCTGTTACCTCGTCAACAAACAGTTGGTTAAATGCCGAATGCCTCATTGAAATATCCAGGCGCCGGATTCACCCGGTGTCTGGGACTCGATGGCCGTGCCTGCAAGACCTCACCAGCGAGCCTTTTAGTACTGGTCTACACAAACATGGACCAGGTGTAACAGCACCTCGGGGTGGGGTGGGGTGGGGGGGGGGAAAGAGTCTATCAGGCCATTGGAAACCCCCAGGTGGTCGAGGACAGGGTAGGGTAGTATTCTGGCACCCCACGGCACCGTGGCGCTGTCAGGATATCTGGGCAGCGGTGCCATGTTGACACTACCATGGGTCAGGCCTGGGATGTCCCTGCCAATTGCAGAGGGGTGAGGGGGGGGGATCCCAAGGGGTCTGATAAGGTTGGGCGGGGGCTGCTGAAAGGGAGGGTGGAATAAGCTCAACAGTGTGTCCTCGGCGGGAAGAAACTCCTCGAGGCCGAAGAAAGCTGCAAAGTGCCGTTGAATAGCGGGGTGATTCTCTAACGTTGCAGCCAACGAGAAACATCCCGCTAAATGCACCCAAAAGTGGACTTTAATATTTGGGTGTTGAAATGCACCCACAAGTTCTGAGAAGGTGAGGAGATTGGTTAGTTGTTTTTTTATATAAATTTAAAGTACCCAATTTTTTGTTTTCCCAATTAAGAGGCAATTTAGCGTGGCCACTCCACCTACCCTGCACATCATTGGATTGTGGGGGTGAGACACAAGGAGAATGTACAAACGGACAGCGATCTGGGGCTGGGACCGAATCCTGGTCCTCGGTGCCGGGAGGCAGCAGTGTTAACCACTGCACCACCATGCCGCTAACTAACCCAGAGAGTGGTTAGTTTAATCAGAGACAAATCTGTCTCATTTCCTGCAGAAATACCCAATTAAAAAATATCATCCACTTCTGTGATAAATAGAACTGTTGTTATGTGCTAACCAATACACATGTGACACAGAACGTCTCAGTGCGACTGGAACTCATCCATGCTAATTACAGAGGGTAATTTCAAGATGCCCCCTGTTGAGTCATGTGATCATTTTTTACAAATATTTTCCTCTCGTGTTCCCTTCCTCTTTCTATATCTTTTTGTACGGCTTTTCCCCCTTTTATGCTTTCTACCCTGTCCCTTCTTCTCTTGATCTTTCTTGGAGAGTCAATGTGGAGGTGGACACGTTGCACTTTGAGGCAACTTAATGGAAGTGAACTCGTCTCAGTGCCTTTGTTGTCTTTGATTACCCACAATCAATCAGTGCCCCTCAGCAAGAGGAGACCTGCGCCAGCCTTCAGAACAAAACCGAACAGGCGTAAAAACACAACTTATTTTTGGAAGACTAATCAAGCTGTTGCTACTGTGATTCAGGCTGCAGCGTTAATAGTGACTGGAGTGTTATCAGTGCATGGGGTCGTTTCGGTAATTCGAGTCGGCACTGGTTTAAAAATCAGTAACCTTGATTCACCATTGCAGAGCCTGATGGGACTGTTAACTCTCGCAGCACATTATCGAATTGATGGATTCTCTTCGTCAAAACCTACCCCCCCCCCCTCCGCCCTGAACTGAGTCTGATTTTGCTCTTTAACTGCTATGTGTTCCCGTGTCCCATTTCATTTAAAATGCAAAATAAATGGTAAAAGTAGGGGTTTCTTTGAAGACCTGCTGTCATCCTGAAAGGGAAGCTCGGAATTTTTACATACAAAAGGGTCACTGTTTTACTCTTGTCTTCCTTTAGTGGTTTTCCCCTTTTTTGGTTCCGGTTGAGTCACTAATCCAGATGTTGCCGCACCCCCGATCAGTGAAGGCAGGAAAGCTTCATTGATTTGTTCCAGATGTTTGCTATCTCCCATTTGGAAGACCCCAGTCTTGCAGCATCTGTGGTATTTGTACAGGGAAGGAGCAAAATTCATTGTTGCAGCTTGGCCGAACACTCGCACCTCTCACACTCCCTCTCGCACTCCCTCTCGCACTCCCTCTCGCACTCCCTCTCGCACTCCCTCTCGCACTCCCTCTCGCACTCCCTCTCGCACTCCCTCTCACACTCCCTCTCACACTCCCTCTCACACTCCCTCTCACACTCCCTCTCACACTCCCTCTCACTCTCACACTCACTCTCACACTCACTCTCACGCTCTCTCATTCGTTCGCGCTGAAGGTTTCGGAATTTGGGTTTTCCTCCATTTGAATTGTTCCCGCTGTCTCACGCACTCACTCACTTACGCACTCACATACTCTTATGAAGACGCTCTCTCTCTCAAACACACACACGCCATAAGACACAGGAGCAGAAGAAGGTCATTCGGCCCATCGAGTCTGCTCTGCTATTAAATTAGATCATTTTTTTAAAAAAATGAGTACCCAATTCATTTTTTCCAATTAAGGGGCAATTTAGCATGGCCAATCCACCTACCCTGCACATCTTTGGGTTGTGGGGATGAACCCGCACAAACACGGGGAGAATGTGCAAACTCCACATGGACAGTGACCCAGGGCTAGGATCGAACCTGGGACCTCGGCACCATGAGGCAGCAGTGCTAACCACTGTGCCAATTCAATGAGATCATGACTGATTTGGTATGATAATCCTCACTCCACTTTCCTGCCTTATACCCTTACTGATTAAAAATCTCTCTATTTCAACCTTGAACATACTTAATGACCCAGCCTCTACAGCTCTCTGCGGTAAATAATTCCACAGATTCACTGCCCTCTTGAGAAGAAATTCCTCCTCATCTCTGTCTTAAATGGACAACCATTCACTCTGAGATTATGCCCTTTGGTCCTGGACTCTACCACAAGGGGAAACAACCTCTCAGCATCTACCCTGTTCAGCCACCTGAGGATCCTATATGTCTCAATAATGTCGGCTCTCATTTTTCTATACTCCACTGAACACATTCCCAACCTACGCAACCTCTCATAAGAAAATCCTTCCATATGTAGGATCAACCTGGCGTACATACTCTTCTCTTACACACACGCACAGACACCATGCATGTGTGCACAAACATCCACATACACCCGCACTTCCACAAACGCTCTCGCGTACTCGAGCGCACACTCCTGCATGCACTCCCACCCTCACACACACACAATTGTAGGGAAGGTTCTGCAAATGCCTGCATTTAGCAATCTCTTGGTGTTTTAAGAAAAGCAGACATGACTAACAGCCAGGAGTTGGGATCGAAGAGCAGAAAACCACAATTCTCAACTGTCCAGGACAATCCTGTTGAGGTAATTGAGCATTGTAACTTCCCCCAGGAAGTGGGAGGGATGGAAATGGTGGTGGGAGGGGGTGGTCTATGTTCATATATTGCATTAGCATGTAATTGGCTTAAATTTAACCCCTCCAATTCCACATCAAAGTTGCATATCCGTTATTATTAGAACATGCTTCCACTTCGCAGAACTATCGAGCACAAATATAAAATCCCATATAAATCCAGGAGGGGAATCGGGGAGAGGAGTCTTGGCGCAGTGGGTAGTATCCCTACCTCTAAGCCAGGCGCTTCACATTGGAGTCCAACTCCCAAGACTTTTTAAAAATTTAGAATACCCAATTCATTTTTCCAATTAAGGGGCAATTTATTGTGGCCAATTCACCCAGCCTGCCTATCTTTGGGTTGTGGGGGCGAAACCCACACAAACATGGGAAGAACATGCAAATTCCACACGGACAGTGACCCAGAGCTGGGATCGAACCAGGAACCTTGGCGCTGTGAGGCAACAGGGCCTAACCCGCTGTGCCACCGTGCTGCCCCTGACTCCCAAGACTTGATGGCTTTGGAAGGTGCATTCATTTTGTGGCCATACAGGTTGGGTATCAACCGGTAAATCCTTCCAATGCACCTATGTTCAGCAGAAAGAATAAGCCAGAACCTAGAGAAGGCAACGACAAACCACTGCAGTGCATTATGGACCAACACATGGAAGTCTATTGTCCCCAACGCCATCCCAGTGCCGGAAGAGGCAAGAGAGAGGAAATTCAGGAGTAATTTCTTTAACCGGAGAGAAATTAGAAAATGAATCTCGTCACCACAGGGGGTAGTGGAGGTGAATATCATTGATATATTTAAGCGATGCATTTTCACAGACTTCATTTGTGAATACTAAAAAGATTTATTAATAAGAAAATAGCAGTCCCTTGGCTGCACCAAGCTCCCTACATGTCTCCTGCCTAAGACGGGTTCACGCCATGGCGTAATTCCCTACTCTACGTCCTAATTGTTCCCCAAGCCAGTTGACACATACTCTACTGTGTGGTCCTTAACGGGGCAATCAGCACAACTCGCCACAGGAAGCTGGATAAACATATGCGGGAGAAAGGAATATCAGGATATATTGACAGGGTGAGTTGAAGTAGGGAAGGAGAATTTCCAAGTACTGCATATACACCTGCATAAACCAGATAGACTGAACAACCTGTTCTGTGCCACAAGTTTGATGTAAGACCACTTGCTGTACATTTTGTGCAAGTTCAATGTTGATCTCAACTGTAAGAATATTTATTTATACTCTGAATAACTTTGGGAATGTTCCAGTGAAGACACAGCAAGTTTGTAGAAATTATCTTTTTTTTTGTCTGATTAAGGGCAATTTAGCGTGGCCAATCCACCTACCCTGCACATCTTTGGGGTTCTGGGGGTGAGACCCATGCAGACACGGGAGAATGTGCAAACTCCACACGGAGAGTGACCCCGGGGATTGAGCCCGGGTCCTTGGCGGCGTGAGGCTGCAGTGCTATAGTTTGTAGAAATGATTGTTGCTTAGGGTGGAAGTCCACATGCGTCTAAAACCCAATTGTTGCCTCGCCCCAATCACAATGTCTCATTTGACTCCATTTTATTTTCAGTCCTTCCAGTGTCCTTCATCACGGCGGGGGGGGGGGGGGGGGGGGGGGGGGGGGGGGGGGGCTCTCTCCTCCACCTCAGTTACTCAATTTAACCGAGAAAGCCCCACGGGAAAAGCTAGTACTCGGATGGAATCTTATTGTACAGAGGGAGGCCATTTGGCCCCTCTTGTCTGTGTTGACCGTTTGAACGAGCGGTCTGATTTACCTTGCTCTTTCCTCGTAACTCTGCAGATTTTCCCTTTCTGTTAAAGTTGTGCCACTTGAGTTCGTAACATTGCCGACACACCGGCATGAACTGCGGCTGATGCTTTCCCAAGGCTCAACATGAATTGTTCTGCACTGTTTCAGCAAATGATGGTCCAGCCTGACGAAGATTCTCGTTGAAGATCAGCACTGTCCTTTCTCCTCTCGAAGCTCCCCAATTTTAACTCCTGACATCACACAGGCATGAAGCTGTTGAAAACATGTCATTGGGTTCAGCAAAGATTTTAATTACATCCAACTTCAGTTCTTGCTGCGGTTTAGTTGTTTTACTCTGCATTATATCAAACTTCTTTCCTGTTTTGTTTTCTGTTTAACTGTCTCCCATCCTTTTGTGAAGATACATGCATCATCTGATCTTCTGGCACCTGATCCATTCTCCCCATGAGAGTTATTCATTCATTCGGGGTCATCGTCAGGACCAATTTCATCCACTTGCATAGTGATCAAAGCCCTGGATCATTCTGCCCTGACCACTCTGACGCTGTGGTGCTCCCAGAAGGGCAGCTGAGATCTCCATAGTTGTCCCCCCCGCCCACCCCCCCCCCCCTCAAAAATAAGTTGTCTGCCGTGAGATCTTCCCTACGGATTGAGTAGCCATCTTTTTCGAACTCTGCAAATTGGATGAAAGGATCTGGAGGTGGGATCAGGAATGGGGTTTTAAAGTTTTCTGCTGATGAAACTTGATTGATGACCTAAAGTAACTCTTAACTCCATACCACAATAAGTTGTATTTTCATCTCATTTGTCACAATTTCCACCTCTATTTTCAAAGTTTTCAGACTATGGTGTCCAACAGGAGATGGCTGGCAACATTATAGTCGCCACCAAAACTCAGTTGAGGATTGACATCTGTAATTCAGTCTGGCAGCTGCAGAGATGTTGGTGGTGATCAGCAGAGTGTTGCTGTGCCCACAGCTACACCAAGATCAAGTGCAATTACTTATTTAAAAATAATTTGCTCTCTGTCTTGGCAGTTGAAACTTCACGTCATGGTTTGGACTTATGAATGTCATCTCTTCCCTTCCCCTTGCACTCCCCCCACCTCTCTCCATCAGAACACAGAGCCTATTTTTGCCTGTGATACTGGTCCTAGTACAGCCCCAGAGATGAGTATCTTCTTGTTCCACTGACTCCTTCATTTGTGTTGTAGTTCTTGTACAGCACAGAGAGCATTGCTTTCACAGGCAGACCACTCCAGATTAGTAAGAGTGACTGGCCTTAGCAAAACTTGAGACAATTGGAATCCGGGGAAGAACTCTTTGCTGGTTGGAAGATGCCTGGCACAAAGGATAATGGTAGGAGATCAATCATCTCAGCTCCAGGACATCGCTGCAAGAGTTCTTCAGGGTAGTATCCTCGGCCCAACCATCTTCAGCTGCTTCATCAATGATCTTCCTTCCATTATAAGATCAGGGGCGCGGGATTCTCCGACCCCCCCGCCGGGTCGGAGAATCGCCGGGGGCTGGCGTGAATCCCGCCCCTGCCGGTTGCCGAATTCTCCGGCACCGGATATTCGGCGGGGGTGGGAATCGCGCCGCGCCGGTTGGCGGCGCCCCCCCCCCCCCCCCGGCGATTCTCTGGCCCGGATGGGCCGAAGTCCCGCTTCTGGAATGCCTGTCCCACCGGCGTGGATTAAACCACCTCTCTTACCAGCGGGGACAAGGCGGCGCGGGGCGGGCTCCGGGGTCCTGGGGGGGGGCGCGGGGTGATCTGGCCCCAGGGGGTGCCCCCACAGTGGCCTTGCCCACGATCGGGGGCCCACCGATCCATGGGCGGGGCCTGTGCCGTGGGGGCACTCTTTTTCTTCCGCCTTCGCCACGGTCTCCACCATGGCGGAGGCGGAAGAGACCCCCTCCACTGCGCATGCGCGGAGATGCCGTGAGCGGCTGCTGACGCTCCCGCGCATGCGCCGCCCAGCAAAGTCCATTTCCGCGCCAGCTGGCAGGGCACCAAAGGCCTTTCCCGCCAGCTGGCGGGGCGGAAATCAGTCCGGCGCAGGCCTAGCCCCTCAAGGTTAGGGCTCGGCCGCTCAAGATGCGGAGGATTCCGCATCTTTGGGCGGCGCGATGCCGGACTGATTCGCACCGTTTTTGGCGCCGGTCAGCGGACATCGCGCCGATTGCGGAGAATTCCGCCCAGAAGTGAGGATGTTCACTGATGACTGCACAAATGTTCAGCACCATTTGCAACTCCTCCGATACTGAAGCAGTCAATGCCTGTGTCCAGCGGGGCCTGGATAATGTCCAGGCTGGGCTGTCAAATGGCAAGTAACATTCGCACCATGCAAGTGCCAGGCAAAGGTACTCTCTATCAAGAGAAAATCTAACCATCGCCCTTGACATTCAATAGCATTACCATCGCTGACTCCTCACCATCAACATCCTCGGGGGTTACCATTGACCAGAAACTGAACTGGATTAGCCAAAACATATTGTGGCAACAAGAGCAGGTCAAAAGCTAGGACTCCTGCAACAAGTAACTCACTTTCTGACTCCCCAAAACCTGTCCACACAAGTAAAGAGTGTGATGGAATACGCTCCACATGTCTGGATGAATGCAGCTCCAACAACACTCAAGAAGCTCAACACAATCCGGAAGAAACAGCCCATTTGATTGGCATCCCATTCTCAAATATTAACTCCCTCCACTACCGCCACACAATGACAGCCATATGTACCATCTACACAATGTACTGCAAGAGCTCACCAAGGTTCCTTAGAAATACCGTTCACATCTACCAGGACAAGGGCAGCAGACACCTGGGAACCCCACCACCTGCAAGTTCCCTCCTAACCACTCACCACCCTGACTTGGAAATATATCGCCAATCCTTAGCTGTCACTGGGGTCAAAATCCTGGAACTCCCTCCCTAACAGCACTGTGGTGTACCTACACCACATGAACTGCAGCGGTTCAAGATAACAGCTCACCACCGCCTTCTCGAGGACAATTTGGGGCGGGTAAGAAATGCTGGCCTAGCCACGGTGGCCACATCCTGTGAATGAATTTGGAAAAACTCCTCCCCAATATTGCCCGACCCCCATCTCAATACCCCTCCCCATCCAAATACAGCACCATCTCTGACTGATGAACCTTGGTCTCTTTGCTAACGACCGTGCAGGAGCCTTTATCTAGTGATTCTTATTTGGCAGTGTGCCTGTTGAGCTTGTGTTTATTGTAGAGCAGACCTCAGCTGTTGGGAAAGATCGTGATTTAGAGTTGGCAGACATTGATTCTTTAATTACTGCTGACTTTGGGGACCACTGTCTTTGTGAAAATGTGTAATCTGTACAAGAAGTATTTTATCCCATGCTTGGCACCATTTCAAAGGGTATTTTTGCAGGGTGACGCCCAAAGTGAGTACACATTGAGAGTCTCTTACCGTCTCTTGGAATGGGGAGGCAGCGGCCTAGTGGTAGTGTCACTGGACCAGAAGTCCAGAGATCCAGGATCATGCTATGGAGACCTTGTTTTGTGTGGGTTTTGCCCCCACAACCCAAAAATGTGCAGGGTAGGTGGATTGGTCACGCTAAATTACCCCTTAATTGGAAAAAATGAATTTGGTACTCTAAAAATTTGTGTAGAAGATTGTAGTTTAGTCGGGCAGTATGGTCGGCACGGGCTTGGAGGGCCGAAGGGCCTGTTCCTGTGCTGTACATTTCTTTGTTCTTTGTTCTTTGTACTATGGGGACCTCGGTTCGAATCCCGCCACAAGAGATGGTGAAATTTGAAATCAATAAAAATCTCGACTTAAAACCTTTAAAGGCCATGAAACCATTGTCAATTGTTGTAAAATCCCATCTGGTTCACTAATGTCCTTTAGGGAAGGAAATCTGCCATCCTTACCCGGTCTGCCTACATGTGACTCCAGATCCACAGCAGCAATGTGGCTGACTCTTAACTGCCCCCACAAGGGCAATTCGGGATGGGCAATAAACACTGGCCCAGTTGGTGACGTGTCCCATAAAATAAAGGGTGAAGATAGATACAATGAATGACTTGGATTATGTTCCTCAAGGTGATCACTATTAATGCAATTGACTGCACTCTCGAAACGCTCTTATTCTAGTCTTGACTATTTGGGGCTCAACATTGATGATTTGGTCCATTCCGCTTGTTTAACCACCTTCAGTACAAATGGAGAAGCATTATTAATGAAGGAGCTGCATGTAATATCGAGTTATTCATGATTGAAATGGTTGAGCAACATAAATTGGAGCCACTGTCCACTTTCTCAGAATCTCAACAGCGTAGATCCCTTCGCTTCCTCCGCCCTTGCTCTGCATCAGCGTGTCTCTATCACTTGATTTGCTTCAACTGTTCCTCTTCACCCATGGTGGCACCCAACACAATGAATCCTGGCTCTTTACCAAGGTTTCTTGATATTAAAAGAAACACAAGCAGCCCTTTCATCGCTCATGGATCTTGTGTGTGACATACGTTTGAGTTTTTCAAACCCAACCTCCTGAGACCAGCTGTCATGTGCTGGTACCCTCCTGTAAGTTAGCAGTTGAAATACTTTTAAGCAGATGGCAAATCTATGCACGGGCAGTGCCCAAACAGTAGGCACCTCTAATTGGGCCCTTACTGCATGAGTGGAAAGCGCAACTCTCATTAAAAAAAGCTTGTAGGCTTTTCAAAATCAATTGACAGCAGAGGGATACTGCTATTTGTGAGCTGTTCAAATCAAAGTCTAAATTTGTGAAAAAAATTGCATTTGTCGCCATTCAGTTTTTGTGTGTGTGTGTGTGTGTGTGTGTGTGTGCCTGTCTGTCTATCTCCACAAGGAGTCCTTACAATCAGAACAGACAATACCCATTAAGAAATGAGAAGAATGTCAGATATTTCTTGGTTTATTTTATTGGATCAAGCTTGAGGGCTGTGAATGGCTCCTCTATGCCAGTGAACTGACTCTCCTGTGTTCCGCCCTAGTTTTAACCATTAGGCAGTAAGAGGATGTAAAGGCGCACTCGAGTTCTCACAAGGAAAAGATGCCTGTTATCACTTAACACAATGTGATTTTTCCCAGTTGGAGGAAGAAGGGTGAGAGTCACCCCTGCATTGTGTGAGAATTTAAGGGAGCTGATGCTATTGTGAGACAACTGTCCACCCAATCTCTCTGCAACTTCTACTAGGAACACTAATAGAACATACACTGCAGAAGGAGGCCATTCGGCCCATCAAGTCTGCACCGACCCACTTAAGTCCTCACTTCCACCCTATCTCCGTAACCCCTCCTAATCTTTTTGGACACGAGGAGTAATTTGGCATGGCCAATCCACCTAATCCGCACGTCTTTGGACTGTGGGAGGAAACCGGAGCACCCGGAGGAAACCCACGCAGACACGGGGAGAACGTGCAGACTCCGCACAGCGGGGAATTGAACCTGGGACCCTGGCGCTGTGAAGTGCTATCCACTTGTGCTACCGATGATCAGATTCTGTTCCTCTTTGACACAACTGCTCTCCTGCCCCTCCTATGTTGCCCACCAGGATACGGTGGTTCCCATAACAGCTGCAAGGAAATTGGTTGGGATTTTCTCTCTCTCTCTCTCTCTCTCTCTCTCTCGCCCTCGCCCTCGCCCTCGCCCAGTCCACATTGTCTATCTCCTTCATTGCTCCTCCATCCCCAGTATCAGTAGGAAGGGTTTTTTGTGATGGCTGGAGATCTGGAAATGTTGGAGTATAAGGGTAAACTGGGGGTGGAGTGGGGCGTGTGTTCACCGAGTGCTACCCATTGCATTACAGCTCTGGATCAGTCTCTAACCGTGCCATGAAATACCTCAGAAAAATGCTTATAAATTGCCTGATGTCGAACTCTAAGGCTTTGAACGTGGCACAGGGAAACCAGATGATTTTATTTTCTCACTAATTTAGTTTCTTTTGACTCCCACTGACCCCTCTCCTTAACCCCATCCCAAATGGTGTTGGAAGGTTCTTGAACGTTAGAAGCACCACTGCTGAGCTTCAATCCTGTCTACGTTTAATGGCCACATGGGCTTTAATGAAGAACTATGGAGACCAGGAACCCAGAGTGATTTTCCCCCCCCCCCCCCCCCACTATTTTAATGATGAACTTTCTTCACTGTCAATGATAGCATTAGAGCGGCACGGTGGTGCAGTGGTTAGCACCCGGCCCCGTGTCACTGTCCGGGTGGAGTCTGCACATGCTCCCTGTGTCTGCGTGGGTCTCGCCCCCACAGCCCAAAGATGTGCAGATTAGGTGGATTGGCCACGCTAAATTGCCCCTTAATTGGGGAAAAAAATGAATTGGGTACTTTTAAATTTAAAAAAAATATTTAAAAATTCAGGTACCACGCAATTATAAATGCAGAGTTTTTTTAAAATTTAGAGCCAATTATTTTTTTTTAACCATTATTTTTTTGTTTACTTTGTAATTAAAGGGCGATTTAGTGTTGCCAATCCACCTAACCTGCACACATTTGCCCACGCAGACACTGGGAGAATGTGCAAACTCCACACAGACAGGGGACCGGGATCGAACCCTGTAGGCAGCTGTGCTAACCACCGCGCCGCCCTATAAGTGCAGGGTGTGGTAGTCTGTGTAGATGTATTACGGTATCTGGTAATGCTGGAACACCATTGGTAGATATTGTATGTTTCCTATTGGTCAAGCTGTATGGTAGCTCCGCCCTGCAAAGCGGGGTATAAGAGCCCGTGCCGCCACAGCAGCCTTCTTTCTGTACCTGAGCTGCTGGGGGAAACATTTAGCTTATTAAAGCCTTCAGTTAGACTACAACCTCGCTTTAGTGGTCATTGATCGTGCATCACAGCGATAAAGCCCCCTCTACACTGCCTCAAGTATGCCTCAGCCCCTTTCTAAAGTTATTGCCTCAATACAAAATCTGATATTCTTACATGAACTGTCTCCATGTGACCTCTCTGAGAATAGCTGAATAATACTGAAATCTGGATATAGGTACGCTGTGATCTTGCATGATTGGGAGCTGGGCTGTATCTGTTTAGCCACATTTCGCATTGTAACAGTGGAGACCTTCAGTCCAAACCATTCCAATCTGGATTCCGATCCATCTTTCAGACTGAAAGGATTTTCACCGATGCAACTGGGCAGCACGGTAGCATTGTGGATAGCACAATTGCTTCACAGCTCCAGGGTCCCAGGTTCGATTCCGGCTTGGGTCACTGTCTGTGCGGAGTCTGCACATCCTCCCCGTGTGTGCGTGGGTTTCCTCCGGGTGCTCCGGTTTCCTCCCACAGTACAAAGATGTGCAGGTTGGATGGATTGGCCATGATAAATTGCCCTTAGTGTCCAAAATTGCCCTTAGTGTTGGGTGGGGTTAATGGGTTATGGGGATAGGGTGGAGGTGTTGACCTTGGGTAGGGTGCTCTTTCCAAGAGCCGATGCAGACTCAATGGGCCGAATGGCCTCCTTCTGCACTGTAAATTCTATGATAACTGGCCTCACCATTTATCCCAGTGAGGCCTGGATGTTCTGCCAGGGCGTTTTATATCAGCATTCTGCAATTTACACTAACTATTTCCGTTCCACTTCATTTAAAGTTGGCTGCAGTTTCCTTGCGCTCTGCCTCTTGTACAAAGGGGAGGAATAACAAGGAAATTTAGGGGATATCTAATTGGTTTTAAATAACCCCTCGGCCACTACCCAACTGCAGTTACAACTTCAAACCATCTGGTACAAGGATCAGTGAAGAATGATGTGATCAGCTTTCCAGAGGAAAAGGCTGGGTTTTTAATTGATCCGAGTTGGAATAGTTCTAAAGTAAAAGCCAATTAGAAGTTGGGTAAATGGATTAGGTTAACTCTCCGGGGCGGAGCAGTGGTTAGCACTGCTGCCTCATGGCGCCCGGGTCCCAGGTTCGATCCTGGCCTGGGTCACTGTCCGTGTGGAGTTTGCACATTCTCCCCGTGTTTGCTTGGGTTTCGCCCCCCACAACCCAAAAAAGATGTGCAGGATAGGTGGATTGGCCACGCTAAATTGCCCCTTAATTGGAAAAAATGAATTGGTAACTCTAAATTTATATTTAAAAAATGGTTAACTCTCAGGAGTGTGGTGAAAGAATAACAGGTCTGGACATTGTGGGAATCGATTAAATTTCCTTTGAACTATCAACGGAAAAGCTTTTCCTGTGTAATGGGGGCTTATTTAAGAGACCACTTCTGTGTACCTAATATTCAGAAGTGAGTAAGAGACACTGTGTGCTGGGTATATGGACCACAACCTGGCTCAGTAACTGTTACTACACTATAGCAATAACCCGTGTATGGATTTGGAAGGGAATTTGATGCCGGTCGGAGGTATTTTCAGCCATAAAGCTGATAAAAAGGTTTGTGATTTTAAAAAGTTGATGACTCCATGGAAATAAAATGTTGATCGATCTTTTTGCATGTGAAGGTGAGGACAAAGCCACGTGTCTTGCCAATCAGCCCCTTTGCATCACCAATTATGGATGCAACTTGGCTTTTGTTGCAGGGAGTGAGAGTTCAAGAGTAAGGACGACTTGCTGGAATTTACATAGAGCTTGGGTGACACTATACCTTGAATACTGCGTGAATTTTGGCCTCCTTACCCAAGAAAGGGTATACATGCCTTAGAGAAAGTGCAATGGAGGTTGACTAGAATTATTGCAGGGGTGAGAGTGAGGAGAGATTTGAGGGCGCGATCCAATGGCCACCCTGTGCCTGAAAAGCAGCTCACCATGGCGCAGGGTAGCTGATAGATGCCGGGAGGCCCTGCTCCTGGGACCTACCCGGCTCGCAACGCCTCGCGTGATCCAACGTGATCTCGCGAGATGTTGCAATGTAAATCCCATCCATTATGGGCGGGGTCACTTTTTGGCAAATCTGCATAATAGAACGAGACAGCTAGCATGGGCGGTGCCAGGTTGGCACTGCCAAGCTGGTGATTTTTGCATGCGCGATCAGACCGAGGGTGCCCTGTGTGGGTGTTAGGGGAGGGTGTGGGGGGTGAGTGACATTCCCATAGTGCATTCGGGCTGGAGGGGGGGGTCACTTCAGTACCTCAGTACACTGGGGAGTTCCAATGAGTGGAGCTCCCCAGTGTACACAACGGGGCTGTGTGTGGCCTCGGCTCTGCGTTCACTGCTGAGGCCCCTTACACAACATAGCCGTTGAATAGCCATGTGCAGTGCCGGGAAACACGCGCTAAACACGCTCACTATGGTACTTTGTTCCCAATTAGTTGAATTGAGCCCTGAGTAGACTGGGCCTATTTTCCCGGGGGTTTAGAAGGATGAGGGACAGAATCTCATTAAAATATATACGGTTCTGAAAGAGCTTGACAGAGTAGATGCTGAGAGGATGTTACCTGGCTGGCGAGTCAAGAACTCGGTTCGGAGCGTCAGCCATTAAATTTGCTCATTTAGGACTGAGCTGGGAAGTTTCTTAATTCCAAGTATTGTGAGTTTGGAATTCTCTCCCACAGAGGCCTGTGGTCACTCAGTTGTTGGGTATATTCAGGACAGAGATTATGATTTTTCGACAAAGGGAATTGAGGAAAATGGGGATAGGATGGGAAAGTGAATGCGGATGAGGCTCGAGGTGTTGTTTGGCCTACTCCTTCTATTTATTCTGCTGTCTGGAGTAGGAAGCTATTGCTGATAATGGTACTTGTGACGGACAATATAATGCCAGGCAGGGCTCAGGTGTGGCACCAATGTTGTAAACGATCTAGTTCAATATACGACAGTAGCTAGGGAGCGAGATATAAGCAGCGGAAGGGGAATGAAGACGAGCGTTTGGGGCTTTTTCTTTTACTCTTTCGCGGGATGTGGACATGGCCGACAGCCAGCATTTATTTCTCACCCCTAATTGCCCACAAATTGAACATTTCAGAGGGCAGTTAAGGGACCACATTGTTGTAGGTCTGGGGGAGGCGGTGGTGTAGTGGTATTGTCACTCGGCCAGACCCATGTTGGGACCCAGAGTAATGTTCTGGGGAACTAGGTTCAAATCCTGCCACTGCAGATGGTGAAATTTGAATTCAATTTTTAAAAATCTGGAATTTTAAAAAAGTCTAATGATAACTATGAAACCATTGTCGATTGTCGTAAAAAACCATTTGGTTCACTGATGTCCTTTACGGAAGGAAATCTGCCATCCTTACCTGGTCTGGCCTACATCTGACTCCAGACCCACAGCAATGTGGTTGACTCTTCACTGCCCCCTCAAGGGCAATTAGGGGTGGCCAATAACTGCTGGCACAGCCTGCGATGCCCATGTCCTATGAATGAATAAAAAAATAAGTAGGACAGACTGGGCAAGGATGGCAGATTTCCTTCCCGAAAGGGGAATTGGTGAGCTAGATGGGTTTCCCCGACAATTGATAGTTTCATGGTCACAACTATTGGGACGAGCTTTATATTCCAGGTTTATTAATTGAATTTAAATTTCACCAGATGCCGTGGTGGGATTTGAACCCATGTCGCCCAGAGTATTAGCCTTGGCCTCTGGATTGCCATTTACATTTCTACAATGCCATCATCGTCCCAGTGTTTAACTGGAGGGAATGGCAGGACTGGATGTCCAGGTAGACAGTCTGAGAGGATGGTTAGTGAGAGGTGGAACTGGCTGTCGTAGCGTACATATGGAACTGATGCCAATTTTTGGGCTTATGTCGGCAAGGGTGTAACTTGCCTTCCTCAGGAATTTTAGACTGGACTAGTTGAGTTGATGGGTTGTGGATATGTTTGCCGAGTGGTCATGGTAATGAATTAGCAAACTGTGGAACATTATAAATGTGATAATTTAGTAGGCTAGTACCAAAACATTAGTTGTGAAAACTGCTGCTTTAGGGTTCCCGTGATGTGGAGATGCCGGTGTTGGACTGGGATGGGCACAGTAAGAAGTTTTACAACACCAGGTTAAAGTCCAACAGGTTTGTTTGGAATCACTCGCTTTCGGAGCACTGCTCCTTCATCAGGTGATCATCACCCGATGAAGAAGCACTGCTCTGAGAGCTAGTGATTCCAAACAAATCTGTTGGGCTTTCGGGTTCAATAGTTGACAAATTTACGAACGTCTTTCAGGGAAGGGAACCTGGGCCCCCATGTAACTTCGATCCTATAATATAGTTCATTCAATGCCCTCGATAAATATCACCTTGACAGTGTCATCCAGGAAGATGTAAGATTGCAGTGTTTTGTGTATCGTAGAGTGAAGGGATGCGCCATGAATGACATTTTCTGTTGCATGGGTAGCACAGTGAACTACGTAGGCCAGAGGGCCTCAGATTAAAATTGTGTGATCTTGGCCAAGGTGGCGATAGTTGTTAGGGAGGGGATAAATCAGCCAAAGTTCCCACACTGGACCATGATTGGAAAATGTTGGATATTTGGATATTGAATGAGGATGGGATCTTGCCCATTAGTGGTTAAGCGGCCTGCCAGCGCATACGAGCTGGACCCACAGAGATGTTACCAGGTTTTTCTTCTTTATTCTGTCATAGAATGTGGCCAGTGTCACTGGCAAGGTCAGTGTGTGTTACCCATCCCTAATTGCCGCATGAACTGAGTGGCTTGCTAGGCTATTTCAGAGGATAGTTAAAAGTCAACCAAATTACTGTGGGTCGGGTAAGGATGGCAGATTCCCTTCCCTAAAGGATATTAGTGAACCAGATGAGTTTCTGCAACAAGCAACAAAGGTTTCCATGGGCACCTTTTCTGGGACAACTTAAATTTTACAAGCTGCCATGGTGAGATTTGAACCTGGGTCCCCAGAGCATTAGCCTGGGCCTCTGACTTACTTGTCCAGTGACATTGCCACCACACCACCACCTAGCCCAATGGCCGTGGATCCATACCCCAGTACGACCTGGCTCCAGTAGGAGAGGGGGAAAGGAAGGGTTAAATCTGTGCGTGTAGAATGAGCGATCCGGAGTTGATTCCATTCCCCTGCAGGATGAATATTGCCACATCGTGTCCCTGGATGGGGAGCGGGTGTGTGGAAATGTATTCTGTGCTCGTGACCACTGAACTCGATACAAGGCAATAACCTAGAGCACAGTTCACTCAAGACCAGGATCTCTAAGTTCCCTTGTCAGATGTTTGTCAGGCGTTTTGCTCAGTATTTACTTTGCAGTTTCCATTTACACCTGGACAGAGCGCTGGTCACTCCCAGTCAGAGAACCAATAGAATGCAGTCGAGTTAAGACGAGGTAACTGCACCCAGATTCACTCTTCCCAATTGCAACCTTTTAACCAAGTTCCCCTGGATCTCCCGTGGCTGGAACCTGCACTGAATATGTGCACATGAGGTGTGTGCGTGTCTTTGGAGACATTAGGGTGAGGCTCTGATATGCCCCGTGTCGAGGTATTAAGAGCACGCTGTGCTCATGGTAACTGCGCTATTACCAAGGGCATTACGGTGGCGCAGTGATTAGCACTGGGACTGCGGCGCTGAGGACCCGGGTGCGAATCCTGGCCCTGGGTCCATGTCCATGCACATTCTCCACATGTCTGCGTGGGTTTCACCCCCACAACCCAAAAGATGTGCAGGTTAGGTGGATTGGCCACGCTAAATTGCCCCTTAATTGGAAAAGAAAATAATTGGGTACTCTAAATTTAAAGCAAAAAAACAAACTACGCTATTACCCTTGGGAGCATAAATGAAGCTGCACTGTGAGGATATCCAGCCCCCTCCCAATCTGCCCTTTGCTGGAAGATGCTGCATTCACATGCTTTGTGTAGCTGAGACCAGGAGTGACGCAAAGCAGGACTTTGCCTGCATGTATCGTGTTCTGGGCAGTTACGTGTTGTGTGTCCGTGGGCTCTGAAGCTCTGACTCCTACGCTGGATTGCGTGCAGTGGACTTTGTTAAATACTGTGGAAGCTGGAATTTCCAAAGCGAGTAACTCACCTCCTGAACTCCCCGAAACCTGTCCATCATCAACAAGACACAAGCCAGGAGTGGTGATGGGATACTCTCCACTTTCCTGGATGAAGGCAACTCCAAACAACATTCCAAAAGCTCAAGATCATCCAGGACAAAGCAGCCCACTTGATTGGCACCCCATTCATCACCTTCAACATTCACTCCTCCACCACCACTGCACACAATGCACTGCAGCAACTCATCCAATGCTCCTTCGACAGAAAGCCTGCAACCTCTACCAGGGCAGCAGACACATGGAAACATCGCCACCAGCAAGTTCCCCTTCCAAACCACACACCTCCCTGATTTGGAACCTTATCACCGTTTCTTCACTGTCACTGGGTCAAAATCCTGAAACTCCCTTCATAACCACACTGTGGGTGTACATAGAACATAGAACATTACAGCGCAGTACAGGCCCTTCAGCCCTCAATGTTGTGCCGACCTGTGAAACCACTCTAAAGCCCATCTACACTATTCCCTTATGGTCCATATGTCTATCCAATGACCATTTGAATGCCCTTAGTGTTGGCGAATCCACTACTGTTGCAGGCAGGGTATTCCACGTCCTTACTACTCTCTAAGTAAAGAACCTACCTATGACATCTGTCCTATATCTATCTCCCCTCAATTTAAAGCTATGTCCCCTCGTGCTAGACATCACCATCCGTGGAAAAAGGCTCTCACTGTCCACTCTATCTAATCCTACAGCAGTTCAAGAAGGTAGCTCACCATCATCTCAAGGCAATTATGAATGTGCAAGAAATGATGATCTTGCCATAGATGCAAACATTCCAAGAATAAATCAGAGAGAGGTCAACTGTTGAACCATGTTGCTGCTTCCTGTGCAAGATCCCAGGGGTCCTTCATAGATATTCTAACCTGGACTTCACTGGGTGTGTCCAGAGCACTGCATTACTTCCTCTTTCAGTAATGACTGTGCTTCCTTCAATTCCTTTCCACTAAATATTAAAGCAGTAGTAATCTTCAAAAGTCTGTTCCTGTGTATGCAACAACTTGTGTTTATATTGTGTCATTTAACATTGAAAAACATCCCACGGATCTTCACAGGAGCATTATCGAATAAAATTTGACACTGGGCAATTTTGTGAAGAGGCCTGTGTGACTAGTGGGTTAAAATTATGACAACTTTAAGCACTCAGACTCCTGCAGGAAGCCACTCTGATAATTGCCAGAGGGGCGTTTGTGCTTTACGCATCTCCTTGAGACATTGACTTTGTGCTGGGCTTGTCTTCCACAGGAACTGGGCATAATAATAATAATAATCTTTATTGTCTCAAGTAGGCTTACATTAACACTGCAATGAAGTTACTGTGAAAATCCACTATGTCGCCACACTCCGGCGCCTGTTTGGGTACACTGAGGGAGAATTCAGAATGTCAAATTCATCGAACAAGCACGTCTTTTGGGTCTTGTAGGAGGAAACCAGAGCACCCGGAGGAAACCCACACAGACACGGGGAGAACGTGCAGACTCCGCACAGACAGTCACCCAAGTCGGGCATCGAAGCATCCTCACTCCCCAAGTGACTCTTCTACGTGGGTAGGGCTTTTTGGACAATGGAAAGGGACATCACAACCAAGCTCCCACACGTGGGCTATTAAATGAATCACTGGGCATCAATCTGGAGCATTAATCCTGGTTGATTTCTGCCCATCCCCTTTATAACCACACAACGCTGAGGCAAATAGCAGTCACCCTGACTGAAATTTACTGCTCGATGCAGCCTCAATCTCAGACTTGGTCTGGGGGACTCTTGACTTCAACTGAAACAGCGTCCAGGCAACTGCTCACACTGTAATGTAGACAATGCGGACACTTTTCTAAAAAGAAATTTAGAGCAGGCAATTATTTTTTCCCAATTAAAAGGCAATTTGGTGTGGCCAATCCACCTTTCGGTTGTGGGGGTGAGACCCACGCAGACACAGGGAGAATGTGCAAACTCCACAAGGACAGTGACCCAGAGCCGGCATTGAACTCTGTTCTCGGCGCCGTGAGGCAGCAATGCTAACCAACACTTCACTGTGCTACCCAAGACAATGCGGACAATGTACAATTGTCGAATTACTGTTGAATCTGTAACTTCAAGCCTCTTCTGTAAACGGTGTGGAGAAAGACAAGTTTGCTCTATACCTATGAAGGAATCATTTCTTCTTCAGGTGTACAACATGTTGATTGGACTCGGCACATGGCAATCACTTGTGTTTTGAATCGTCCTGTCCAAAGTTTACCTCCCAACATAGTCTCAGGTACTGAGGCCAATTCTAACCCTGCCTACAACTGGTATAGGCTTGACTTTAAACCTGGGGTGCCGCTTACCCATGCTGCTTGCATGTGAATGAGGCTAGCTTTGCTCTACAATTCAGAGAGGAGTTGTGCAAGCTTTATAAGCCAGTTCAAGTCCAAAGAAAAATGCCTTTTTGCAGGGGGGGAGGGGGGTTATTTTGTGGGACAGTCATACTTCCTAATGACCAGAATCGTGAGCGGTATTCCAAAATAAATTGTCGGCTAGTGTTAGGCAGACAGAGGGAGTGGCGTATAATTACTGTACACAAAAAAAGATTTGATTTTCCTTTGGGGTTGCATCAGTCAGCATACCAAACATTTGTGGATTGTGGTTAGTAATTCATTTTGCATTCCTGGGCTCTTTCTATCCTCTCATCTGTGTATTGGGAACATCGGTGGAGCAGACTGTTTCTGTCTCGAGGGGGGGTGGGGAGTGTTGGACATCTGATGTCTATCGTGCGTGTCTGTGCGTACAAAAACAAACAGTTCAACTTTCAGGGTGTGGCAGTGTAGCAGACGGCATCGCCTGGTACTGGGTGTGATGCACATGGTGGCACAAGCAAATTGCAGCAATAACCTCGCCTCAGTGTCTGAAAACTCATCCCAACCAATGTTGAGAGTTGCCTTGAAGGAACATAAAGCACAGAACAAGAGGCTATTCAGCCCATCGGAACTTGCACCTTCCGCACAAGATCAAATGGGTGAGGTGGAGTCCAAGATAGAATAAACGACCCCGTTCATTTAGCCACTTGAAGGACAATGCTTCATAAATGCTGCTCGATCCTCTGAGTAATGAGCCTGCTTTCCAGAGTGAACCAGGGGGGCACAAACAGACTCGTTGAATTGGGGAATGCTTCTATGCCTTCGCCAACATTTATCCCTCAAGAAACATTTGCAATTGCAGTTGGATTGGTATTTTATCTCCTTGCTGTTGATGGTAATCTTGCAGTGTACAAATTGACTGTTGCACCCTCCCCCAGCCCACAGGACAGATGATGCATGGGGTTAGAGACAGAGTAGAGCTTCCTTTAATTGTCCCCATCAAACATAGAAACATGAAAACAGAAGCAGGGGAAGGCCATTCGCCCTTTGAGCTTGCTCCGCCATTCATTATGATCATGGCTGATCAAGTTCAATACCCTGATCCCGCTTTTCCCCCTCCCCCTTATCCATTGATCCCTTTAGACCCAAGAGCAATATTTTTTTTTTTAATTTAGAGTACCCCATTTTTTTTTTCCAGTTAAGGGGCAATTTAGTGTGGTCAATCCACCTAATTTGCATATCTCTGTGTTCTGGGGTGAAACCCACACAGACACTGGGCCGGGATCGAACCCAGGTCCTCAGAGCTGTAGGCAGCAGTGCTAACCAATGCGCCACCGTGCCGCCCTCGAGCAATATCTAATTCCTTCTTGAAATTACACAATGTTTTGGCCTCAACTATTTTTTTTATGTGGTAGCGAATTCCACAGATTCGCCACTCTCTGGGTGAAAACATATCTCCTCGCATCAGTCCTAAAAGGTTATCCGTTTACCTCAAATTATGCCTCCCCCACCATTGGGAACATTCTTTCTGAACCGACCCTGTCTAATCCTGTTTATATGAGATCCCGTCTCACTCTTTTAAACTCCAATGAATGTAAACCTAACTGACTTAGTCTCTCCTCATATGACAGTTTTGCCATCCCAGGAATCGGCTTGGTAAACCTTCGCAACTCTCCCTCCATAGCAAGAACATCCACCCTCAGATAAAGAGACCAAAACTGCACTCAATACTTCAGATGTGGCCTCAACAATGCCCTATACAGTTACAGTAAAACACCCCTATTCCTGTACTTAAATCTTCTTGCTATGAAGGCCAACATATAATTTGCCTTCCTTACTACTGCCTGCTCTACCTGTGTGCTTACTTTCAGTGACTGATACACAAGGATGCCAAGGTCTCGCTGAGTATCCACCTCTCCCAATTTACACCCATTCAAATAATAATCTGCCTTCCTATTTTTACTACTGAAGCGGATAACTTTGCATTTATCCACATTATACTGCATCTGCCATGCATCTGCCCACTCACTCGGCCTGTTCAAATCCCGCTGAAGCATCCTGCAACTCCCTCACAGCTCATCCTCCCACCCAACTTTGTATCATCTGAAAATTTGGAGATAATACATTTTATTCCTCATCCAAATCATTAATATATAATGTGAACAGTTAGGGTCCTAGCACAGATATATAGATGCATAGTAGATAGGAGCAGGAGGGGAGGTCTTTTGGCCCTTCGAGCCTGCTCCGCCATTTGTCACGATCATGGTTGATCATCCAACTCAATAGCCCAATCCTACTTTCTCCCCATAACCTTTGATCTCATTTGCCCCAAGTGCCATATCTGGCCACCTTCTGAATATGTACAATGTTTTAGCATCAACTACTTCCTGTGGTAATGAATTCCACAGGCTCACCACTCTTTGGGTGAAGAAATTTCTCCTAATTTCTGTCCGAAATGGTTTACCCTGAATCCTCAGACTGTGACCCCTGGTTCTGGACGCAACCATCATTGGTAACACAAGTCTCTATGAGATCCCCCCTCATTCTTCTGAGCTCCAGCGAGAACAATCCCAACCTAATCAATCTCTCCTCATATGACAGTCCCGCCATCCCTAGAATCAGTCTTCCAAATCCTTGCTGCACTCCCTCGAGAGCAAGAACATCCTTCCTCAGAGGAGACCAAAACTGCATACAATATTCTAGGTGTGGCCTCATCAAGACACTGTATAATTGCAACAACACATCCCTGCTTCTATATTCGAAACCTCTCGCAATGAAGGCCAACATACCATTAGCCTTCTTTACCGCCTGCTGCACGTGCATGCTTACCTTCAGTGACTTGTGCACAAGGACACCCAGGTCCCGCTGCACACTCCCCTCTCCCAATTTACAACCGTTCAAGTAGTAATCTGTCTTCCTGTTTTTGCTTCCAAAGTGAATAACCTCACAGTAATCCAAATTATACTGCATCTGCCTTTGATTTGCCCACTTGCCCAACCTGTCCAGATCATTTTGTAGGATCCCTGCATCTTCGTTACAGTTCACCCTCCCACCCAACTTGGTATCATCTGCAAACTTATAGATGTTGGGGGTGATTCTTCGATACGGCGGCCAAGTGTTCGCGCCGTCGTGAACAGGGCACGGGCACAACCTATACTGGCCCCCACAGGGGGCCAGCACGGCGCTGGAGCGGTTCACGTCGCTCCAGCATCCCTTACGCGGCGCCAAATGGTCACCGCGCCAATCCGCGCATGCGCAGTTGGGGCAGCCCAATCCTGCACATGTGCAGTTGGGCCGCGCCATCCTGCGCATGCATGGGGAACGTCTTACGCACGCCGGCCTCTCATCAACATGGATCTAGTGTTCTGGGGCCGCGCGCGGAAGGAGGTAAGCTCGGGGGGGGGGGGGGGGAGAGGCCGGCCCGCCGATCGGTGAGCCCCAATCGTGGGCCAGACCCCATTGGAGGCCACCCCGGTGAAGGAGCCCCCCACCCTCCCCCACAGACCGCCCCCCCCCCTCCCCCCCCAGCGTTCCCGCAGAGTTCCCGCCGGCAGTGACCAGGGGTGGACGGCGCCGGCGGGAATCTGTCATGTTGTAGCGGCCGCACGGCCCATCCGGGTCGGAGAATCGCCGCTCGCCGGTTCTCCGAGCGGCCCGGTGCGAATCGCGCGCCGCTGGTTTCCGGGGGGTGGGAGAATCGCGTGCGGGGGTCGGGGCAGCGCCCCGGCGATTCTCCCACCCGGCATGGGGGAGGGGGGAGAATAACACCCCTTACATTTTGTTCCCTTATCCATATCATTAATATATATTGTGAATAGCTGGGGTCCCAGCACCGATCCCTGTGGCACCCCACTAGTCACTGCCTGCCAATTTGAAAAGGACCCATTAATTCACACTCTTTGTTTCCTCTCTGCCAACCAGTTTTCTATCCACCTTCAATACATTTCCCCCAATCCCATGCACTTTAATCTTGCACAATAATCTCTTATGTGGGACTTTGTCAAATGCCTTCTGAAAATCCAAATATACCACCTCGATTGGCTCCCCCTTGTCAACTGTACTAGTTACATCTTCAAAGAATTTCAACAGATTTGTCAATCATGATTTCCCCGTCATAAATCCATGCTGACTCAGACTGATTCTGCCTCTGCTTTCTAAATGTTCCGATTTAAAGTCCTTGATAATGGATTCAAGACTTTTCCCCACTACCAATGTTGGGTTTACTGGTCTATAATTCCCTGTTTTCTCTCTAACTCCCTTTTTGAATATTGGAGTGACATTAGCTAACCTCTGATCTGCAGTTACTGTTCCAGAGTCTATAGAATCCCGGAAGATGACCACCAATGCATCCACTATTTCCAGAGCCACCTCCTTAAGCATTCTGGGATGCAGATTCTCAGGCCCTGGGGATTTATCCGCCTTTAATCCCATCAATTTTCCCAGCATCATTTCTCTACTAATATTGATCTCCCTCAGTTCGTCCCTCTCACGCAACCTTTCATTCTCCAACATTTCTGGTATAAGGGGCGAAATTCTCCTACCCGCCCCGCCACATTTCTGCCCCGACCGGCCGGCGGGAGTCTCCGTAACACCGGCCGGTCAATGGGGTTTCCCATTGTGAGGCAACCCCACGCCGTCGGGAAACCCCCGGGCGCCGGCAAAACGGAGACTCCCGCCGGCGGAGAATGACGTCCCTGATTTGTGTCCTCTTTTGTGAAGACAGAACCAAAGTATGTATACAATTGCTCAGCCATTTCTTTGTCCTTATTATCCATTCCCCAGCGCAGCACGGTGACGCAGTGGTTAGCAGTGCTGCCTCACGGCGCCGAGTCCCAGGTTCGATCCCGACTCTAGGTCACTGTCCGTGTGGAGTTCACACATTCTCCCCGTGTTTGAGTGGGTTTTGCCCCCACAACCCAAAGATGTGCAGGGTAGTTGGATTGGCCACGCTAAATTGCCCCTTAATTGGAAAGAAGATAATTGGGTACTCTAAATGATTTTAAATCATTTTAAAATTGTGCTGCCCCCACAGGGGGCCAGCATGGCGCTGGTGTGGTTCGCGCTGCTCTAGCCTCCCTTCGCAGTGCCAAATGTGTGCCGCGCCAACCTGCGCATGCGCGGGGGACTTCAGCGCGCCGGCCCCGACTCAACATGGCGCCGCTGTTCAGGAGCCGGCCGCGCAGGAAAGTAGGACCAGTGGGGAGAGGCCGGCCTGCCGATCGGTGGGCCCCGATCGCAGGCCAGGCCCCATTGGAGGCCCCCCCCCTCCGGGGACGTAGCCCCCCTCCTCCCCCACAGGCCGCCCCCCCGACCGTTCGGGCAGAGTTCCCGCCGGCAGCGGCCCGCAGCCGGCTCCGTGTCAACCGCGCCGGCGCAAATGGCACTGATTCTCCACACCTCGGAGAATCGCCCGCCGCCATTGGGGCGTCGTGGCGCGGTTGCAGCGATTCTCCGGCCCGGCGCGGGGCTCGGAGAATCGCCCTCTTTAAGTTTGTCTTTTTCAGATTGTTTGTCTTGCCCCGTTTGAATTTTGCCCTTGGTTTCTCCGCCTATGACTTTTCTTATTCGCTTTTCTACCATTTGTTTTTGACCTTGCTCCCTCTTTCACTGACTCCTTACATAGGTTCAAGTCCCCCTGGCATATTAGTTTAAACCCTCCCTAACAGCTCTAGCAGTACCCCACTCATCACTACCAGGACAGGTATAGCATGGGGTTAGATACAGAGTAAAGCTCCTTCTGCACTGCTCCTTCAAAGACTCCTAGGACAGGTACAGCAGAGGGTTAGATACAGAGTAAAGCTCCCTCTACCACTGTCTCCATCAAAGACTCGGATAGGCACAGCATGGGGTTAGATGCAAGGTAATGCTCTCTACACTGTCCCCATCAAACACTCCCAGGGCAGTTACAGCATGGAGTTAGATACAGAGTAAAGCTCATCTGTATAATATCCTACCTGTGTGTTTCAGAAGTGCACCTACTGTCATAATAATGGAGTGCAGACAATCAGTGATTGACACACCGGATGACCAGTAAGCACACAGAACAGAGCAGCCAATCACCAGACAGGACACAACCACTATAAAGCCAGAGGGCACCAGTTTTCCCGCACTCTCGGGACCCAGCCTCTGAGACAGTCAGAGTTAGTGAGCTAGCCAGTGCAAACACCAGGTGGTAGCTAGTAAGTCTGATTAAGCTAGTATCAGGTCTCCAGTCAAGTCAGCATAGTGTCAACCCACAGTTGAACATGTATAATAGTTTAGATGTTAAATAAAATCGTTTGTTGCATCTTATCAAGTGTTGGAGGTCTGTCTCTCGCTACACTGCATCAAGTGCAGTCCACATCGACCCAGCCTACCCAACACATCACCTACCATTGCTTTTCTTTTTTTTAAAATAAATTTAGAGTACCCAATTCATTTTTTCCAATCAAGGAGCAATTTAGCATGTTCAATCCACCTACCTTGCACATCTTTGGGCTGTGGGGGTCCCGAGGCTTTTCCTGAATGAAAAGTGAATTCAGTGTGTTTGGGAATTTCAGTTCCCGGTTTCCAGAAGGTGGCTGGTTTGATCCAGGCACAGAATTAGCCATTGAGTTTCTTCAGGAAACTCTGACACTGAGGTGACATCACTTCCTCCCCTCCACATTACTGTGGAGAAAAAAAACATCCTCAAAGGATTGCCTTTCAATAAAATTGAAGACAAGGTGATGATGGAAATGAAGTCTGGTCCTCCGAGTCCAAACAGAACACCTTTGGGTGTTTACACTTGGGGTTTTGTCTCAATCTTTTTATCAGCAATAATAGGGTTAACATTGCATTGTGACAGGAAATCCTTGGCTCGTTCCTAAGGGCCCAGAGCCAGTTAAGCGATCAAATCAGTGCCAAGCTGGATTTAATTGAATTCCTGAGTGTTTACAGTCGATCCCTTGATTGATAGGTAGGAGGTGAAGATTTGGTCCTGCACCACTGTTTCTTTTCTCTGCATTGGGGTTTGTTTGCTGTGCAGTTTCTGTTGCTAAGCTCGTTGCATGTCGCTCGCACTCTGCCTATGATCTTTGAGAATGGGTAATGATTAATTTCAACCACGTGACACGAGTATTTTCCTTTTGAACCCAAGGCCTCTCTGTGATTTCATTTTTCCCTCTTCCTGGCCTCCGTGTGTTATTGAAATGAGCTGTAATTATTCTGGGATGTTGGAGTCTGATGTTGCAATGTTCAACCAAAGACAATGTCCTGAAGTAATTACACATTTGAAGCTGTTGAAACGGAAAATAACTGCAATTGCTCCCGACCTGTTGAAAACATTGGGCCCTCCTTTTCTGGAAGCGAATTTCAGATTTGACACGTGCTACATTTATCGATCTCTCCCCACACCTAATGCCAACGTCAGCCTTTCCGATTCACGCTACTGAGAGGTTGATTATGGAATGAATTTGCATTGCTGAAACAAACCACCGAAAAGGAAATTCTGTTTGTCCAATTGAAACTGATTCTGCTTCCACATTAACTCTGATCAAAGCTGCTCCCTTTGGCACATTTCCTCTCTCCCATTGAGGTTTATCCCTGCTGCATAAACTGTCATCTCAATCCTTCTCTCTGGTACAGTAACCACATTCCCATTGTGTCTTCCAATTGTATTTTGAGCAACTCCCAAATGCTTTTCTGTCTGGAAGACCATTCCAAACATATCTCTCCACGTTTTCCTGCTTTTTGTTCTAACTATATTTTTCACTTATTTCACTTACATATTTCACTGAGCCCTTTGCTTGTTTTTTTAAATCCCACCGTACTTAACACCATCTTTCCAAACTATTTTCTCTATTGAGGACTCAAACTGTGCAATGTTCCTGTCTGGGTGTGTGTCTATTATACATGGAATTGCTCAGCGCAGTTTAACAACCTTGTATTTTATTAATATAGGGCATTGTTTTGCATTGTTTTAGATGGTACATTTAGCTAATGCACCTTCCTGGCCTAGTGGGTTGGAAATCTCGTGCCATGTAGTTAATTCAGTTGAAATTAAGCACATTCTAAGATGGAACTCTGTGGCTAACTGTGTGATGCTTTATCCTTCCTCAGCTGCTAACATTTTATATGGTTGATCATTGCTCCTTCTACATTGTCTAGCTTGGCAGAGACTATATTTGACTGGTGCCAATCTCTGCATAGTTGGCACATCCCCAGAAATGGCTTTTGTTCCTGACTCCACATGGAATGCCACCAGGATCTTCCCTTGGACCCCGCCCATTCCTCATCTTCATTCTTCCTGTCTCGTGTCAGCCTCGGGGTGAGCGTCGGCTTTTGTATCTTCACTGGTAACGATTTACTTCATTTGTCACTTTTTTTCCTTCGACCCCAAAACCACTTTGTGTGCTGTCAGACTGTCTGAAGCATGTTTCGTCCTGAGTAAATCCAAACTCTTCTCTGTATCCGAACGATTCAACAAAGTGGCCTAACCTTAAAATGGGAGCTGAGTGATTAGTCATGACAATCAAAAGCACTCCCTTTCAGAGGAAATCTAGAACTCTCTACGCTAAATGATGGTTGAACAAAGAACAGCGCAGGAACAGGCCCTTTGGCCCTCCAAGCCTGCGCCGACCATGCTGCCTGTCTAATGCAAAACCTTCTACACTTCCAGGTTCCGTATCCCTCTATTCCCATGCATTTGTCAAGATGCCCCTTAAACGCCACTATCGTACCTGCTTCCACCACCTCCTCCGACAGCGGGTTCCAGGCACCCACTACACTTTTGTAAAAAAAAAAACACTTCCCTCGCACATCTCCTCTCTGCCCCTAGCACCTTAAACCTATGTCCCCTAGTAATTAACTCTTCCACCCTGGGAATAAGTTTCTGACTATCCACTCTGTCCATGCCCCTCATACCCTTGTAGACTTCTACCCGGTTGCCTCTCTACCTCCATCGTTCCAGTGAGGTTGGTGGCGGTGGGGGGGGGGGTTAATAGAAAATTTCATAACTGAGACTTTTATTAAGCAAGCATATTGAAGGTTATGGAACCAAGATAGGTAAATGCAATTAAGAAACAGATCAATTGCGATCTTATTGGATGTTGGGACAGAGCAGAATGGCTTCCTCCTGTACTTATGTGTCAGATACCTACAGAATTTCCATCCGATTTATGTTCTCTCATTTCTCGCTTTGTTTGTCCCCATGTGATGCATGCTCCCCTGTGGACAGGCCAGATGGGCAGCCAGCTTTCTGACTCCAGCCAGCATATTTATACCAAGCCCTCAGGAGATGTTGACACTGATGTATTTTGGTCTCTGTTATTTGCATTTCCAAATGATGCATAGCTTGCTTCAGAGACCCAGGTGGAAAGACACTGATGTCACCATTCCTTTCTCACACCTCTTCCAGCACACTGTCAGGACAGCACATCAGGCCCTGATCATATCACTCTCCTGGCCCATTCCTCTTCTCTATTCAGTCCTCTCTCTGTTGTTTCAGGTATACGTTCGACTAACTTTAAAGCTGTTTGTGCTGGACTGCAACAGAATTGGCCTCGGGAAATGGGATGGGTTCAAATTCAGCTTGCTGGAATTGCATGAGAGCCGTTTGTCAGTTCTGGTGCTCCTGTGGAGTTGGTGGCTTTTGATAAGGAAGGAAGAAACCTGTGACGTAGTTCAAGGGAAACCCCCTGTCCCCGGGGCTTCTCGTTAATGGAATTTTCCAGACTCATAGCAGTGGCATTTAACTGGTATCAAGTGTAAACAGCTGGTTCTCGGGCAAGCTTCCTTTGGGAATCTCCTGTCTCCCTGTGATGCTTATATAGCTGGCAAAGTTGCTCTTGACTCAGATTATCATAGAATTTACAGTGCAGAAGGAGGCCATTCGGCCCATCAAGTCTGCACCAGCTCTTGGAAAGAGCACCCTACCCAAGGTCAACACCTCCACCCTATCCCCATAACCCAGTAACCCCACCCAACACTAAGGGCAATTTTGGACACTAAGGGCAATTTATCATGGCCAATCCACCTAACCTGCACATCTTTGGACTGTGGGAGGAAACCGGAGCACCCGGAGGAAACCCACACACACACGGGGAGGATGTGCAGACTCCGCACAGACAGTGACCCAAGCCGGAATCGAACCTGGGACCCTGGAGCTGTGAAGCAATTGTGCTATCCACAATGCTACCGGGCTGCCCATAACTGTCTTGAGTCTGGTGGTTTTCAGTTGTGCCTAATTTAATTTTACAGCAAAAACTGTAGCCTCCATTTTTGTACATCACTTGCAGTATTTTGCAATGGAAAACTTGTGTACTCTTCCTCAACACCATCTCTCTCAAACTATGCCTCCCCCGACACTGTATTGTCTGACTGCTTGGCTGACATTGGGTCTTGGATGAGCCCTGACAACCCACAGTCAGGGAGGTGGGGGAGGAGAAGGGGTGATTACTTTAGGATCCACCCCCTCAGATGGAAGTTTAAATGTGTAGAGTCTGCATTTCATATTCTGCACATTTCTGTCCGTAAATTTATTTTGGTTATAATTTTGGTGGTCGATCGCTGCATCTAGGGTAAAGGCAGCTGAGCTTGTACTAAGAAGAAACATGGAGACAGAGAATTCCTACAGCGCAGAAGCCCACCAAGTCTCCACTGACCCTCTGCCAAGGTGCACAGGTGGCACTGCCAAGCTGGCATTTTTTTGTGCAGTGGCGATCGGCTGCGGGTGTTGAGAGGGGTGCCGGAGTGGGGGGGAGGGGGGGCTGGGGGCGGTATTGCGTCAGGGGCTCCAGAGATAAGGATGCCATTTTTAAATGTCGTCATGTTCTCTCGCCACACTGAGGTGTTACGGCGAGCGGACCACTTCAATGCAGAAAACAGGGCACACGTTTCATGCTGAGGCCCCCTATCGAACCAGAGCGGCATTTATTAGCATTGTGTTTCTCTGCGCTGCGAGGGAAACATGCGGCTAAATGCACTCGCTATTGGACTTTATTCCTATTTAGTTAAATTGCGCCCTACTTCTCCCAAAGGGTCATGAATCGGCGGAATTCATTACCCCGGAGTGCTGTGGATGCTGGGATTTTGAGTAAATTTAAGGAGGAGAGAGACAGATTTAAAATTAGTAATGGGTTGAAGGGTTATGGAGAACGGGCGGAAAAAGGAGTTGAGGCGGAGAGCAGATCAGTCCTGATTGTATTGCATGTCAGAGCGGCCTCGAGGGGCTGAATTGCCTCATTCTTGTGGTCTTCTGATCTTATGTTGTGGGTTGTTAAAGTGGAGGATTGCAGTAGGAAGGAATAGTAAAAAAGGTAATGGAAAATGAATTAATTAAAGGACAGAAGTACACCCATGGATGTTGTTGACAAGCTGACAATGTGCTTGTAGTTTGCCCTCCCTGGACAGCTGGAGATTGCCATTTTCTGATTAGGGGCGAGATTCTCCGACCCCCCCGCCCGCCGGGTCGGAGAATTGCCGGGGGCTGGCGTGAATCCCGCCCCCGCCGGTTGCCAAATTCTCCGGCACCGGATATTCGGCGGGGGCGGGAATCGCGCCGCGCTGGTTGGCGGGACCCCCCCCCCTCGCGATTCTCCGGCCCGGATGGGCCGACGTCCCGCTGCTAAAATGCCTGTCCCGCCGGCGTAGATTAAACCACCTACCTTACCAGAGGGACAAGGTGGCGCGGGCGGGCTCCGGGGTCCTGGGGAGGGCGCGGGGCGATCTGGCCCCGGGGGGTGCCCCCACGGTGGCCTGGCCCGCAATCGGGGCCCACCGATCCGCGGGCGGGCCTGTGCCGTGGGGGTACTCTTTTCCTTCCGCCTTCACCACGGTCTCCAGCATGGCGGAGGCGGAAGAGACTCCCTCCACTGCGCATGCGCGGGAATGCCGTCAGCGGCCGCTAACGTTCCCGCGCATGCGCCGCCCGGAGATGTCATTTCCGCGCCAGCTGGCGGGGCACCAAAGGCCTTTTACGCCAGCTGGCGGGGCGGAAATTAGTCCGGCGCGGGCCTAGCCCCTTAAGGTTGGGACTCGGCCCCCCAAGATGCGGAGCATTCCGGACCTTTGGGGCGGCGCGATGCCCGACTGATTTGCGCCGTTTTGTGCGCCAGTCGGCGGACATCGCGCCGATACCGGTGAATTTCACCCCTGGTTCCCGAATGTTCCCTCCCCCCTCCCCCCACCTCCCAAAAAAAGAATGTCCCCACACCTTACCCCAGCTGACCTACCTCTAGTTTAAGGATACTGAGTTCAAATTTAGAACCTTGCTGTACCCAAATTCAGATAAACTCTGCACAAATCTGGACTCAGTATCGCTCAGCAGCAAAGAGTGCAGTCACACAGAAAGTGAGAATTATCTTCATTCAGTCACGGGTCGCTCCATTCAGGAGATTTAAAACACAAGGACATCCGGCCTGGAGACGAATTGAACTCCAGGATGTTAAGTTTCTCGTTTGATTTTTCTGTCATGTAAAACTGTGTCTATGAAAACAGATCCGCATTGTGTTTTCTTTATCCACAGCACTTTGGTTTATCACCAGGTCCAGTAAAGTTCAAAATGGCTGTTTCAGAAGAGGGATTGTTTGTTTTTATCGTTTTGTAACAGGATTTCCTTGCAGCTAGAAGCCAGTCATGGATATTTGCACCAGTCAGTCAATTAAGGGATTAGTTTCTACTTCCGAGCAAGAATGTGGTTGTGTTGTGGGCCAGCATTCCCACCCTTTTGTCTGTCATTAAAAGGTTGGCTGCACTTTCATGTAGTTGACAGCAGGTGTAGCCTCTCATGTGCTTGTGCTCCTTCACCAATAAGGTCCTTCGATGTGGTGTTCTCGTGGTTATTTTAGCGAGGAGACACCAAAGAGCAGGTAATGTGCAACACTCAAAGTGACTCAGTAAGGGTGTCTAAGAGATACCACAACCAAAGCTTAAGCCGAAACCGGTGACCTCATGGCAGCAGCACACCAATTAATGGAATGCATTTCAACCATTGCACTCATTCTACAAAGACAGCTCTGCATATGGAGGTACACCTAGGTTCTGCTTGCTGACACTGCTAACTGGTATTAGCTGTGAGTCAGTGGGTAGCAGACCTTTGAGCCAGAGGGTTGTGATCGACATCATACCTGGTCTTTATATATAATCGCTTATTGTCACAAGTAGGCTTCAATGAAGTTACTGTGAAAAGCCCCTAGTCGCCACATTCCGGCGCCTGTTCGGGGAGGCCGGTACGGGAATTGAACCTGCGCTGCTGCCTTGTTCTGCATTACAAGCCAGCTGTTTTGCCCACTGTGCTATGCTGTTGGTGGGATCTTGCTGTGCAGACATTGCTATACCCCATCCCCTCCTCTCTACTCACCATCCCCTCTTCCATTTTTTAATTGTGTCACTGCTCTCCCCTCTGCACTTCACCTCCACCTCTTCTTCTTTCTCATAATTTCTTCGTCACTCTATATATATATATATATATATATATATATATATATTTATATATATATTATAAATATATATATATGCGAACATTATACGTTCTGGTTCCGGGGATCGCAATCCTGCTTGTTTACAATCTGTGTGAATGTATGTCATATCCCATTGGGCCATAACATCCTGGCTACCAGTGTTGGATTTGGGGGGGTATCCCAAAGCTGGGCTGGGGAATCCCTCTCTGAAGTTTCCATCTCAGGGTTTACCCGTCAATTGTCCAGAAGTGCTGACTTCACCTGGACAATTGCGCTGTGCTGGGAACCATCCGAAAAAGTGACTGAAATCGCTATCTCCAGATCGTTCTGCCAGTTGTACCCTCATAACTACTCTCAAAGAGTTAGAAGTAAAAAAAAGCGCTTCTAACCCCAGAGTTGGGTGGCACAGCGGCGCAGTGGTTATCACTGCTGCCTCACGGCGCTGAGGACCCAGGTTCAATCCCGGCTCTGGGTCACTGTCCGTGTGGAGTTTTCAAATTCTCCCCGTGTCTGCGTGGGTTTCACCCCCACAACCCAAAGATGTGCCGGTTAGGTTGATTGGCCACGCTAAATTGTCCCTTAATTGGAAAAAAAAATAATAATAATTGAGTGCTCTAAAAAAAATTTTTTAATTCTAACTCCAGAGTTAAACACCTGGACACCCTCCAGGGATCGTCCCCACACCTCATCCAATCATGGGGTGGGATGGTGACATTGGGGTGGCAATGGCATAATGGTATTGTCACTGGACTAGTAATCCAGAGAGCCAGGGTAACGCTCTCGGGACCTGGGTCAAATCTCACAATGGAGGCAAAATCTGAATTCAATAAAAATCTGGAAATAAGTCTAATGGTACCCATGAAACCATTGTCGATTGTTGTAAAAAATGCATCTGCTTCACTAATGTCCTCCACAGCAATGTGGTTGCTTCTTCAATGCCCATGGCCTAACAAGCCAATTCCGTTCAAGGGCAATGAGGGACAGGCAATAAATGCCAGCCCACATCCTCGTTTTACCCTCGTAGCTACTCTCAAAGAGCTAGAAGGAAAAAAAGCACTTCTAACCCCAGAGTTGGGCCGCACGGTGGCGCAGTGGTTAGCACTGCTGCCTCATGGCGCTGAGGCCCCGGGTTCAATCCAGGCCCCGGGTTTAATCCCAGCCCCGGGTCACAGTCCATAACGATAACAAAGCACCTCACCTCGCACGGTATTCCTCCACAAACTCTCCCAATTGACCACTCGCTCTGCCCCTCCCCCCTTTTCCGACCCAATTTGCACCAATGTCCCCCCCCCCCCGATGTCCGAACCCCCACATCCCATTCACTGATTCCACCTCATTCAATGGGACCTTTGAACTCATCTGCTCTACAGCAGCTAGTGCTGTAAAAAGGGGGAGTGTCCTCCTTTACACTGCTCCTTTTGCACTTCGCTGCTGGAGCCAGGGACGGGCCTCGCTTCTTCAGTCTCACCCAGCCCGAGTCAGGAAGGTCGGACGAGGCTGACACCTTACAATTTCAGCATTGTCGCTATGGAGTGGTAATGCTCCACTGATTGCCACTCCGAGGAAGTTGAGGGCCATATTATGTTCTAGTGCTTGTGTGTTACTGCGATTTCCAGGTTTTCATCCCCTGCCTTCTGCCCAGAGAGAGAGGTTCCTCTAGTTTTCAATACAGGATCTCTTCTGTCTACCTTCTTAAAAAATAAAAAAAAATTTAGAGCACCCAATTCATTTTTTCCAATTAAGGGGCAATTTAGCGTGTTCAATCCACCTACCCTGCACATCTTTGGGTTGTGGGGGCGAAACCCACGCAAACACGGGGAGAATGTGCAAACTCCAAACGGACAGTGACCCAGAGCCGGGATTGAACCTGGGACCTCGGTGACGTGAGGCAGCAGGGCTAACCCACTGCGCCACCATGCTGCCCCTCTTCCGTCTACCTGAGGAGATATGCCGTGCCTTGTTTTATTCAGCTCATCCTTCAGTTCTACACTGAAATATCAGCCTGGAATATATAAGAACATAAGAGTGTGGAGGAATGGGCCACAAAACCATCCTCTCTGATCCATATAATTAGCACGACTGTAACACTGTGTGTGTGTGTGTGTGTGTGTGTGTGTGTGTGTGTGTGTGTGTGTGTGTGTGTGTGTGTGTGTGTGTGTGTGTGTGTGTGTGTGTGTGTGTGTGTGTGTGTGTGTGTGTGTGTGTGTGTGTGTGTGTGTGTGTGTGTGTGTGTGTGTGTGTGTGTTGTGGGGGGGGGGGGTTAATTTACACTACACTTTAGTTGTAGCATAATTTATTTCTGACTTCCATCTGAATACAGAGTTTATATACCAGCAGCACGGTTCAATTCCCGTACCGGCCTCCCCGAACAGGCGCCGGAATGTGGCGACTAGGGACTTTTCACAGTAACTTCATTGAAGCCTACTTTTGACAAGCGATTTTCATTTCATTTAATTTCATAGGTGGGGTTGCTCAACCAGGGCCCAAGGAGCAATGGAGCTACAAATGTGGGGTTTGAGCAGTTTTTAAAAACCATTCTATGTCTATTTGTAGTTCTGTATCTCAACCTCCTCCGCTGCTACTCGGGTCTTTTTATAAACAATTGCTGCACACTGCTGCTCAAAGTTGCCCTTTCTGCGCCAGAACTTCAGTACTTGTTTCTTTTTGTGCTCAATTTTCTCTGCGCTTCCGTTGAAGATTTTTCAGCTGTGGCTCGGTGGTAACTCGCTTGCCTCTGAATCAGAAGGTTGTGGTTCAAGCCCCATAATCTAGGCTAACACTCAACTCCAGTACTGAGGGAACGGCGGGCTGTCGGGTGAAAACCAAAGTCGAGCCTACCTATTCAGGAGGATGTGATTGGCTGCTAAAACGGGAACTGCATTTCACAAGAACATAAACCGGAGGAGCAAGAGTTGACCTTTCAGGGCCCGCTCTGCTGCTTAATATGATCTACAGCCTCAACTCCTATTTACTACCTTGTCCTCCTGATCCCTCAGTTCCTTGAGAGATCCAAAATCTGTCTCACTCAGCCGTGCACGGTTTCGGCAATGGAGCATCTAAATCCCGCTGGGGTAGTCAATCCCAGAGAGTCAGAACTTTGAGCAAAGACATTTGTCCTCATCCCAGTCGGAAAGTATGACCCCTTCGTCTGAGGCTGTGACCCATGTTCTAGATTGCCCAGTCAGACGAAACAATCTCCCCGTGTTATCATGACAAGCCCCTCCAGAATCTTGTATGTTTCAATACGATCACCTCTCGTTCTTCCAAACTCCAGAGACCTTGTCCAATTTTTCTTCCTGTTTTGCATAGGATATGCCGTCGTTGACTAGGCCAGCATCTATTACCCATCTCTAATTGTCCTTGAGAAGGTGGCAGTGAGCTGCCTTCTTGAATTGCTGCAGTCCATGTGGTGTAGGTACACCCACAGTGCTGTTAGGGGAGGCAGTTCCAGGATTTTGACCCAGCAACAGTGAAGTAACGGCGATATATGTATTTCCAAGTCAGGGTGGTGAGTGGTTTGGAGGGCAGCCTGCAAGGTGGTGGAGTTCCCATGTGTCTGCTGCCCATGTCTTTCTAGGTGTAGGGGTCGTGTGTTTGGTAGCTGTTGATGAAAGAGTCTTGGTAAGTTGCAGCAGTTCATCCTGTAGGTGGTACGCACGGCTGCCACTGTGTTACGGTGGTGGCGGGAGTGAAGGTTTAAGGTGGCGGATCGGTTGCCAATCAAGTGTGTTGCTTTGTCCTGGATGGCCATGTGGTCAACACTTCACCCAGGCAGCCACAGACAAAATACTTCGAGTGGTAGTGATGAGAAAGATTACCTCTTGCTGCATGCAGATGTGTTAAGTTCCTCATCTATCCCTGCCCCTTCTCCCTAATTTCAGGGCAGTCAGTGCAATTGTAATCATTTATAAGCATTTGAACTTGAGCTAACTTTGTAGAAAGAAAGTAAGGAAAAGAGTGAATTAATGCAAGCAAGGCTGCAAATGGAAATGTTTTATTTTGAATAAAGCTTGTCCACAGTGGTGAATCTGGAATAGACATTGGTTAATGCTGTGGCAATTAACTGATTTACAGAAATAGAGGATAAATATCTCACTGGGAATAGGATTGGCGGTTACGGGGATATAAACAGATTGAGATGATCTGGCATAAATAGAGATGATCAAATAATTAATTAGTAAGGAGTTGCTCTTTCGGTTGTTACTGTTTTGTTTTCCGTCTTGCCCCATCCTCGCTGAGTTTATTTGTGTTTATTTTTCCGACACCGTTTTCAAAAACCTAAATTATCCAGTTATTTTCCCAGGACTTGCTCTGCTTCTGGCCTCTTAATCCACTCTCTGTTCTTTCCTCCTCCCCCCCCCCCATCCCCAGCCAAATTGCCTCTGACAACTATCTTCATTTATCTCATTTACTGTTGATGGGATTTTTCAGGTCTGAGATTGACGGCATTGTTTCTCACTATCTACACTTCAAAACTACTTCATTACCAGTGAAGTGCTTTGGGACACCTCGAGGATCTGATAGTATTGTATATAAATGGAAGTTCTTTCATTCTCCCAGTCTTTCCCTTGAATTGTAACAAGTCCTTTTTGCTTCGTACACATCATCAGATGGGCTCTGAATTGTTCATCACCCTGATTTAGCAACTTTTTGACTCTTTTCCACCTTGTTGAAAAGTCCGGCATAAAAAGTCCTGTGTTTTTCTTTAGGGAATAAACATTTGAAAAGGATTCGGTGTTAAGCATGTTGCTACCTGAGTGGCTAGTTCATTGAAATGTCAAACTGAGAAAGGGAAATCTGAACAGGTGAGGTTAGAGGGTTGTGCTATGGCTTCAGGACCCGGGAAAGGTAGGAATGTACAGAATTGGCAGACTCCATTTGGATGTTCTGGTTGGTCTTGAAGATGGTGAAATCCCACACGCAGCTTATCCCCAGCCCATTAATCACCACCTCTGCCAAATAATCTATAAAGCTGCTGATTTTCCACCTTCCATGTTTAATACCCGCTGCGTAAAATTGCTAAATTTTCTGTCCAGGATTCATTTTCTCTGTTACCGTAGAACTCCTCCAGTGCCGAAGGAGGCTATTTGGCCCATTGAGTCTGCACCAACCCTCTGAAGAAGCACACTACTAAGGCCCAATCCCCTGCCCTATCCCTGGGACCCTGTAACCCCACCTAACCTATACATCCTTGGACACTATAAAGGAATAAAGGGTTATGGTGTTCAGGCGGGAAAGTGGAGCTGAGTCCACAAAAGATCAGCCATGATCTCATTGAATGTCGGAGCAGGCTCGAAGGGCCAGATGGCCTACTCCTCCTAGTTCTTATGTTCTAACCTGCACATCTTTGGACTGTGGGAGGAAACCCACGCAGACACTGGGAAAGTTTGCACAGTCACCCGAGGTCGGAGTCTCTGGCCCTGTGAAGCAGCAGTGCTAACCACTGTGCCACTGTGCTGACTTTTCCTGGTCAAAAAGACATCCATAACACCTCCAAAATCTCAAAATCTCTTTCAGTGTTGAAACCCCTACACTACCATGCCTTTTGAGTGAGCCATTGCTATCAAACTTTATTTATGTTCATGTTTCCCAATTCTCTATGCAGATTTCTTCACTCCAGCTTCTAATTTTTCCAAAAGATGCAGAAAGGTGGATAGAATCCATGGCAAGTGGGAATATACCTGAGCTGTGAAGGGATATTAAATGAGTCAATAGAATCCAAGAGGAGGGGGAGTGAACATGGTTTATAGAAGGAGCAATTGGCCAGGCACAACTTTCAGTGTCGCATTCCTCTTTATTTATTCGTAAGGTTATTTGTGCGACTTTCGTCACTTGATATTCGTGTTATGGGCCAGGGTTTAGAGAATCCCAAAGTGTATCATGGAGTTCACCTGACCCACAACGTTTAATAGATTGTGGTATGGGGAGCACACGGCCCACTCTGCAGGTGTGATACAGCAGAAATGGAAAAGTATTTTTTAAAGCAAAACAATGTTTATTCTATGAACTCAAGTTAACCTTTTTAAAACATACAGTGAACATCTTGGCAACCATCAATTCAAATACAACCCCCAAAGAATACAACACTAAGTAATCCTTTAAGCTTTCCTTTTAACATCCATACGACTTAAAAACAAAACCTTTAACAGAAGCACATCAGGTTAAAGTCACTACTGAAAACATTTATAATTCTGAATTCACCAAATGATCAAGAGATAGTCTTTCATGGCAGAGAGAACAGCAGTACACCTGCTTGGTCTGGCTTCAGCTCCAACACTGAAAACGAAACAAAAACGCACCCTGCACCATCAGCCTAAAATGAAAGTTAAAAAGCTGACAGACAGACCAGCTCCACCCACTCTCTGACATCACTGCAGTAGTATAAAGGTACTCTCACATGACATTAGCGAATAGCTGGATGTTCAGGCCCTCAGTTTTGTGTTCGATTGGGGAGATTCCTTAATTCCTCATGCGGCCTTGGAATTTCACCTGGTTATTTTTGAGAATGGGGGAAGTTGAATGGGTTTTTTTATATTGTCTGCTCTGATCCCGAGTAGAAGTCAGCTGAGTGCTGATGTTTGTGACCGAATTTAGATGTGCTAACTGCACAGATTTAGTTTCCCTCTCACTTAGTAAATTTCGCTCTTGTCGGATTGAGGAAGTTATCTTCCAGTGAAACTGAAAGCTGTAACATTGGACATCAGAATAGGTCGGGGAGGGACTATATCTCTGGTGGGTAATAGTGCATCAGCCTGTTGCCTTTAGATCTCGTGTCCGCAGTGGGTTTACAGTAATTTGAGTTTTGTGAAGCCACAAGAGAGAATGAAACATTCTACAATAAAGACCGTGTACATCCGCTTCTGTAAAGGTATTTGGTTCTTATTGAATGAAATTGGTAACATTTTGAAGGTGAAAGTAGATTCAATGGTAACTTTCTAAACAGAATTGGATGAATACTTGAAAAGGGCTAGACGATCAGGCACTATACGAAGAGTATGGGGGAAGTGTAACTGATTTGGATAACAAGAGTCAGTGCAGGTATGATAGGCTTGGCCCTGTGCTGTCCAATTCTACCATACTACAAAAAGGCAATTTTGCTTTCAACCTCTGACATTGTAGTCACTACAATTCACAGGGATTTTCTTGTGTATTAAAGATTGGAATCTGCGCAGATTTGTGGGGTGCACTCTTGAGTCCAGCAATCAGTAAGTTCACCAAGTTTTGGGATTTAGAGCTCTTTTTCATTGATTAAATTGGATTTGTTGAGATGTTTGCTGTCTGTTTTGCTGCGATTGGATGTAGCGAGTTGTCTGTGTTAGTGACCCTTGCTGCTTTTTGTTGAAGTTGCGACTAACCCTTTTTTGTGGTGTTTTGGCTTCCCAAGAGCTGGGAGTCATTGTGACTCAATCCTGGTCATGAGGGCAGTGAACTGTAGGGGTAGCATGGCGGAGCACAGGTTAGCACTGCTGTCTCATGGCACCGAGGACCCGGGTTCGATCCTGGCCCCGGGTCACTGTCCACGTGGACTTAGCACATTCTCCCCGTGTCTGCGTGGGTCTCACCCCCACAACCCAAAGATGTGCAGGGTAGGTGGATTGGCCACGCTAAATAGTCCTTTAATTGGAAAAAAAAGAATTGGTACTTTAAAGTTATATAAAAAAAAACCGCAGTGAACTGTACATTGGCATTACAGATTCACGACTAACAGTGTTGCAGGGGCGATAACACCACTGAATTTTCATAATCATCTGCTTCCATCTCCCACAATATCCTGACTTCAACCTGCCAAATAATCATACCCAAATGCATTGGGAGTATGGGAAGACAGGTTTTTGTCAATTGTATGCTCATCAAAGTGAGGTACTAAAGCTAGAACATTGTTATATCAGTTGTAAGAGATATTTTGGATAATGTTTGGATTCAGAATGAAGCCCCCTTCATATTGTTCTGTCCAACACTCTCAAGGTAGGTATAGTACAGGGTTAGCTGCAGAGTAAAGCTCTCTCTACACTGTCGCCATCAAACACTCCCAGGACAGGTACAGCACTGGGATGGATACAGAGTAAACTCCCTCTGCACTATCCCCATCAAACACTCCCAGGACAGGTACAGCACTGGGATGGATACAGAGTAAAGCTCCCTCTCCACTGTCCCCATAAAATACCATAGGACTGTCACAGCACAGGGTTAGATACAGAGTAAAGCTCCCTCTACGCTGTCCCATTAAACACTCCTAGGACAGGTACAGCATGGGGTTAGATATAGCGTAAAGCTCTCTCTGCACTGTCCCCACCAAACACACTCCCAGGACAGGTACAGCACGGGGTTAGATACAGAGTAAAGCTCCCTCTACACTGTTCCCATCAAACACTCCCAGGACAGGTATAGCACGGGATTAGATACAAAGTAAATTGCATTCCACACTCCTCAACCCACCTCTTGGAAGGGAGCCCATTCTTTTGGCAGTCAGACGCTTTCCTGTTCCCCGTGGCATCATTGCACATCTTGAAGCAAAATTGGTAAATTGTGCCAAATGAAAGGGGGGTTTTTGGTCATGTAATGAGGAACTAATTTGAGACTTGCTCAAACTTGTTTCAGAGATGCAGTAATATAGAGACGTACACTTGATGGAATAGCCTATGGGGAACCATCCCATCACTACTGAAGCTGCCAAGCATAACTGTCCGTCCTGTCCACTGTGCAGGAAATAACTCCAGGTGTCCACATTATCCACATCCCCTGGCCCCCGCATCCCTATATCTCCAGCAAGACCTGTGGTTGCCTGTCCGCTTCCCAGTCACAGTCTGGGAGACATCCAAAGAACCAGTAAAGATGTCAAATTACAACAATAGCAACAAACATGTCCAAACATTAGTTTTGGAATTGGCCTGAAGGCATGTCAGTTAAATGTATGTCGACTCAAAATTAGAATTTCCTGACCGAGCTAATCTTAGGCTTTCTGAACATGTCATTCTGTGTAAATTTCAGCCTTGAACAGTTTGCTCATATTAAATCAGTCTGTCCGTTTTCAATACCTGTCATATCGGCGTCAATGCCCCTTTTGGGATTTTTCGTTAATTGCTTAAATAAGGCAAACAGAGGTAACGAGATTGCTGTGATCTGGAACACAGTTGTCTAAAAGGCTGGTGGAATCCTATTCCACAGGAACTTTCAAAAGGCAATGAGTTATGCATGGGACATCCAACCTAATTTGCAGGGTTATGGGGAGAAATATGGAGTGTGGGACTAAATTAGACAGCTCTCTGTGTGAGCTAGCTTGGGCTGAAAGGCCTCCTGCCAAGCTGAGAAATTCTGAGAAGTAAGTTATAAAGGAAGAAATTATATTTAATTACACATCTCATGATCTCCTATGGTATTCTTTAACTCCAATTAATTGTATTTTCTTGCTTGTTAATAGATTGTAGGTGACACCCTATTTAATGCCCACTTCTGGTTGGCCTAGTTATCCTTGGGAGGTGGTGTTGGACATTTGCCTTGATCCACAACATAATGCTGTGTTGGTGTTTTCCCAATAGAGCTCAGGAGGAAATTCAGGCATCAGGGTGGGATCTTAGGGCAGCACCATGGCACAGTGGTTAGCATTGCTGCTTCACGGCACCCAGGCCCCAGGTTCGATCCCGGCTCTGGGTCACTGTCCGTGTGGAAGTTTGCACATTCTCCCCGTGTTTGCGTGGGTTTCACCCACACAACCCAAAGATATGCAGGGTATGTGGATTGGCCGCGCTAAATTGTCCTTAATTGGAAAAAATTAATTGGGTACTCGAAATGTAAATTCCTAAGTGGCCAATGGCATTTTATTTTGCCGGGGTTTTCCAACCTCGTCGTGACGGGACCTGCTGCGGGAGACTCAGCAGCCGAGCCAAAATTCCATTGAATGTTTTCCCCCTCCCTCTAGGCAACGGTTGATTGGTAGGTTTAAGGAACAACTGCGATTGGACCATGCCTGGGTCGGAGAGTTTTGATGTGTTAGCTTGTTACATTTTTCTTCTGCATGCAAGCTAGGATAGAATTGGGCTTGGCTGCGAAGCCCCTCATGCATAGCTGGTCAACACCAAAGAAAAGCCATTTCAGTGAGAGTCCTTGGACCCTTGGAATTAGCAAGAAATCGGCACCTTCAGGAGAGAGAACCTAGTTTGGGAAGGCGAGGTGCTGTTAATTTGGGGACTGTGCCTCAGAAGATTCAGTGATGGAACAGGGCATGTGAGCACAAACAACGGCAGTGAGACGAGGTCTGAGGAGTTGAATCTCGTGAATCAGTGGCTCATCAGGTGCCAAGTTATAACTATAGCTGATGTCCCTATTCATAGGAAATTGAAAGGTTTAGAAAAGAGAAGTGGAATCAGGAGAAGCAATGGTTATTTATTTTTAAGGGGCTATGTCTGTTTGTGGGTAGGGAAGATCAATTTGGATGTGTTGTTTGTCTGTATAACCCATATGGCGAATGTTTTGCACATTCAATGATAATGAGGTTTTCAAGATGTTGTTTGTTGCCTAGTGGGAAAGGCTCGTAGGTGTTTCGCGACAGGAAGATGTGGTTGACTGCTAGGGAAGGCCTGCGGCCTGCTCAAAGCGAAGCACATAGCACTTCAGCAGAGGCTGCATGGCCTTCACTGACCTATCATCATTGCTGAATCCCTGGATGTCATTCCAGACCTGAGCTTTGAAGCTCTGCTGAGGCTTCGTTTGAAGCGAACCGTGTTTATTTGTATTAGGCCGAACATTTCCAGTCAAGTCGTTTTTGATTAAACTCTGCATTAACGTGTTTTTTTTTTAGTTCAAGAATATTACAAAGGCAGTAGATGTGTGCACATTGTTACTTAATGGGCATTAAGCTGATTCCTATTTGGAAATCTCTTGTTTTCGGTTTTCTGCATTTATGAAGTTTTCTGGTCTGGGAGATGAATCAGAAAACTGACTAAATGCTGTGTCTGGAGACTGGGGGGAGAAGTGGTTCTTGATAAACGACTTGCCCCAGCCCCACTATCGAAATTCTGCTCTTCATTGCATTGGCAACATTCTCAGAGGCGAAAAGAAAACCGGAGAGAGAGAGTTGTTACTTGGCTTGCCACTCAAACCCGAACAGAGGCCTGGAAGCTGTGGGCTGCTCGCCTCGCCTACAGGCTCCAAGAGATCGCAGTTCAAAGACTTGATGGGAAGAAAATAATTAGATATTTTTATCTCAAAGATGTAATTTACAGCATGTACTTGAGTAAAGTCGTGCAGGGAAATTGGAGATCTTTGTTGAAACTTCCCAATCAATTGGCCTTTGAGAACAGAGTAAATTAAACTTGTGCTGAGACGATGGAAAATGGTTAATTTCTGTGGGGGGAAAAAAGCAGGAGACTTTTTTTGTATTCGGGGATCTTTATTTTTCTGCTTGGCTCCATGGTTTAGCTCAGTGGGCTAAACAGCTGGTTTGTGATGCAGAACAAGATCAGCAGCGTGGGTTCAATTCTCGTACCAGCTGAGAATTCTGAATTCTCCCTCTGTGTACCCGAACAGGCGCCGGAATGTGGCGACTAGGGGCTTTTCACAGTAACTTCATTGCAGTGTTAATGTAAGCCTACTTGTGACAATGAAGATTATTTATTTTATTTATGCGTCTGTAAAGTTCAGGGCCGGAATCTGAGGATTAAATACCATGCAGGCGGGAAAACCAGCGGCAATGACTCCGGCATCAACGGCCCCCCAAGGTGAGGAATTCTCACCTGTCCAGGGGGCTGGGTGGATGCTGGTGGGGTTGGCGCCGCTCCAGCCAGTGCTGAAGGGCCGCCGCAAGCTCGCGCTTGCGTGGAACAGCCGGCGTGATTCCATACATGCCCGGACCGGCCGGCGTATTCTCGCGCAGGCACGAGGGGCGGTTCTCTTCTCCGCGCCGACCCCCGGGCAATATGGCGGAGCCCTACCTGGGCCCAGCACGGAAGGAAGAAGTGCCCCCACAGAACAAGCCCACCGCAGATCGGTGGGCCCCGATCACAAGCCAGGCCACCGTGAGGGCCCCCCCTGGGGTCAGATCCCCCCCGTGCCGCCCCCCCCCCCCCCCCCCGTCAACTTATCTGCCAGGTCCCGCCATGTGGGACCATACATAACCCACGCCGCCGGGACTGACCAGAAATGGACGGCCACTCGGCCCATCGGTGCCCGGAGAATCGGCGGGGTGGGGGGGGTCCGATCGGCGTGGCGCAGATCCCACCCCCGCCCAAAAAACGGCGCCGGAGAATACGACAGCCGGCGGCGGGGCGGGATTCGTGCCTCCCCCCGGGGATTCTCTGACCCCCCGACGGGTCGGAGAATCCCACCCCAGATTTTTGCTCAGGTCATAAATAGATTGTAGTGTCTGACTCCGTGGGCCAGTACATCAGTCAAACTCTTTACGATCATTCTGTATCTCACTATTCAAATCATATATTTCAGATGGTGCTAGTCTGGGGACAGAGTGGCTTCCAGCCGATTTGTAGTTGGTGTCAACACTGGAGCTCTGAGCTGCATGTTCCTCTTCAATATGGTGGGGCAGACATGCCACAGGATCTTGTCAGGGCCGCTTGAGTGCTGGTCTGTTGAGGTCGTCTTTTGAGGGAAAGTGACCCCATTGTGAGGAGCTGTAGTAATGAGAGAACTTTGAGCTGATCAAAGTCTAACTGCCCGGGTCTGTTCTTTTTCTTGCTGCAGAGATCCGAGCTCAACTCCTGGAGCAGCTAAAATGTTTAGACCAGCAGTCCGAGGCCCGCGTGCAGCTCCTTCAGGACCTTCAGGACTTCTTCCGGAAAAAATCCGAGATCGAGATGGACTACTCGAGGAACCTGGAGAAGCTGGCCGAGCGTTTCATGGCCAAGACCAGAAGCACCAAAGACCACCTCCAGTTCAAGTAAGTGGAACATGGTTTAAGTAAAAGCCTTTAGCGAGATTCCAGCCTGTTCACTCCCGGTATGTTATATTACATATAATCACCCAAACCCCTCAATTGGATAGTTCATACCATGGGCTGTATTTTAGCGTGCTCCTCCTGGGTTTGTTTACAGCGATGGTGGCATGTATACAAGGTGGGTGCCCACCCCCATAATCTGGAGGGAGGGGGCGTTGGGTGGGTGACAAAATCAGCAGCCTACTGCCATAATTAAGTGAATAATCAAGGAACAATTGAGCTGGTTAACAAGCCAGTTTACCCTGATATGTTGCCTACACCCCATAATATGATTGGTGTGGGTAATCGGGGTTACTGGACAGCCCAATTTTTTTCAAAAACATTTTCAAAGTGCGGGAATATAGTGGGGATGGGGAAAAATGGCAGGCCCACTAAGATAGTATCCTTCCTTTCTTCCTATCCTCCTCTTTAAAATGCACTGTCCCCACCCCCTTCGACCTGTGCAGATCTTCCTCCAAGACCCTGGACTTGTCCGGCCCTGGGATCCATGGGCCACCTTTTTGGGCAGTGCCTACTAATGCGCGCTTGGCACCACCAAGACTGCTGGATTGACCAGAAGCTACTAAGGGATTTGAGGGGAAACCTTATCACCCAGACGGTGGTTGGAATCTGGAACTTTACTGCCTGAAAGGGAACCCTCACAACATTTAAGAGCACAGTAAGAAGTCTTACAGCACCAGGTTAAAGTCCAACACGTTTGTTTCAAATCATTACCTTTCGAAGGACTGCTCCTTCCTCAGGTGAATGAAGAGTAGGTTCCAGAAGCATATATGTAGACAAAGTCAACATTTAAGAAGCAGTTAGATAAGCACTTGAAAAGCCATAATATACAAGGCCACAGAGCAACTGCTGGAAAATGGGTTTAGAATAGTAGAGTGCTTGATGGCTAGCACAGACCTGATAGGTTGAAGGGCCACTTTTTTGCTGTAAAATAAGGGTGGAAAGTCCCTCTCCAGTGAGGGCGTGGACGTCCTACGCTGTCCGAATTTAGCCAGCCCGTTATGGCTGACTTGCGAGCAGCTGGTTTGAACGGGCTGGCTCGATGGCCCCCGCAACTGCAATACTCAGTTATTCTTGGTAAGGCCGGTGTGAACAGATTGACTATGTAGCTTTTGTGATGGTATAGGTAGAGATTGATGCCCTGTACCCTATGGATCAAGAGTGTGTTTGAGATGGTGTAGGTTCATTAATTGTTAAATACCCCCCAAAGAACACGCAGCTAACCCTGAGATTAAAAGAGAAGCTGTGTGATAAACCTTTTGCACAACATTATATAAATACTACAAAAGATTTCATATTCCAGTTAAGCTAACTTTCCTGACATTGTTCATTTCATCTTCTAACTTCCTTGCACTGCTCCCAGTTCATAAACTCAACTAAAAGGTTACTGGATCACCCTGATTTGGCACTGTGTGTTATCAGTTCAGCATGCTTGAAAAGGCTTCATTCCATCATGATAGGACATAACATAAACATGGTATCTATTTACAAGTACAGTAAAGAATAGAGACAAAGATGTGTTCACGAGAAGATTAGAAATATCCAAGGCTATTTTATAAGACAACAGTTGTGGCCTCAAAAGATATATATCCACATTCTCCATCCCTTCAACTGTTCTTAACCTTGATCCCATAACAAAAGCTCGTAATATTAACGAACTGGGGAAGGGGTTCATTGGGAAAGAAGGCAGGGTAAGGGTTAATGGAAGGTCATGAAGCAAGTGTCAAAGAGCTTCATTGAAATTGCATCTAAATGTCCATTTGAATTCTGTACCCCTTGAGAGCAGCGAGACTTCCCTTGAGTTTAGCAAGACCTTCTCCACTCCTTGAATTTCCCCATTAGTATTGTCATTTTTTTGAAATTTAGAGTATCCAATTATTTATTTTTTTCAATCAAGGGGCAATTTAGCATGGCATCTTTTGGGTTGTGGGGGTGAGACCCACGCAGACAAGGGGAGAATGTGCAAACTCCATATGGACAATGACCCAGGGCCGGGATCGAACCCGGGACCTCACTGCCATGAGGCAGCAGTGCTAACCACTGCGCCACCATGCCGCCTTAGTATTGTAGTCATACGCTATTGTAGGAAATGTTTTAATTGCTGGGGACCTCTGGGGGTTTCATTTCAGAATATTTATGGATGTAATGTGTTTTCGGTAGATATTCCCCACTGCAGCTTCTTTTAATCTGCACAGTTTCTGTGCCACTCCACATTCCATTCAGTCGGCTGCTCAAGAGAATTTTTTTCTCCGTAGTCTGTTTGCTCTCTTTTTCTTTATTGTTCTCCCGATCTGTTTCATCAGCATGTTCATTCAGCAGGGAGGATTGTGGAGCTCTATACAATGATGGGGTCGGGCTGAGTGGATTCCAGAATGAATAAGGTTCTCGCAAGCTTGTGCGACGAGGACAGGGACTCCAGGGAAGATGTGCAAACTGGACACCATGGGCGAGATTCCCCGACCCCCCGCCGGGTCGGAGAATCGCCGGGGGCTGGCGTGAATCCCGCCTCCGCCGGTTGCCGAATTCTCCAGCACCGGAGATTCGGCGGGGGCGGGAATCGCGCTGCGCCGGTTGGCGCCCCCCCCCCCCCCCCCCCCCGCGATTCTCCGGCCCAGATGGGCCGAAGTCCCACTGCTAGAATGCCTGTCCCGCCGGCGTGGATTAAACCACCTCTTACCGGCGGGACAAGGCGGCATGGGCGGGCTCCAGGGTCCTGGAGGGGGCGCGGGGCGATCTGGCCCCGGGGGCGCCTGGCCCGCGATCGGGGCCCACCGATCCGCGGGCGGGCCTGTGCCGTGGGGGCACTCTTTCCCTTCCGCCTCCGCAACGGTCTCCACCATGGCAGAGGCGGAAGAGACTCCCTCCACAGCACATGCACGGGGATGCCGTGAGCAGCCGCTAACGCTCCCGCACATGCGCCGCCCGGCAATGTCATTTCCGCGCCAGCTGGCGGGGCGGAAATCAGTCCGGCGCGGGCCTAGCCCCTCAAAGTTAGGACTCGGCCGGTCAGGGGGCGGAGGATTCCGCACCTTTGGGGCGGCGCGATGCCGGACTGATATGTGCCGTTTTTGGCGCCGGTCGGCGGACATCGCGCTGATACCGGAGAATTTCGCCCCCATACTGCAGAGAGCCATTCAAGTGGAGGAAGTAAAAAAGAATGCAGTTGTAATAGGGGACTGTATAGTTCAGGGGATAGGTATGGTTCTCTGCAGCTGAGTCCTGCAGGGTGTGATGCCTGCTGATACCAGGGTTAAGGACATCTACTGGGGTTGGAGAGGAACTTGGAGTGGGAGGGGAAGAAGTTTAGCCGTGTGGATACCCGTGGCATAAGTAGGACTGAGCAAGAGGTGCCGCTGAGGGTGTATGAGCAGCTACAGGCAAAATTTAAAACAGAACCACAAAGTTAGTAATCGCTAAATTGTTATCCTTTTAAGCCTCTGCCATTTTATACAAAAAATGCAAACAACAGTCAATGAAAACATAGTCTAGTCTACACAACCCCCACTTCTCGAAACAAGCCCCCTCCCCTCAAATTGCTCCCCCCCCCCCCCCCTCTCTAACAGCTAACAGTGGCCAATTCCTTGAAACACAATATAAACGGTTGCCATCTCCAGTGAACCCTTCAATAAAAACTCATTCTGGCCCTAAACATTGCCTTGAGCTGGGTCAGGGTCAGCCTCACACAGGATGATGTGCCGTTTACCCTGCGAAGGGCCTCACTCCACACCTCCTCCTCCATTATAGACCACACCTCCTCCTCCATTATAGACCACAACTCCGCCTCCCATTTGGCCTTCACCCCTTCCACCAAGACCAGATCCTCCCCCAAAATCTGTCCATTTATGCCAGACGTACTACCCTCTTCCACCCCCAAACAGGAAAAGATCTTCTCCAGCAAGGATGATGGTGGTGCCACCGGGAATGTCGATAACATCCATCAAACAAAATTCCGTACCTGGGGGTACTTACCCATTCACTAGCTACTCCTTATTACTAGTGAGGTTGCCCACACCAGGGTACCTACCCAAAAAGCCAACACAAAATGGGAACATAATCCCCCTGGCCCATCCTCCCTACCCAAGAGCCCAAACCCTAGTGTCCTTACATATATTCCTCTTCCCCTCTAGTACCATATCAATCACCCTTTTTACAGCCCTGATATCCAAGAAAAAATAAGAGGCGTAACACATTAACATAACATTGCCACAAACCCATCCTGTCTTTCGAATAGAAAATCCCAATCGGCCCTCTTCAGGCCACTCCAAGTCCTTTCTCTTTAATGAAAGCCTCTGCCCACTCCGGCGTTTCAAATTATTGGTTTTTCGAGTACATCATGGGCGAGATTCTCCACTCCCGCGCCGGTTGGGAGAATCACCTGGGCCGCCAAAATTTCCCGGAATGCCGGTCCGACGCCCTCCCGCGATTCTCCCAAGCGGCGGGAACGGTCCGGTCGAGTTCCGCGGGCCGCAGGCCGGAGAATCGCCGGAGACACCCAAAATGGCGATTCTCTGGCACCCCCGCTATTCTCAGGCCCGGATGGGCCGAGCGGCCAGGCCAAAACGGCGGGTTCCCCCCTGCGCCATCCACACCTGGTCGCTGCCGTCGGGAACAGCACGCGAACGCTGGGTGGGGGGGGGGCGGCCTGCAGGGGGGGGCGAGGGGGGATCCTGCACCGGGGGGTACCTCAAATGTCTCAACACTCTTGACCACTGCTACTCAAAAATCAAGGGCGCCTACCGTTCCATCTCCCGACCGCACTTTGGGAAATCTGACCATAAGACGGTGCTCCTTCTCCCGGCATACAAGCAGAAACTCAAGCGGGAGAATCCAGCTAAGAAGGTTGTGCAGTGCTGGTCCGAGGAGACAGAAGAGCTCTTACGTGACTGCTCAGAGACAGTGGACTGGTCCATATTTAAGAACTCAGCGACCAACTTAAATGAGTATGCCACCACCGTCACAGACTTCATCAGCAAATGTGTGGACGACTGCGTGCCAAAGAAAGCAGTACGCGCGTTCCCCAACCGGAAACCATGGCTCAATCGCGAGATTGACTCCCTATTGATCTGAGGCGTTCAAGGCAGACGACCCTGACCTATACAAGAAATCCAGGTACGACCTCCGCAAAGCCATCCGGAATGCCAAGAGAGAATATCAAACCAAGCTAGAGTCACAGACAGACTCTCGGTGGTTGTGGCAAGGACTAAACAACATAACGGGCTACAAAGCGAAGCCGAACAGTATCTCTGGCAGCAGCGCACCCCTCCCCGATGAACTCAATGCATTCTATGCTCGGTTCGAGCAGGTAACCAACAATCCGCCGTCGAGTGCCCCAGCAGCCCATAATTCACCCATACCCACCATCACAGCTTCCGAAGTCAGATTGGCCTTCTTGAAAGTGAACCCTCGGAAGGCGACGGGCCCAGATGGGATCCCTGGTCGTGCACTCAGAGCCTGCGCGGACCAGCTGGCAGAGGTATTCACGGATATCTTTAACCTGTCCCTACTCCACTCCGGGGTCCCCACCTGCTTCAAGAAGACCACCATCATACCGGTACCAAAGAAGAACCAGGCAACGTGCCTCAATGACTACCGACCAGTGGCCCTGACTTCAGTCGTAATGAAGTGCTTCGAGAGGTTGATCATGAAGTGCATCACCTCCATACTCCCAGAACGCCTTGATCCACTGCAATTCGCATACCGCTGCAACCGGTCCACATCAGACACCATTTCCCTGGCTCTACACTCATCCCTAGAGCATCTCGAAAACAAGGACTCCTACATTAGACTCCTATTTATTGACTACAGCTCTGCCTTCAACACCATAATCCCAGCCAAGCAAATATCAAAGCTCCAAAACCTAGGACTTGGCTCCTCACTCTGCAACTGGATCCTCGATTTTCTGACCAACAGACCACAATCAGTAAGAATGAACAACAACACCTCCACAATAGTCGTCAACACCGGCGCCCCGCAAGGCTGCGTACTTAGCCCCCTACTCTACTCCCTGTACACACACGACTGCGTGGCAAAACTTGGTTCCAACTCCATCTACAGGTTTGCTGACGATACGACCATAGTGGGCCGGATCTCGAATAACGATGAGTCCGAATACAGGAGGGAGATAGAGAACCTAGTGGAGTGGTGTAGCGACAACAATCTCTCCCTCAATGCCAGCAAAACTAAAGAGCTGGTAATTGACTTCCGGAAGCAAAGTACTGTACACACCCCTGTCAGTATCAACGGGGCCGAGGTGGAGATGGTTAACAGTTTCAAATTCCTAGGGGTGCACATCTCCAAAAATCTGTCCTGGTCCACCCACGTCGACGCTACCACCAAGAAAGCACAACAGCGCCTATACTTCCTCAGGAAACTAAGGAAATTCGGCATGTCCACATTGACTCTTACCAACTTTTACAGATGCACCATAGAAAGCATCCTATCAGGCTGCATCACAGCCTGGTATGGCAACTGCTCGGCCCAGGACCGCAAGAAACTTCAGAGAGTCGTGAACACCGCCCAGTCCATCACACAAACCTGCCTCCCATCCATTGACTCCATCTACACCTCCCGCTGCCTGGGGAAAGCGGGCAGTATAATCAAAGATCCCTCCCGCCCGGCTTACTCACTCTTCCAACTTCTTCCATCGGGCAGGAGATACAGAAGTCTGAGAACACGCACGAACAGACTCAAAAACAGCTTCTTCCCCACTGTCACCAGACTCCTAAATGACCCTCTTATGGACTGATTTCATTAACACTACACCCTGTATGCTTCATCCGATGCCAGTGCTCATGTAGTTACATTGTATATGTTGTGTTGCCCTATTATGTATTTTCTTTTATTCCCTTTTATATAGAATTTATAGAATTTACAGTGCAGAAGGAGGCCATTCGGCCCATCGAGTCTGCACCGGCTCTCTTCTCATGTACTTAATGATCTGTTGAGCTGCTCGCAGAAAAATACTTTTCACTGTACCTCAGTACACGTGACAATAAACAAATCCAATCCAATCCAAATGTGGGGAGGCCCGCGATTGGTGCCCACCGATCGTCGGGCCGTCCTCTCTGAAGGAGGACCTCCTTCCTTCCGCGGCCCCGCAAGATCCGTCCGCCATCTTCTTGCGGGGCGGACTTTGAGAGGACGGCAACCACACATGCGCGGGTTGGCGCCGGCCGCGTCATCTATGCGGCGCCGCCTTTACGCGGGCGACACGGCCTGGCGCGTGTAGATGACGCAGCCCCGATCCTAGCCCATTGTCAGGGCCTGAATCAGTCGGGATCGGGGCCGTTTTGCGCCGTCGTGAACCTCGACGGCATTCACGACGGTGCGGGAGTGGAGAATCCCGCCCCATGACTCTCAATCTTGTCGGATGCAACACCCTGATTCGCACCCCTTTGTTGCATTACACTGTCTTCGCCTTATTGAAGGCCGCAGCCCTCTTTGCCTGCTTGGTCCCAATGTCTTGGTAGATCTCCACTGTGTGTCCATTCCAATCAATATTGTGGTTCTTCTTGGCCCACTCCAGGACTCGCTCCTTCTTCTCATGGTGACTCCAAGACCTCAGCTTTCGCCTTTGGGCCCTTTGTTGCTCTCTGCCTCGAGCAGTATTCCTTTTTAAAAAATAAATTTAGAGTACCCAATTATTTTACTTTCCAATTAAGGGGCAATTTAGCGTGGCCAATCCACCTAACCTGCACATCTTTGGGTTGTCGGGGTGAAACCCACGCAGACACTGGGAGAATGTGCAAATCCCACACAGGCAGTGACCCAGAGCGGGGATCTGAACCCGGGTCCTCAGCGCCATAGTCCCAGTGCTAACCACTGCACCACCTGCTGTCCTCACGAGCAGTATCTCTGCTTCCAGTGAGGCGAGCTGCCACGACAAGGCCTCCACCACGCCCTTCAACGCCTCGTCTTGCTCCATCACAGCTTTCAAAGTCTTACCCAGCTGCTCTCTGGGGTCCAGTGCCTCCTCAATGGTGGCTTTCAAAGAATCTCTCTCTTTTTCCTGCCGCTCAAAATGCCTGTTTCCCGAACATCTCTAGCTCCCGCGCCATCACCACAACCAGCGTGTCTACCTTGATGGGTTCGGCCGCCGCCATCTTATTTCCTTCAGATTCCCTACCAGCCTGGGGTTTCTTTCCAGTAGACTTTGTCGACAAGACTTTCGACATAGCTCCATTGACTAACCATTCCCTAGTTCAGCCAGCTGGGTTTAAACACTAAAAACCTCGATAAACGGGCAAAAGGGATCGAAAAGCAAAGACCCCATGTGGGAGCAACCTTTCGTACGACTTGCTCTTACATGACGTCACCAAAAGTTCCTCTAAATTGAGCCACAAACAAATTGGCATTGAGTAAATCAGTTAAATATGTGGCTCACAGATTGGTGTGGGAGAAGTGGATTTTGATGCCTGGGGCATTAGTACAGTATTTGGGAAAGTGGAAGCTGCACCATTGGGATGGTTGTACTTCACTGGCTGCAAAGTGTCTTGGGATGTCCTGAGACGGTGAAAGGTGCTATCTAAATGTAAATTCTATGTTCGCTATGGACTGAATTTCTGGAACTGCTCACATCATCAAAATGCTCCAGTAGATTTTTCAAGTGATGAGGTAATTAGTAAGAATAAGAATTTTCTTAATAATTATTAGATTATTATTATTAGAATAAAACTTCTTAAGTGCTCAGCAAGTTAAGAGTTAAAAGCCCGGATGGGGCTGGGATCAATCTCTGGTCCTCAGCGCCTTGAGGCAGCAGTGCAAACCACTGCGCCACCGTGCTGCCTGGGCTTTTAGCTGTTAACTTGTCCCAATATTTAGAAGCCAATATTCTTAAAATCCTCCAGTCATCACACATGTAATTCAAGAAAGGAGGAAGAGAGAAAACTGGCAGTTACAAACCAGTTAGCCTAACATCAAGGGTCAATTACTGGAATCTATTATTAAGGAAATCTTAATGCACCTAGAAAATTATAGTATGATTAGAACAAATCAATATGGTTTTACGAAAGGGAAATCCTGTTTGCCAAATTTAGAGTTTTTTTGAGGATGTAACTAGGAGAGAAAATAAAGGGGGACCTGTGGGTGTATTGAACTTGGATTTCCAAAAGGCATTCGATAATAATAATAATAGCTTATTGTCACAAGTAGGTTCAATGAAGTTACCGTGAGAAGCCCCTAGTCGCCACATTACGGCGCCTGTTCGGGGAGGCTGGTACGGGAATTGAACCCACGCTGCTGCCTTGTACTGCATTACAAGCCAGCTATTTAGCCCAGTGTGCACAAAGGTGCAGTAAACAAGATAAGGGTTCACGGAGTTGGAGGTGATGTATTAACACAGATAGAGGATTGGTTAACTGACAAGAAGCAGAGAGCAGGGATGAGTGGGATTTTCAGTTTGACGGGCTGTGACTAGTCGAGTGCCTCAGGGATTGGTGGTGTGGCCACAAGGTTTTGGTCAGACCACACCTGGAATACTGTGTCCAATTTTGATCCGCACATTTAAGTAATGGTACTATCATTGGATTGGAGCGAAGGTTATCTCGATTGCTCCCTGGGATGAGAGGTTGCCCTGTGAGTAAATTGGGTGTACAGGCTCCGGAGTATAGAAGAATGAGAGCAAATCTCATTGAAACATTCAAAATTATGAAGGACCTCGACAGGATTAGATACTGCGAAGCAGAATCCTTTTTTCATTCTTTCATGGGATATGCGCATCCCTGGCTCAGCCAGCATTTATTTCCCACCCCTAATTTCCCTTGAGAAGATGATGGCGAGCTGTTTTTTTGAACTGCTGCAGTTCATGTGGTGTAGGTTCACCCACTGTGCTGTTGGGATGGGTGATCCAGAATTTTGACCCAGCGACAGTAAAGGAACAGTGATATATTTCCAAGTGGTGAGTGACTTGGTGGAGGTGTTCCCATGTCTGTTGCCCTTGTCCTTCTAGATGGTAGCATTCATGCTTTTGGAAGGTCTTGGTGAGTTCCTGCAGTGTATCGTGTAGATTGTACACCGTGTTGCCACAGTGCATTTGTGGTGGAGGGAGTGAATGTTGGTGGATAGGGTACCAATCAAGTAGCTGCTTTGTCCTGGATGGTGTGAAGCTTCTTGAGTGTTGTTGGAGCTGCACTCATCCAGGCAAGTGGAGCGTATTCCATCACACTATTGCTTTGTAGATGTTGGGCGAGCTTTTGGGAGTCAGGAGGTGAGTTACTTGCCGCAGGGTTCCTAGTCTCTGACCTCTTGTAGCCACAGTATTTTTTATGGCTAGTTCAGTTCAGTTTGTGAACACTGGTAACCCCAAGGATGTTACGAGTGGGGGATTCAGCAATGGGAATGTCAAGGAGTTATAGTGAGATTCTCTTATCGGAGATGGTCTTTGCCTGGCACTTGTGTGACATGAATGTTATTAGAAGAAGAGGGAACAGTTTGAGGATAAGGAGCCAATCGTTTAGGTATGAGATGAGGATAAACTACTTCACTCATAGGGTTGTGAATCTGTGGAATTCTCTACCTCAGAGGGTTGTGAATACGCCGTCACTGAATACATTTGAAGCTGGGATAGACAGATTTTGCATCCCTCGGGAAATCAAGGAATCTGGGGAGAGGGCAGGGGCTAAACCCAAGATCAGCCATGATCATATTGAATGGCGGAGCAGGCTCGATGGGTCGTAATATCTCCTCTCATTTCTGATGTTGTTGCTTGTCCATCCGGAACTCTGATGGCCTTACTCTGGAATCCATGCCCTTAAACCTCTAGCAACCTGGATTCATCGTCCTAATATAAATAAGAAGCAACTGCGGTGGGATTCTCTCTCCATTCTCGGCAGCGGGATTCTCTCTCCATTCACGGCAGCGGGATTCTCCCTCCATTCACGGCAGCGGGATTCTCTCTCCATTCACGGCAGCGGGATTCTCTCTCCATTCACGGCAGCGGGATTCTCTCTCCATTCACGGCAGCGGGATTCTCTCTCCATTCACGGCAGCGGGATTCTCTCTCCATTCACGGCAGCGGGATTCTCTCTCCATTCACGGCAGCGGGATTCTCTCTCCATTCACGGCAGCGGGATTCTCTCTCCATTCACGGCAGCGGGATTCTCTCTCCATTCACGGCAGCGGGATTCTCTCTCCATTCACGGCAGCGGGATTCTCTCTCCATTCACGGCAGCGGGATTCTCTCTCCATTCACGGCAGCGGGATTCTCCCTCCATTCACGGCAGTGGGATTCTCCCTCCATTCAGATTGTCACTGGATCTGTTTTATGTACACGACAGGAAGTCACACTTCTTTTAAAACTCGTTATTTTGAGTAGTGTGACCGTATAATTCACCCCAACAAATTGCTCTGAATGACCGACCTGTTGCTCTCGATGACAGACCTCTTCGCCCTTTCAACAACTCAGAACATCGCAAAGAGCTTCACAACCAATGAAGTGGTAAAAGTGCACCTGTTGTGATGTCGGAAACATGGCGACCAATTTGTGCACAGCAAGCTCCCACAAAGGGCAATGCGATAATAACCAGATAATCCTGGTTTTTGTGATGGACATTGAGGGATCAATATTGGTCAGGACTCTTGGGAAAACACCCCTGCTCTTCTACAAATACTGCCTGTGTGATCTTTTATGCCCACCTGAAAAGAGAGGTGAGGCCTTGATTTATTGTCTCACCTGGAAAGACAGCACCTTGGACAGTGCAACACTTCCTCATTCTTGCACTGGGAGGATCAGCCTGGATTCCGAAGCGATGACACAGGTGTGAGAGGAGATACCCACTGAACCATTGCTGACACCTGAAAATACAGTGTCCCAGCTCTCAGCTTGCAGGTTGTGGACGTTCCTGGCTGTGGAGAGTCAGTGCCCTTCATCTCCTCCTCTGCCAGACTGCATTTTGATGAAGGTTCTCCCCTTCTTGTGGCTGAGGTTATATTTAGAACACATGGCCGAAGAACCCATCCATCCCACACGTCCCAGTGCATTGTTCTCGGACCTCCTGGCCAATATGTTAACCCTTTTAGCACTGTCAAATCTGAATTTATTCCTTGCCTTCATGCAGCCAATCTGGAGCATCTTGCTAATTTCCTTTGAGTTTCATGTGGAACTCCAGGCCAATCTTGGAAGGTTGTTTTTTTAACAGCATATATTGTCCATCCCTAATTACCCTCGAATTGAGCGGCTGACTAAGCCATTTCATCGGGCATTTCGAGCAAGCACGGCAGATTTCCTTCCCTGAAGGACATTAGTGAACCAGATGGGCTTCTACAACAGTCGGCAATGGTTTCATGGTCATCATTAGACTTTTGAATTCCAGATTTTTTATTGGAATTCAAACTTCACCATCTGCCACAGTGGGATTCGAACTAGAGGTAGATGGAGCATTACCCTGGGCCTCTGGATTACTGTTCCAGTGACAATGCCACTACTCCTCCCCAGTTGGCAACCCATTGAATTCCGTCTAATCAAACTCAAGAGTTTGGACATTCACTGTTTTCCTGTCTGGAATCCAGGCTGGTGTCCAACTCACAAGGCCTGGACTAACAATCCACTGGTATCTTGCCCATAAGGCAATTATTCATGCATGAGCTTGGCCTAAAGTGTGTTGGTAGGTATATGCTCACCTGATCTTATCCTGGCTCATATTTCCCAGTTGAGAGCAAGTGGGACACTGATCAGGAGTATCAGTGCAGGTTTGGTTATTTTACCTCTTGCCACACAGCAATGCTGAAGTTCCGTGTAGGATCTAGTTGCAGCCAGACCTACAGCTGTCTAGATCCTAAGGCCTGAAATGCTCTCCCTAAACCTCTGACCTCGATCTGCATCTTTTCCTGTTTTGGAGATCTTGTTCTTTAAAATGGTGGTCCTGCTGGTTTGCGATTTAATTGCATTTCTGAGTATTTCAGTCTGCTTTTTGGGATGTTGTTGAGGGGTTTGGGGGAGGGATGCTGTGACAGGGGAGGGATGTTGGGAAGTGGGAGTGTGGCAGAGGGTTTTAGGGGAGTGGGTGAGAGATGTTGCTGAGGTGTAGAGCAGGGGAGTGTTGCTGAGGGGTGTACAGAGGGTAGGGTGGAAGAGGGGTGTTCCTGAGAGGTGTGGGGAGATGTGGCGGAGGGGCGCTGCTGAGGGGAGTGGAAGAGGGGGGATGCTGAGGGGTGTGGGGAGGCGGGTGCTGAGGGGCGTGGGGAAGGGGGGCTGCTGAGGGGAGTGGGGAAGGGGGGCTGCTGAGGGGAGTGGGGGAGGGGGGATGCTGAGGGGAGTGGGGAGGCGGGTGCTGAGGGGAGTGGGGAGGCGGGTGCTGAGGGGAGTGGGGAGGCGGGTGCTGAGGGGAGTGGGGGAGGGGGGCTGCTGAGGGGAGTGGGGGAGGGGGGATGCTGAGGGAAGTGGGGGAGGGGGGATGCTGAGGGGAGTGTGGGAGGGGGGCTGCTGAGGGGAGTGGGGGAGGAGGGATGCTGAGGGTGTGGGGAGGGGGGATGCTGAGGGGAGTGAGGAGGTGGGTGCTGAGGGGAATGGGGGAGAGGACTGTTGGTGGAGGGGGGATGGGGCATTGGGGGAGGGGATGCTAGGGGAGTGGGGGAGGGGGGATGCTGAGGGCAGTGGGGGAGGGGGATGCTTGGGGAAGGGGGGATGCTGAGGCACTGAGTTATTTACCCTTTTCCTTTAACATTTCCTCTGACACATTTTGTTTTGCAGAAAGGACCAGAACATCCTGTCTCCTGTGAACTGCTGGTATTTGCTCCTGAACCAGGTCAGGAGGGAGAGTAAGGACCACACCACACTGAGTGATATCTATCTGAACAACATCATTCCACGCTTCACTCAAGTCAGTGACGATTCTGTCCGCCTCTTCAAGAAGGTGAGGAGCTTCCTTTTGACACTGATATGAAAATGAAATGAAAATGAAAATCGCCTATTGTCACAAGTAGGCTTCAAATGAAGTTACTGTGAAAAGCCCCTAGTCGCCACATTCCGGCACCTGTTCAGGGAGGCTGGTACGGGAATTGAACCGTGCTGCTGGCCTGCCTTGGTCTGCTTTAAAAGCCAGCTCTTTAGCCCTGTGCTAAACCAAGCCCTTCTACCCCGCAGAATGCAAGTGCTGTCATTCAGTTTCTGCATTTTGGCACCAATTTGCGGCAATGCTCTATTCGCGGGCATTTCCCCCATCTCCTGCTACCCCTGATGATATCTACTGAGTTAGCCTTCCACAAGTGTTAATCTGTCAACACCTCCTGCCCATCCCAATCCTTTGCCCCAGTGGCAGTTTTGCATGTCCCAAGTTCAGAGACCAACCATCACATTGTAAAGTGGATCACAGTCAAACTAGGATTAATCTACTGCCTTGCCCGCAGTTTCCAGATGTAATGCTCAAAGTGTATTTGCCTCAAACCCACATGCCAGACTAATCCTGGGCCACTGAGACGATATGCAACATTCAGCCAACGCAACATAGATGCTGAGACCCACCCAATCTGCATGTTTCGGCACCGCACCTGCCACTGGGAGCTGTGCCAGTGATCATTTTAATCAGTGACTGGAACAGGGAGTGAAGGATTAATGTTCCTTCTGTTATGGGTCCGGGTTTAGAGAACCCCAAAGTGTATCATGGGAGTTCACCTGACCCCCAACTTTTAATAGATTGTGGTATGGGGAGCACACGGCCCACTCTACACGCATGGTACAAGCAGACATGGACCAGTGTTTTTTTAAAACAAAACAATGTTTATTCTATGAACTCAAGTTAACCTTTTTAAAACAAACAGTGAATATCTTAGCAACCAGTAAATCAAATGCACCCCCCAAAGAATCACCCCATTAAGTAATCTGTATGCTGTCTTTTTAACATCCAAAATACTTAACAAACCTCCAAACAGGAGCACATTCAAGACTGAAAACATTTATACTTCTTCTGAATTCACCAAATGATCCATAGATAGTTTTTGGATGGCAGAGACCAACAGCAGTGCAGCTCACAGACACACCCAAGCTTTCTCAAACTGAAACTAAAAAAGCAGAAGTGGAGCTCAGCTCCACCCACACTCTGACATCACTCCAGTAACATGAGCAGCTCCATCTCTTAAAGGTACATTTCTTAAACACCCATTTCTTAAAGGGTTCTCTCACATGACACTTCTGAGCCACAATCTTTTTCTACTGACCCATTGTAAACCTGCACCTTTGTGGGTTTGGAAGGTGCTGTCAAGGATGCCCTGCTGAGTTGCTGCAGTGCATCTTGTAGTTGGTACACACAGCTGCCATGATATGCCAGTAGAGGTGGGTGTTTAAACTGGTGAGTTTAGGTACCACCTTTATTTCAGTTGAACAACTGAACTAGAGTTTCTCATGAAAAAGCTGTGACTGCAGTTCCGCAGGTTGGGAATGTTTAGAGCTGAGCCTAGCAGAATGATCACTTTGCAGCTGGTACCTGGGCAGTGAGTTGGGATGACTCTGGAGTCCTTTAAAAATACCAATTGGGACCCCATTCCTGGAGTTTCTGATTTTCGGGAGTGCCTTCTAAGGGTGCTGGCTGGTTTGGGTCAAAACATGCACCCTGTACACCCAACCAAGCTGGCTTCTTTGCGGAGGTAGGCCTCCGTAATTTTCATGGAGTTGGCCAATTTTTCAAGGAGTTGTTGTTGACGCACCTGAGCGGTGTAATGAACCATAGTTTGCATTAGGGAACCTTTTAAAAGGTAAATTCAAAAGGTGATCCTCATGCCTCCCCTTACCAAGTTATACTGCCAAAATAATGCATATGGTCCCTCATGCCCATGCCAAGCTGTGGCACTTTCATGTCTTTTAACCCGCAATACACTGTATCACACCAATGGGCCCTATAGAGACAATAGGCTTTTCTCCCAGACTAAGATACTTCAACAGATTAATCATTTCTGGAATATCAGCCAAACCTCATTATGTATTCTAGGTTGAGAGCCCAGACATCCATTAGCTTACTAAAACACCTTATACCCAGAGCAAACATTTTTTGATTGCAGCTCTGGTTCCCTGATCACTGCTGTTAATTGCTATCTTTATTTACACACGGTGAAGAGATTTCAAGTGCTTGCAGTTTCTGCTATTAAAATTTCAAATGGTCTGGATAATTGACACTTTTATTGTCATTTTAAGTTTGTAAAAAAAATAATGTGGAAAGTTTTGAATGATTTGCTTTTTTTTCCCATATCCCATTGTCACTATAAGGTATTTGACCGCTATACACTGAATAGAACCAATGAGCAGAGAGGTGCTAAAGCTTGGCATAGTGGGTATGTGGTTCATAGGGAATGGGTGGGGATGCATACCTTGGCCTGGAGAAGTGAGGGGCCATGGGGGTTGCATAACATCCTTTTGAACAGCACTTTCCTATTTGCTGGCCCTACTGCAGCCTGCCCCCCTCCCCCACCTTCCCAAAATGAAGATGCATTCATTGTGGGAACTTTCTCGCGAGGCAGATGGACTGAGCCAGGAAATTTCCAGATTCCCAATATGGCCCTGGTGGATGAAAATGGGAAATTATTCTATCACCTCATTTTCACAGTTGACCAAAACAGACGAGAAAGTCTGCAGGATCCTTCCTGGCAGGTAGCGTTGTACAAGAGTGCAAAAAGGAATCTTAACCCAGTAAGACCAAAAACAGGGGCGAGGGAGGTGGAGCACAAAAGGACAGGTTAAAGCTGCAGTTGAAGTCGTAGCTGAAAGGAATAAACATTAAAAGAATTTTGAGTCTAAATGACCTTGTGCCGGGCAGCACAGTGGTTAGCACTGCTGCCTCACACCGTCAAGGACCCGGACTTGATCCCGGCCCCAGGTCACAGTCCGGGTGGAGTTTGCACATTCTCCCCGTGTCTGCATGGGTCTCACCCCCACAACCAAAAGATGTGCAGGTAGGTGGATTGGCCACGCTAAATTGCCGCTTAATTGAAAAAAAATAATTGGGCACTTTAAATTCATAATAAATAAACTAACTACCGTGTGCCATTTTTGTAGGAGATGGCATGTTAATTTCCGAATGTTAAAACTGAAACACAATGCCACAGTAAAACTCCAATAAATGATCAACACTCCTGAGCTAGGGCGAAAGTGCTCCATTTCCAAAATATTCACTGCAATCCAAAAATTAGCTATCTTTCTGAAAGGGTTAAGAGAAAATGACTAACGTGCTTTAAGAAAATGAATCTAAGTTAATGAAGTTTACCAGAGGTTAATGAGTTTGACGCTTTAAACAGCCTGACCCTCTTGAGAGGATTGCTAATCCACTGAGTCTGTCGGCTTGCACTGCGTGGGTCTCGAGGCTAAGAGACGCTGAAATTAGTTGTGTTACTATTCGATCTGCAACACTCAAGAGAAATTCTTACATTCACCCTCCTCTGATGCTCATCTTTTTCAAGGGTAGACGTTTCTGTTCCAATTAAATAATTGGACGAATTTATTTTCTTATTATTCATTCTTGGCATATGAGCATTGCTGGCTAGGCCAGCATTTATCGCCCATCCCGATGTGCCCCTTGAGATTCCATTATGCTGCATACAAGTATTTTTTTTAAATCTATCACTCTTTTGCCTGTTGCCGCAGAGTGGGAGTATAAATGGAAGGGACTGGATTAAATGTGACCCGAGTTTTCCAGCTGTGCTTAACAGATGTAGAGCAGAGAGGGCTTTTTCAATTTTTTTCCCTCCCTCCTCTGGGTTAGAGTTCAAAGGTCCTGGCATCTCTGCGACCCCACCCAGCCGATCATTCTTCGTGTGTAACCCAAGCAGCGAGAAGATGCGAGTTCACATTCTAAATAAAAGCCAGCCTTTCATCTGGCCTGTGCCTTTCAGGAAGGGGGTCACTGCAGAGCGATTTGGGAATGGGAACTCAAGCTGATGTTTCATTCCTCAAATTCCCTAGACCAACAATGCTGCAGCCAAAGGCAACTCCCTTCATCCGACCACCCCTAGTCTTAGTTAGGTCAGATAACGCAGCACAAACCAGAGGTGGATTCTGATGTTCCTCACTATGCAATGGCTAAATGCCACAATGTAAAGTGCAGGCATCCACTGAGCTATTGTGGTGTGGGGACGGTGTCTTTTAATAGCGAAAAGTGAGTTGAAAGCGCATCAGTATCTGTGCACACAGACACCAGCAGAGAAGTAGCACATTATCAGCATGGGTCTTTACACGTGGTCACCAACAGTGCCAGCAGATTCCTCTCAGAGTCACCATGTGGGGATGGGTGCTCCTTCGATTAAATGTTTGTACTGCACACATGTTTCTGCTCCAGTGTTCAGCCCCAAATTGGAATGGATCTGCTGATGGCAGGCGGGGACTGGGGGAATAACTTCTTGGCAGAGCAGGATTGTAATCATCTGAAAGTGGTTTGAGGAGCGTAATTGTTGATCGTGCTGGGAATAAAAATGGGAAGAAGCTCATCACTTTATGGACAATAGATTGGATCTGAAGTAAGAGATTCCTTCACTCCACGCTCTACAATACAGTCCATTGAAACCTGAGCACATCAAGGCCTGCTTCACCCACGTAACTGATGTAACCTTGTTCCCAGCAAGAGGTTATTTGTGTCAATCTGACCAATCTGTCACTGTAAAATCAGAGTGGAGAGCTGCTACTGCTTTATTTCTCTTCCATAAGGCAGTTCTGCCCACAGTGCCATGGCCATCACCACATGTCAGGCAATAAGGCACACACAATCACAAAATTGTTCCAGCGCAGGTTGAGACCATTCGGCCCATCGTGTCTGCACTGGCTCTCCAGATGAGCATCGTGACGTAGTGCCATTCCCCTGCCTTTTCCCCGTACCCCTGCACATTGTTTCGATTCAAATAATCATCTAATGCCCTCGTGAATGCCTCCCGAAGGTTTAGGGGGATTGAATAAATAAAGGGAGGGGGGGGGATGGAGGAGAAGGTGGGGGCTGCCGGATAAAATGGCGCCCTTATCTGCAGGAAATCCCTTTAAGTGTGGTCTCTGCAGGAAGAAACTCCTCGAGGCCAAAGAAAACAACAAATTGTCATTGGATAGCGGGATGTTTCTTGGCCCTGCAGCCGCCAGAACATGTCCCTCTAAACCAGCCCAACAGCGGACTTTAACTTCAATCCGTTGAATCGCGGCCAAGATCTTTCACTCCCACCAGGGCAGGCAGATGGGGCTTTGGCATAACATCTCATCCGCAAAGCAGTACCTCTCTCAGGACCGCAATGAGAGTGTCAGCCTGGAAATTTCTGCTCCAGCCCCGGAACGGAACTTGAAGGTAGAACCACAGAGAATGTCACTAATGCTAAAGAACTGAAAAAAGATGGATCGCTTGTCGTTCTGCAAAGCCATTAGTCACTGATGTAATATAGGGAATGTGACGACCAATTTTCACACAGCAAACTCTCTCAGAAAGCAATGTGATAATGACCAGATTATGTGTATTTCGTGAAGTTGGTTGATTTGTGCTGGGAGAGCGGATGTCAGCTTTGGTGACAGGAGGGATCCAGGAATGAACTTCAGCATCATTGGGAGAGGGACGAGGAAAGATTCAGTGGCCCCTCCAGAATATTGTGTAGTATAACTCCGAAGCAGTTGATAAAAAAAAAATGCAGGAATATAATAGTCAGCCGACCATAGGCAATCATCTTCATCCTTCACCTGCTGGGTTTACAGCCAGTTGAAACATTCAGTGTAATTTAGTCCCAAGAGTTACAGCCCACTTATCCAGCCCCAGGTCAGTGACTCTGCAACCAGCCTCACCGCAAAAGCAAATAAATCGTAATGTTGACCAAGCTTTGACCTTGGCAAATGGATCTCCTTATCAGTAGATAATTTGTGTTCTTACAGGGTCTGTGACTCTGCACTCGGTACACCATTCCACAGGTAGCTTGACAGCTGCCACCTGCCAGACTATACACTATATTAAAGATAGGGATGATATATTACTATGTATATTAAATGGATGAAGGCTATACATTGGGAGCAACAATTTCGAGAAAATAAATCTCAAGCCCTCATATTATCCCGAAAGCCTCAAATCATTAACATTGAAACCTGAGGCTTTGATTTGTTAAACAACCCTTCTCCTTTGTAAAAAAAAAATATATATTGGGCTGGATTCTCCGTTTCTGCGGCCAAGTGCCGATGCCGGCATGGGAACTGTGGCGTTTTGCGACTCCAAAATTGGCGCTGAAAACTCACCAGTTCCGGGGCCGGTGAGGGGCTAGCAGCGGCGCTGGGTAAAACTCCTGGCTCCCGCGGCAAAAACGGCCAGAGAATGACCGGGTCCCTGTCCGCGTATGCGCACGGCGACGACCTGTAGCGGTCACGCAGTACAACATGGCGCCGGCCGTAAGTGGACCCGACCTGACAAATATGGCCCCACAGGACACTCCCTGACCAGCCCCCACCGGTCCTCCAAGCCCTTGCAGAAGCCCCCCCCCCCCCCCACCCCGCAACGTGGCTCCCGGCCAACTGGCGGCACTGGACACAGTCTGCGGCCGCCATGCCGGGCTCACGACCGTTCAGACCACACGTCAACTGCGCGGTCGGTAACTCGGCCCATCGGTGCCGGGCATCAGAGGAGGGACTTCCTATGACGCGCCAACGCCGTTCCAACGGCGTGCGACGAGATGATATCATTTCGGAGGGAGCAGAGACTCAAAAACCGGCGCCGCCCCCGATTTTGGGTGAAGTGTTTACAAGCTGTTTAATAATGAAGCTAATTGTATCTCGATGTACAACGCTGAAAGGTCTCTGCTTCATTTGGCTGGAGGTCCCACTACCTGCATGGACCAGTAGCTTGGTCTGGTCATGAGCCATGTGGGCCTATGTGTTAAACTGCCCCTGGCCCATAGCTCTGTCAAAGCTGCAGCCATTCGCCTGTGAAACTAGAATTCTGAGCAAATGAGCGCATTGGTTATTGACAAAATCATTACACAGAGAAAGGAGAAGTTATTCAGGCATCTACTTGTAAAAGGGGAAGTTAAGAACAAGGAATTGCTGTCTCAGCCCCAGCTCCCGGGTCCAGTTGTTTTTTTCTTTTGCAAATGCAGTACTCTGTTTTTCTTGGGAAACTCTCTGGTTTGAATCCTGGCCAGACTGATAGGGGTTGAAAGTCCCTATTTACTCGAAGCTGATCTGCAATGGGTTTGGGGCAGTTTTGCCCTTGACCCCTGGGGCAGAACTGCTGATTGTTCAACACCCTCACTGAGAGGGACCACAAGAAGATTTGGTTCACCTTAGGGGTAGGCAGCATATGACTGGCTTTGGAGTAAGGTTGAGAAAATTGTACACTGCATTTTCTTTTGCTGTCCTTCATCTGGTACAGGAAGACTGAAATAATGCACTCTGTAATATGAGTGTACCTCATCTCGATCCAAAACGCAGTGGAAAAACTCCAAATAAAATAGTGTCACTTGAGCAGAACTGTGGTCTTGTGTGTGACGCACCCTTGCACGTGACACATCTTCAAATTCTCCTTCAGTCTCACATAAGCCCCACCGTCCCCATTTTCACATAAGTGCAGTCTCCCCTTGCTGCCTACAAACAGGGAATGCTGAAATTATTGTGCCAGTGTCTAATTCATCCTCCAACATCCTCAAATCCTCTCCTCCGCACAATTTATCTGCTTCGGGAAAGTCAGTGTGAGGAGCAAATGACATTTCCATCATTATTTTAAACTCTAAACCACAATTTGTAACATCCTTCAGCATGAGGAAACAGAGCTAAGCAGTCGGTTTCTGTTTTACTATTCAGTAACCACGTTTTGGAGAGATTAGTTTGGTCTTTGTTCTTAAATCCTCCAATTTTATTTTCAAAATGCTTTTTTTCCAATTAAGGGACAATTTTAGCGTGGCCAAGGCACCTACCCTGTACATCTTTTGGGTTGTGGGGTGAGATCCACGCAGGGGTGGGGAGAATGTGCAAACTCCACATGGACAGTGTCCCAGGGCTGGGATCGAACCCGGGTGCTTGGAGCTGTGATGCAGCAGTGCTAACCACTGTGCCACCATGCCGCCCTTTCATCATCCAATCTTTAAACCTATTGGGTGGGATTCTCCGCGAACCGGCGGGGCGGGCCACTCCGGCGCTGAGGAGTGCGAAATCCTCCGCACCTTCAGGGGCTAGGCTGGCGCTGTGCCAGCTGGCGCGGAAGGGCTTGGCTCCATGCCAACCGGCGCCGAAGGGCCTCCGCCAGCCGGCGCGAGTTAGCGCATGCGCACGAGCGCCAGCATGTCCTGGCATCACCCCAGCGCGCACGCAGGGGGTTTCTTCTCCACACCAGCCATGGCGGAGGTTGACAGCCGCCGTTGCGGAGGGAAAGTGTGCCCCCCAATGGCACAGACCCGCCCGTGGATCGGTGGGCCCCGATCGCGGGCCAGGCCACCGTGGGGGCACCCCTGGGGCCAGATCTTCCCTCCCCCCCCCCCCCCCCCCCCCCCCCCCCCCCCCCCCCCCCACCCCCCGAAGACTCTGCAGGCCGCCCGTGGAGCCAGGCCCCACCGGTAAGGACCTATTGTGATTTACGCTGGCAGGACCGGCCACAAACGGGCAGCCACTCGGCCCATCGCGGGCCGGAGAATCGCCGGGGGGGGGGGGGGGCTGCCAACAGCCCCCGACTGGCCCGGCGAGGGGTCGGAGAATCCCGCCCATTGTCTCATATTCTCTGTCTGTTTCTCTCACTGACCCTCTCTGTCTCCGATTCCCTCTCTCCTGCTATATGTTTCACTATCAGTCTCACTCGCATGGATACAATCAGGATTTCTTGTACCCGGTGATTTCTCTGCACATTCTGAATTTATGAATATCTTATTGATTGTGCTTCATCAAAGATGTGCAAGTTAGGTGGATTGGCCATGATCGATGCGCGGGGTTACTGGTTAGGGCGGGGAGTGGGCCTGGGTAGAGTGCTCTCTGGGAGGGTCAGTGGTCAATGCAGACTCGATGGGCCGAATGGTCACCCCCTGCACTGTAGGGATTCTACAAATTCATTCTCTACAGATGGTGCCTGACCTGCTGTGTGTTTTCAGCATTTTATATATTTTAGTTTTCTGCCACCTGTAGTATTTTGTTCCTTGTTTGAATTCAGAGTCACTCCACTTTGGGGTTTTCATGCAGTTTCGGCCAATCCCAGATTTACACTGCTGTTTAAAATTGGTGCGAAGTGACAGTATAAATAAAGCTCAGTGATTGCCAATTCCATTCTTGTCCTCCGTGTGTGACGCATGCTAAGACTTCCCAAACTAGGCACAAGTTTATGACCAGTAGATGGTCATGAGTTTTATCTCATTCGCCAGAGCTGAATTCAAACCAGAGGTCTCCCAATTACCGGAGCATTGTGCAACCCCCAGAAATCAGTTTGGGATTTATTGGACTTTTCAATATGTAGAAATTGAAAAGACTGCACTGGTTGAGTTGCTGGTTATGACATTAAATCAGTGCCAAACCTCATTGTAGATATTCCTGCACGGCAGAGTCCATTTGGCCTGGTACAGCAGTGCCAGTGTTAGCTTCGCGCGGGCGACTAGCTCATGGTAACAGTGGCTTACACCCTCTGGCTTGACACACTTACAGAAGGAGTGAGCAACTTCTACCTTGCTTTAACCCAATTTTCTTCCTGATTGCAGAGTAAGGAGGTCGGTGGGCAGCTGCACGAAGATCTGATGAAAGTTTTGAACGAGTTGTACACGGTGAGTGGGATTTATCTCTTGGCATATGTCCAGTAACACCAAAACTTCATTGCTCCTGCTCTCGTCGTAACTCTGTGGCTAACTGCGTCATTCGGTGTTCTGCCAAGTTCAGTCTTTGTTTGCTGACTTTGCTAAACACCATATTAGTCGAGCTAAGGGATTATAGGGACAGGATAAGGCCATTCAGCCCCTCAAGCCTGTTCTGCTATTCAGTCAATCTTGGCTGAATTGTATCTCAACTCCATTTAATAATAATATAATATTTATTAGTGCCACAAGCAGGCTTACATTAACACTGCAATGAAGTTACTGTGAAAATCCCCTAGTCACCACATTCCGTCGTCGCCTGTTCGGGTACTCAGAGGGAGAATTCAGAATGTCCAATTCATCTAACAGTACGTCTTTTGGGACTTGTGGGAGGAAACCCGCGCACACATGGGGAGAACCTGCAGACTCCGCACAGACAGTGACCCAAGCCGGGAATCGAACCTGGGACCTTGGTGCTGTGAAGTAACACTGCTAACTACTGTGCTACCATGCTACCATCCGCCTTCGTTTATAATCCCTAATATCCCTAATTCAACACAAATCCAGCAATCTCGGTTTTGAAGTTTTCAAGTGACCGACAACCACATCAGATGGTGATCTGATGGACAGGAGAGTTCCAGATTTCTGCTTCCCTTTGTGTGAAGAATCCCTGACATTATCCCGGAATGGCCTAGCCCTAATTTTAAAGATGTAATTGATCTAATTTCCTGTAGACTCAACAGGCTGATCAGCCAGGCCCATTTCTCTTGCTCGCTTGTGGATGACATTTCCTATTAAGTGCACACTCCTGGGCATTTAGTTAAGGCCGGACTGAGTTCAGCTGTATTCCTCCTTGCATGTTTCAATCGGCCTAGTCTGGGAAAATGGGATATAATTGCATGCAGTCCTTTGTGAGTTAATGTAATATCTGCCTGACTGGGAAATGTGTTGGGAGTCTGTTTATATTGTAGTGACGGGTCTGAGTGTAACAGTTAGAGCCCAGGTTCCAGTCTGACTCTACATTGTGGCTCGTCTCTTGGCAAGAATTTGAAGCACTGATTCACGAAAGAGTTCCTCACAGACCTGCGTCTAAGAGAAGAACACCGGGCGGGATTCTCCGATCCCGCGCCGGGTTGGAGAATCATGGGGAGGGATGTGCCGGCCATGGCGCGTATGTGCAGACCCGCGCCACTCGTGCTGGCGCCCGTGTCGGCAGCTGGAACTGCGTGAAGCGCTCCAGTGTCGTGCTGGTCCCCTGTGCGGCGCAGGATCGCTACTCATAGCGGCCAGATGCCGCCGTCGTAAAACGCTCCGGCGTTTACGACGGCGTCAACACTTAGCCCCATTATCGGAGAATCCTGCCCACTATCCCAACAGAGCGATAAATATTCTGAGAATAAGGAGGGGAATATCCTCTGCCTGCCCCAAACACTTAAGTTGTCAGGTGGGTTCATCAAAAGTGCCTTAAATGTTCACTTCCAATCCCTTGGCATTTGGCACTGCCCAACATGCTGCAACATAGCTTCACAGGTAGTCTGGCTTTGCTTCACTCTGGCTGAGCCCTAACTCTGCATTCGCATTGCAAATTTGGAACGAATGTGGAGTGGAGATGGCTGCACTTCCAATGTAAATGCACCTCAGAATTTCGGAGCGATGTATTGAGAGCGACAGAGACGTTTTTTTTAAAGTAACAGGTATTTCCTGTTGGTCAGATGCTGTCCACAGTTTCCATCTTCGTTCCTTGATGTTTACGCAGAGCCCAGCTGGAATCCTCAATCCCATTTACACAAAGTATTAACTAAGGTGGCAGGTTCAGAAATCAACCATTCAAATGACTGATCGTTCTTGCGTCATTTTGGAATGAATTACTTAGTGTTCCAAGTTTAATAGGATGAAGCGCTGTGAATTTGTAAATATCTAAATTCCCTTAAATGATCAGGTTACCTGAGAATGAAGGTTCTCTTGTTCCCTACCTTGGGAATTCTTTATTCCAAAGAACTGAGACACAGAACTGAACCAGAATGAGGCATTCCAAGAATCCAATTTCAGCAATTGCTTTCGAAGCAGTTTGGGCCGAGGCCTGGGAATCCGTTTCGAACCCTGCTGTAATCGGGTAGTGGTCTACAGGAAAGGTCTGGAAGGGGGAGTCCTGGTGCTTTGCTAACCTCAAGAATGCTTGATCTTGCATGTTGCTACAACAGAAGCAGATGTGGGGTGACAAACAGGATACAGTGCCAGATGTTTTCGCAGAATCCACCGAGGCATTATATCCTTCAAAGCCAGAAGGGTTGTGCAGTGTCTATGTCTTTCGAAAGAGGGGCAGATGGAATGTGTTTGAAGTTTGAAGGAAAAGGTTGTAATGTTGGAGCTCAACTCGTTAATGAAGTGTTTTGCAGATGAGAGGGGGTAGGCGACACAAGAGCCCCCGTCACCCTCGAGGCGATGACTTTGAGGTTGTTTTGCCCAGCCATGTAATTAATGGCTGGTGTGAAAAGATGACTCCAGACTTGACATGAAGGCAGATGAACAGTGGATGCAGTTTAATGCTGCGTAATGTCTGTCAGAATCATGTTGACATGATAACTCCTAACATGACAGGCCATTGGTAATGCAACCCTCTGGGTGGGCCATTGGGGGCAGGGCCACAACACAGCAACAGTGCACTTGGCCCAATCAGTCCATGTTGATATTTATTCTCCATTATTGAAGTTGTCTTAAACCCGTGTGCTGCCTTCATTTATTCTTCCTTCCTTTGAAGCCTGTCTCACCCATTTTTTAAATTCTTAATAAATTTAGTGTACCCAATTCGTTTTTTCCAATTAAGGGGCAATTTAGCGTGGCCAATCCACCCACCCTGCACAATTCTTTGGGTTGTGGGGGCAAAACCCACGCAAACATGGGGAAAAATGTTAAAACTCCACACGGACAGTGACCCAGGTCCGGGATCGAACCTGGGACCTCGGCGGCGTGAGGCAGCAGTGCTAACCACTGCGCCACCGTGCTGCCCTCACCCATTTTTAAAAGTTGACATGGTTTTGTCAGAGTTACTAACTCTGGCCAGGTTCTTCACAAATTTTTCTCTCTGTCCTAAACCTTCTGTTTAATTTTGTAACCAAATTCCCTTGTTCTAGACCCTCAGTCACTGCATTAGTCTGTTTCTATCAAAATTCTAATCCATTCCGTTATCATTTTAAGCACCTTGTGGTGGTACGTCCTTTTCCTGCAACCTTCCCTTTAATTTCTACTCTTCCAATCAAAGCACACCCAATTCAGGCCCAATCAGGCCAAACTTTGCTCCTCACTCCCTTTCCTTAACCTTGAGCAGTTATTCATTTAATCGCTCTACTGCTGCCTTCTCTGTTTCTTTATTTCTGTTATAACCCGCACGGGATTACAGGGTAGGGATTAACTACCCTGTGGAGCTTGCAGAATACAAACTCCCCTGATAAAGGCGCGGGGGACACTGAACAATATTTTTATTTTTATAAATACAGTTGGCCAGTAAGGCACTAACTGGAGAAGATCCAGTAGGGACCTACTGGAGCTGTAAATAATAGTAAAATAAAGTAAGGTTTTCTTTCCACCTTCTCGTTGTGGACCCTTACAAAAATTCCGGCCAGCACGGTGGCGCAGTGGGTAGCATTGCTGCCTCACGGCGCCGAGGTCCCAGGTTCGATCCCGGCTCTGGGTCACTGTCCACGTGGAGTTTGCACATTCTCCTCGTGTTTGCGTGGGTTTTGCCCCCACAACCCAAAGATGTGCAGGCTTGGTGGATTGGCCACGCTAAATTGCCCCTTAATTGGAACAAATGAATTGGTTACTCGAAATTTATATTAAAAAAAAAAAAAATTTCCTTCCCACCACCTTGTCTCCTCTCCCTGCTCCTCAAAGCCCTCCTCTTAGATGGTGTCTCAGCTCCCCATCCCTCCTTCTCCTTTCCCCATTCCACCCTTTCCATCCTCTTCCCCTTTGCCTGTCCTGCTCTATCCAATCTTCTACCCCGAATCCCAGACTTGGCAGTCGCCACATCTTTTTTCCTTACTGTAATTTGCTCTGGGCCATCTTTGTACATGTGAGGAGCGTTACAGAAAGACAAGATATTGTAATGGATGTTGGAGGGGGTTATGCCGAGAGATAATGCTTGCCTCCCCTGGCCAAAGCCTCATTCCATGATGACCGTTAGGTTGTCAGAAGCTCGTGGGTGAGGAATTGATGCTCTCTCGTGTTCAGTGACAGTTTGTGCTGTGATTATAGTCCACCCATTGCTGGCTGAAGGTGGTCCTTCTCCATTAGGATTCCGATATTATTTTGATGACTTGAGCATTCAACTGGATTAGATCAAACACAGAATCACCTTTCCCTGTATGGATTAGCACTTCCAGAGCTCCCTGAGCAGCAGTCTCGTTCTCGGAATAGATTTTTTGGTTTGAGTAGAAGGACAGTTGGTTGCACAGAAATGCAGGTTGGTGAATGAATAATTGAGATGCGAGGATGGTCGAAAATCCTGAAGCTTTGCTCAAATAACTTTGGGAATCAGAAAGCATTTCTCCAGAGCTTTTGATCAGGAGATTAACTGGATGAATAGAGCTTATGACAGGGGAGAGTACGTGGGCAGTGAATGGAAGTCTATTGAATTATGGGGTGGAGTTGTGCCCAGTAAGAACGGCTTTCACCTCGGCTTTTCGGAAAATGCCACGTAATCAGTAAACATGCTTCTGTTGTTGCATCCTTTTCCTGAAGCCTTCAAACGTATTCCTTTGATCTCTCTTTGAAAGGCTTAGACGCTGCACAGCGGTGATAGCTTCTGAGGGTTTAAAGCCTTAATGGATCCTCTAATAACATCTGGCCCTGGCTTCTGTGAGCTTCCCGCACATGGGTCGTGATTGTAGAGGTTCTGCAATAAGGCTGCCAGGTTTCACAGTGCAAATGTGTGAGTAAGCAAACCAGCGACTGGGCTGTCTTGGTCTCACCCGGTCTAATCTAAAAAGGGAACCAAATAACTGCTGAGATCATTCTTTTTATAAAGATCTGAAATCATGATCAGAGTGCCCAGTGCTGTACTATTTTCAGTGCTGTTCCACCTTGTTTGTGATGTTTTAATTGTTTGTTTTTATGATTGGCCCTTGGGAACAAGAATAACTGGAAAATTACTGCCGGCCTATTTTAACAAAAGGAAAAGGCCTCTGGCCCACCGCAAGTAACATTGGGGCAGATGGAAACATTCTGTTTTTCTCATGTTATGCTTTGGGTTGTCTCCATTTCCTCTTTTGTGCCTCTGGCTCGGAAGCGGTGATCCATGTATATGTTGGTAACCCGCATGTTGGAAGATAATGGTACTGCCATCACTGGGTCAGTACATTCCGTTGTTTCGTAGATGGTGGGCACTGCAGTTGTGCCCATGAATTGCTGAAGACCTGCTCCAGGTGGGCAGTTCCCCTGACCCTGTGACCTTAAAGCTGGTGTTGCAGAGCTGTAGGACAGGCTCAATCGCAGCACAATACACGGGAACAGGGCCCAGCTGATTGCAGGGTCAGTGTGCCTGCATTCAAAATATCCTTGGGCACAAGACCATCCTACCTTCAGCACTCTCAGTAATTTCTAAACCCTGATAGCTACAAGCTCTACTTCCTGTACTTTACATTATTCCTCTTCCAGTATCAGCAATGGAACATGGGAACAGAAGGAGGCCATTCAGCCCCTTGAGCCTGTTCTGCCATTCAATGCGATGGCATTGATTTGCGATCCAATTCCTTATACCACCTTTGGCCCATATCCCTCACTACCTCCGGATAACAAAAAAAACCATCAATCTCAGATTTAAAATTAACAATTGATCTGACATTAATTGCCATTTGTGGAAGAGAGCTCCAAACCTCTACTACTCTTTGTGTGGAGAAGTGCTTCCTAATTTCACACCTGAAAGGACTGGCCCTAAATTTTAGACTCTGCCGCTTAGTCTTAGATTCCATTGGAAATATTTTATCTCCGTTGACCCTCACTGGTCTCCTCACTATCTTCAAAACTTTGATTTAGGACAGTGGGTACGTGCATCAAACCTGTTCCCGCTGCAATCTCGCTTAACATGCTTTTCTATATCAAACTGTTTATATTCGGGCAATTACCAAAAAACAGACCTGTTTTGTTGAAGCTATTGTTCTGTTTGTGCTGGCTCTGCAGTGATAAAGATCAGTACCTTGGGACACTGAAAGCCTGAAGACCTATTGAGGGGTTGGGAGGCGGAGGTCAAAGGTTCCCTGTTGAGGTTACAGAATTTATTCCATGAGTCATAACCCTGATAGGTCATTGGTTGTTCAGTTCTGCCTGTCAAACGCAATTGAATATATGCATGCCACATTCCCCATAGATTTTGTGCGCTACTGGGAGAGTACAATATACCTAGGAATATTGGATTGGACTTGGAACTTCTATATTCCAATAAACGTCTAATTCACATTCTGTCTTTGAGTGCCTCCATGGATTCCTTCACCTTGGCTAAGGAGATTTTCCCAGCTTGTGGCCCGATAGGTACGAGTGGAGATTTTAGGTCAATGTGCAATTAGTTCCAAAAAGTTTTGAGGTTTGTTTGTTGGGTTTTTGGAACTGTCCCCCATGTCAGCCATTGCTCCTAGTGCAGGGCACCAAAAAGACCACCACAACAACAAAGAATATTAAAATTAACAGAAAGGAGTTTACATTTATGTTGGAGCTTTCATTTCCCCATTGCCCCTTCACAGCTCAATGACTACTTTTGAAGAGCAGTCACTGTCACTGTTTTGAAGAACAGTCTTCAAGAGCAGTTTGGGAGGTAAATACAGCATCTTATGTTATGCAGCAAGATCTCAAAGTCAATAACTATAAATGACCAATACATTTGTTTGTCGTGGTGTCAGTTAAGGGGAGGAATGTTGGCCAAGAGAAAGAGAATATATTTTAATTGGTGAACAGCAAAAGTAAATTTGTGCATTTCCTCGGTATTCCAAACAAACAGTGAAGTACTTTGAAGAGTGGACACGGTTGTAATATAGGAATCTGAGAGAATGAAACAGGCAGACAAGACCTTGATTTTAATATCCGCTGAAAGACAGCACCTCTGACAGTGCAGCACTCCATTAATATTGTACTGAAGTGTTAACCTGGATCAGGGATGGGCCTTGATCCATGAACTTCCAGCTCAAAAGCAAGTGTGTTACCCATTGAACCAAGCTCCTCCTTGTAAGTAGATGAGCTGGATTAGGAAGAGGTGATTCAATGGAGCTTACACGCCTGTGGATTATAGTTGGAAGGATCAGTTGAGGGAAGTAAAGAGTCACATCGCTTTGGGTTTTTGGAACAGGGTGATACAGAGCAGGAGACCCAAGTCTTCAGTTAGTTTGTGGGTAAATCAATTGCTGATCTGTGGTTGAGGCACATAGACCAGGGTGAACCTAGGGTTTGGCTGATTTAACAAGATGGGACTGCAGGGTCCAGGGCTCCTGGTTTTGGTTTAAGGAGGATTAAGTTCTGACCAGGACATCCTCTCTTGATTGCTGTTCAAGGAGCCCCTGCTGGAGAATGTGTGTTTGAGGTCTTAGTTCCGACGATCACGCAGTTCAATCGTCCTGTGCTGTCCAGCTTCACACATGGAGAATTCTCTCAGGGTGAGACACCAATGGGTGTTTAAAGACCTGTGGAGCTGAATTTGAGCAAGAGGGTCAGTGAGCACAGGACACAAATGGAGAAAACTAACATGAATTGGTGGCTGCAGTTTTATCAATGATATCTAGTTATGCTCTCATGAAAGTGGAAAGTAAACTGCACTCGTTTTGAGCACTGTTACAATTCTTCCATCTAATTAACCAGATATTCCACCAAGGCGCAGTTACTCAACCTCCTAAATTGTTCTGGGTTCTCTGTGCAGAGATTTAAATTAAAGTTTGTCCCAATGCAATTTCTCAGAGACGAAACAATTTCCCTGACCTTTTTTTCACCATGACTGATATTCCAGTTCAAAATCCCGAAAACTGCTCAACATCTGGGAGTTTAATTCCCTTAGTTGTGATATATTTAGTGCAGAGCCAGTGTTAAATTCCTGACTGTGCCTATTGTAATGCAGTCATTAACCTATTTCTGTGAAATTATTTCTAATGATTCATTGAAGCAGGTCAACCAGCTCACTCACGGGATTATCTGGAGGAAAGTTTTGTAGAGTTTTCCAATTAAGGGGCAATTTAGCGTGGCTAATCCACCTTCCCTGCACATCTTTTGGGTTGTGGGGTGAGAGCCACGCAGACGGGCGAATGTGCAAGCTCCACACGGACAGTGACCCGGGGCCGGGATTGAACCCGGGTCCTCGGCGCCTTGAGGAAGCAGGGCTAACCACTGTGCTGTCCCTGACAGTTCAGTAGAGCTTGACACAGCACTTCTATCCCCATGTTCTTCAAATGTTCTTTAAATTGACTACCCTGCCCTGGCCTGTCTGATTGGCTTGTTGTAGACTGTATCATTTGGCAATGTTATTTGGGGGAGATGGCGGGATTGAATCTCTGAAAGACAGAGATACTCTCTAATGGGAAGTCAAAATTAGTATCTTACCTGTTGTCAGCTGAGCAGAACAAAACAGAGAATACATTTAGACGTTTGTTTTTTTTACAGGCTGATTATTTTGTGCTCTCATAGTATCGTTTTGTCCACGATCTGCTGTCAGGCCTCAACAGAGTGGCCAAGTGACTAGTGCTGGGGAGCATATGTTTTACAACACAAAAGAAAGGCCTGCCGGCCATCAAGCACCTATCTATTCTAATCCCATTTTTCAGTACTAGCTCCATGGCCTTGTATGCTATGGCGTTTCAAACGTTTCTTTTTTATTAATAAACATAGAGTACCCAATTCATTTTTTCCAATTAAGGGACAATTTAATGTGGCCAATCCACCTACCCTGTACATCTTTTGGGTTGTGGGGGCGAAACCCACGCAAACACAGGAAGAATGTGCAAACTCCACACGGACAGTGACCCAGACCCGGGATCGAACCTGGGACCTCGGGCACCGTAAGGCAGCAGTGCTAACCACTGCGCCACCGTGCTGCCCCGGTTTTCTCTGTTCTAAGGAGAACATCGCCAGCTTCTCTTCACAGCTGAAACGCTCCAGCCCAGGCAGCATCCTGGTGAATCTCCTCTGCACCCTCTCTGGAGCAATCACATCCTTCCTATAGTGTGTCGACCAGAACGGCACATAGTACTCTAGCTGTGGCCTAACGAGCGTTTTATGCAGTTCCATCATAACCTTCCTGCTCTTGTATTCCATGCCTTGGTTAATAAAGGCAAGTATCCCATTTGCCTTCTTAACCACCTTACTTACCTGTCCTGCTGTCTTCAGTGACCTATGAACTAGCACACCAAAGGCCCTCTTGTCCTCTGCACTTCCTAGTGTCCTACCGTTCGTTTTGTTTCCTTTGACTTGTTAGTCCTCCAAAAATGCATTAGCTCGCACTGTTCAGGAGTAAATTCCATTTGCTACTATTCTAACCAGCCCTTCTATACAATCTTTCCTCTTCCTCGTTATTTACCGGCCCATCAATTTTCATGTCACCTGCCCAGAATGGGAGGGACCCCGGTTTCTGGCCTGTCCCTCAGAGGATCTGCTTCCCTGCCAACTCCAATGTCGAGTGAGCTGATGCTTTCGAATTGCTCAACAGCAGAAAATCCTGCGGCAGTCCCATCGCACCAGGCATTGGTTTGTGGAAGAACGTCTGGAAAGGAAATGAAACATGCCAAAAGCACACGTTAAAATAGTCCTGTCGTCGTCAGCACTTGTATCACAGCAACATTTTGCAATACGGGGATCTGTCGTTAATAAATGTTTAAGTTGCAGCCAAGTAAGATGCCCCAACGAGCAGATGTTCTTTACAGGCAGGATTTCTTCAGCAAACTCTGTCAGTATTAAGCACACATGGTAAGCACATGTAATCACACACTTGAGAGGTGTTCAAGACGATTAAAGGATTTTATAAAGAGAAACTAATCCCACTGCTGAGGGAGGCCAGAATAAGGGACGTTACCTTAAAATTAGAACGCAGTTGTTCAGGGGTAATGTCAGGAACTATTTATTCAAACAGAGGGGAGTGGAAATCTCAAACTCTCTCCCCAAAGAAAGATGTGGATGCTGTGGGCCAATTAAATATTTTAAAACGGAGGTTGACAATCTTAGTTGGGAGGTTTAAGGGACATGGAGCTAGAATTAAAGATAAACGAAGGTGGCACGATGGCGCAGTGGTTAGCGATCCTGCCTAACGGCGCCGAGGTCCCGGGTTCGATCCCGGCCCAGGTCACTGTCCGTGTGGAGTTTGCAAATTCTCCCCGAGACTGCGTGGGTCTCACCCCCACAACCCAAAAATGCACAGGTTAGGTGAATTGGACACGCTAAATTGCCCCTTAATTGGAAAAAAAATAATTGGGTACTCTAAATTTAAAGAAAAAAATGAATTAAAGGTAAATGGAGTTGAGGTACGCCAGTCATGATGTAATTGAGTGGTGGGACAGCATCAAGGGGCTGAGTGGTCCCCTTGCTTACTTACCACCCTACGTTTCATGCTTGTGCAGCGACCATATTGTGCAATTATTTATCGCAAAGTAGAGGGAGCTTTACTCTGTACCTAACCCCGTGCTGTACCTGTCCTGGGAGTGTTTGATGCGGACAGTGGAGAGGGAGCTTTACTCTGTATCTAACCCCGTGCTGTACCTGTCCTGGGAGTGTTTGATGGGGACAATGGAGAGGAAACTTTACTCGGTATCTAGCCCCGTGCTGTATCTGTCCTGAGAGTGTTTTTGTTTTAAGAATTTAGAGTACCCAATTCATTTTTTTCCAATTAAGGGGCAATTTAGCATGGCCAATCACCTGCCCAGCACATCTTTGGGTTGTGGGGGTGAAACCCACGAAAACACGGGGATAATGTGCAAACTCCACCGGGATCGAACCTGGGACCTTGGCGCCATGAGGCAGCAGTGCTAACCACCGTGCCACCATGCTGCCCTTCCTGAGAGTGTTTGATGGGGACAGTGTAGAGGGAGCTTTACTCTGTATCTAACTGTCCTGGGTATTTATAATAATTGTAAAGGGTTCCATTTCCAAACATTAATCTTTGGTGAATGGAAATTTGTGTATAAATGGGAATGTGAGCTAAGACTGAGTGTCCCTGTTCTGCAGGTTATGAAGACCTATCACATGTACAATGCTGACAGCATTAGTGCAGAGGGTAAACTGAAGGAGGCAGAGAAACAGGAGGAGAAACAGATTGGCCGCTCAGTGAAGCCGGAGGATCGACTGGTCGGACGCTCCCCAGACCCAGCAGCAAACATTCGATTTGAGGAGAAGCACCAGAGACGCAGCTCAGTCCGAAAGATCGAGAAAATGAAGGAGAAGGTTTGGCCTTTTAAAATGTTGTCCTCTTTTCCTCCTCCCTCTTGCTCGCCCTCTGTTTTGTCCCAGTGGCTGTTGTTTGTCTGTGAGCTGTAACTGAGAGTGTTAACAGACAGCATTCAAGCCTCGGGGCTGGATTCTTAAGCCCCGCCTGCCGCAAGAAGGCCACGGGCAAGACGCGGACAATGGAGAAGTCCATTGACCCCGGCGGGATTCTCTTTGGTCGCCGGGCGAATGCCCGCCTGAGAATCCCGCCCCGTCTCTCCTCCGCATTATCCACAGGGTGACTGGAGAGAGAACAAGTGAAGGAACCCTGGCTGATGTCCCCTGACTCCTCAGCACCTAAAGACCGTTGCACTTCCCCTAGCCATCAAGGTGGCTGAGACGAGAGGATGCAGCCTACACCAAGAACCTTGCTTATTCTGTGCAGCTCCATTCCGCACAATGAGAGACCCGTGGATCGACATGAGTTATTGATTACTGACTGCACACCTGTTAAATCCCATCTCACTCGTCTTGTTTTAAAGTTTTGGAAATCCCAGCTTTAAAATTCAAGCTTGCCATTTTCTCACCTGTGCTGATTTCTGGTCATTAAGTATAGGTTTCTCAACTTCAAATGAAGTATTTCGCCTCTCCCACATGTTTGTCATAGATAGTTTAACTCTTGATTGTTGCTGTTTTCTTCCCAGCGTCAGGCAAAGTACACGGAGAACAAACTCAAGGCGGTCAAGGCGAGAAATGAGTACATTCTAGCACTGGAGGCCACCAACTGCTCCGTCTTCAAGTACTACATCCACGATCTATCTGACCTCCTCGATGTGAGTATACTGTCTGTCCCACCCAGCCCGTCAGCCCTCTTCTTCATAGGGTTCAATTTTGAGGACAGCGTACATTGAATAGGCTTGTATTCCCTTGAGTTTAGAAGATGAAGGGTTGATCTAATCAAGGATTAGATGATGATGCAAGGAATTGATGGGGCCGATAGGGAGAATCTATTCCTCCTTGTTGGGGGGAGTCCAGAACAATGGGGGAAGAACCTTAAAATTAGAACCAGGACATTCAGGGGTGATGTCAGAAAGCACTTCTACACAAAAAGGGGGGCTGATGAGGCTGGGCATCAGTTGAAATTTCCAAAATGGGGATTGATAGATTTCAGCTAAGGATTGCGATCTCAAGGCACATTGGTGAGATCAAGATTCAGATCAGTCAAGGTCTAATGGCTGCCTCCTGTGTTCATTTTCCAAAAGACTGGGATGTTGAATTAATTCATATTTTGAAAACATTTATTGTGTTTTCAGAAGAGAGGGCAGCATGTGGCACAGTGGTTAGCACGGCAGCCTGCGGCGCTAAGGACCCGGGTTCGAATCCCGGCCCTGGGTCACTGTCCGTGTGGAGTTTGCACATTCTCCCCGTGTCTGCGTGGGTTTCACCCCCATAACCCAAAGATGTGCAAGTTAGGTGGATTGGCCACGCTAAATTGCCCCGTAATTGGAAAAAGTAATTGGGTACTGTAAATTTTTTTTTTTTTTTAAAGTGTTTTCAGAAGAGGGGTAGATCCAGGGGCTGAGGCCCCTGTGTGAACTGCACACACTAGCATCAGGTTAACCGGCTCGTGGTTAGAGATTGTCTGCTTTAGTGGAGTTGAGCTGGGATCATCGAATCAGCACAGAAAGTGACCATTTGGCCCATCCGTCATGCCTGTACAAGCTCTTTGGGAGAGTAATCCAATTGGTCCCACTCCTCTGCTGTTTTCCTTGTCAATGTCTTCAAGTGTCTATCCAATTCATTTTTTTTTAAATTACAATTAAACCTACTTCTTCCACCCTGTCAGTAAGTGTGTCGCAGATCCCAACAACTCGCTTCATAAGAAAACATTTCCCCATTTCACTTCTGGTTCTTTTGCAAGTCAGCTTCCATCTGTGTCCTCAGGTTACTGGCTCACCTACCACTGAAACATGTTTCTCTTCATTTACTTATTCTAAGCATTCATGATTGTGAATACGGTTCTTAAATATTCTTTGAACCTTCTCTGCTCTAAGAAGGACAGCCTCAGTTTCTCTAATCTCTCCACCTGTCTGAAATCCCTCATCACTGGTAAATCTCTTCGGCGCTCTATGGCTGTGCCATCCTTCCCGAAGAGCAGCATCCAGAGTTTATCACCACGTACTGGCTGAGGCCTAATTTGTGTTCTATGAATGTTTAGCATCATTTCCTTCTCTCTTCCTTTATTAATAAAGCCAAGGATTCCAGATGCTCTTCAATGGCCTTCGTAGCTTTTCCAGCCACTTTCAAAACTTTGTGTACCTAGACCACTAGTTTTCTCTCTTTCACCACACACCCACATATTTAAAGTTCCGCCATTGAGTTAACACGTATCAAAATGAGCATCAGCTGTAAACAAGCCATTTTAAAAAATTACTTCATGAGATGTGGGTGTCGCTGCAAGCCCAGCAATTGTTGCCCATCTCTAATTGCCCTTGAACCGTGTGGCCTCCAAGGCCATTAGAGTCAACCACATTGCTGTGGGTCTGGAGTCACATGTAGACCAGACTAGGCAAGGGCGGCAGATTTCCTTCCCGAAAGGACATGAGTGAACCAGACAGGTTTTTTACAACAATTGACAATAGTTTCATGGTCACCATTACAGAGATTGGCTTTCGATTCCATATTTATTGATTAAATTCAAATTCCACCAGCTGCCACGGCTCTTGGCAGCCACTATCCTTCTAGTGACAAAAGTGAAGTCCAATAGGGTTCCGCTGTATAAATATGTTTTGGACTTAGTTTGGGAGAGCGTTAAATATGCAAGAAAGAATTCAAAAGAAGAGAATGAGATAGGAGATATCAGCCTGGGTGGTAGGAGACGATGGAGGGAAGAATGGAAAGTCACCATAGAATTCTTACAGTGCAGAAGGAGGCTATTTGGCTCATCGTGTGTGCATCGACCCACTGAAAGTGCACCCCACCCAGGCTCACTCTCCGCCTTATCCCGTAACCCCGCTGTCTGTGAGGAGTTAATGGGATGGAGGGAAGCAAGTGGAGGAAGGGGACAGGAGTGAAGATATTCTGAGTGTGAGACCCATTGTCTGGAGTAAGATGATGGTTTTGCTTCCAAGCTGGGTTTGGAAATGTGAAGAAGCTGTGACATTGATCTGGGATATATTCTAATCTTTGCTTTTGGTTTTAGTGCTGTGACCTCGGGTATCATGCCAGTCTGAACCGGGCAATGAGGACGTTTCTATCAGCAGAGATTAATGTTGAACAGTCTAAGCACGAAGGGCTGGAGATCATTGAAAGTGCTATCGACAGTCTAGACGCCTGCAATGATAAACAACGTCTCATGGAGTTGTACCACACTGTGTTCTGTCTGCCACCAAAGTTTGATTTCCAGCCCCACATGGGCGACGGGGTTAGTGGATTTCATTTAAAACCAATATCTGAAGCATTGTCCAGCATCGTTAGAAAACAATGTGATTGCATGATGCTCATACACATTCTCAAATTTCTCTTCTTAGCCTTGACAGTCCTGTACTTCAGTGTAATACAAGGACTGACCTGTAACCCAGTGCTGTACCCCAGTGTTATCCCGTGACAGACCCGGCCCACCAGTATTGTACCCCAGTGTTATCCCGTGACAGACCCGGCCCACCAGTACTGTACCCCAGTGTTATCCCGTGACAGACCCGGCCCACCAGTACTGTACCCCAGTGTTATCCCGTGACAGACCCGTCCCACCAGTATTGTACCCCAGTGTTATCCCGTGACAGACCCGTCCCACCAGTATTGTACCCCAGTGTTATGCAGTGACAGAACTGTCCCCACCAGTACTGTACTCCAATGTTATACAGTCAGACCTGAACTCACCAGTACTGTACCCGTTTTATACAGTGTCAGACCTGTCCCCACCCAGTGCTGTATCCCAGTGTTATAGAGTGACCGACCTGTCCCTACCCAGTACTGTATCCCAGTGTTATACAGTGACAGACCTGTCCCCACCAGTACTGTACCCCAGTGTTATACAGTGACAGACCCATCCCCACCAGTACTGTACCCCAGTGTTATACAGTGACAGACCTGTCCCCACCAGTACTGTACCCCAGTGTTATACAGTGACAGACCTGTCCCCACCAGTACTGTACCCCAGTGTTATACAGTGACAGACCTGTCCCCATCAGTACTGTACCCCAGTGTTATACAGTGACAGACCTGTCCCCACCAGTACTGTACCCCAGTGTTATACAGTGACAGACCTGTCCCCATCAGTACTGTACCCCAGTGTTATACAGTGACAGACCTGTCCCCACCAGTACTGTACCCAAGTGTTATACAGTGACAGACCTGTCCCCACCAGTACTGTACCCCAGTGTTATACAGTGACAGACCTGTCCCCATCAGTACTGTACCCCAGTGTTATACAGTGACAGACCCATCCCCACCAGTACTGTATCCCAGTGTTATACGGTGACAGACTTGACCCCATCAATACTGTTCCCCAGTGTCAGACCTGTCCCCACTAGTACTGTTACCAGTGACAAAGGCCAGCAGAATCACAGAAAAATACAGTGCAGAAAAGGCCCTTCGGCCCATCGAGACCGCACTGGCGCATGAAAGGCGCCTGATCTGCCAATCCCAATCCCATATGCCAACACTTGGCCCATAGCCTCGAATGTTAGGATGTGCCAAGTGCTCATCCAGGTACTCTGTAAAGGATGTGAGACAACCCACCTCGCCACCCTCCCAGGCAGTCCGTTCCAGACCGTCACCATCCTCTGGGTAAAACCGTTTTTCCTCAATTCCCCCCTGAACTCCTGCCCTTCACCTTGAACTTGTGTCCCTCGTAACCGACCCTTCACATAAAAGGAACAGCTGCTCCCGATCCACCCTGTCCATGCCCCTCATAATCGTGTACACAATATCATGCACATCAATATCATGGGAACATCATTTTCCCAAAATTTTCCTCCCAATCAAGGATCATTCTGGTTTGGAAATACATTGTCGTTCCTTCATTTTGCTTGTCCACAAGCCTCTCTAACAGCACCTTGGGTGCACCTTCACCATACGGACTGCAACCATTCAAGCCAAAAGCCACTACCATCCATTACCTCAGGGCAGCCTTTGACAGCCAATAAATGTCGACCTTGCCAACCACACCTGCATCACGATACGTTTTTTACTTGAAACGACCACAAAGCTTGTGTCACTTTTGTACCAATGTAGCTATGTCTGCCTGGAACTGCTTTAACCGATCCCAATCACATTGAATGTTAGAGCCATACCAGCCAGCTGAGAGAGAGGGACTTCCAGCTGAGTGAGGACTGATATTAAGTCTCAAACTTCAAGGGACATTGTTTACATTACTTTGTGGGTTCCCTCTATTTAACAGCTACATTCTCTGTCGCAGTCTTCGATGTTAAATTTGAATGCAACGTGTTTCACAGCTTTACTGTAAATGATTTGGAATTTGCTTCTTGTTCTCTATCTGAGTTCTGTGGTGGTGATGGTGTCCCCTCCCTGCCTCCTCCTCCCTCACACCAATGTGTAATGCTTGTGTTGCTTTCTGCAGGTATCACATCTGTACGTTCAACAACCCATGCAAGGGGAATTGGTTTTACGATGCCAACAGCTCCAGTCCAGACTGGCCACCCTGAAGATCGAGAATGAGGAGGTGAGTCCCTCAGGGTCTTTGCCTCTTGGACTGCAATGGTTCCCCCAACAGCTCCAATTCAGTGGGCTAAGGGCAGCCCTGTACGACTCAGTGGGTTAGTACAACACGAGAGAACCCAGATTCCTAAGCCCGTCCTTGGGCTGAAATCAGTTCTGAGCAAGTTCTATAACTGGCCGATTCCATTTTGCTGCAGTAACACTGCATGTTTTCCCGCTGTGTCAACAAGCTTCCTGACATCAGCCTGATGTTCTCACTTTGTGCCAATGTGTCTGTGCTAGACCGTTTTGGACTAACAAATTAGTGACTCAATATTAATCTTTTCAGTTGCATGCAGTATCTTCTATTCATCGCTACGGTTGCTGTTCACTCGCCGTTCAAGGCTGAAGAGTTTAACATTTCCCAATCTTTTTGTTTTGACTCATTCCACTGACATAGGAATCCTAGGGTCAAGAGAAGACCATTTGGCCCCTCGAGCCTGCTTCACAATTCAATTCAATCTTGGCACATCTGTAGATGCTCCACATCCTCCAATATTCACACCCAACAAAAACCTGCCACTCTCCATCTTGAGTATTTCATTGACAATACCCCATCCCAGCATATCTTTGAACCTTCTAGGGAAAGAGAGTTCCAGATTTATAGTACTCGCAATGTGTGGGGAAAATTGCTTCCTGATTTCATTCCTCGCATTAATTTTATTGTCTTCTCATTCTTGATTTCCCCCACCAGAGGCAAATGGATTTAAGTTCCCCCAGTCAGAACACCCCTCAATCTTCAAACTAAAGGTAATATAGACCCAGGCTGGGATTCTCCGACCCCCCGCTGAGTGGGAGAATCGCCAGGGGTCGGCGTGAATCCCGCCCCCCCAAAACCGGCCTGGCGTGAGTCACGCCGCCCTCCTCAGAAAATGGTGGGGTCCGGCACGACTCAATGGGCGCCGGGGCCGCCCGAATTCCCCGGCCCGCGATGGGCCGAAGTCCCGCCCGTCTGTAGCCAGTCCCGCCGGCGTAAATTAGAGTAGGTCCCTTACCGGCGAAACCTGGCGGCGCGGGCGGGCTCCAGGGTTCCTGGGGGGTCGCGGGGGGATCTGGCCCCGGGGGGGGTGCCCCCACGGTGGCCTGGCCAGCGATCGGGGCCCACCGATCCGCGGGCGGGCCTGTGCCGTGGGGGCATTCTATTCCTCCGCATCGACCGCTGTGGTCCTCCGCGATGGCCGATGCGGAGACGAACCCTCCCGTGCATGCGCGGGGATGACGGCAGCATGCGCTGGCACTCCCGTGCATGTGCTGACTCGCGCTGGCCGGCGGATGCCCTTCGGCGCCGGTTGGCGTGGCGCCAAGCCCCTATCCTGCCGGCTGGCGGGGCGCCAACCACTCCGAGGCAGGCCTAGCCCCTGAAGGTGCGGAGGATTCCGAACCTTTGGGGCGGCCTGACGCCGAAGTGGTTCATTCCACTCCATCCCGCCGGGACCCCCCGCCCCGCCGGGTACGGGAGAATCCCGCCCCCAGTTGATGCAACCGGCCTTCTTAATTTAACCCATTATGCTCCTGTATCATTCTGGAGAAACTGCACTGCCATCTCCACCCCTTTCCAAGGCCAATCAACCCACCTGAGAACAGTGCCTAAAACTGAATGCTGCGTTCTAGCTGTTAGGATGTACAGAGTGGAGAGACCGAGCGACTGCTGCCCTCAATCGTATCTCTCCCAGCGCCAATCACCACCAGCACAGAACCACAGAACGCTCACCGGGTACACATCTCCAGCCTGACATTCTAATGCTTCCTGCCTATCAGCCAGTTTGTTATCACAACCATATTTTACCTGGATATCTATTCACTGCTTTAAGGTTGTGAAGCAACCTTTCATATGGAATTTTATCAAGTGTTTTCTGGAAGAATGGGTTCCTGTATTGGGGGATTTTCCAATGTACATTTAAGATGTCAAATATTTGGGTTTGGTCAGACTGCAGCCTCACATCGTGAGCTGCGAATTAACCAGGTTATTTTGATTATAGGCACTTCTCAATTGTGCTCCTAATTATTTTACCACTTACGGATCTAAAACTAATTGGTCTGTGATTATTTTGATTTCTCTTGTGTTGAAAGTCATTAATATAAAAGCAAAATGCTGCTTTTGCTGGGAATTTGAAATAAAAACTTAAAATGCTGGTGATACTTGGGGCAGGCAGCATCTGTGGAGAGAAAAACAGGGTTGAGGGTCATAGAATTCCTACAGTGCAGAATGAGGCCATTCAGCCCATCGAGACTGCACAACCTCCGAAAGAGCGCCCCACCCAGGCCGAGTCCCCCACCCTATCCCCGTAGCCCCACCTAACCTGCACATCTTTGGACTGGGGGAGGAAACCGGAGCACCCGGAGGAAACCTGCGCGCACACGGGGAGAACATGCAAACTCCACACAGTCACCCGAGGCCAAAATTGAACCCAGGCCCCTGGTGCTGTGGGGCAGCAGTGCTAAAGTCTGCCCGTTCTCCCTGTGCCTGCGTGGGTTTCGTCCGGATGCTCCGGTTTCCTCCCACAAGTCCCAAAAGACGTGCTGTTAGGTGAATTGGACATTCTGAATTCTCCCTCTGTGTACCCGAACAGGCGCCGGAATGTGGCGACTAGGGGACTTTCACAGTAACTTCAATCAGTGTTAATGTAAGCCTATTTGCGACAATAAAGATTATTTTATTATTTTTTGAAATTTTAGAGTCCCAATTCATTTTTTCCAATTAAGAGGCAATTTAGCATGGCCAATCCACCTACCCTGCACATCTTTGGGTCGTGGTGGCGAAACCCACGCAGACACAGGGAGAATGTGCAAACTCCACACGGGCAGTGACCCAGACCTGGGATTGAACCTGGGACCTCGGTGCCGTGAGGCAGCAGTGCTAACCACTGCACCACCGTGCTGCCCTAAGATTGTTATTATTAACCGCTGTGCCATCGTGCTGGTCACCCCACTTGGAGTACTGTGAGCAATTCTGGGCATCATTATGGCCATATGGATATTATGGCCTTGGAGAGAGTGCAAAGTAGGTTTACAAAAATGATACCTGGATTAAAGGGGTTGTGTTAGGAGGAGAGATTACTCAAATTTGACTTGTTTTCGCTGGAATTTAGAAGGTTAAAGGGTGATCTGATCAAAGTATTCAAGATATTAACAGGGAAAGACTGGGTAAATAAAGAGAAACTATTTCCACTGGTTGGAGATTCTAAAACTAGGGGGCAGCGTATAAAAATTAGGGCTAGACCATTCAGGAGAGACGTTAGGAAGAACTTCTTCACACAAGGGTTGTAGAGGTTTGGAACTGTCTCCCACAACAGCAGTTGAAGCTAGAACGGTTATTAATTTTAAATCTGAGATATATAGATTTTTGTTAAGCATTAAGATATTAAGGGATATGGGCCAAAGGCAGGTATATGGAGTTAGGTCACAGATCATCCATGATCTCATTGACTGGCGGCACAGGCACGAGGGGCTATGTTCCCCTGTTCATCACGCTCTCGAGTCTGCATGTTTTCCCCGTGTCTGCATGGTTTTTCTCCGAGTGCTCCAGTTTCCACCCAGATAAGCAACCACAATATGCTCACCCCTCACTGTCTTTAAGTTCACTAAGCCAATCCAATAGATAGACTTTTATCCCCCTCGAGCCCCCAATTTGTTATGGGCCAGGGTTTAGAGATCCCCAAAGTGTATCACGGAGTTCACCTGACCCACAACTTTTAATAGATTGTGGTATGGGGAGCACACGGCCCACTCTACAGGTGTGGTACAGCAGAAATGGAAATGTATTTTTTAAAGCAAAACAATGTTTATTCTATGAACTCAAGTTAACCTTTTTAAAACATACAGTGAACATCTTCGCAACCATTAATTCAAATACAACCCCCAAAGAATACAACAATAAGTAATGCTTAATAACTTCCCAAACAACATCGAGAAGACAAAAGAAACACCTTTTAACAGAAGCACATTAGGTTTACATTCACTACTGAGAACATTTATAATTCTGAATTCACCAAATGATTAAGAGATGGCAGAGAGAACAGCTCTGTCTGGCTTCAGCTCCAACACTGAAAACAACACTAAAACACACCCTGCAGCAAACAACCTAAAACAAAAGTAAAAAGCTGACAGTCAGCCCAGCTCCACCCACACTCTGACATCACTGATAAACACCCATTTCTTAAAGGTACATTTCTTAAGCACCCATTTCTTAAAGTACTCTCACATGACAATTGAGTAAATAGTCTCTGACCCAGGTGTATACTTGTGTTCCTGCAGTCTGACCAAGTCAACCAAGCAAATAGTTAAAAAGTTACAAAGTGGTACAATTAAAATATACATTAGTTTTTGTTTCTGAATGAAACACAAAAAGCCACTGAGTCCCCTGTCCGATCATAGGCTTCTAATAAGTTCCAAACGTGGGGATTGGAGCCGATTCCCTCCTGATATCCTTGCTTGGGTACACTCAGTTTGTTTGTAAATCACCACAGGTGAAGAAGACCATGGAAGCCACGTTACAGACAATCCAGGACATGGTTACTGTCGAAGACTTTGATGTAGCTGACTGCTTCCAGTACACAAACTCCACTGAGTCTGTCAAATCCACCCTTTCGGAAACATTCATGAGTAAGCCCAGTATCGCCAAGAGACGAGCCAATCAACAAGAGACGGAGCAATTCTACTTCACGGTATGACAATGCAATGTTAGAACATGCTCTGTCTGGTCAATTCTGACCTGGAGTTATTTACATCGAGGGGAGTCACCTTAGTGATGCTGTGAACGCTTCCCCTCTCGGGTGTAGTGCCTGCATGACCCTCTCCCTGGGGGTGTGGCCCCAGAATGCTGGTGCCCCCTGGGTGGGATGTCTGTGTCTGCCCTTGGCCCTCGGTGGGATGTGCTTGTGCGACTGGTTGGGGTGGGCCTGTTTGCTCACGCTCTTGGGTGGGGTGTGCCTCTGCCCCTTGGATGGGATGGACCTGTGTGCTCACGTTCTTGGGTGGGGTGGGCCTGTGCCCTTGGATGTGATGGACCTGTGTGCCTGTGCCCCTGATGTGGGGGGCCGCCTCCTCCCCATGTTCCAGTTGACAGGTTGGCTCACTTTAATGTGTGTTGCTCGTCAACATAGAACAGTTCATCAGTCAAATGTTTTCATCGGATCTCTGGCACCCATACAGCTTCAGGTCCGGAAAGGGGAGCTCCCGAGGCCACACAGCATGTCACGGAAACTCTCCAGTGTTCTGCGATTGCCTCAGTATTTGTAATGATGCACTTTCACAGACTTCATTAGAAACGCAAAAGGTATATATTCAGAAAAAACGTACAGCAGTACAAAAGCCACCTGGCTGTCCTTAGCTCTCTACGTGTCTGCTGCCTAAGTGAGGATTCCACCCCCTGGGGCAATGACACATTCTGCGTCCCAATTGGCCCATAAAGCCAGGTGACCCTTTTCTGCTGTGTTGCCCTCAAGGGGACGATCACCTCAAATAACCACACCATTGTTTCTTGCTTATTTCACAGAAACTGAAGGAGTATTTTGAAGGCAGAAACCTGATCACCAAACTGCAGGCGAAACATGACCTTCTGCAGAAGACTCTGGGAGAAAGTAGGAAATGCTTTTAATCTTCTTCCTGATTAGCTCATCAGTGAGTTGGGCAATCAGCCCAAATCCCTTCAAAGCCAAGCCCGCCCCTTGGAGCAAATCCACGATGCGATTAAATCTTTTTTATCCTCTGTCTCTCAGCTAATGCGCCTTTTATCAAAATTCAGAGTTGAAAAAGCCAACCGTCAGATTTTATATTACGCTGTTTTGTTCAAGTGAGCTGCCCCTATTGGTGTTATACCACCACTGGAGGAGTCGACGGCAAGTAGAATACAGACACCTCTGACAATCCAGGATTTTAAACCACTTTGAGGTTTGCAGTTGGAATAATAGTTCCCAATAATAGGCTTATTCAAATTTAAAAGCTGGCAATTTCAGTAGATTTCAAAATATTGCCCCTTCCTCGGCTTTGTAGGGGACGGACAGAATCAATCTTAGCCATGAAGTCTGGAAAAATATTTTAAAATAAGTATTTATCTGAAATGGACAGAAATGGGGTTTAACAGGGAAGCATGGCGCAGCTTGTTCAGGTAGGCTCGTGATGGTTTGCCTTAAGCCTGCCTTTCCCTGAATTTTCTGATTTTGAAAACATAAGAACTAGGAGCAGGAGTAGGCCATCTGGCCCCTCGAGCCTGCTCCACCATTCAATGAGATCGTGGCTGATCTTTTGTGGACTCAGCTCCACTTTCCAGCCCGAACACCATAACCCTTAATCCCTTTATTCTTCACAAAACTATCTATCTTTATCTTAAAAACATTTAATGAAGGAGTCTCTACTGAATCACTGGGCAAGGAATTCCATAGATTCTCAACCCTTTGGGTGAAGAAGTTCCTCCTAAACTCAGTCCTAAATCTACTTCCCCTTATTTTGAGGCTATGACCCCTAGTTCTGCTTTCACCCGCCAGTGGAAACAACCTGCCCGCATCTATCCCATCTATTCCCTTCATAATCTTATATGTTTCTATAAGATCCCCCCTCATCCTTCTAAATTCCAACAAGTACAGTCCCAGTCTACTCAACCTCTCCTTGTAATCCAACCCCTTCAGCTCTGGGATTAACCTAGTGAATCTCCTCTGCACACCCTCCACTGCCAGGACGTCCTTTCTCAGGTAAGGAGACCAAAACTGAACACAATACTCCAGGTGTGGCCTCACTAACACCTTATACAATTGCAGCATAACCTCCCTAGTCTTAAACTCCATCCCTCTAGCAATGAAGGACAAAATTCCATTCGCCTTCTTAATCACCTGTTGCACCTTTAAACCAACTTTTTGCGACTCATGCACGAGCACACCCAGGTCTCTCTGCACAGCAGCATGTTTTAATATTTTATCATTTCAATAATAATCCCTTTTGCTGTTATTCCTACCAAAATGGATAACATTTGTCAACATTGTATTCCATCTGCCAGACCCTAGCCCGTTCACTTAACCTATCCAAATCCCTCTGCAGATTTCCGCTATCCTCTGCACTTTTTGCTTTACCACTCAGCTTCGTGTCGTCTGCAAACTGGACACATTGCCCTTGGTCCCCAACTCCAAATCATCTATGTAAATTGTGAACAATTGTGGGCCCAACACTGATCCCTGAGGAACACCACTAGCTACTGATTGCCAATCAGAGAAACACCCATTAATCCCCACTCTTTGCTTTCTATTAATTAACCAATCCTCTATCCATGCTACTACTTTACCCTTAATGCCATGCATCTTTATCTTACGCAGCAACCTTTTGTGTGGCACCTTGTCAAAGGCTTTTTGGAAATCCAGATATACCACATCCATTGGCCCCCCGTTATCTACCGCTCTGGTAATGCCCTCAAAAATTCCACTACATTAGTTAGGCACGACCTGCCCTTTATGAACCCTATCGGGAAAAGCTCCTTGGACATCTTAAAATTCCTAGCACCAGTTATCACGGGAAACATTTTACCTGCTTAATTTCTTTCCAATGTTTTTTACTCGCTGCAAGAAAGCCAGAGTTTAAATCGAGGGCCTATCTTCTGAACCTTCCTGAGAGTTTGCATAAGAATTAGCAGCAGCTTATCCCTTGGTTTTGACTTCCAATAGAAACGGCTTCCACTCAGACATTAAACAGACAGGATGCGTAGGATCTTATCCTGGAACATTCCAGAAAAGAACAAAATTTATCAAAGATCCGAGCGAGAATACATACTAACCTTCAAATCTTGTGTAAACAGGACCTGGATTGAAGACTTATTCAATGTGTTGGTGCTCAGCATAATAGGTCTAGAAACAATTAGTACACTTGTTGCAAGGTTAACTTCATTGGAATTTTCCACGGGCTAATATTATACTTGAAATGGTTTCACAATCACTGCCCCTCAGGATGCAGCACTCTTGGAACGGGTAGCAGTTACCTCCTTAGTGGTCTGCTGTAGTAGGTACTGCCCAACAGGGTATCTAATCAGTGGAGACCAGAAGGCCTCGATCATGGGTGCAAAAGCAAAATACTATGGAAGCTCAATTTTTGGTGAGTAGTTTTAGTGCAGAGGTAACTCTCAGTCCCAGTGGAGGGTTGTTACTTGGGATATCACCAAATTGACCCTCAAACTAACTTCCCTGCAGCAATAAAGGATCCTTCTTCAGAAAGTGTGCGCCCTTTCCCTTCCAGAAATAATAAACAGGAATACAAGACCAGGAGACGTGAGGAAGTGTGAGGGGAGAAAAACCTGCTGTGAAAGATCTCCTTTCAGTCTGCTAGGGGCTGACAGACGCCATCTGCTGAGACGGTGTTTGGCTTCCGGAACAATCCCAGATTTTTCCAGCCTGGTTGCTTCCGATCCAGGCCCATCCTGCTGAGCTGAGCACAGCTCCGTCTGCCGTTGCTGAGCATTGAGCCGGGGGTAGGCTGCGCAAGCTGCCCGGCCGTGGTGCACACCCCCTGCTGTGTGGTTGCAGCACTTTCAGCTTTTGTTGCAGCTTTGCGATTTTTCCCTTCATGTAAATTCCAATTCGACTGCTGAGCTAGTTTCCTGCCATCAATCCTTTCAGCCTTTCCCCAATACCACTGCACGTGGAAAATGCTCTATAAATTTTACAACAAGCCATTCAGTCAAGCCAGTGTTTATACTCCACACACAGGTTTCCATCCACTCTGCCTACCTCATCTCACCCGATCAACAGACCCTTCTGTTCCTTTCCCCCTCATCTGTTTATCTAACTTGCCTTAAATGTATCTATATCATTGGCTGCAGCTACTCGCTGTGGTACTGAGTTCCACATACTCTGGGTAAAGACATTTCTCTCAGAAGTTTATTAATGACCATTTTATATTTATGTCCTCTAGTTTCTCCCTCCCCACAACTAGAAGCACCTTTTTGTTAACCTGTCAAACCTCTTCATAATTTTGAAGATCTCTATCAGGTCATTCCTTAGCCTTCCCCTTTCTCGGGAAAAGAGCCCCCCCCCAGCCTGTTCAGCCAGTCTTGATAATTATAACCTTAACCAGTCTTGATAATTATAACCTTACTGTTCTAGTATCATTCTTGTGAATCTCTTTTTTGCACATTCTGCAGTGGTATCATATTATTGGGTAGCACAAGTGGATAGCACTGTGGCTTCACAGCTCCAGGGTCCCAGGTTCGATTCCCCGCTGGGTCACTGTCTGTGCGGAGTCTGCTCGTTCTCCCCGTGTCTGCGTGGGTTTCCCCCGGGTGCTCCGGTTTCCTCCCACAGTCCAAAGACGTGCAGGTTAGGTGGATTGGCCATGCTAAATTGCCCTTAGTGACCAAAAAGGTTAGGAAGGTTTATTGGGTTATGGGGATAGGGTGGAAGTGAGGATTTAAGTGAGTCGGTGCAGACTCGATGGGCTGAATGGCCTCCTTCTGCACTGTATGTTCTATGTCTATTTTGCTCCATAGGTATTCCTTGAATAAAATGTTGAAATATTTACAGTTGATAGGTCCGGCTACATGGACCAAGATGCACGCCCTCCGTGAGTGGACAGCTCGTGGCATGCCATGTCGGCAAGTTGTGTAAACTGTGCGAGGTAGTGGCATAGTGGTGTTCTCGTTGGACGAGCAATGTGGAGTCCCAGGGGAACGCTCTGGGGACCCAGGTTCAAATCCCACCACAGCAGATAGTGAAATTTGAATTCAGTAACAATCTGGAATGGAAAGCCTATTGATGGGGGTGTGGAGGAAAATCCCATCCTCTACCTAGATTTAGATTTATTGTTACGTGTACCGAGGTACAGTGAAAAGTATTGTTCTGCGTACAGTCCAGACATGAAAACATAGAACATATGATAAATACATGAGGATACAAAATGAAAATACATAAACATATGCAGCAGATGAAGTATACGGTATATAGTGCTACAACTGTTGAGAAGATGCGTAGAAAGATCATTTAACTCCATTCCAAGACCCTAAGGAGGTTATTCCGCAGTCGGGTAACAGTGGGGAAGAAGCTGTATTGGAATCTCTTGGTGCGTGTTCTCAAGCTTTTGTATCTTATGCCCGATGGAAGAGGTTGGAAGAGAGAATAACCGGGTGGAAGGGGTCCTTGATTATGCTGCCCGTTTTCTCAAGGCAGCGGGAGGTGTCGATGAATCAATGGATGGGAGGCAGGCTTGTGTGATGGACTAGACTGTGTTCACGACTCTCTGTAGTTTCTTACGGTCTTGGTCCGAGCAGTTGCTATACTAAGCTGTGATGCAGCCAGTTAGGATGCTTTCTATGGTACTTCTGTAGAAATTGGTAAGAGTCATTGTGGACATGCTGAATTTCCTTAATTTCCTGAGGACGTAAAGGCGCGGTTGTGCTTTCATGGTCGTAGCGTTGAATTGGGTGGACCAGGACACATTGTTGGTGATGTTTACACCTCGGAACATTGAAGCTGTCGACTATCTCCACCTCACCATTTTTTGGGCCCCATATCTAAGGAAAGATGTGCTGACCTTGGAAAGGGTCCAGAGGAGATTCACAAGAATGATCCCTGGAATGAAGAGCTTGTCGTATGAGGAACAGTTGAGGACTCTGGGTCTGTACTCATTGGAGTTTAGAAGGACGAGGGGGGATCTTAATGAAATTTACAGGATACTGCGAGGCCTGGATAGAGTGGACGTAGAGAGCATGTTTCCACTTGTAAGAAAATCTAGAACCAGAGGACACAATCTCGGATTAAAGGGACGATCCTTTAAAACAGAGATGAGGAGGAATTTCTTCAGCCAGAGGGTGGTGAATCTGTGGAACTCTTTACTGCAGAAGGCTATGAAGACCAAATCACTGAGTGTCTTTAAGACAGAGATAGATAGGTTCTTGATTAATAAGGAGTTCAGGGGTTATGGGGAGAAGGCAAGAAAATGGGGATGAGAAAAATATCAGCCATGATTTTAGGACTGAGGTTTTAGGACTGGGTTTAGGAGGAACTTCTTCACCCAAAGGGTTGTGAATCTATGGAATTCCTTGCCCAGTGAAGCAAGGATAAAGATAGATAGTTTTTTGAAGAATAAAGGGTTATGGTGTTCGGGCCGGAAAGTGGAGTTGAGTCCACAGAAGATCAGCCATGATCTCATTGAATAGCAGAGCAGGCTCGAGGGGCCAGATGGCCTACTCCTGTTCCTAGTTCTTATGTTCTTACGATTGAATGGCGGAGCAGACTCGATGGGCCGAGTGGCCTAATTCTGCTTCTATGTCTTATGGTCTTATGGCACCATTGATACAGACAGGGCCGGGGACAACACTTCACTTCCTGAAGTTGATGACCAGCTTCTTAGTTTTGCTGACATTGAGGGAGAGAATGTTGTCATTGCACCATGCCACTAAGTTCTCGATCTCCCTCTTATACTCTGACTTCTCATTGTTTGAGATACGACCCACTACGGTTCTGTCATCAGCAAACTTCTACGACTCTGTCATCAGCAAACTTGTAGATGGAGTTAGAGTCAAATTTTGCCACATAGTCATGTGTGTATAGGGGGCTAAATACGCCGCCTTACGCGGCCCCGGTATTGAGGACTATTGTGGAGGAGGTGTCGTTGTTTATCACTACTTATGAGCTGTGGGTCAGGAAGTCAAGGATCCAGTTGCAGAGGGAGGAGCAGAGTCCTAGGCTTTAGAGTTTGGATATGAGCTTGCCTGGGGTTATGGTGCAGAAGGCGGAGCGGTAGTCAATGAACAGGGAACAGTCAACGAACCTCATGCTAAAGATCTTGATTATCTGTCCTAATGTCTGTTTACATGACTCCGTGTCAAATGTTTTTTTTGTTAATGTTTCTGTGAAGGATTTTGGGATGTTTTACAACTTTTAAAGCTGCTTTATACATGCAAGTTGTTGTCGGAGCATTATACATAAGAATGTGTGCGACCCTTTCAGTAACATGTGAAATCTGGGGCGTCATTCTCCGACCCCCCAGCGGGTCGGAGAATGGCCGTTGGCCGCCGTGAATCCCGCCCCCGCCGGTTGCCGAAGTCTCCGGCACCGGATATTTGGTGGGGGCGGGAATCGGGCTGCGCCGGTTGGCGGGCTCCCCCGCTGGATTCTCCAGCCCGGATGGGCCGAAGTCCTGCCGATAAATTGCCTGTCCCGCCGGCGTGGATTAAACCACCTTTTGAACGGCGGGACAAGGCGGCGTGGGCGGGCTCCGGGGTTCTGGGGGGGCGCGGGGCGATCTGACCCCGGGGGGTGCCCCCACGGTGGCCTGGTCCGCGATCAGGGCCCACCGATCCGCGGGCGGGCCTGTGCCATGGGGGCACTCTTTCCCTTCCGCCTCCGCCACGGTCTCCACCATGGCGGAGGCGGAAGAGACTCCCTCCACTGCGCATGCGCGGGAAACTGTCAGCGGCCGCTGACGCTCCCGCGCATGCGCCGCCCCGAGATGTCATTTCCGCTCCAGCTGGCGGGGCAACAAAGGCCGTTTCCGCCAGCTGGCGGGGCAGAAATTCTTCCGGCGTTGGCCTAGCCCCTCAATGTTGGGGCTCGGCCCCCAAAGATGCGGAGCATTCCGCACCTTTGGGGCGGCGCGATGCCCATCTGATTGGCACTGTTTTGGGCGCCAGTCGGCGGACATCGCGCCGTTTCGGGAGAATTTCGCCCCTGTTACCCAGTAATGACCTTTCATTTTGCGTGCCCCTCTTGTCTGACGAAAGAAGTTGGGACCTCTACATCCATGGGTAGTAGTGGTAGGGATGGGGGGGGAGGGGGGTGGGGGAGGGGAGGGGAGGGGTTGGGGTCCAGACTCTGATCTGAGTATGAGTACAAGCTGTGGCCCCAGTGAGTGGTAATGGTGAAGACGCTAGGAGATTACCAGCTGTCAGTTCGCTGAACCTTTCCCCCTGTGAGAATCTGCACTGATTTAGAGACAGCTCCCTAAACCTAAACATTCAGCTTGTGAGTGTGGATCTGTGACGGGGGCTGTTGTGGCCATGGGGGGGGGGGGGGGAACGGGGACCAGACTGCCATTTATTTAAAAAAACGATTGATTGAAGCAACTCGCAAAGGTGAATTTCAGAGAAGTTGATCTACCTTTTTTCCACCGCAGTTGAAACTTTTTCAGAATCAGGCAGCTCAAGAATCTCTGATTATAAACAAACCATTCTCTGCCGAGGAAATGGATAATCAGATTGCAGAAAGGGAATTTTTGGGAGCACAGTTACCATGGGACACAGCACTGGGTGGGCTTGTGGGTGAGTGAGTGAAGAGTACTGACCATTGTACTCCACAAAACAGAGCAAGGGGATGGTGAGCAACTGTGATAAATGTGCCTGGATGAGTGCAGCTCTAATAACACCCAAGAAGCTCAACACCATCCAGGACAAAGAAGCCCGCTTCTTCCACAAACATTCAATCCCTCCACCACCAACAAACAGTGGCAGCCATGTGTACCATCTACAAGATGCACTGCAGTAGCTCACCAAGGTTCCTTAGACAGCACCTTCCAAACCCACAACCACTACCATTGAGAAGGACAAGGATAGCAAATACCTGGGAACCCCATCACCTGGAATTCCCCTCCAAGTCACTCACCAGCCTGACTTGGAAATATATCACCGTTCCTTAACTATCGCTGGTGCAGCATCCTGGAACTCCTTGCCTAACAGCACAGTGGGTGAACCTACACCTCGAGCACTGCAGTGGTTTAAGGCGCCACCTTCTGAAGGGCAACTAGGGATGGGCAATAAATGCTGACCTAACCAGCGACGCCCACATCCCGTAAATGAATTTTAAAAAACTGGTCAGGCTGTTATCGATCTCCAAACTTGCGCTTGCTTCTTTCCTTCTTTCCTCCCCACTTTCTCCAGAGCGGAGATTATGCAGACTGCCAAGGTCCCAAATAATCCCGAGAAATAAGTTCCACAGCGCCCCAAATTCTGTGAGAAAAGCTCATGTGTTAAAGCTCTGACATGTGGAGCTAGCTGCTGGGTTTCCACTTCACACACAGGATGGTGATGTGGGATAAACCACTGTGAGGCAAAACAAAGATTTTGAGGAAAGTTGCGTCAGTAGTTGCTGGGTTGGATGATTCATGGGTGTTTGTGTCTGGGGCCATTCTGATGGGTTACAGGCCCATCTCACTTCCTGCATTGTTGTCGCTCCCTGTGATGTCGATCTCCCTCTGCCCAACCCCCCCCCCATCGCCGCCACGCACACATTCCACAAAGCTGCTGCACCCCCAGTAACCTCCAACAAAGGGGGTTAAGTGGCCGGTTTCAGGCATTTTATTGATGTGCACTGGCCTGTCATTTAGTTCCAGACTTTTCCGGTTTGTTTCAGATTACTAACATTTATCTTTTGTTTTTCCTCTTCGTCTGTTTTAGGCCAGAGGACGGATTATTCCATTGCCAGGTAGGTTTGGCTGACTTTACAATTTATAATTTTGGATTTTTCCTTGTGTACTCGTGTTAGATGTCCAACTCTATTATCCACTGAAAATGGGGAAAATGTAAAACTGCCTCTCAGTTGAGCAGAATTTTTTTTACACATGATGCCCAGGCTTGGGTGAAGACTGGCAGGACCAGCTGAACCCTTGCCTGCCCCATATCAGCAGGATCCAGGCTGATGATTGGGTGCAGTCGAGCAGACCTACTGTGTGCTGGATGTTGTGCCCCTTTCTAATTCTTGCACAAGATGGCCTGGGTGGTCTGATGTCTCCACCTCCTTCCCCAAACCTTGTCGAAAGCCCCTGCACATCTTCCTGGGAACCTAAGTACAGTGGTTAGCACTGCTGTCTCACCGCTCCAGGGTCACAGGTTCAATTCCGGCCTTGGGTCACTGTGTGGAGTTTGCACGTTCTCCCCATGTCGCTGTGGGTTTCCGCCGGGTGCTCCAGTTTCCTCCCACAGTCCAAAGATGTGCAGGTTAGGTGGATTGGCCATGCTAAGTTGTCCCTTGGTGTTCAAAAGGATAGGTGTGGTTGCGGAGATTGGGGGTCGGCCTGGGTGGGGTGCTCTTTCGGAGGGACAGTGCCGACTCGATGGGCAAAATGGCAGCCTTCTGCCCTGTAGAGATTGTGTGGGCGATGGAAGCGGGATGTTATTGAATGCCAGCTGTCTCACATTAGGCATCATGCAGTTGGGGCTAGCGCATTAGCACAGTGTGGACAAGGTTTGCTTGTGTCTGCCTCGTATGATTGATCAGCGTGGTGGATGCCTGAGTCAGTTTGATTTGATAGCATTGGGTTTGCCAAGTCTAGCTTTGAGTCGATTGTGGTCTTGCTTTGCTTAACTTGTTATTTCCTTTCTCTCATTCTATCCCATGCAGTGGGCGGCGGAACTCCAGTGTGAGAAAACAGGTAACTACCCGGTCGGGGCAGGTTAGGGATGGGCAACAAATGCTGGCCCAGCCCGCGGACGCCCACATCCCAAGAATAAATGTTAAAAAAAATCAAAAGCTGTAAATCAGCTGAAATCTGTAATTGGGCGAGGACGATGTGTCTGGGAGGGGCTGGAGTGGGTGAAGAGGGAATTTGTTTTCTTTCAAAAAAAAAAGGATTGAGCCGTGCAGTGGAATTTGCACCAAGATCAGAAAGTGTTGTAGCAACTTGGGCGGGATTCGCCACTCCCTCGCCGGTTGGGAGAATCGCCTGGGTCGCCGAAATTTCCCGCGACGCCGGTCCGACGCCCTCCCGCGATTCTCCCAAGCGGCGAGAACGGCCCGGCCGAGTTCCCCGCGGCGCAGGCCGGAGAATCGCCCGAGACACCCAAAATGGCGATTCTCCGGCACCCCTGCTATTCTCAGTGCCGGATGGGCCGAGCGGCCAGGCCAAAACGGCGGGTTCCCCCCGGCGCCGTCCACACCTGGTCGCTGCCGGCGGGAACAGCGCGGGGAACGCTGGGGGGGCGGCCTGAGGGGGGATCCCGCACCGGGGGAGGCGTCAAATGGGGTCTGGCCCGCGATCGGTGCCCACCGATCGTCGGGCCGTCCTCTCTGAAGGAGGAACTCCTTTCTTCTGCAGCCCTGCAAAATCCGTCTGACATCTTCTTGCGGGGCGGACTCGGAGAGGATGGCAACCACGCATGCGCGGGTGACGTCAGTTATGCGGCGCCGGCCGCGTCATGTATGCAGCGCCGCCTTTACGTGGCGACAAGGCCTGGCGTGTGTAAATGACGCGTCCCCGCTCCTAGCCCATTATCGGGCCCTGAATCGGTTGTGATAAGGGCCGTTTCGCGCCGTCGTGAACCTCGTCGGCGTGCGCACTTCGGCGTGGGAGTGGAGAATCCCGCCCATAGTGTTTAGATTGGTCCGTAGCTTTGGGAGGAAGGGAGGTCATTGGTGATGAGAAGTGGTACAGATTTGAAGCCCTAGAAACAAATGTGCAGCAATAAGAGGGGGAACGTGAGGATGGAGGGAGAAAAATGAGTGTGCGGGATGGAGGAGGAACTGTGCGGGTAGATGAATTTAGAATTTTATTTTTTTGTTAAGAGGGGTTCGATACACTCTATAAAGGCACAGCGGGTAATACACTTGGTACCTCTAATTATTTGGTGGATTTTGCGTTGTATCGAAAGGAGTTTGTAAGGGATCGAGTTGCTGTTGATTATTTTCATGATATTGTTTCTAGGATGGGAATCAGATCATTCCTCTTGTGGTGGAAAGCTGCATTCGTTTCATCATCCGACATGGTATGTGGAGGGGCTGATCATTGAACAATATAGCACAGAGGAGACCATTCAGCCCATCGTACCTGTTCTTTAGTAGAGCTGTCGAAATGACCCCCTTCCCCTACTCCTGTTCCATTGACATGTATTTTTTTCCCCCCTATAAGTATTAAAGTAATTCTCTTTTGAAAGTTATTATTGAATCTGTTTCCACTGCCCTTTCAGGCAACCCCTTCCCGATCAGAACAACTTGTTGCAGAAAAACATACGTTTCCTGATCTACCTCCTGATTTTTTTAAACCATTCGCCGCGTCCTCTGGTCACTAACCCTCTTCCGCCGGAACCAGTTTCTCTTTATTTACTTCATCAAAACTATTTATGACAGTTCTATAAAATCTCTTTGTCATCTTCTCTGCTCTAAAGAGCTCAGTTATTTTTGATATCTCTACACAGATAAAGTACCTCATCCCTAATACGCGTTAGGTACCTTCATCATACTCTCTACTTCCATAAGATCTTTTTGTCCCTTACTGGCCGTAACTTCCTCTGACTACGCTTTTAATATTTGTGTGTTTGAAATTTGCGTTCCTTTTTTCGTCAGCCACCAATCTCCTCTAATCCTTGTACTCGGTTTCCTTGGATTTGCTATGTTCAGTTTGATTCACTGTTGGTATTGCGACCCTTCAGTTGTCATAAGCGAGCTAATCGCCTGCTGTAACCTCGAGCATTGAATGATAACAGTGTGGACTGCCACCGCTGGTTTTGTTGCTAAATACGTGCCCTAGAGTGGAGGTCCACCAAAGACAATGGTCTGGGGGACGGGGAGGCTGGGGTGGGAGAAATGCTACCCCTGGTTCATTGAGCTACTGTGTATTGAAGTTGAGGTAGAGAGAGGTGAAAGGAGGGTTTTGGGTGGGAGGGGGTGCAGTTCTTATACTTCCTGTTTCAGGATTTATGACACCAGCCAGTTGCTACGAATGGGGCCCATTAATGTTAATATGGAAATCAGTGTCGACTTCTGTGACATCTGGCATCCACAAGCAGGGTGGTACGGTGACAGTGCCTAGGCTGAGTGTGATGGTGTACATCGGCTTGGTATGACTGGACATATCAATCCCACTCCAGCAGCTGGTGCCCATAAAAACAATCCCAGTAAAAGCTGGCACTTTCTGGAGTGGAGGGAACTGTGGAAAATAGCTGCGTGAAATTCCTTTATTTACGGGTGGGGTGGAGAGGGGCTCATAGTCGCCAGCTCATTGTGATATTTATTTAAATATTGTTACCCAAAGGTCTGCAGCATGAAGGAATTTTCCGAGTGTCAGGATCACAGATTGAAGTTAATGATATCAAAAATGCCTTTGAGCGAGGTAAGTGCTGTGTTCTTCTACAATCCGGTGCTGTGTTCATTCAGAGTTTTCTCTTGGCTTTAGTTTTCAGTCAAAGTGAGACGGTCACTGTTGGTGACTCCTTCTACCTGAACCATTGAAATTAAGCCGCTCTGCTCGGTAACTAGAGTCAGGATTTGTGGAGGCTCAGGTACGGAGCTGAGGGAGGCTCGGGTATGGAGCTGAGGGAGGCTCAGGTATGGAGCTGAGGGAGGCTCAGGTACAGAGCTGAGGGAGGCTCGGGTACGGAGCTGAGGGAGGCTCAGGTCCGGAGCTGAGGGAGGCTCAGGTCCGGAGCTGAGGGAGGCTCAGGTCCGGAGCTGAGGGAGGCTCAGGTACGGAGCTGAGGGAGGCTCAGGTCCGGAGCTGAGGGAGGCTCAGGTCCGGAGCTGAGGGAGGCTCAGGTCCGGAGCTGAGGGAGGCTCAGGTACGGAACTGAGGGAGGCTCGGGTACGGAGCCGAGGGAGGCTCGGGTACGGAGCCGAGGGAGGCTCGGGTACGGAGCCGAGGGAGGCTCTGGTACGGAGCCGAGGGAGGCTCTGGTACGGAGCCGAGGGAGGCTCGGGTACGGAGCCGAGGGAGTCTCGGGTACGGAGCCGAGGGAGGCTCGGGTACGGAGCCGAGGGAGGCTCGGGTACGGAGCCGAGGGAGGCTCGGGTACGGAGCTGAGGGAGGCTCGGGTACGGAGCTGAGGGAGGCTCGGGTACGGAGCTGAGGGAGGCTCGGGTACGGAGCTGAGGGAGGCTCGGGTACGGAGCTGAGGGAGGCTCGGGTACGGAGCTGAGGGAGGCTCGGGTACGGAGCTGAGGGAGGCTCGGGTACGGAGCTGAGGGAGGCTCGGGTACGGAGCTGAGGGAGGCTCGGGTACGGAGCTGAGGGAGGCTCGGGTACGGAGCTGAGGGAGGCTCGGGTACGGAGCTGAGGGAGGCTCGGGTACGGAGCTGAGGGAGGCTCGGGTACGGAGCTGAGGGAGGCTCGGGTACGGTGCCGAGGGAGGCTCGGGTACGGAGCCGAGGGAGGCTCCTGTACGGAGCCCACGGGTTCAGGGAAAAGACAGTACTTGATTGTACAATTGCTGGATTCCTCTTTCCCTCCAGACTGGACCCAAGGATGTGTTGGATGCTGAAACAAATAAGCACCAGCCTTCAAGGTCCTTGCCATCAGGCATTACCACACATTTACTCCCGTCTCAGTGCCTTACGAAATTGTCAGGAAACAGACACGGTTGAGAAGGAATTGGAGAGATGTTGTTGGGGGGTGGTGTGGGGTTGAGGGGTGCAGTGTTCTGAGGTCGTCTGGTTTTACATTGCTCTTTCCTGTGGCTATGGTGTCCCAACATACAGAGCGCACCCTGGAGGTTAGGTGTAGTTGGTACTGTCAGCTGCACATGGTGAGTGAGTGCTCCTACGACTAATACACTGGACCCTAAATAAACCAACATCTGCATTTGTGATAGGCCTCAGGCCTATCCTGAGCCAACTACTCCATTTTACAACCAAATGGAGCTCAATGGGAACAGGTTAGAGGGTACACCTGGTGGGGCAGTTAAAAAAAATATATATATATTTCATGGGATGTATGTGTCATTAGCATGGCCTGCATTCATTGCCCAACCCTAATTGGGATTTGGACAGGCTTTAGTGAGTGGGCAAGAACAGTAGGTGGAATCTAATGTGAAGTTATGCACTTCATTCGGAGGAAGGGCGGTGCAGAAATGGTGAGAGATCTGAGTGCTGATGTCCAAAGGGACCAGGTGTCCTGGTTCACAAGTCACTGAAAGCTAACATGCAGTTGCAGCAAGCAATTAAGAGGGCAAATGGCAGCAGCACGGTGGCGCAGTGGGTTAGCCCTGCGGCCTCACGGCGCCGAGGTCCCAGGTTCGATCCCAACTCTGGGTCACTGTCCGTGTGGAGTTTGCACATTCTCCCCGTGTTCGCGTGGGTTTCGACCCCACAACCCAAAAATGTGCAGGGTAGGTGGGTTGGCCACGCTGAATTGCCCCTTAATTGGAAAAAATGAATTGGGTACTCTAAATTTAAAAGAAAAGAGGGCAAATGGCGTGCTGGTCTTTACTGCAAGAGCATCTGAATATGGGAGTAAAGGGGTGTGATCGTACGGCCTCATTGTGCCCAGCTCAAGGTGCATTGAAGCCGTTAAATCTTGCACGATAATCACGGTATTGATAGTCTTGAGTGATTGTTGGAGCTACACTCATTCAGGCAAGTAGAGAGTATTCCATCCCACTCCTGGCTTGTGCCTTTGGCCAGGCTTTGAGAAGTCAGAAGGTGAGTTACTTGGTGCAGGATCCTGTGCCTCTGACCTGCCCTTGTAGCCACAGTATTTAGATGGCGGGTCCAATTCAGTTTCTGGTCAATGGTGACCCGCGGGATGTTGATATTGGGGGTATTCAGTGATGGCAGTGCCATTGAATGTCTAGGGGAGATGATCATTGCCTGGTGATTCAGAGGAATTTTCTAGTTTTTCAGGGAAATTACTTTTTTTTTCTCCCCTCCCCCCTATTTTCCCATTACCCCTTGTTGAGAAGGTTGTAAGTGGGAATGGTCAGCTCCAGGCGGGTAAATAAATCGGGAGATTTTAATTTCCCACAAACTCAGCAAAAGCTGACTTCATATTGTGCTGTCTTTCTCAATCCACTTCATTCTGTCAATGTGCTGTTGTGTGCAGGTGAGGATCCTTTGGCAGGAGATCAAAATGACCATGATATAGACTCGATAGCAGGAGTGCTGAAACTACACTTCAGAGGATTGGCCAGCCCGCTTTTCCCCAAGGAGATTTTCCACGACCTGATTTCCTGCGTCAGTAAGTTGAAATTTCCCTTCTCTGGGATGTCCGGACTTGACAGTTTGAACGTGTCTCTGAGTCCCGTGAGCTTTTATGGATTGAGAAGGGATCAGGCTGAAAGGATTGAAGAGCAAAAAAGAGACAAATTGAATGGAGGATTGAAAGAGGAGGTTGTCAAAATGGACAAAGTGCAACATTGTATTCAGTGTGATTTCCTGTAGACTGGTTAACCCCTTCCATCAGCCTGAACCGAAAATAATCCTTTATGCCCATTGAAGTAGACGTTTAGTGACTGATGGCTAGGCTTTCAGAGGAAGGGACTGTGTCAGAGTTGGAGCGCTCCTTAGGGGGATGGGAGGATCAGTGAGATAGTACCACCCTGCCGGACCCAGGCTCATGCTGGCCCTGGCAATGTGTCACCTCTGGTCTCACAGCCTGATGTCACTCGGCACTAGTTATCTCTTTGAGGTTGTGTCATTGCTGCAAGGTAATTGAAAACTTAAAATGTTGCTCTGACTCCATTTCTGGTTTTGGGATTGAGGCAACTCTGAGACTTGAGCCCATAGTCCTATCCCTTTCTTGACCCTTGGAAAGGGTGCATGGCTCATTAGTAAGCTGGGGCTTGGAAACGACACTTGCATAGAGAGACAGGAGTAGCTGAAGTTTTTCATAGAATCCCTACAGTGCAGAAGGAGGCTGTTTGGCCCATCGCGTTTGCACTGACCCTCTGAAAGAGCACCCTGCCTAGGGTCAGACCCCGATATTCCTGTAATCCAGTAACCCCACTCTTTTGTTATGCTCTTGACGTAGTATAAGCTGCTTCCTTGATGGGCACTCTGACAAAGGAAGGTTCCGACTTGCAGATAGCTTTAACACGTTTATTAAACTGTTAACAATTCTCCTACTTTGATTCGACTCTCCTGTTAATCCTGCTATAGCTACTCAGACGATCTAACCAGTCTGCTACAATCCATGTGGTGGGAGTGATGTGTTTCAATCAACCCTGTGTCTGTGCTCACTGAGAGTCTCCACTGGAAAGAGACTGAGCATGTGTGATGTGTCCTTTTATATGGGTTGGTGTCATGCCCTACTGTGGTAGTGTCACCTGTGTGTGTGTCGTGACTGCCCATTGGTCGTGTCCTATCTTACTGACCTATTGGTTGACTGTGTGTCATGTCTCTGGTGTTCCCTCTAGTGTCTAGCTAGGTGTAGTGTATGTACATTAACCCTTTGTGTACTTACAGTGATGTATAGCACCACACCCACCTAACCTTTTGGGCGCTAAGGGGGAAATTTATCATGGCCAGTCCATGTAACCTGCACATCTTTGGACTATGTGAGGAAACCGGAGCACCCGGAATAAACCCACGCAGACACGGGCAGAACGTGCAATCTCCACACAGCCACCCAAGGCTGGAATCAAACCCGTGTCCCTAGCGCTGTGAGGCATCAGTGCTAACAACTGTGCAACCGTGCCGTCTTTTGGCACCATGCCACCCTTGAAACAGAGAAGATTAAGAGGAGTTTAACCGAAGTGTTCAGAGTTATGAAGGAAAGTGATAGAGTTAATAAAAGTGCATAACAAATCGAAGCAGGAGGAAGCACTTGAGCCCACTGATACTTAACCTCAATTTCACTTTCCTGCCCAATCACCATTACCCTTGATTCACTTTGTGTCCAAAAATGTCTCCCTCAGTCTTGAATATACCCACTGAAAGAATATCCACAGTCCTCTGGGGCGGAGAACTCCAAAGATTCACCACCCTTTGAGTGAATACATTTCTCCTCATCTTAGTCCTGAGATTATGCCCCCTAGCTTTAGACTGTGCATCTGCAGCCACTCTGCAGTTACCCTGTCAAACCCCCCCAAAGGAACTGTATGTTTCAATGAGATCACCTCATTCTCCTAAAATCCAGAGGGTATAGGCTCATTCTACTCAATCTCCTTTATTTCCACTGGCCAAATGATCATTAAACAGAGGGACACAGATTTAACATCATTGACAAAAGAACAAAACAGGAGATGGAAGGAATTATTTTTCTGTCGCGAGTTGTGATTTGGAAGGTGCTGCCTGAGAGGACGTGTGGAAGGAGATTTAATAGGAGCTTTCAAAGGAAAATCGAAGATATATTTGATGGGGAAAGAAGAGACGGGGGGGGGGGGTACTAAACAGATAGCTCTTTCAAAGGACTGGCACTGACGGGCTCTTTCAAAGGACTGGCACTGACGGGATGGGCCGAAGGGCCACTTCCTGTGTTTTATAATTATACGTTTTTTAAAATTTCATCTGTTCATGGGATGTGGGCGTTGCTGGCTGGGCTAACATTCATTGCCCACCCCGGAGGGTACTTAAGAGTGTGTCTGGAGTGTTATGGGCCAAGGTTTAGAGAACCCCAAAGTGTATCATGGCGTTCACCTGACCCACAACTTTTAATAGATTGTGGTATGGGGAGCACACGGCCCACTCTACAGGTGTGGTACAGCATAAATGGAAAAGTATTTTTAAAGCAAAACAATGTTTATTCTATGAACTCAAGTTAACCTTTTTAAAACATACAGTGAATATCTTAGCATCCAGGAGACTTAAAAAACCTTTAAACAGAAGCACTTTAGGTTTACATTCACTACTGAGAACATTTATAATTCTGAATTCACCAAATGATCAAGAGATAGTCTTTTGATGGCAGAGAGAACAGCAGTACACCTGCTTGGTCTGGCTTCAGCTCCAACACTGAAAAGGAAACTAAAACACACCCTGCAGCAAACAGCCTAAAACGAAAGTAAAAAGCTGACAAGACAGCCTAGCTCCACCCACTCTCTGACATCACTGCAGTAGTAAACATCCATTTCTTAAAGGTACTCTCACTACAGATAGTTGTATACACACCCATTTATAAACACCCATTTCTTAAAGGTACTCTCACATGACTGGAGTCACATGTAGACCAGACCAGGTAAGGGCACGAACCCCCACTCAATGATCGAAGAATGACCTTAAAATGTCAACATTAGACTTTTAATTCCAAATATTTTTTATTGAATTCAAATTTCATCATCAGTCATGGTGGGATTTGAACCCGCCTCCCCAGAGCATTGCCTCGGGTCTCTGGATACTAGTCCAGCAAGAAATGAAAATCGCTTATTGTCACAAGTAGGCTTCAAATGAAGTTACTGTGAAAAACCCCTAGATGCTACACTCCGGCGCCTGTTCGGGGAGGCTGGTATGGGAATTGAACCGTGCTGCTGTCCTGTCTTGGTCTGCTTTGAAAGCCAGCTATTTAGCCCTGTGCTAAACCAGCCCCTTTAACCATCCAGAATGCCACTACGCCACCGCCTCTCCTAAAGCTGCCTCCCCTAGAACTCCCAAATCACAGAATTATCTTGTGTTTTAGCCAGTCTTGTCTGCTGTTCCAGTGGGCATTGATGTAACGTAATAGTGAGGCACTCAGGTTGGAAATCAGGAAAGGTGGGATTGAGTGAGTTGAAGAGTAAGAACTTGCCCTGTCTTTGAAGCTAAAAAAATACCAGCCAAACAGCTGCAGAAACTTAAGTCCGTCTCTTCAATCAGTGCAGGGGATCCCCCAGTGACAGGAGCCAATTGCTGATTGAAAACTGGAGCCATCTGGTAACTGGGGGGGGGGGGGGGCGGGTGAATGTATCGGGAGCACGGAGCACCGACCCCACTCGCGCTAATCAAGGATAAATCCCTTAAATGTGCACTCTGACCAGTAAAGCCCATTGTCTCAGTAATACTGAGATCAGGAGGCTAATACCACAGGCAGCCTGTACTGGAGTTTCGGAATTTTCTGTAAATTTTGTGTCGAGACTTTAAAGAAAGGTGCCCCCACCCCCGCCACCCACCGCCCAACCTCATTTCATCACAATCTGTCATTCAATTTCTACTTACTTTTCCTCACATTTTATTTCATCCCTCTTCAGCTCTCTAATTTTGGATGCTTCTCTCTCCACCTCTCCCCCGTTTCAATCTCTCGGACTCCTCGTGCTCATGTTATTTCCGTAATTTCCTGTTTCTCATCCTTCTCTCTTTTCACACTCCTTCCTCTTTGATCTCTCGACTCTATTTCTCGTGCTCCCTCTATCATAGACCCCAGCTACACACTATCCACCTCTCTCTCGACCCTTGTCTTTTTCAATCTCTCTTCCTCCCACCGTGTGCTCTCGCTCTCTCATCGTTTTCAGTCTGGGCTTATTCTGCTCTTGAAACTACTTCTTGACAATTGAAATGTGGTAAACCACTGTAATGTATTGTACTGTTGTATTGTTACAGGCCTGGGCCTGTCCCTGCTGGGTCCGAACCACTGTGTATTGTGGTAAACTGCCACTATTATATGTAATGTGGTAAACTACTGCCTGCTGGCTCCGCCTCGCCCGGGCTCGGTATAAAGATGGCTTGGCTCCGTTGCTGCCCCAGTTCGGGATCCGAGGCCAGGAGGCTTTCTGTTTAGTTTATTAAAGCTTCAGTTACGTCCACCACTTGTCGTGTGTTCATTGATGGCATATCATGAAACTAATTGATTCTTTTAGGATTCAGTTAAATGAAAGGAGGTCTGTTTTGTTCTATGTGGGTTTAATTCCAACTCTTAAGACAGTGATTGCATTCTTCAGGCATCTTGATGACTATCAAAGGGTTTTTGAAGTGGTAGTAAGGCCAAAGGCTGTTCTTATTGAGTCCAAGTTTGTCTCTAAGCCCAGGCCCCACCCCCACTGCAGACAGCGCTGGCCCACCGCAGTAATGCAACCTGATGATATGAAAATGAAAATCGCTTATTGTCACAAGTAGGCTTCAAATGAAGTTACTGTGAAAAGCCCCGAGTCGCCACATTCCGGCGCCTGTTCGGGGAGGCTGGTACGGGAATTTGGATTTGGGAATTGATGAGATTTGGAGCTGAGTATTACAGCACAGAATCTACAGCAGCTCGAATCTCATTTCATCTCCCCCGATGAGAGAGGCCGGCACTCACTCAGAGCACCAGGCACATTGGCCCCCCCTTGTTTGCATGTGTGATCCCACCAGCAATTCCATCTCCCCCGAACATCTCCGGCAGCGAGCAAACCCTGCTCCCTTCTTACAACCCCCCCCCCCCCCCAAAACTCCCCGCAGCCCAACC